>NC_067125.1:26110253-26732811 GCF_021347895.1 Acanthochromis polyacanthus
AAAAATTTGGACACACCTTCTCATTCAATGCCTTTTATTTATTTGTATTATTTCCTACATTGTAGCTTAATACCGAAGATTAACACTTTTTTGTTTACAACATAATTCCATGTTGTATTCTTTTATAGTTTTGATGTCTTGTGATGTATAAAATAATTAAATAAAAATAACATTGAATGAGAAGGTGTGCCCAATTTTTTGACTGGTAGTGCATACACTGAGCAGCTGTTTAATGAACCCATTAACCTTTTTGGCTTGTGTGAAAGGGGTCACTCAGAGTGGCAAGCCCATTAAAAAAGTTCATGAAATCTGTAGCCATCAAAACCAGCAGCCAGCAAGTAGGTGTTTTCAGCAGACTAAAATGAATGTTCCACATATGCAACCTGACCAGGAGCAAAAGTCAAACGTCTTGCTGAACAGTGGAATATTTTTCAAAGCAGTTGGTAGAATACAATAGAGAGCTAACAGAGGAGTGGCTGTTAGACTTCTGAAAATATATCAGATCCATCTGGTTGTCAGCTTGTTTCAGAATTTTCTGTCGCCAAGTGACCAAAACAAAAACAGCTGATGTACAGTTAAAGTTGCTGTTGCTGTGTCCAAATTTTCAAGCCAGTGCAATAATAGATAAGCATTTAGTTTTTTCCACTGATATTTTCCATTAAAAGTCACTGACTTACAGATGCTAGTGTAATAGATGCTAAGTAGAACCTCAGGGGAATTACAAGACCCTCAAACATCATCTTCCACTGGATCACCTCCCGTTTTGCTGTCACTATCACTCACTGGGGTACAATCCTGAGTTAAGGGTTGTGAGATTAAATTGCTATTTGGGGGCTGCCTCTCCTCTGGGTGCAGATCCTACAAGGACAATGTTGTCTTTTCAGAGCCCAGAGCCAGATATTTTCTTCTGTTTATTACCCAGGGAGATGGTAGCTGTTTATAGGGGCAGATCTGTCCCCTTGTGTCCAGGGACTTGCACAGAAAAAGAGAGAGAGAGAGAGTGAGAGACTCTGAGAAGGAAGGAAATGGAGGGGCGGTACCGTGAGAAGGAGCCAGTCCAGAGATGTAATTGGTACCTTTCCTTTTTAGAAAACATTTCTTACTTACCGAGGTCCAGCAAATGAGTCAGGGCACAGCATGCTTTATAACCACACTCAGACACTCTCACAAAGGGTATCATACTTTCCTTTGTAGTTTTCACTTTGAAGAGGGTTTCTGAGTTTCTACTCCATCTTTGATCCTCTGTGTATCAAGCTATGATGTTAGCTACTGGTTATTTGCATGACAAAAGACCTCGGCCGCCATCTGGTAAAGAGGAAATGAGCAATTTTCCTTTTGCTAATGTGCTGGTTTTCCCCAGTTCGTTTCGCTATATGTAGACATAGACTAAATTCCTCGCAAGCAAATGTGTGTGGTATTTTATTCTGTCTGCCCCTCATTCGTTCGTCTGTTTTCTTCCCCTATCACTGGCTTTGTTTAGCTCAGGTGTAAACTCAGAATTGCCGGGGAATCTTCAAAGAGCTGACAAGGGTTAACAAAAAGATTAGAGAGGGAAAGAGGAGACGAAGCAAGAGATATGGTCGGCTGACTAAGGCTGTGATAAGCATCTTTGCTCAAACTGCAGGTGTGAAGGAGAGAAATGGCGGTAAAGGCAAGACAGGTGGAGTGGAGAGAATCTGTCAACTCACCTCTAACATTCTGCATGACACTTGACATGTCAGTACTCATGATCCATACACCGTAGTAAGCTTCTGAGGAAGTTTTTTTTTTAATGTTTTTATGCACACGTGGATATTTTAATAGCATGGGGGCATAAAATGCAGTAGTGGAAGAGTGAGGTTACAGGGAGAAGAGATCAAGAAGGTGGAGGATTTTAAGTACTTAGGTTCAACAGTCCAGAGCAATGGAGAGTGAGGAAAAGAGGTGAAGAAGCGTGTACAGGCAGGCTGGAACGGCTGGAGAAAAGTGTCAGGTGTGATGTGTGATAGAAGAGTTTCAACTAAAATGAAAGGAAAGGTTTACAAAACTGTGGTGAGACCAGCCATGTTGTTTGGTCTGGAGACAGTGTCCCTGGGGAAAAGACAGGAGGCAGAGCTGGAGGTAGGAGAACTGAAGATGCTGAGGTTCTCTTTGGGAGTGACCAGGATGGAAAGGATCAGGAATGAGTACATCAGAGGGACAGCACATGTTAGAGGCTTTGGAGATAAAGTCAGAGAGGCCAGACTGAGATGGTTCAGACATGTCCAGAGGAGAGAGAGTGAATATATTGGTAGAAGGATGCTGAGTTTCCCACTGCCAGGCAGAAGGCCTAGAGGAAGACCAAAGAGGTGGTTTATGGATGTGGTTAAAGAGGACATGAAGGTAGTTGGTGTGAAAGAAGAGGATGCAGAAGACAGGGTTAGATGGAGGCAATTGATTCCCTGTGGCGACCCCTGAAGGGAAAAGCCGAAAGGAAAAGAAGAAGAAGAAGAAGAAGTAATCTAGGTAAATTAGAATACGAGCTATTCTAAATCCTGTCAGTAAAGTCAAACAAGAAAGACTCACTTTGAGAGACTCTACTATTTAATACGATTATAATATTGCTTCCCTAAATAAAGAAAGGTCACATTTTAAAGTCGGGATGGATAAAAGTTAAGGATGTAAGATGCAGTAGTTGCCCATTGTTACTGTTAAGAAGATCTCTATAAATAAAACAACCATATTTCAATTATTACAGTTGTTAACTGATATGAATCTGAAGTCTGCCATCAAAATCAAATTAAAAAGATTTAGACAACACTACAAAACAGTTTTAACCGGGAGTTGAAAGGCATGTTTGTTGATCTGTGTGTGTTTGTGTGTGTATGCACGCAGATTCAGCACCTGGAGCAACAATGGATTTGAGCAGCTGTGTGTTTGTGAAGCCGAGCTGAGCAGCAGCAGGACATCAGGGTCTGTTATTACGGTCGTAGTCAGCTCCGCCTGAGTCCACAGGAATTACACCAGGCCGCTTTTCTGCTCCACTTTTAATGACCAGTTGTGGCGAGAGATCGGTGGACATATAATTGCAAATGTCATAGATATTGTAATAAGACAGAACCCAAAATATCATTTCAAGACCAGCGCTGTGACAAATCAGATTTTGTTGAGCACGATCAGTTTCCATTGAGAAGTCATAAAAGTGCCACACAGAGAAAATGTTTCAAGCATCATTACATGAACGGAGCCTTTCATTTTTTTGCACATGAAAGAAGATGAAACATAGCATATGGATGCAATTAAAGGAGCAATTATGTTGGAACTCATGAAGAGCAACAACAGAGCAATTTTCTGGTTACTCATGCAGTCATATAAATCCGGCACGTGGATTGTGTTATTGGTAAAAGAACACCTGCTTGACCTCGAAGTGCTGCAGGCATCTCTTTTCTCTTGCGTAACCTTCACACAGTGTGTGAACGCAAGTGCCGCCATCATTTCTCTTTGGACGGGGCATTTTCTAGGATGTACTTTAGTCTCTGGCAGGAGGTGTCAGCAGTTTGCTTCAGTCCCATAAAAAGTCCTGGGGGCCTGAGAGGAAGCAGCTGCTGAGAAATGAACATCGGTTAGAAGTAGGCCTACCTGAGTTCAACTTCCCTCTGGGACTGTTCCA
Organism: Acanthochromis polyacanthus; assembly: GCF_021347895.1. Classification (NCBI taxonomy): domain Eukaryota; kingdom Metazoa; phylum Chordata; class Actinopteri; family Pomacentridae; genus Acanthochromis; species Acanthochromis polyacanthus. Next base: position 26,113,882 of record NC_067125.1, read on the forward strand.
TTAACACCCTGAAAGATTTATGAGCCTCTTGACATTCACAGCCTTTGTTTGGTTATTACAGCGAAAGTTAAAGAAAAAAACTGGGTGAAGGTGCGCGCATTTTAGTCTATTTTTAATGATCTTGTCTCCCCTGACAAAACTCATGTTGTCCTTGTTTAAGTTCGATAATGATCCTTTTTTGTTGGAGAAAAAGTCTTTTAACAGTCCAATTACATTTCCCCTGTCAAGATAACACAGTACATATTGTGCTTTGGCACCATTAACAAAAAAGGCCTGGCAACAGTTCACTCAAATCATTTTGAGAGGTGAGACCAAAAAGGATTCAATTATGGTGATCATGTTTCAAGATGCTTTGTCTTTTTCCATCGAAGAGCACTTTCCAAACAGGCCCTCTGTGTGCTCTTTTTGTCGTGCTTTCGGGGGTAACATGACCAGCTTTGGAACATGATAGTGCAGATCACTGTCACCTTGTTAGCAGCACAAGCATACCCCACACCAGTCACTAGCACAAAGCTTATGTAAAGCATTTGATGTTGGTGTGCTTGAGTGGTGACTGTGTGTCAGTGGGTTCAGTGTTTTCATGCGTATGTGTACAGTATGTGTGTTTAATTTTCCATGTAGTCACTGCCCTTAAGTCTGGGACTTACCAACGGGTCTGGACCTGCTCTCCTCATTCCCAATTCAGCCTCGTGGGCTGACAGTAATCCCTTGAGTACAGAGGGAGAGGGGTGGGGCTGGCAGTGTGGGGGTGGGGTGGACAAGGTGCACAGAGATAGTAAAAATGTTGGTAAGGCATGCATCCCTTCAGGTAAAGGTAGTGCTAAGAGTCGGGGTCTGAATCCGGGAATTCTGATGTTGACTTTGCCGTCAGCTCATCTCAGCTCAGTAGGACCCGCTGCCCTTCCTCAATCTATCCATGGTTCTGCAGAGTCAACAGGCATCCAGTGGTTGTCCAGAAATAGTCCACATGCACCTGGCATACGCCACACTTTTCCACTGGTAGATCTGGCTCCTGACATTGGAGAGTAATTGTATAAGTGCACAACCTGGTTTAATAAATCTTGCTACAAGAAGTGTCATGTGCATTTGAACTACAATTTATCTCCATCTGCTAGGAATTAGACAAAATAAATTTTAGAAGAAAAGCAGTCCTATACTGAAAAGGTGTAGGAGAAAAAGGAGGTGTGTGGGGGTTGCATCCATGTATATCAGAGTTCAACAGCAAGCTACTTTCAGCTTCCAACTGAAGTCACAGTTTGATATAAGGTTGCATTTTCAGCCAGCCATACTCATAACATGTTATTTACCATACATAGACCAAAGCGTGTCTAAACTAACTAACCAAAAAAGACCTTTCAATTATGTTTTATGTGATGAACAAGGCAAAACTGCATGTCTAAACGGTGGTGGCATTGATGTCCACATCACACTGGGTGTGTTTCACTTTATGCACCATAAAATGTTCTCGTAATTAAAACACAAATACACATGCATGCACTGACAAGTGAATTGCACACATACACACCTACATAAACTAGCTCATCTTCTAAGTGGAAACATCTCATGTGGTTTTATTTTGTTCACAAAATCTTCCACTCTGATGTGATAATTTAACATGTTTATTTCCTTTTTAAATATTTACAAAGACAAATTTCAAATAATAAGTGCTCTATAAAAATATGAAAAGCTGAAAAAATGTGTTGGTTTTATTCCTATAGCAAATCATAGAAGCTGAATAAAGTTCTTGAGTTATGAAAGAAGTATCACATTTCCAACGAAAGTAAAAACTTCCTCCTGAAACATCATGAAATTAAAGGCAATAATTTACCATGGTGATTAAAACAAAAAACAAAAAAAAAAGTCTGACTGGCTTCCCTAAAACCAACACCACAACCACATCCCCTGACCCTCACCATATAAAGACAACATTCTGGCAGTAAATCCTCAGAGGGAGAAAACACGGTGTCATCACTCCAACCACTGATATTACACTTGGCATTGACAGACAAGGAAGCTTCAGGACAATTTGACATTCTATTATGAACATGAACATACTGACAAAAAATGCATTGTAAAAAGAACATGGACTGAGAAAACAACAAGCAAGTAAAAGTGATGGACGGTTCCTGTGAATTAAATGGTTGTCTGGCAAGTCCAGCCTTTCAGTCACGGGGAGTTTCCCCAGGTTGGACGATCTCTGTGGTTTTTTCTGTCCTTTACAACGCAGCTCTTTTCAAAAAACACCTGTAGTGTTATCTTCCAGGAAAACCCCAACAACAACAGTTTTCCACCTGGGATTTAGCACCTTTTATTATAACTGCTTTTGGAAACTGATGTGGGAAATGGAAATGTCCGAGGCAATCAACTGTAAAAACAAAAATTCCTCCATCAAGGTGATTTTGGTCCTTGTGTGCTTTTATTTGTCCAACTTTTTTGTATTATAACATATCATTTAAATCCTTTTTAATGTCACACATTTTTTTGTGTGTGTGTCACTTCTTAAAAGATCTGTCCATCCAGCAAATAAATTAAGTCATCTAAAGACAGAAATGTTTGCAAGGAAAAAGTATATACATAAAAAACACGTCATCTATAACATCTATATAAAGAAGTCCATGATTTCATGTGTCCACTGTGATAATGGCAGAGCTTGCAGGAGAAAAGATGGGGATCCTGATGGCTTTAGGTACTTTGATCCCCTCGTCCACATTATCTCTTTTTCTTTATCTCTGTCCCATGATCTTCTCTGCAGTCTCATGCATAACCTGCATGTTTTGAGAGGACGCACAGCCACGGTGAGTCTTTAGCTACACTTGCAGGACTTCACAATCATATTGGACAGCTGCTCCACCTGAAAGTAAAAATTAAGGGTACATCATCTCTGCTGCTTTCACATGAAGTGTTCAGTCAACATTTCACCTCAGAATGGCTGCGGTATAGATACCTTGTGTTGCCTGCCCACGTAGTAGAGGATTGGCAGTGGGTCTAGTGCCTGGGGAACACAGCAGGGCTGGGCAGACGCTCCTGGGTTGTGATGCTTATACAGAGCCAAGATCTGTTAGCAATAACATGAGGGAAATACCAGAAAACTCAGATCAGTATGTCATCACCAACAAGACATGTGCCAGAGCAACTGCAGTGGACAAACTTGCTGAAGATTTTACAAGAGTGCTTTTGTTTAAAACCCAGAAATGCTTCTTAAACACATTTTCACTTAGTTCATTATTAAACATGTTCGTAAATTCTACAGGTTCTTATTGATCATTAAATCATACTCAGCGTTTACTTATATTACTGAAAACAATGACTGTTGCCTGGTTAAGTGCCATTTCAAACATTCAGCTGTGAAAAGACCCAAGACGAATGCAGTTTGCAAAAGAATTTCACCTTTTCAGCCCTCACTGACACAACATGTTAGTTGTGTGTGACTTCAGTTCACGAGGAGGGGAAGGCACACTGGTGCTTTGTGCTAAATGCTGTCAGTGCTAATGAGGCCAGAAAAAGTTCTGCTGAGGCTGATGGGAATGTCATTTTTTGCAGGTATTTGCTTATAAATCTAAATGTGAGATAAATGAAATGGTTGACCTGATGGTTATGAACTTATGACATGTCATCCTTACTGGGATATAAATGTGATTACTAAATTTTATGGTAGTTCGTCTGATGCTTCGTGAGATGTTTCAGTGTGGAGCAGCATGCTGGACCAATTTACCAGCTGACTGACATTGCCATCCCTAGCACCACCATCATTAGTGTGTAAAAATATAATTTTGTCATCAGCCAAATTGCTGTTTTATTTGAATCAAGCCTGCAAGCAATGATTACTGTCTTTATCAACTAATATGTAGCATATCAACATAACATTGCCATCTATTGTTTCTCTTCAATTGATTGTTTAGTCTGTAATGTCAGAAGGTCATAGATACTGTCTTCCAATTGCATTCCAACAGCATCACAATTTCACTATTAAGACGCTGAAGCCTAATTAATTATCATTTCAAGATCAATTCTAAGCTTCCTAATTAGACCTGACTCTCATACATCGCAGATCTCACCACTTGATGTAATCTATACTATTGTGTAATTCTAAATCATCAATTTGAGTAAAAACCATGGTGTGAGAAAGGCTGAAGTCTGAACTGCCCAGCCACTCCATCTTATTCCACCATGTAATTAGATGTGGATTGAAGACTGTACCTGAGAATATTTATTTTCAGCATTCCAGATGTAGGTGCAAGACCCCATACAGTAGTTGGCATGGTAGCCCGTTGGCTTATGTATCCACTTCCAGCCCAGATCTTTCCTGAAGTCGATGTACAAGCTCCGCACACAGCAGGTCTCTGTTTGGCTGCATAGGAGACAGCAGGGAGATAGTACATTTATTTTTTGGGCACAGATGCTATCGAAACTATGGATAGTTTATACAAAATAAAAGGTCAATGTAAAAACGCATGTGTCCCATCAGCATCCAAACGTCATATTTGAGAAGTCTTTCCTAACCCAAACAATAAAGTATAAACTTTGACCTTTAAGTGCTGAGCCAATTATCCAGTGTGGCTGTGACTCACAGGGAAATGTGTGTTGATGGTTTGAACCCCAGCTATTCCTGTCCACACATCGAGCACAATATTACACTCCAGTTTCAGCCAGTGGCCAGGCCATGCGCCTTGCATGGCGGTTGTGCCTTGCGTCAGTGTGTGGGTGACTGAATGAGAGGCACACTGTAAAGCGCCCCATCCTGCTTGGTTGTAAAGTGCCATATAAATGAAGCTCATTTACAATACAGCTATTAAAAAGGCCACGGGGTTATATGGTGGTTTACCAGGAACAGTTGATGTTTTTGTTTCACCTGCCACTGCATTTTAAAGTTGCCAATGGGGCACGTTGTCAAATGTCAGTGCAACACAGCAGAGTAATGTGGTAGGTGAAGAACTGCTTACGCTGTGCAGGTATCCCTTGTCTCTGTGGAGCGTCTCTTGCGTGAGCTGGAGTGACTGGCGGTGTTTTGAGGGATGGACATGGTCAAGATGTACGGTGGTTGTTTTGTCAACTGTGCTATAGGTCCTTTATCTCCCCGGTTGGCCCCAATCCCAGAGATGTCAAATTTGAAGCCAGTACCTGCCTGGCCACATTCACAGTACACCCGAAGCTCGAAACTCTGCTCATCCTCTAGTAAGACAGAAATATATTGACATTGATGACTTAATTGGTTACTTTTCTAATGAAGGTAAACATCATCTGGAATATGTTGAACAAATGGATGGACTTTGTACAAGTATTAAACCAATAGATCTAAAAATAGATATCTCACCGGTCCCTTTGAGCCAGTCCCGCACGGGTTCAGTGACATCAAAGGACATCCATTTGTCTCTCAAATCGTTAGTGATGAAGCGGGAAGCATGGTAGCGGGTTGAGTTTCCCTTAGCATAGTACAGCTCCACTCGCTGCTCCACATCAACCCTGGTTTTCGTGGTGAGCATCCGTAACTCTGCAGTGGTCAGCAGGCGGTAATCCCCCACACTCTCCCGTATCTCCGTGATGTTGAAGACCATTGGGATGATTGTGGAGCTCTGAGGAGTCCCCGTGTCAGTTTTCCCTGTGTGATTTAAAAACGGGCAATTGCTTATTTGTCGAGGTCAAAAAAGTTCATTAAAGGCATGTTAGAGAAACTCAAGGGAAACAGAAATGTTGCATAAGTTGGTTTGTTTTTTGATATATAATGCCCAAATAATTTCTAATCTTGTGAGACACAGCCTTTCAAACCAACCTTATCCATAAAGAACAGAAACCATTTTGAATTGAAATGTTCTTTTTGGTCTGTTTCTAAGAATCATTTGTGATGTGTTTTTAGTTTTTTAGAACATAATATGTGGGACAATATGTGTAATTCTAAATCATCAGTTTGAGTAAAAATCATGGCGTGAGAAAAGGCTGAAATCTGAACTACCCAGGGACTCCATCTTATGAGATCAGGACTGTATGTAAGAAAATATTATATATTAAAATGCTCAGACATGGACCCTCAATTTCCCCATCAAAGGTCAGTTTTAGAGATAGAGGAGAACAGAAGCAGTACTGAAATGTTTTGGTATTAGATGAATCCATTTTGAGGTCTGATGTTTTTCTAATAGTTGCCAGACCACATTTCGAGTTCATCCAGTAAATAATCTTTATCGCAATATTTCTTGGCATGCAAAAGTCTGTTTTGTTTTTTTTAATTTAATGTTAGGTTGCAATGGGACAAGTAGACACAGAAAAGGAACAACTGATGGACTTGATTCACAGAACCAGTTCTTTAAACTTGTGTGACTCAGATTCTCGTAGCTGTAAACTTTCTTTTCCTGCACTTTGGTGAATACGACTTCTGTAATTTACTACATAATATATTACTCAGATAGTAATCATTCTGTTTTCTGCTAATAAACCTAATGAAAAGTTTGCTTTCTTAAATGCTTTTCATAATTCACACACTAATGAAATAAAATCGGTGAGTTCATGGTGTTACTCAATAATCTTAACAGCAGCCAAACATTCATCCAGTCCAGCTGCTGTAAAGTTGACGATAGAGAGCGTTTTGTTCTCTTACATTAATGCTGCCCATATTTGCAACTTTAATTTCTGAGGCTGCACATATCATGACAGCGGGAACATTCCCCCTACAGAGGCTGATAAAAAACAGAGCCAAGCTACTGAGGGCTTTAACACCATAAATCTACCCGTGTTACTTTACACAAGATTCAGTCGGACGGAGGCGTGCAAAGATAAGCACAGAAAGGCAGACGACTGTGAGTGAATCACTATGTAGAAAGAGAGAGTGAGAGGCGGTAAAAGGTGGCGTGTAACGGGGTAAACGCAAAGAAAACAGCAAGGAGAAGAATGCACTCGTATGAATATAACTCACAGTTGTGAGGGGTTGGAAGGGTGTGAGTGGGGGTGTGGAGAAACTGGAGATGTGTATCAATGGAGCGCAAGGTCTGGCCCAGGCCCAAATCCTCCACTCTGCCTCAGCCTGCCAAAGCCAGGGTTCTCTGCTTTCAAGTCCGGGAATTACTCTTTGACAGGAATTGCATCCCAGCCTTGCATACTTGCTCTACATACTCGGTCCAAGCTGTACCAGGATACTTCACGTCACGGCTGCTTGTGTATCATTTACCAGTATCACCATCTGGGTTGTGGCTGAGGTAGTGTTTCACCCCTTGTGCTGAAGCCAAACTGAAACTGAAAAGAGCTGATGTGGAGTGTAACGGGAAATGAGATGACATTTTGCTGGACCCACCCAGAGTACAGTGAAATGTTTGATTATAAGCGCATGAATGGAAACACAGAGCATCACAACAGTGCTCATGTATGTGGACAGCAGTGCAGTGGCAGTGGTGCACCGAGCAACAGCGAGCACGGAAAGTCATCGTCTCCAGCTAAGCTTGAGAAAAGTGAGATAAATGTGTTAAGGGTTAGAGAAGTGTTTGCGAAACAGGAAATTAAGTCACTTCCCCTAAGAAGCATATTGGCTGCAGTACCATAATTACGGCAAAGCTTTATCCTCACTTCTACTTTCTAATTAACACAGCTTGCATTGTCTCTGGAGGCCTGTCACCGAAGCGCTAATGCGATCAAAATTCAACGTTTTGAGGGAGTGAGGTGTAAAATCTCTTCTTCATGCTTGGTTGGGATAATGCCTTGCTTTTCTAGATAGGGGTAAAGATGGCACCCTAGCCTGTGTACTAACATGGGTGTGGGGGGATTTGTGTGTTGAATCAGGGCCTATCCACAGGTAAGCCAGGGACAGCTGTTGTGACAGGTAGTGAGACAGCTCTGTAATTACCAGTGGGAGGAACCAGATTCCTGCAACTGGCTAAATATCTGCCTCCTTCATATTCGACTCCACCCTCCCACAGCCCACTCATCAATGCCTTGTTTCCCCATCTCACCCTGATTCATACATGCTGTTGGACCAACACTTGGTCCGCTCCCTCTTACAACGGTAGTAGTTTCATTTACTGGGAACTATAATAATTACTACACAGCAGTGAACTGCTTTCACTCCCAAATGGCACACAGTGGCTGGTTTCCAAAGGAGAAAAGAGTTCCCTCTGTAAACGAGCTAAATTACATTTGGACCAACGGCACGCTAACTGGGAGAGGTGAATTTGTGTGGGCTTCAAGGGGAGGGATGTTACTGCTAACTGGCTGAAGGAATTTAGTCTAATCCACCGCACAATTACCATGATGGAGACAAAAACTATTAAGTTCTAAAATGCTCTGCACACAAGTATGTATCCCTGGAGGCTGTTTTGGAGTATCAGGAAAGTGTGAGTCGTCCAATAAAACACAACCACAAATTGAAATGACGAATAGGATTGTTAATTAATGTTGGGGGGGGCTTCCATTAAGATTATTCTGATCACAAACACAGTACTCCATCTTTCATTTTTAAACAAGAAGCTGGATCGTTTCCCTCCCTCCCTTGTTTGTGTGTTGTTTTTTTTATTATTAATGATTGAAAACAGTTCTAATTGGACAAACCACATATCCTCATCCACTTGGCATTCTCCTTTACCCAGTGTGAGAAGGCTGACTCCGTTTTAAGAAACTAAGACAGAAGATTGGTGTTCTCTGGCATTCCAAAGAGGTAGGAAACACATGCTCCCCATGGGCACCGCTTGCACCGGACCTGAGTAAGTCAAGATCTCAGTGGCCATCAGCCTGCCTTCCTTCCTGTCAAGCTGCCCTGTCACAAACACACTGCAAACACAGTGATAATAAGCTCAGGAAACCCAGCAGAGAGAGGAGCGAGAGGGATGGGCAATCTTCTTAAAGAGACATGGAAATGAAATGCAAAAAAGAGATATGATGGAGAACAAGTGGCAGGATAAGCAAGGGAGAACCCAATGCTCAAGTTACAGGAAAACCCCAATCCCTGAGGGACAAAGAGAGAAAAAAAGAGAAAACGAAAGAGAAAATGAGACAGGGTGAAGTTAAAGGACTCTATTTCATGTCTCTTCTCATCTCATTTTTCTATTTCCCATCCTGTTCTTAGATTTTCATCTAAGCAGAACAAAATCATGCCCTTGATTTTGAGAGTTGCTTTGTTCTCCCTTTGGTCTGCACACTCCTGAGCGTGGTCCATCCACTCAAGTCTTTCTTTGAAGTGGTGGATAAAAGGAGGATAGTGTGGATGCTTGCCTGATAGGGTGAGGAGTATAGGCATGTAGAGAACAATGGAGCATAGAAACAAAATCCAAAAAAATATGTTTATCATAATAGTTTGGGAGTCATTGCACAATTACAGCCAAAAACTATTTGGCTGAACAAACATGTGCAGCCTCGCCAAACAAACAGCGCTAATAAAGCAGTAAAAATGCCATGGATATCATGCAAGCAACATGGAGAATCAGACCAGATGCAGCTCACAGCGCTGCTAACTTGTAACGCCTGTGATCTCTGAACTCTTCAAGCTGCCTGAAGATGTTGGGTGGAGATCATAAGGAGTACATGCGTTAAGGGAATTTATGGACAAGATTGCAACTGACACCAGCCATCAGGCAAATACTGATTAGCTTGGGCAACAGCCCCAAGGTTTGACTATACCAGTGACTGCTTTAAGACTTATTCATGCTATAATTTAACACTATGTTAAATTTTGGCTTTGAGAAAAAACATGCATCAAGCCTTCCCACCCCTCAGTGTCCTTCTTGCTTTAGCAAACTCTGAAGAATGACCATTTTTAAATAGGAAAGATCAGTGCTTCTACGGGATATTTGCTTCCATATGTGTGTGTGTGTGTGTCTTGAGAAATGTGCCTCGAGTGCCTGTAAATGTAGGAGCATAAATCACAGTCACGATTACTTGACACTCTTACTGCTACAGTGAAGCCGACAGCAATTGCCCCATTTTTGACAATAGGTTAGGTTTGACAAATATTCATGACATTCATGTAGTGCTGCTTCGAGTTGTCTGGTACTCACCGGTCATCTTGAACTTGTGCAGAACTTTGGCAAAGTACTCCTCCTCCTCCTGCTCAGTGGAGACGTCTGTCTGGACCTCAACCTGCTGCTCCTTTAGCATCTCTTTGGTGCTGTTGTAGAGCGACAGCAGGTTGTTAGGAATGTCATCATCATCTCCAGCCTGATCTGGCTCAGGTGCTTTTGGCAGTCGCAGTTTGCTGAGGATCTGGCTCCTGATGGCCTCGATGCGCTTCTTCTTCACCATCTCCAAGTCCACAGTTTTACACGTAGACATACTGCTTACATTGCCCACCGTGTACACAACCACCAGCATCAAGAATCCCAGTTTCATGGTGACGGTCTGACAGTGCAACCTCTTGTGTGCTCTGGGCCTCAGCAAACTCTTCCTCACCTTTTCTTTCACTACCTGCCTCTAACCGGCGATGTTTAGGGAACAGTGAATCACTCTGTGGAGAGGTGTGACTGACGCAAGGTGTTTACACACGACAGAACAATTACAGCAGTGTGGAGAGTCCTGAAAATTCGGGACTACTCCTGCCACAGCTGTCACTACTGCTGCAAAAACCACCTAACACTTGTGTCTTCTTTGCATAGAGGTGGGCAGAGAGAATCCCAGTGGGCAGACAGACATCGAGTGATGAGCCAGCCTCTGACTCAGCCACACAGGTAACACAATGACGTCCCAGACTATGAAGTGAGTCCAGAGTGAAGCTGTCAAATGTTAAAGGATCCCATCCAAAACACAGACTGTGCCCCCAAGACTCAGAAAGCCTCTGCAGCTCCCATCCAGTCCCAAACAATCAGACAGTCAACAGACGTGGTTCTGTACTCACAGACCAACTTGTCATCGATACGTTTTCAAGCCTCCTCCGGCAATATTAAATTAAATCCCGTCTCATTCAGAGCAGACCAGTATATACTCCTCCACGTGTCAGCTCAGTGCTGTAATGCTCACCAAGCAGTCTCTCATTACATGTCCCCGGAGGCCAGCTGAGTGAATGTGAAAGAGATTGTACAACACTCAGAAAAGTGAAGTCCAACTCACTGTCTGAAACTAACTTTTAATCTGGCACTGCTTCCTGTCCTGTTTGGCCCACAAGGTCTCTTCACAGATCATTCAGAGCTCCTTTGTATGGATTTAGTGACAGATATGCCCTCTGTTAAAGCCTCTAAGGAAGAGAAAATAGCAATGCAATGTCCTGTGCCTAAAGTGAAAAAATGGCCTTCCTTTTTCTCTGTTTTTGAAGTTTGATCAGATGACCTCTGGCTTCCTTTACGGCCCAGATAAAATTCTCGGGGGCTTTGAGTCAGCCCAGAGCTAATCAAATATCCACGGTAAATGGAAGGAAAGTTTAGTGCAGTGCTTTAAAAATTAAAATTTCCTAACTCATTCAACATCAATCACAAACCGGTGCGTGCTGATACAGAAAAAACATTTGACAAACATGTATTGCTCTCTGCTTTGACTACCTCTTTTTACCAACAACAACATGTGATCTGTGTACAGCTGCAGTACACCAGAAATTGCTTTCAACGCCTGCGACTCATGCCTACTTCACAGAAAGAGCAGCTGTCTCTCTATCGGTCCCTTCATTCTCAAACATGATAATATGATAGCGTAAGCTCTCTGTGTACCAAAGTCTGAGATTAAAATAGCTCAAGCAGGTCTGCTATCAGAAGCTTAGAATGTCAGCGTCAATGAAACACTGCCAGATATTAGAGTTTGACACACCTTCTCCTAAAATGAGTGAACCATCCAGACACAGCAGCAGTAACGGCAGCAGTAGCAGAAGTAACAGTCCCTCTTATCTCACGATGAAGTTGGATCGCAGTCTCTGTCCTCTCGTCTCTCTATCCATCCATCGGTACCACCTCATCTACAGCTCCTTCACACCTTCTCCCTTCAAGTCTCCACTGACACAACTCCCTATTCACACCTCTATTTAACTCTGGCTGTCTGTTGTGCGTTCTCCCTCCTGGTGCTTGTCAGAGCTTGCTGGTGACAAAGTGATTTGTGGGAGCTCTGCGCTCAGATAACTTTTCTCTTGCAGTCCCTCGCTCTGCCTCTTTCTCTCTCTCTCTCTCCCTCTAACCCTTCTTTTTTTCTGGTTCCTGTTACTCGTCTAATAGAGCGAGGAGCTCTCCGCCCAGGAAATGAGGGTAACGGCCGCAGTGTAAAACATCTGCTGTTTAACAGAGCTCTGCTGCCTGACTTCTGTCCTCATCAGGAAGCTGAACACACTGAATAACTTTTTGACTTCAGAGGCTCCAGCTCTCTCACACACTCAGGCCTTTCTGCCTCTGAGGCACAGATGACTGACATGTCAACAAGCCCCGCATGGCACAAGTGTCTCACCAACTGACCGCCACATTTACCTGGTGGCTGTGAAGGTGTAATGTCTGCCAGGGCAAAGAGCTGAGCAACTTGGGACGAGCGGGTCTAAAAGTAGAATGGCAAACTTCAAGGGATGGAGAGCCAACAGGGCAGGGTTGTGTGGTGCACTGTCCCAGGTCTGGGTGCTTTTTAGAGGTCGGATTGTGTATTTTCGAAAGGAAGGCTAGACTTAAACAAACCAGTGATGGTTTCAATCTTTTCTGCTCTGTCTGACAGATGATTCAACAGGGAAGTAAAGATAGCATACTGCCATTGTACAGGCTGTAGTTTTGGAGTTTTAAGGATTTGCCCAAATGTGTTTTCAATGGGTGTCTATTGTTAGTTTTAAAGAACAAGCTATTCATCAAACACAGAAAATAAATGGTGACATTTACACAAGGAAGCTCAAGGCGAAAATCCCCTAAAATTCCAACAGCAGACATCATTGACCATTCAAGCAAAGAAGCTGTGAGCTATGTTTGCATGTTAACTGCTCTGTATCTAAGATTACTAATAACGATAAGAGGGAGATAATAAAGCGAGGATGGCTTTCAAATGTCAGTAAGTATCGCTGAAACTGTTGAGCTTTGACAGGCATGCACCGCCACCTAGTGGGCAAAGATTGTTGACAGGAGTGATTTTTTTTTGTGATGGCGAGCAGAAAATATGCAATACAAACACAGTGCCATTAACATAGCAGCATAGACAAAGTAGAAGAGGGTCACAATGGAGATAATTACAAATCTTTTGTCTGTATTAGAGAGTCTGAGAGTTAAAATAACTAGCAAAATTCAAAGAACTAAATCTTGCATACAACCAGAGCTTCTGCTTTGATTAACATTTCTATTTGATTTATTTCAGTCCTAAATGATTGTCTGTGGGATTTCCATCGAACCGTGGGAAACACCAAAAACTCTGAAGGAGGATGCTATCATAAAGACGAAAAACACAAAGTGAGAAAACAAACAAAAAAACCCCCCAACCTAATCATGTCTGAAAATGAGTTGGATAAAGATTAATGTCTTAATGTCTTTCCTGCATGTTTGTACATTTCATATTACTGTTTCCTGTTTGCATCTATCATATGACTGTTTAATATATTGCTTTAGAAACCCAATGAAAACCAAATTATTACATTTTTAAGCAGTCTTTTTTTGTGTATTTCCTTAAATTGTTCGATAGTCATACTCGGTTTGAGACTATCATCTAGATTGTTGCACAAGTTTACCCCACTAACTGATCAACGTCTACTCTTCATGGTGACACGAGCAAATTCAGTCACTCATTTGTTGAAATCAAATATAAGAAGCAAGGCCTCGTTCACTGTTGTAACTGAAGATGTATTCTGTCAGTGGACAAAGAACAGAAAATACAATATAAAACCTGTATTGACAGAGGAGACCACATAACACAAGTTGTGCTTTTTTTTGCTGCAGCAACACATCTCAAATACTCGGCGCCTGAACACAACAACCTCCATGTCCGACTGACTCCGTACAAGCAACCAGTCTGACCAGTCTGCCATGGGGCATTTCATACCCATCACCACAAGGCCTCGATGCCAGAACTTCAGGGTGTCTATGTGTCTCTGAACACAGCAGTGCAACATCGCCTGCTTTCCCATCATTCACTGTGAAGTCCTAAATGATTCTCTGTGGGATTCTCATAGAGCTGTGGCAAATCGAAGACTGTGAAAGAGGACGCCGGGTTAAAAAAAAATAAAAATCACAGTCAACAGAGAGAACAGATCGTCTATGAATCATGCTGCCACATCAGAGTTGGTCCTGCATACATTTCATATTTGTGGCAGAGTGGCATGCTGCTGCAATAGTGTGGAAACTGTTGAAAATATTGAGCACTGGCATGAGACTCTGAAACTTAATTTAGATGACAGGTCATATAATCAAGGATGAGTTTCATTCATTGTTACGTACATTAAAATAGATTATATAGTATAAGCTGCTTGTTTTGGATGTAAAATCCTAATTTTCAAAGTAGAGCTGTTACCGGTAAATAAATGCAGTCAAGTAACAGCTCTACTTAAGCACGATGTATGAGTTAATATACTTAGTCTCTACCACCGATTCCAATAACAATGATGACAGACTTTATTTCTATAGCACTTTTTCAAACACAAATTTGCAGAATGTTTTATAGATATACCAGTGAAAATTATACAATGTAATCAAGTAGCAAAAAAAAAAAAAAACGCCAAAAAAGAAAAGAGAAAGGCATTTAATACACACAAGTTTTATCCCTGAAATGTTATGAATAAAATATGGATTTTTGAATAAAAATATTTACTGTCTCAGTTTTTTATTTGTTCTGCTCTGTGCTGTAAAAAAATGTATTCTTTATTTTACTTGTTTTTTTCTCCATGTTTTTAAAGCACACAACATATCAATAAAATTACAAATATAGACAAAATAGACAACATATATAATACCACTTGAAAAATGTAGCTGAATTTTTTTTTTTTTTAAATCTGTATTTTAAGGGAAAACATATTTTCTAATGTAAAAAAGACTTGTTAAATTACATTTGTAATTTCAACCTAACTTCACAAATATTTTCTTTATCTTTAATAAGTCTAAGAAGAATAATTAGATATCATTGTTTGTTATTATTTGTTATCATTCTTCATTAAAGCTAACCACATGGTCTTATATAACATTATTTTAGAAAATGTAGCTATTTTAATTATAGAAAATTTCTGTATTATTATTGGATGATTATTTGATGGTGAAAGTATTTTTAATGACCCAGCTGCTGATATGTTATCGATTTTTACAGGCTTTTGTTTTATTAATATTTTCATTGTTTATTTTTACAGTTCAAATTATTCAGCTCGACATAAGAATGTTTCCACGTTGGGATTTGATATTTATTTTTATTTTATTTTTATAATTTAAAATTTACAACAGCTTTAATATGATCTAAGCAAAACAGAAAATGCAATTTAGGCTACTGCTTTTTAATACATTTACTGGTTAGTTGAACAAACTAACGCTCTGCTCTGCTTCCTGTAACGTGCCGTCACCGGCTGTCTCCATGGTTACAACGAAAGTGTATCTCATTTGCGTCTTTTAACGTGCGTAAGCAGCTCTGTGAATCTGTATCCTGCATGTCTGCCGCATTGTTGCTTTTTTCTGCGCATTTTCTAAGAGGTAAGTTAAACGTTGCATTTATTATAGTGTTTTTGAAGTCCCGCAGCTTCGTTTTAACTCGAAAATGGATTCAGAGAGACTTAAACTGACTTAAAGATGGGGGCAGATAATAGCCAAAGGAGGTTGCCAAGGTAGTGACGACGCACTGGGAGAGGAGAAGCAGTGTGATAGTAGCTTCAGAGAGAAGGTGACAGAGCTCCCAACTGCAACAATAGTCAGTCTAAGAGCAGAGAGAAATGACAGAACACACATAGCTGCATGCAGATTTCTGGACTGATGATGGACTTATAGCTTTGACTTGATGAAGACGCTTCCATATTCTGGACGTGAGTGGATTTGAGAGTGTTTAGATTAGTTTGATCTGTTTGAGGCAGTTTTGTCCACAAACATCTTTTGAGCTGGAATTCTATGTTAGATTTAGAGGAAAATCACCAAAATCATGCTTTGTAAGGTTAGAATGTCAGCTAAGCTGTGAAGAAATTAATTTAACGTGCATTCCAGTGTTATTTATTATTATTGTGTTTCTGAAAGTATTTCCTTCCTTTTGTCAGGTGACAGCAAGCAGCTACCTCATGGAGAAATATGAAAAACTGGCCAAAATCGGTGAAGGCTCCTACGGTGTGGTGTTCAAATGCAGACACAGAGACTCCGGCCAGATAGTCGCCATCAAGAAGTTTGTGGAATCTGAAGATGACCCGGTCATTAAGAAAATTGCATTGCGAGAAATACGCATGCTGAAGGTGAGAAGAGATTAGTGTCACCTGGGCCTAATAGTATCAAGTTTGTTCACATCTAACACCACAGGAGGACACATGCACGCTGACATGTAGGCTACTCTTTAACTTATGGGTCATTCCAGGATCAGAGGACATTTTATGCCCCACCCAATCAAATTTCAAATAATCCATGTGTAAAATACTAAACATGCATTGTGTAAATTTTAGTTGCCTTGAGACCAAATTTTTAAAAAAAAGTAGGAGAAAAGAGTGTTGGAAAATGTTTTTGAAATACCAGATAAGGTTGGAGTTCCCCCTAAAATACCATTTTTTCCCCTGATGACCAAATAGTCTCAAATGAAACAGTTTAAATAAAAAATTAAATCTCTTTTTTCATTAATGTTTCTTGCAATTGTGGGAACATTTTTTTAAATCAACATAATATTTTAGATAATAATTATTATTATGCATGGAACATGTGTCCCACAACAACCCTGTTAGCATAACCTTTTTAGCTGGCAGAGAAAGAAGAATCACATGATACGCTGGAATTAACATCGTTGGTTTTCCAAAAGAATGGGTAGAGCAAAGCTATGTGCTCTCTTCTGTTTTTCATGTTTTCATAACATTGTCGGCCTTGACTGAATGTCTCGCTTTAACTCATGCAACCCTGTTATGCATATTATCAGGATATTAGTGTTTTCTTTACTGTTTCCCATCAAAAAAAAGTCCTCTTTGGTCAGCAGTAACAGCTAGTTTAACAGGTAGTTTCTGCTCCTGAGAAAAAGCTAACATTAGCATGGATTAGCAACCATGTTACTGTGAATAAAACATGGAATAAAAACGGTACCATTGATGTGTGATTCAATCAAGCCTTTGATAGCTTATTACCTATTATTGATGAATATGTAGCAGAAAATTGCAAAATAAATGGTTTATTTTTCAAAAAAATTTTGAAGCCCAATTGTGCTCCAATCGTTGAAAGACCCTAATACCATCCTGTGTTGCGTTGTTTAGAATGAAACTTGCATTGCTCATTATTGTCTGATGTACCAATTCAGAGTCGGAACAAATGGATGGCTCTGTAGGTTCAGTTAAGCATTAATTAAGCATTTTGTCCCACATGTTGGGCTGTTTGTTCTGCGTTGGTCCTACAGCAGCTAAAACATGTGAATCTGGTGAACCTGCTGGAGGTGTTCAGGAGGAAAAGACGGCTTCACTTGGTGTTTGAGTTCTGCGAGCAGACGGTCCTGAATGAATTGGACAAACACCCTCGAGGGTAAGTTGGAGGCAACACAGTGGACCACTGTGTTATCTTATCGCCTGTACCACTGTCAGTGGTACAGGCGATAAGATAAGATACGATACCATAAGATAAGATGCATTGATCCCTCACCTGGAAAATTTAAATGAGCATGCAGACAAGGCATGAAAAATACAGGACAAAACGCACAATAAGGCTGAAATTAAAGCTATAATTGGGGTCTCATAGAAACAATGTACAAGCCATAATGAAGTTCTGAATGGATATGTACAAATGTGACATTATGAATTCACATATGGTTAAGTATGGATATAGTATGGTGAGTTTACATGTGGATATGTACACATATCACAAGATGAATTTACACGTGTACAGGTCTGGCATGAAGGATAATGTTTGTAATTTCTGCTATTGTCATCAAAAATGACACTGGGGGAACAGACCAGTGATAAACATGATGTCATGTGTTGCCATTTGATGTGTTGAGATATTGCTGAGTGAGATGTGAAAATACCCGATTAGATATTATGTGACATTTAGAGATAATCATTCATTTCATCCTCAGAAGTTTGTCAGTTACCCGTTTGCTTTTCTCATAAGTCAAGAAAAATGTGCAGTGATGGGATTAAAGTGAGATATTTTTTGTTGTTGTAATGGAGCATTTTGAGAATCTAGTATTGCTTCTTTTACTTTGACATAAAAATACCAGAGGATCTAAAGTTTAAGAAGTCGTCTCTTTAGCCATGGAACTCAGTGTCTACATTAGTTCATCTCTGGTTTTGCTCACTAGAAAAAGAACGGGGGAGCAGAAAGGAAAAGGGTGAATTACAAAGAGGCAACCAAGACTGTTGCCAAGAGATCTCAAAGACGGAGAATGCTGGCAGCTGAATGAGGCAGGAATAGCCAAGTTTAAAGATCAAAGTATTCTCCTCCCACCTCATGCAACCTACGGTCACGAGATAAGATTTAACTTTATCTCTTGTCATGTGAACTTATGCAGCAAGCCAAAACCACAATGGCTAGTTGTTGTCTGAGCCATTCTTCCTTTTCCCGCTAGGCTGTGCAGCAGAAACTCTAGCTGCTCCTGAAAACAAAGGCGCTGCTGCTGTTAGAGACGGGCCTAAGGTTACCCGGGTGACCAGAGGGCTGTGTAAAGCACCACTTAGTTTTTTTGAAACGGCTGGAATAACAGATGAGGAAAACGTGACTAATAAATAGGCTGTGTTTAGTTCCTCTTACAACCATCAATATTCCTTTGTCTCCTGTTCTCTGCAGGGTACCTGAGGCTCAGCTGAAAAGTATAGTGTGGCAAACTCTGCAGGCTGTTAACTTCTGCCACAAGCATAACGTCAGTATACTTTTAATATTATACCTCTTTTTTGTGTGATGCTTATATATTTAGCCATTAATTTTCTGCCAATTCTCATTTTTAATGGAAAAGCCTTTAAAAAATAGTCACATGCCAAATATATTGAAATTACTCCATGCTGTGCAAATTAGTCATGAGATTTTGATGCAACTTGCTGTGAAGGATGGCGAACAAATATGCAGTACCATGTTGCTTTTGAATTACTTCCGAATGCACTTCTTTACATAGTGAGGGCTATGTCGTTTGTCCACCATATTTTACGCTGAATTGAGACCGAAAACAGCAGCGAATATCTCTCTTAACATGCACAGCATCTGACTATTGTCATAGGAGATTCTTCCAAATAATATATATTTTTTTATCATCAGTTGATTTGATGTAATGATGTTTTTCTGCCATTTTCTGCTTAACTTAACATCTGTGTGTTAATGAGCTCTTTCTACTGCGTCACTGGATTAAATATGCTATAAAATTCTATTATTACTCGTCATTACTTCGCCAAGGAACGCAGCAGAGTCGTGACGATCGACATATGTCTGTCTGTCTGTGCGCGACATTACTCAAAAACAGACTAATGGATTTGGATGAATTTTTTTTTGGGAAGGTCAGAAATGACACAAGGACCAACTGATTAGATTTTGGCAGTGATGCGGCAACAGATTTGTTAAATATTTCTGTATCATTGCGAGATAGCAGCACGTCATCACTTAAACTATGACTAAGTTAACACTACATCAGGTTCCTGCTGACGACGGAGTACTGTGCTCTCTGAGTGCTTTTTTTCTTTTTATTTTAGTGCTTCTTGTGGGTGGTAATAGCGTTCCATGAACTGTTTGTTACACATGTGACGATAGATTACCTGTTAGCATGAATCAGTTTATATCTGACACTAGACAACTAACTTTTTAGTACAAAAAAAAACTTCTTTGGACTGAATAAAACTGTGCATTAGGCATCAGCTTGGGAAGTAGTTCAGATATCTGTGAAATTTTCACCATCTCAAATGATGAAACATATGAATAACTGCTCTAATGTTGCATAAAATTAAGCATATATTATATAATATTAAACTTCAGCTTCCATAATTGAAGTCACAAAAAACTCCCTACTGCAAAGTACTTTTCAATAATAAAGTGTTTACATGTTTCTAATCTCTTGCGGTTTTACTTCCCCATCCAGTTCTAATCTGTCAGCTTTACTATAAGCCTCTTTTTCTATCACAGAGACACTATATATATCATGATGTCTAAATCCCTGATCCTGATTGTTTGTGTCTCAGTGCATCCACCGTGATGTAAAGCCAGAGAACATCCTCCTCACCAAAACCGGAGTCATCAAGCTCTGTGACTTTGGCTTCGCCCGCATCCTGAGTAGGTCATCCAGGGAACCAGCGTGTTTGTGCATTTTGTCTTAATGTACCTCTAATGACTTATTCAGCACAGAACCTATATCAGCTCCTGCAGATGGCCTCCTCACTTTCAGCGCTTGAGTGAATGCATTGCATAGCAGGACCACTGAGCCAGTTAGCGCGTCTCTGTTTACCCCTCCAGCCTTAAGTTTCAGTGTTGTGTTACCATACATTAACATGTAGTCCTTCAGCATGTCATGCAATCCTTTACTCTACCATGTACATGTTATTTAGTGTTCATTATTCAGCATCTAAGTGACTTGGTGTGCCCACAAATTATCTCTGTCTGTCTGTGTGTTGGTTTTCTCAGCGGGACCAGAGGACGACTACACCGACTACGTAGCGACCCGCTGGTACCGGGCCCCTGAGCTGCTGGTCGGGGACACCCAGTACGGACCTCCTGTGGATGTTTGGGCTCTGGGCTGCGTGTTTGCTGAGCTGCTCCACGGAAATCCACTCTGGCCCGGGAAGTCTGACGTCGACCAGCTCTACCTCATCCGAAAAACTCTTGGTACACCGATAATTACAAATGATCCGCCTATGGACTTGTGTAATTGTAAAGATGAGTCTCGCACAGCATGAATGACGCTGACTTTTGTGACAGTTCCCATGATCAGCACATGGATTCAGTCAAGTGAAGCTAAAGTTGCATGCAGTATCTGTCACACGGTCTTGTGGTTTGTTTTGATATCACCACATAAACAAACTACTCCAGCTTAAGAGAAGGCGGAGATTTATTATTATTTATTTAGGAACTTGACAGCTTTCACAACAGTCCAAGCTAACTGAAACCAAACAAATGCAGCAGAGTTTGTGTGGACTGAATTGAAAAGTTTTGGTGTAAACACATTACTTAATAGGAAACTTGGCCTCTTTTACAATAGACTTTGCTCTTGTGGGATTTTGAAAGAGAAAAGAAAATAGGTTTTATTTTATGGAGATAACACGAAAACCACACATGTTCTATAATGTACAGTGATGTTATCATTCAATGTTTTTTTATTTGTATTATTTTCTACATTGTAGATTAAAACTGAAGATTAACATTTTTTTTCTTTGCAACATATTTCCATATGTATTCTTTTATAGTTTTGATGTCTTCAGTATTAATCTGCAATGTAGAAAATGATTAAATAAAAACCACTGAATGAGAAAGAATGTCCAAACTTTTGACCGGTCGTGTACTTTTTTAAATTTTGATGATCTATTTTCTGACCTTTAGGTGACCTGATCCCTCACCACCAGCAGGTCTTCCGCTCCAACGTTTTCTTCAGTGGAGTCAGTATTCCTGAACCAGACACAACGGTACAAATCACGTCACCACTGAAAATGCATGCGTCTTATTTTTGAGAGGTGTTAACATAACATTTTATCACATCATATATATTTTCTGTCTTAGGAGCCCTTAGAAAAGCGCTTCCACGGCGTGTCTCCTCATGCCCTTCAGGTTATGAAGGTACATTAATATTTAACAGAGTCTGTTGTTTTTACTGACCGATTTAAGGTTGTCACCAATAATCCAGGTGTCAGCTTACTGTTTGCACTGGCTGATGAGTAACATAAAACGGCACTACGAAGTCTAAACCTAACATATGCTTGTGATACTTAAACAGTTTTGTTGACTAAATAGCACTGAAAAGTTTAATTTTCAGTTGTAAAATATTTCTCTATGTTAATGATCTGCCAAGTCCACATTTCTTTTGGACCCTAATTTAAGGCATCATTTTGAAGACTGTCTAATTTTTTACATGTTTTTAGGTTAATAAGTCAGTTTCCAGGTCAACATATCAGGCTCTAGTGTACAGACGAATACAAAATGATAACTAAATAATGTAGGCCCAGCTTTTATCATTACTGAAATGCCAACATTTCACGCCAACTCTGTATTGACAGTCTTGCCTGGTAATGGATCCTTCTCTACGACTGTCCTGTGAAGAGCTGCTGGAGCTTTCTTACTTCCAGGAGGAAGCAGCCAACTGGGGCCGGGAGGGTGAACGTCCAGGAAGACGTCATGACAGAGGCTCCCGACGCAGACAGGCAGGGGTAAGAATAAAACATGGTGATATTTATGTTGTAACACATAACCCCAAACTTACAGACTGTGCACACTGCCACAGACACACGACTTTAACCCGTTGATGCTTATTGTCGCAAATTCGCAACATACCACTTTCATTCAGACTGCAGCTGAGATAGTGTATCCATTCCCCCAGTGTCGGTTTGGGCATATTCAAAACATACCTCGGAACATTTTGCAAGCACTGGTTTCTCGTAGGACCAGTCGGAGTGGGACATTATTATATATCTATCTATAACAACAATCTAATTATTTCAGCATCAGCTGGAAAGCAAAAACACACAATGTTTTTTATTTAATTGTAAATAAATTCAGGTGTCAAGGGGTTAAATTGGTCACTGTACCTCCTCACTGTCCTGCTAAACACCCTCATAAAGCATCTTCACACTGTTTTAAAGGCAGCTTTTAGGTTTACCCTTACTCTTTTTTCTTTCTCCAGGCTCAGTATCTGCCTCAGTTACCAAACAGCAACATCTCACCAGCACCAGACGTCAAGAAACAAGTAAAGCATAAATACCACCTGCCCAACATTTAACAAATACAGCAAATCTAACTGTAAAATTGTGGCTGAGAAATGTGAATGACTGACTTTTGTGGATCGTTTGAATACATTCCAATTTGAAAACACATGAATGAAAAAGATTTAAATTCTGGGGTTTTCACTTTTACAGAAAGTTTTGCTCCATATTCTTTACACAATAAGCAACAGTTTGGGTCCGGGGTTATGCAACGCACATACAGTAATGTAACCAAAGAAAGCTCAATCCATAGTAGAGTCAGTGCTGAAGACAACTTGCATTAGAGGAGTACTATTTTTACACTTCCGTAAAATGATAAAAAGGATCTCATAGTCACCAGTGTGCCATCGTCACTTGGACTGAAGTACTATAGTTTTCTCATTCATTTCCATACAGGTTGAATCCGACTGTATAACATTTTCTATTCAAAAAGATATTCAATGAAACATGATCAGTAGTTTTTATTTTCGGATATATAACAAATATAAGTGTAATACATGCATTTAGCCTTAGATTCAGTAAACACATTGTAAATATTGTATTATAAACCAAAATTATACAGTACAGTATATAATGCTGTATATCTGACGTTTGACCTACTGACTCAGTCTTACTAAGGTTTAACAAAACCTGCCCTGACAGCTGATACTTTAAGTAATTTGATGGGTTCTGAACATACTGGAGCCACAGTTTTGACAGTGATCTGTAAAGTCTGACATGATGGACATCGACTCGGACACAAGACAGCGACCCACTGGAACATACATCAACACAGTGACAACCTGACACACTGCTTGACCGATCACCTGACCTCGAACTTACCAAAAGAACTCTTTGTTATACATCGCTGTGCTGTAAACCAGCAGGTTTTTCTCTGGTTTGAAGGGGCCCACGACTGGTCAAAAGATGATTGATGGAATTTGAATGCGACATTCAGTATTTCTTGTTTATCAATAAAATAAATGCAGATGCAATTCTTTTCATGTTTGTTGTGTGATTCATGCATAAAAGTACAGATACCTACCACACCTTACATGATTTCTCAACACACTGCTGTTTAATGAGTGTAAATATGCCTACACAATATGCCATTAACCCTTGCTTTTACTGTAAATATCTTTGTTTATTCACTTTGGTTTATGTTGTTCAAAATATAAATGTTCATAATTTCCATTTTAATGTAACTACACAGCCATAAATGGAAGCTTAGATTGTAAAATTTTACTCTGTAGAGAGGAAGTGCAGTATACTCCACATGTCTAAAGAATTTGACAGAATATGTATAACCAGAAAGTCACAGTGTAAATGGGAATCCTAATAACATTACTCAAGCTCCTTGGTATAAAATGATCCCTGATTCGAAGGACTAATGCCAGATTAGAGGTTGAAAAAACTTTCCTTCCATTAAAGCAGAATTAGCACCTGGGAGTTGCAATGATCATGTATCGGCGAGGGAGGTTGGCGAAGCTGCTGTACTCCGCACTGAGGTCAATGCTGTCAGGTCCTTCAGAGCAGGAAAAGGTGAAATTCTGGAGAAGTGACACCATAAAAAGGAAAATCTCCATGCGAGCGAGGGCCTCTCCAGCACAAGACCTCTTTCCTGAAAGACAACCACAAACAAACCGGTGAGAATGAAACGCATCAAAGCTCAGAAAAGACCCCAACATTAAAATCTGTTTAGCAAGCAGCCCTTATGTTGCGACGACCCTCCATCTTCACACCAGGTGTGCCTGATCAGGAGCCGAGAGTCACCACCTGACAGAGCACATCTGTAATCAGTGCTGCATTTAACTGCTCTCTTTTTTCCAGTTGGGTGGGCCTTGTTGACGGGAGCGGTGTGTCTGCGGAGCTCCAGCCTCACCTGTGAGTGTTTGTGTCGTTTGTGCTTTGACGGTATTGGGGATTGGTTTTTGACTAGGCAATAAACATTTGTTGTTCACTGTACAGTGGTTGTCTCCGTGTTTTTGTTACAACTGTGGAGCCGAGTTGTAACAAAGTTCAACTACATTTTCTGAGTGACTGAAACAGACTGAAATGTGCTTGATAACCTGCAGAGAATGGCAGGAAGGCAGGGTTTTTCTTGAAGTTGCCATTCTGGTCCAAAAAGTGTTGAGGATTAAATGTCCAGGGGGTGGCCCACTGTTTCTCCTCTTTCAGCACAGAGTGCAGCATGGGAAAAATTAACGTACCCTGTTGAGAAGAAATACTGCATCAGACAGGAACATAATGCATCAACAACACTAAGGGATAAAACAAGAGTACCTTGGGAAGTGTGTAACCCCTGAAAGAGATGTCTTGGAGAGCATAGTGCGGGACGCCCAGCGGTACAATGTCCATACAGCGCTGAATTTCATGGATGACAGCATCTGTAAAGGGGAGGGACTTCCTGTCTTCCATATATGGGCAACGCTTGTGTCCAACCACAGTGTCAATCTCCTGCTGCATAGTTTCTATAGAATAATGGAAACATTGCTAGTTAGAAACAGTACAATAATCATACAATGTAAGTCATTTATATAGGAAACAAATATTTGCTGGTTCCTGCTTCTCAGGTCTGCTAATCTGCTGTTTTTGTAAAATAGACATTCCTGACATTCATCTCTAAAGAGAGTTATAATCAATGTGTTATGATATATTAACTGTAAATATTCAAAAAACTATGCAAAGTAGAGATATTATCTTTAAAAAACAACAACAAAAAAACTGTAATTTGAAAATCATTACAGTAACTGTGCCAATCTGTTTGCGTTTTTTCCTCTTGCATGCCTACCTTGTATTTTGGGGTATTTGATCAGTAAATTTAGAGCATATCTGATAGTTGAGCTGGAGCTTTCAGTTCCTGCCTGGTACAGATTCAACACTGTAGAGACCAAGTTGTCATAGTGGAACTCAGTTGTGGGAATGTCCTTTTCCTGAAAGAACAAAGCGAGAACAAGTTTAGCAATATGACAACACAACTAGCTGGATCACAATTCAACATACTCTGGAGGCACAAAGCAGCTTGTGGTACTTTGCAGGGAATATGTACATCAGTGAATATATGAAATACACAGTTCTGTTGTACCTGACTGAGTCTAGTGAGGAAGCAGTCGATGTAATCTCTAGGTGAGCTGACGTCCAAAGTGTCCTGGTGTTCCTGGATCTTTGTCATCGTAAACTGTCTCAGCTTTTCGATGTCGGCAAACACTTTGTGCTGCCGACCGGGCAGCCGTTCCATCAGCCGAGGGAAGATATTGTACAGCTGTGATGTGAAGTGAAAATGTGAATCATGTGTCTCAAAACAAACTGGCAGTCTATGCTGTTTAAATAAAAATGCATTGACCCTGACTACATGCAAGTTTCAAATCATCCTGAAAATATATAGCAGATTTTCTTCTGAATGCAAACTATACTACTGCGTGTCCCAAAAATTTGTTCTCCCCACTGGACAGCATGTTTGATTGTCACCAAAATGGGTTACACCTGGTCAATCAGGCACTGCTGAGTTGTTTTACTGGTCAAACTGTCAGGTCCCAGTATATACATTTTTTGCTTGGCCAAAATGCATTACACTCACAACCAAATTTTGGAAGCGTTGTTACCTCAGCCAAGAGTAAGAGTGGAACAGCTACTCTTTCAGAGTCTGAGATTCGTGCACAGGCCATTGCTCTTCAAAATGCAGGAAAAATTTGTCAGGAGGTAGCTCAAGTCCTTGGCAGGAGTATCTGCTGGGTGCAGAAGTGTT
The DNA here is from genome assembly GCF_021347895.1 of Acanthochromis polyacanthus. Classification (NCBI taxonomy): domain Eukaryota; kingdom Metazoa; phylum Chordata; class Actinopteri; family Pomacentridae; genus Acanthochromis; species Acanthochromis polyacanthus. The sequence continues at coordinate 26,140,464 of NC_067125.1, forward strand.
GGCAAAGGCACGAAAAAAGAGGATCCTGCAAAGACTTGTCTCACTCAGGACATCTATCTGACCTAACTGCAAGAGCCAAGGATCTGATGAGAAAGGCCAGGGGTAAAAGACACCAATCATGCCTGCGACTCAGATGCTGAAAAATCTTGGAGATGTTTCGAAGAGCACTGTGCATATGTATTTAACAAAAACATTGTTGCTGAAAGTTTACAAGAGGCAACACATTCTGTGACTCACCAAACTGCAAAAGGAGAAGAGACTGGCTTTCACAAAGAAGTACATAACTCTGACTCCACAAGACTGGGAGAACTGGATTTTCTCTGATGAATGCCCTCTCTACTTATTTTTGACTCCCAACAGCCAAAACAACCGCATCGAAAAAGATGATCGTGAAAAAGTCCCATCTTCTGAGCAAGTGAAATTCTGCACCCTTAGCATGGTTTTGGGGGGTTCTGTCTGCTTCAGGTCTGTCACAGCTGCTCATTGTGCCTCAAGGTACCACTGTTAATGTATGTTTTATGTATTATAACATAGTTGTGCCATTTATTATCAATTTTAGTGCTTCTGCTATCAAAATTCTGATAATGTTTCACACTCTCTGCACCTCCTCCCTCTTACCTGACCCCAAGGACTGCTGGCAAATCTTATTGCTTCTGAGATTATGTGCAGAAGGTCCAGGAAGTCTTTGTCGTCATAGCTGAAACGTTGTCCAAACACCATGCAGCAGATCACGTTGGACGCTGAACAGCTCAGGAAGAAGGTCGGATCAAAAGGTGCGGCTGGGAAAAAAAAAGATATCAGTACGACTCATTGTTTTTGTTTACAATATAAAAAAGGAGCAGAATTTGTGACGGAAAAAAAACACCAGAAAAATAATAATGTATTATTATCATAGCAGCGTTTGTGTCTATTGTAATGTAAGGTGATGTTGCAGTTCAATAATATCAGCTCAGAAAGACAGGAATTACCTAGTTATATCACTATCCACTGTAATAGAGCAAACGCACAGGTATGCTTACACATACCGTTGGTATTTTTTATTCGGTTCACCAGGTGTTGGCTCTCCTCCTGGATCCACTCCTCCATGCCCTTCCGTCCCATCCCAAAGTCTCTCAGAGTTGAAAGCGTGAACCGCCTTAACTGTCGCCAACGCTCTCCATTACTGACCGCCAAACCTTGTGAAGATATATTATTAGCAAAAAGGAAGCTTATGGTAAAACAGGCTGAATCAGGGCGACTGTGCAAAAATCTCTCTGAAAAGTTGGAAAACCTGTCAAACCAACAGCAGCCAGCAGACCAGTTACAGCTGCAGCCTTGTGTGTTTAGGTTACAGAATGTTGTTTCAAACATTTGCTTATTACTCATATCATAACATAAAACTACCGCATTACCATAGCCTCTGGTGACCCTGATTAGGAAAGGAACAGGTCCTCTGCCAGTGAAGTCCTCTGCTCTGTCCACCAGCGCCTCCTTCACAGTTTCATACCCGACCAGAAACACGGCACGCTGAGGGCCCAGGTACACCGTCATCACTGGGCCATAGGTCTCACTGAGCTGGAGGTCAAACACAAAGCAACAAACATGCATTGAATTCTTGTTCAGGCATGCAAGGAACCGCCCCAACTATAGGACAGAGAGCAAAACAAACAAATACCCTGGGACTTTTACCATTACAGCATAAACAAAAACGTAAATCATGCACGTGTTGCACACACAAAACTACAAAATCTAAATTATAGCACCTCATCTATCAGCTACAGCACAGGGGATCCATGTAAATAACATACAGACATGGAAAAAAATATTAGACCACACTTGTTTTCTTCAATTTCTTGTTCATTTTGATCCCTGGTACTAAAGGCATATTTACCTGAAGAATACAATGGACATGATAAAAAAATGCAACTGACTATATATTTTATGTCTTTTTTGACATGCTTAAGCTTAATTGTATTCCTCAGGATATATAAGAGGCCATTTCATGTCATAAGCAGCACTGCACATGCAAAGGCCTAGAGTGGTTTCCTGCTGACATTCAAGCCGTAGCACAACTCAGAAGTTGTCAGCTCTCACATAATGCCTTAAACAAAAGAGTTATGTGAAGCCACAAAGGCAGCCATCTTAGCACTGCTGGAAATTGGAATGAGTGAGAGACAGGTAGTAAAAAGACAGTCGTTCATTACACCAAGAAAAATAAGCCGAGCATGGTACTACCAAATTGCTAGCTGGTCGTGGTAGGAAACGTCTTCAACCCCATGAGATGACTGCGCACCCATTTGCCTGTGTCAGCAATCATCGTCAGACCTACAGGTGGGACCTTAGAAATGAGTGGGCACCATCGAGAAACATGACTTGACTTGGTCTGAAGTCACACAGGGCATGGAAGAAGCTCTTCATCAACAAAAGGGAGAGGACAGGCCGGTTACTCTTTGCTGGGGATCACAAGGATTGGACTGTTGATTGGGCGAAGAGTCTCCTCAGTTGCTGCCCACTTCAGCCAACTTACTGGTTGGGAGGAAGCCTGCAGAAGCCTACAAACCAGACTCTCTGCCCCTACAGTAAAACATGAGGGTGGATCAGTGATGTCTGGTTTGTTTCAATATGGGTGGAACAGGGCAAATGCAAGTGTGTGAAGGGTGAACCAGGTCATGTACAGGGCAACTCTTGAAAACAATCTTCTTTCATAAGCTGGAAAACTCTTTCCTGCCTCCAATGACTGGATTTTTCATGCCGCTTGCCACACAGCAAGGTCAGTTAAAGCCTGGATGGAGAACCAGAACATTGGAACCATGCTTCGGCCTGCTCAATCACCAGATCTAAATCCAATGGAAAACCTGTGCAAAATCATCAAATCCAAAATGGTGAACCACAAGCCCAAAAACAAAGCCCATTTGTTTGAATTTGTGCAACAGGAATGGGCTGCTGTGACAGCAGAACAATGTCAGAAGCTGGTAGAGAGCATGCCAAGACACATGGTTGCAGTCATCAGAAACAATGATTACGCAATCAAGTACTAATTCCTGTGTGTATAATGTGACTAAAACAGACAGAAAAGAAAAAATAGAATGCCTAAAATCACTGTTATTGACAGTACAATGCCATAGCTATTGATAGAAGAACTTAAATGATTTTGGTTATCAAGAAAATTATGACTCTTAAATAGTTCTGCTCTTAAATGAAATCCATGAGCTATTTTTGTTGACATTATATTTGTCCAAACAAATATACCTTTAGTTGTACCAGGCATTAAAATGAACAGGAAAATGAAGAATGATTCTGAGACCATGTTATTTTTGTTTTTAAAAAGTGAAGCTGACTTTAGGAACTGCAATGAAAGAACCAGACAAAACCGCAAGTATTTTTTTACTCAGACTGCACCTTTCTGTTGTGAAAGAAACAAAAACTTGTAGTCACCTTTAGCAGACTTGTGAAGGGAGCTCGTTTGTCCAGCTGCAGTAAGTTTCCTATTAAAGGAAGACCAGGAGGTCCTGGAGGCAAACTCCACCGTCTGCGGCTCTTCAGGCTCAACAGCCTCAACAAGGCGAAAATTAGCCCGAATAGTAACAACGTGCTGGAGAAATCCATGATGTTGCACGAAAAGAAACGTTTTCCCTCGTCCTCTGCAGTTTGACTAAAGGTCTGACTGAACAATTATGTCCAGCCGTTGGTTGTCAGGTGACCAACCTTTTGCCTGCATGTCGAGCTGATATGTGGAATAGGGCTGGACAGAAAAGGAAATCACTGACAAACACATCCAGGTTACTTGAGGACACAAACAGCCCCTCGACAGTGTTCATACCCACTGAGAAAACTACAGTGTCTGATGATAAAAAGCTAGAAAGCCCTTTCAACAAAAAAAAAAGTTTGTCTGTAAACAATTTGTCTGGGAGTTTGGTTCATTTCTAAGGTATTTTATCAACAGGCAAAATCCAAAATGCTCTTACAAACACATGCAGTCAATCAGAGCAAAGGCACATGTGCAGCAAAATGTGTAAATGTCACCTCTCTGTGCAGTTTATTACCTATTATATTAGATAACAGGTGGAGTTCACTTTGAACTGGAGGTGGGCCAGATGCTTTCAAATTAATTATAAAATTCCAGATTCTTGTGCAAAAACCAGGACCAGCAGCCAGAAAATGCTTATTAAAACTTATTTAGTTTCATATTAAAGAGTGGCACAAATTGTTGCATTGGTCCAAAAGAACTCAAAGGAATTCTGTTTGTTTCAACAGTATTACTATTGCAGTGCTTCTGGTAGAAGATAAAAGCATGAAAATAAACAAACACTATCAGTGATAAAGTACGGTTCAAACTTTTGTTGTACTCCTCAACTGTTTTTTTTTTTAATATGTTTATTTAACAGGGACGATACAACATTGCCACATTGGCAATCAAATCGTTTTTAAAAAGAAAAATCGTTATGACATGTTAGATATTTTTGCCTTATCTAACATTCATGTTACAGATAAAGGCAGGACAACATCAAAATTTCAGAATATATTTAATATTATGCACAAGCAACGGGTTTGTGGTACTCGTATGGTTTAGATCCCTCTCTAAGATTTAATATGTAGAGTTCTAAAAAAAAAAAAAAAAAAAAAAACATCAATTACGATTTATTGATGCTCTAAATTGGCTCATTCAAACACACTTCTTGTGTTCACATGATACTGATTTTATAATAATATGTATTTTAAAAGAGAGTTTACATTGTTCTTAAGGGGGCATTATACCCTGGTTTACACTGCCATTATTAAACTGAATATATAAATTATGATACTTATAATTAAACTAACTTGTGTCTCTTTGTGCACCTGGATCTACTCATGAATAAACACATCTCTGCAATTATTCAACACACATACAGTCGTGTAACCAAAGAAAACTCAATCCATAGAGTCAGTGTTGAAAACAACTCGCACTAAATGAGTACTGCATTTTTACATTTCTGTAAAATTATCTCACAGTTGCCAGTGTGCCATCAACAATGGACTATAATAGAATTGTTTTTATTGTGTGCTTCATGCATAGAAGTATAGATACCTGCTACACCTTATATGGTTTCCTAACACATTGCTGTTTGAGTGTAGTGTACCTACACAATAAGCCACAGTTCTAAAATTTCATCTGCTAAAAAGACAGGTGGTTTAGATAAATTGTGCATACATTACACAATCATACTTAATCAGCTCTTTGAGATGATATTTGAATAGTAACAGCATAGCAAATACACATTAAATAATGCACTGGTGATTATGAGGGCATCACTAAGCCTTAAAAAAGTGAAAACCCAATGTGACGTAAAGTAACCAAAAAATTCTTGGTAAAACCATTAACCCTTGCTTTAACCTTTAATATCTTTGTTCACTCAGTTTGGTTTATATGGTTCAAAACTTAAGTGAGATGTTCATAATTTCCATTTCAATGTAACTACAAAACCACAGATGTAAACTTAGATTGTAAAATTTTACTCTCTAGACAGGAAGTGTAGTATCCTCTACATGTCCAAAGATGTTGACACAGAATATGTATAACCACAATGTCACACTATAAATGAGAATCCTAATAACACTACTGAAGCTCCTTGGTATAAATTTATCTCTGATTCGAAGGACTAATGCCAGATTAGAGGTTGAAAAAACTTTCCTTCCATTAAAGCAGAATTAGCACCTGGGAGTTGCAATGATCATGTATCGGCGAGGCAGGTTGGCGAAGCTGCTGTACTCCGCGCTGAGGTCAATGCTGTCAGGTCCTTCAGAGCAGGAAAAGGTGAAATTCTGCAGAAGTGACACCATAAAAAGGAAAATCTCCATGCGAGCGAGGGCCTCTCCAGCACAAGACCTCTTTCCTGAAAGACAACCACAAACAAACCGGTGAGAGTGAAATGCATCAAAGCTCAGAAAAGACCCCAACATTAAAATCTGTTTAGCAAGCAGCCCTTATGTTGTGACGACCCTCCATCTTCACACCAGGTGTGCCTGATCAGGAGTCGCCACCTGACGGAGCACATCTGCAATCAGTGCTGCATTTAACTGCTCTCTTTTTTCCAGTCGGGTGGGCCTTGTTGATGGGAGCAGTGTGTCTGCGGAGCTCCAGCCTCACCTGTGAGTGTTTGTGTCGTTTGTGCTTTGACGGCATTAGGGATTGGTTTTTGACTAGGCAATAAACATTTGTTATTCACTGTATAGCAGTTGTCTCCGTGTTTTTGTTACAACTGTGGAGCAGGATTGTAACAAAGTTCAACTACATTTTCTGAGTGACTGAAACAGACTGAAATGTGCTTGATTACCTGCAGAGAATGGCAGGAAGGCAGGGTTTTTCTTGAAGTTGCCATTCTGGTCCAAAAAGTGTTGAGGATTAAATGTCCAGGGGTGGCCCACTGTTTCTCCTCTTTCAGCACAGAGTGCAGCATGGGAAAAATTAACGTACCCTGTTGAGAAGAAATACTGCATCAGACAGGAACATAATGCATCAACAACACTCAGGGATGAAACAAGAGTACCTTGGGAAGTGTGTAACCCCTGAAAGAGATGTCTTGGAGAGCATAGTGCGGGATGCCCAGCGGTACAATGTCCATACAGCGCTGAATTTCATGGATGACAGCATCTGTAAAGGGGAGGGACTTCCTGTCTTCCATATATGGGCAACGATTGCGTCCAACCACAGTGTCAATCTCCTGCTGCATAGTTTCTATAGAATAATGGAAACATTGCTAGTTAGAAACAGTACAATAATTATACAATGCAAGTCATTTCTATAGGAAACAAATACTTGCTGGTTCCTGTGTCTCAGGTCTGCTAATCTGCTGTTTTTGTAAAATAGACATTCATCTCTGGAGTGAGTTAAAATTAATGCGGCATGATTTATTAACTGCAAATAACAAAAAATAAATAAATCATCCAATGTAGAGCTACACTACCGGTCAAAAGTTTTAGAATGCCCCAGTTTTTTGTTTTTTTTTTTTACTGAAATTCCAGCAGTTCAAGTCCAATGAATAGTTTGAAATGGTACAAAGGTAAGTGGTGAACTGCCAGAGGTTAAAAAAAGGCAAGGTAACCTAAAATTGAGAAGTAATGTACATTTCAGAATTGTACAATAAGGCCTTTTTCAGGGAACAAGAAATGGGTTAACAACTTAAAACTGTTCTGCAGCAATGGAGGTTGATCAAGCCTCAAAATGTGGTGCTTGAGCATTATTTGCACAGTATTGTACTAAGAAATTAGTGTGTTGCTTTAAAAATGGTGAGGAAAAGGCAATTAACAGTAGAAGAGAGACAGAGAATTTGTGAAGAAAGTCAAGGTGTCAGTGAGTACAGTTTTCTTCACCACCAAAAGGCATTCAGAAACTAGGGGAAACTCTGACAGGAAGAAATCTGCAAGACCCAAAGCCACAACAAAAAATCAGAAGACAAGTTTCTGAGAGTCAACAGCTTGGTGATAGGAGCTCACAGGACAACAGCTTCAAGCACAGCTTAATAGTGGTCCTAGTTTTAACTGTGAAGAGAAGACTTGGAGTTTGGAATTGCAGCAAGAAAGCCATTGCTACAATGTCAGAATTAAAAAAAAAAAAAAAAAAAAGAAGTTTGCCTGGCCAATGACACACCGCCAATGAACTACTGAAGACTGTAAGGTCATACGGACTGATAAAAACTTGAAATCTTCCGTTCATCAAGCAGGTGAAAGGATGGTTTCTCAGTGTGTGACATCAACTGTCAAACATGGAGGAGGAAGCGTGATGTCTGATGCGGTTTTGTTGGATCCAGGGTTGGTGACTTGTACAGAGTGAGAGGAACCCTGAACCAAAACGTCAACCACAGCATTCTGCAGCACCATGTAGTACCCTCTGGTATGTTCCCAGTTGGTCAGAGGTTCATCCTACAGCAAGATAATTACCCAAAACAGAAGTCCAAGCTATGCCAGAACAACCATAGGAAAACAGAACAAGATAGTAAGCAGCAGCACAGTCTCCAGACTTAAACCCCATGGACCTGGTTTGGGATGAACTGGACAGAAGAGTGAAAGTAGAGCAACCGATAAGTGCCACATATTTATGAGAACTAGCAGAGTTGGGAAGAACTTTCTGAAGAATATTTGAAGTCCATTTTGAAAGAATGCCACAAGTATGTTCAGCTGTTATATCTGCCAAAGGTGACTACTTTGATGAGTCAAAAGTTTAGGATAATTTTTTTTCAAAACTGATTTTTTAAAACTTCATTTGTTTATTTGTGCTATGCTTTCATTTCAGAGTTCAATGAAAAAGAACTAAAGAAATCATAAGTTTCCAAGATGGCACCGGTGAGTGCGGCCGCCATCGTACCTGCTCCAACACGCCACAACTTTTCAAAAATTATTTATTCTTATTATTTCTGTCTGGAACAGGTCCACAATACATTTCACTGTGTATTATACCATGTATAATTGTGTTTGTGAAAAATAAAGGTCTTGAGTCTGAAAATCATTAAACTAACTGTGCCAAATTTGTTTGAGTTTTTTTTTTTCCCGTTGCCTGCCTACCTTGTATTTTGGGGTATTTGATCAGTAAATTTAGAGCATATCTTATGGTGGAGCTGGAGGTTTCGGTTCCTGCCAGGTACAGATTCAACACTGTAGAGACCAAGTTGTCATGATGGAACTCAGTTGTGGGAATGTCCTTTTCCTGAAAGAACAAAGTGAGAACAAGTTTAGCAATATGACAACACAACTAGCTGGATCAGAATTCAACATAGTCTGGAGGCACAAAGCAGATCGTGGTACTTTGCATGGAATATGTACATCAGTGAATATATGAAATGATCAAGTATGCATAACAGCGTAAATGAAACAAGCATCACTGACTCCGCTGACGCTCTGTTGTACCTGACTGAGTCTAGTGAGGAAGCAGTCAATGTAATCTCTAGGTGAGCTGACGTCCAAAGTGTCCTGGTGTTCCTGGATCTTTGTCATCGTAAACCGTCTCAGCTTTTCGATGTCGGCAAACACTTTGTGCTGTCGACCGGGCAGCCGTTCCATCAGCCGAGGGAAGATATTGTACAGCTGTGATGTGAAGTGAAAATGTGAATCATGTGTCTCAAAACAAACTGGCAGTCTGTGCTGCCAAATGAATTGACCCTGACGACATGCAGGTTTCAAATCATTCTGAAAATACATAACAGATTTTCTTCTGAATGAAAACTACACTTTACCTGGCTTAATCATAGGTTAAATTTAACATGAACAGTGTCTAATGTAGATTCATAGAGATGACATGATTTAAGAAAATACAATCAGTTTTCATAACATACTCACCACCTCAGTCTAAATTCCCCATTTAAAAAAAATGACTGATTTGACAACTACAACACACATTCTAAATAAAAGTAAGTCAAATGCAACATGAGCATGTTTGGCCACTAATTACAAAATATCACTGATGAATGCATAAGGAAAGCTGTGTGAGACGAATGTCTTACATCTTTACATGTTTATGCTTCATTCACTCTGACAGGTAGAAAAATTGTTTTCTTACTGTCACTGTATTGTACGTTAGCTGCTTGCCGCATTCCTATATTTGCAGTGCAAAATTGATAAATGTGTTTCTCTGTGTGCTTTGCATAGACCATTTATGACAATTTCAGAACTTCTGCTATCAAAATTCTGATGATATTTTTCTGTCCTTCAGCTATGCACTTTTTCTTAAGTTGAAGCAAAATGTCCCTTTTCATCCTCGGTAAAGAGGTGACCATTGAATATAAACAGATGCATTTAAAAGTGCCCTGATATAAAAATATATAGTGCTTTTTATTTCACTTCTTTCGATAACAACAGTTCATCGTGTGTTATCTTTTTTTGTCAGTGTTAATCAACTACACCTACCGGTACTTTACATCCAAAATTAACTAATGTTTAGGTTACTTCAATCAGAACCTTGAAAATGGAAAGGTTATAATCATGTTACTAAACTGTGTGTTCATTAATTGTAATTATAAGATCATTTCAAAGTGGCAGGGGTGTGCAGACAGCTGCAGGATATGAGGACCTGCTCAAGAAAACTCAAGGATCCAGCAGAGCAGTGGTCTTCCTCATCACTAACCCATCCAACATTCTGTTTCATACTCGCTGCACCTCCTCCCTCTTACCTGACCCCAGGGACTGCTGCCAAATCTTAGGGTTTCTGCGATTATGTGCAGAAGGGCCAGGAAGTCTTTGTCGTCGTAGCTGAAATGTTGTCCAAACACCATGCAGCAGATCACGTTGGACACCGAGCAGCTCAGGAAGTAGGTTGGATCAAAAGGTGCAGCTGGAGAAAAACATATCCTCAGTATGACCCATTGTTTTTGTTTACGATTTAAAAAAGGAGCAGAATTTGTGACGGGAAAAAAAGATAGATAATAACATTATTATCATCGCAGCATTTGTGTCTATCGTAATGTAAGGTGATGTTGCAGTTCAATAATATCAGCTCAGAACGACAGGAATTACCTAGTTATATCACTATCCACTGTAATAGAGCAAACGCACAGGTATGCTTACACATACCGTTGGTATTTTTTATTCGGTTCACCAGGTGTTGGCTCTCCTCCTGGATCCACTCCTCCATGCCCTTTCCGTCCCATCCCAAAGTCTCTCAGAGTTGAAAGCGTGAACCGCCTTAACTGTCGCCAACGCTCTCCATTACTGACCGCCAAACCTTGTGAAGATATATTAATTAGCAAAAAGGAAGCTTATGGTAAAACATACTGAATCAGGGCTACTGTGCAAAAATCTCTCTGAAAAGTTGGAAAACCTGTCAAACCAACAGCAGCCAACAGACCAGTTACAGCTGCAGCCTTGTGCGTTTAGGTTACAGAATGTTGTTTCAAACATTTGCTTATTACTCATATCATAACATAAAACTACGCATTACCATAGCCTCTGGTGGCCCTCATTAGAAAGGAACAGGTCCTCTGCCGGTGAAGTCCTCCGCTCTGTCCACCAGCGCCTCCTTCACAGCTTCAATAACCCGACCAGAAACACGGAACGCTGAGGGCCCAGGTACAACCGTCATCACTGGGCCATAGGTCTCACTGAGCTGGAGGTCAAACCACAAAAGCAACAAACATGCATTGATTCTTGTTCAGGCATGCAAGGAACCGCCCCAACTATAGGACAGAGAGCAAAACAAACAAATACCCTGGGACTTTAACCATTACAGCATAAACAAAAACATAATTATGCACATGTTGCACACACAAAACTACAAAATCCTAAATTATAGCACCTCATCTATCAGCTGCAGCAGAGGGAATCCATGTAATAGTATATAAGTATACATGTGCACACCCACACAAAGGGCTTTCAACTCTTGCACAATGTGCACTTTAGTCTAGCTTCACAATCTCTACATGCTTATTATTTATGGATATTTTTCCTCCTATTTTTCTGCCTGTTTATAAAGATTTTTCTTAGTGAAACGGTCACTTTGCATTCCAGTGTACAAACTGAATAAGACGGTGACAAATTTAAAAGAAACAACTCTTGATATCTTGAAAACTGCATTGATCTGTGCGAAGACAAATGAGAAGCAGCAGACTGAAACTACGTGTTTTTGTAGCTTTTTTGAGGCTGACTTTAGGAATTGCGATGAAAGAACCCAGTGATTTAGACAAAGCTGCAAATATTTTTTACTCAGACTCGCCCTTTCGCTGTGCAAGAACAAAAACTAGTCACCGTTTAGCCAGACTTGTGAAGGGAGCTCGTTGTCAGTGCAGTAAGTTTCCTATTAAAGGAAAGACCAGGAGGTCCTGGAGGCAAACTCCACCGTCTGCGGCTCTTCAGGCTCAACAGCCCACAACAGGCGAAAATTAGCCCGAATAGTAACAACGTGCTGGAGAAATCCATGATGTTGCACGAAGAGAAACGTTTCTTCTCGTCGTTCTCTGCAGTTTGACTGTCTGACTGACTGAACAAATATATCCAGCTGTTGCTTGTCAGGTGACCAACCTTTTGCCTGCCATGGCGAGCTGATTTGGGGAGTGGGGGGCTGGACAGAAAAGGAAATCACTGACAGGTCGCTTAAAGACACAAACAACCCTCGACAGGCTTTGCACCGACTGAAAAACTTAAGTGGTCCTGATGATAAGAAGTAAGCAAACCCAAGTGTTTTTGTTTAAACCGGCACAATAAAATGCGTAAATGTCACATCTCTGTGCAGTTTATGACGCACAATATAAGATAACAGGCGGACAGGTGGAGATCAGTTTGTACTGGAGGTGGGCCAGATGCTTTCAATTAATTATAAACTTCTAGATTCTTGTGAAAAACCAGGACCAAGGAGCCAGAAGATGCTTATTAAAGCTTATTTAGTTTCATATTAAATAAAGAGTGGCACAAAATGTTGCATTGCGTCCAAAAGAACACATGAAATTCTCTGTTTGCGTCAGTTTGTGTTACTATTGCAGTGCTTCCTGTGCAAAAATAAAAGCATCGAAATAAACAAACAGTATCAGTGAATAACAAAGTAAAGTTCTAACTTTTGTCCTACTGTCCTTCAACTGTAAATTACTTGGTCATAATCAAACTGTTTTAAAAGTAAAATCAATAATATTTTTCTTGTCTAACATTCAGATATGTTACAGATGAAGGTTGGGGGCAACATCAAAACTTCCGACTATAGTTAATATTATGCACAAGCAACAAGTTTGTGTTACTCAAAGTGGCTTAGATTCCACCAAGAATTAACATTTAGAGTTCTAATGGGAAAATATAATGCCAAATATAATCTAAATTGCCTCACTTAAACACACTTCTTGTGTTCACATGATATTAATAAAAAATATTTAAAAAGAGTTGACATTGCTCTTAAAGGGGGCATTATACCCGGTTTACACTGCCATTATTAACTGAATATATAATTATTATACTTCTTATTATACTAACTGTCTCTTTGTGCCACCTGGATCTTACTCATAAATAAACTATCTCACCTCTGTGATTATTCAACACACATACAGTCTAACCAAAGAAAACTCAGTCGATTAGACTCAGTGTTGAAAACAACTTGCACTAAATGAGTACTTGCATCTTTACATTTCTGCAAAATTATTCTCACAGTTGCCAGTGTGCCATCAACAATGGACTATAATAGAATTGTTTTTATTGTGTGCTTCATGCATAGAAGTACAGATACCTACTACACGTTACATTCATTTTCCAACACATTGCTGTTTGATGAGTGTAAATATACCTACACAATAAGAAACATTTCTAATATTTAGGTATATAACTAAAAGACAGGTGGTTTAGATAAATTGTACATCCATTACAAATCATACTTAATCTGCTCTTTGAGATGATATTGGAATAGCCCAGCATAGCAAATACACTTTTAATTAAAATGGACTGATGATTCTGTGGGCATCACTAAGCCCTTAAAAAAGTGAAAACTCATTGTGACAAATGAAGTAAGAGCTTTGCTTTAACCATAAATATCTTTGTTTACTCACTGTGGTTTATGCAGTTCAAAATATCAGTGTGATGTTTCATAATTTTCCACTTTAATGTAACTACAAAACCACCAGATGTAAGCTTAGATTGTAAAATTTTACTCTGTAGAGAAGAAGTGCAGTATACTCTACACATCTAAAGAATATGCATAAACAGAATATCACAGTGTGATTTGAAATACTAATCACACTACTCAAAATCCTTGGCACAAAATGATCTCTGATTTGAAGAATCTTTCCTTCCATTAAAGCATAATTAGCACCTGGGAGTTGCAATGATCATGTATCGACGAGGCACGTTGCCGAAGCTGCTTGTACTCCCACTGAGTGTCAATGCTGTCAGGTCCTTCAGAGCAGGAAAAGGTGAAATTCTGCAGAAGTGAAACCATGAAGAGGAAAATCTCCATGCGAGCGAGGGCCTCTCCGGCACAAGACCTCTTTCCTGAAAACAACCACAAACAAACCGGTGAGAGTGAAACGCATCAAAAGCTCAGAAAAGACCCCAACATTAAAATCTGTTTAGCAAGCAGCCCCTATGTTCAACTACATTTTTCTGAGTGACTGAAACAGACTGAAATGTGCTTGATAACCTGCAGAGAATGGCAGGAAGGCAGGGTTTTTCTTGAAGTTGCCATTCTGGTCCAAAAAGTGTTGAGGATTAAATGTCCAGGGGGTGGCCCAACTGTTTCTCCTCTTTCAGCACAGAGTGCAGCATGGGAAAATTAATGTACCCTGTTGAGAAGAAATACTGCATCAGACAGGAACATAATGCATCAACAACACTCAGGGATAACACAAGAGTACCTTGGGAAGTGTGTAACCCCTGAAAGAGATGTCTTGGAGAGCATAGCGAGGGACCCCAGGGGGATGAGGTCCATACAGCGCTGAATTTCATGGATGACAGCATCTGTAAAGGGGAGGGACTTCCCTGTCTTCCATACATGGGCAACGATTGCGTCCAACCACAGTGTCAATCTCCCTGCTGCATAGTTTCTTTAGAAGAAGGAAAACATTGCCAGTTAGAAACAGTACAGTAATCACACAATGCAATTCATTTATATAGGAAACAAATACTTGCTGCTTTTTATTTCTGCTAATCCGCTGTTTTTGTAATACTGTATAGACAATGCTTTACATTCATCTCTAGAGTTATGTTTGATGTAGCATGCTTTATTAAGGGTAAATAGCCCCCTGCTCTCGTCCCAAAAAAATATATATCATGCAAAGTAGAGATACGCTACCGGTCAAAAATCTGGACACACCTTCTCATTCTTTGTTTTTTCTTTATTTTGATGATTGTTTACGTTGTAGATGCTCACTGAAGGCATTAAAACTATGAATGAACACATGTTGAATTATTTAGTAAACAAAGAAGTGTAAAATTAGCCAAAACATGTTTTATATTTTAGATTCTTTAAATTAGCCACCCTTTGCTTTGATTACTGCTTTGCACACTCTTGGCATGGGCTGCACAGTGGAGTAGTGGTTAGCACTTTAACCGCAAGAAGATCCCCGGTTCAAATCCCAGGGTGTTCCTGGGATCTTTCTGCATGGAGTTTGCATGTTCTCCCTGTGCATGCGTGGGTTTTCTCCGGGTACTCCGGCTTCCTCCCACAGTCCAAAAATATGCTGAGGTTAATTGATTATTCTGAATTGCCTGTAGGTGTGAATGTGAGTGTGATTGTTTGTCTGTATATGTAGCCCTGTGACAGACTGGCGACCTGTCCAGTGTGTCCCCTGCCTTCGCCTGAGTCAATTGGGATAGGCTCCAGCACCCCCCGCGACTCTAGTGAGGATAAAGCTGTGTATAGAGAATGGATGGATGGACACTCTTGGCATTCTCTGGATTAGCTTCATGAGGTAGTCTCCTGAAATGGTTTTCCAACAGTCTTAAAGGAGTTCCCAGAGATGCTGAGCACTTGTTGGTCCTTCTGCCTTCACTCTGTGGTCCATCTCATCCCAAACCATCTAGATTGGGTTTAGGTCAGGTCTAAATATCAAATCTAAAATCTAAAATATCAAACATATTCAAATTATTTCACAATTGTTTGTTTGTTACATATTTCCATGTTTCTTGTTTCATAATTTTGATGTCTTCAGCAGGTATCTACAATGTAGAAAGTAGTAAAAATAAAGAAAAAAACATTGAATGAGAAGGTCTGTCCAAACTTTTGACTGGTAGTGTATGTCAAATAAAAAGAAGAAAGAAACTGTAATTTCAAAATCATTAGACTAACTGTGCCAAATTTGTTTGAGTTTTTTCCCGTTGCCTGCCTACCTTGTATTTTGGGGTATTTGATCAGTAAGTTTAGAGCATATCTCATGGTGGAGCTGGTGGTTTCAGTTCCTGCCAGGTACAGATTCAACACTGTAGAGACCAAGTTGTCATGATGGAACTCAGTTGTGGGAATGTCCTTTTCCTGAAAGGATGACGCGAGAACAAGTTTAGCAATATGACAACACAACTAGCTGGATCACAATTCAACATACTCTGGAGGCACAAAGCAGCTCACGGTATTTGCAGGGAATATGTACATCAGTGAATATATGAAATACACAGTTCTGTTGTACCCGACTGAGTCTAGTGAGGAAGCAGTCGATGTAATCTCTAGGTGAGCTGACATCCAAAGTGTCCTGGTGTTCCTGGATCTTTGTCATCGTAAACTGTCTCAGCTTTTCGATGTCAGCAATCACTTTGTGCTGCTGACCGGGCAGCCGTTCCATCAGCCAAGGGAAGATATTGTACAGCTGTGATGTGAAGTGAAAATGTGAATCATGTGTCTCAAAACAAATTGGCAGTCTGTGCTGTTTCGATAAAAATGCATTGATCCTGACTACATGCAGGTTTCAGATCATTCTGGAAGTATCTTATAACAGAGATTGTTTTTCACTGCAAGTTATTCTTTACTTAGCTTTGGCAGGGGAATTAAACTTATTCATAGGTAAAACTTAATAAGGACAGTGCCCAATGTATGATGTAGATGCATAGCGATGACGACATGATTTAAGAAAATACAATCAATTTTCATAACATATTTACCACTTCAGTTTAAATACATCATTTAAAAACTGACTAATTTGAAAAGTATAAACACAAATTTAAAATACAAATGAAGGTCAAATAGAACATGAGCATGTTTGGCCACTAATTCTAAAATATCACTGATGAATGCATCAGGAAAGCTGTGTGAGACTGAATGTCTTACATCTTTACATGTTTATGCTTCATTCACTCTGACAGGTAGAATAATTGTTTTCTTACTGTCACTGTATTGTACGTTAGCTGCTTGCCGCATTCCTATATTATACAGTGCAAAATTGATAAATGTGTTTCTCAGTGCACTGTGCATAATGTAGTTGTTCCATTTATTACCAATTTCAGTGCTTCTGCTATCAAAATTTTGAAGATGTTTTTCTGTCCTTAAGCTTTGCACTTTTTCGTGACTTCTTAAGTTGAAGCAAAATTCACCTTTTCATCCTCGGTAAAGAGGTGACCACTAAATATGAACAGATGCATTTAAAAGTGCCCTGATATAAAAATATATAGTGTTTTTTATTTCACTTCTTTCTATTCCAACACTTGATCATGTGTTATCTTTTTTGGTCAGTGTTAATCAACTACACCTACCGGTACTTCACATCCAAAATTAACTAATGTTTAGGTTACTTCGATCAGAACCTTGAAAATGGAAAGGTTATAATCATGTTACTAAACTGTGTGTTCATTAATTGTAATTATGAGATCATTTCAAAGTGGCAGAGGTGTGCAGACAGCTGCAGGATATGAGGACCTCCTCAAGAACACTCAAGGATCCAGCAGAGCAGTGGTCTTCCTCATCACTAACCCATCCAACATTCTGTTTCTCACTCTCTGCACCTCCTCCCTCTTACCTGACCCCAGGGACTGCTGCCAAATTTCAGGGCGTCTGATATTATGTGCAGAAGGTCCAGGAAGTCTTTGTCGTCATAGCTGAAACGTTGTCCAAACACCAGGCAGCAGATCACGTTGGACACTGTGCAGCTCAGGAAGAAAGTCGGATCAAAAGGTGCGGCTGGAAAAAAAATAGATATCAGTATGATCCATTGTTTTTGTTTACAATTTTAAAAAGGAGCAGAATTTGGGGAGGACAAAAAGAGATAACAGAAAGACAACAGTGTATTATTATCATGGCAGCATTTGTGACTTATTGTAAGGTGATGTTGCAATTGAATAATATCAGCTCAGAAAGTAATGAATCAACCATTAAAGAATGCACTGAAATCTAACTGAACTCCTGGGAGAGTTTAAAGCTCATGCAAAATGACAGACAGTGATAAAGCAACAATAACAATAGTTTTCTCACAAATGACAGTTCATTAAAATCTGCCTCCACCTAAAATTTTGTTCTCAAAATTACTTTCTTTGTTTAGAACTCAAACAGAAAGCACCTATGGCAAAATGTATTTCACACTGCTTTAAGTTAAAATACACCAGCTCAGCTGAGCTCCATCCATTCTCTATACACTGTTTTATCCTCACTAGGGTCGTGGGGGGTGCTGGAGCCTATCCCAGCTGACTCGGGCGAAGGCAGGGGACACCCTGGACAGGTCGCCAGTCTGTCACAGGGCTACATATACAGACAGACAATCACACTCACATTCACACCTACGGACAATTTAGAGTAACCAATTAACTTCAGCATATTTTTGGTCTGTGGGAGGAAGCCGGAGTCCCCGGAGAAAACCCACACATGCACAGGGAGGACATGCAAACTCCATGCAGAAAGATCCCAGGCCCACCCTGGGATTCGAACCGGGGATCTTCTTGCTGCAAGGCGAAAGTGCTAACCACTATGACACTGTGCAGCCCTCTGCTAAACTCCTTTACCTTTAAAATACAAGTCAAGTCATGTATGTATCACATACATTGTCCAGAATTTATGTTTACAGCCTGTGAGTATTATTTGTTTCAACAAGGCAAGACTAACCTAGTTTCTACTGTACCAGAGCAAAAAACACTGCCATTCTTGCACACACCATTGGTACTATTTATTCGGTTCACCAGGTGTTGGCTCTCCTCCTGGATCCACTCCTCCATGCCCTTCCGTCCCATCCCAAAGTCTCTCAGAGTTGAAAGCGTGAACCGCCTTAACTGTCGCCAACGCTCTCCATTACTGACCACCAAACCTTGTGAAGATATATTATTAGTAAAAAGGAAGCTTATGGTAAAACAGGCTGAATCAGGGCTACTGTGCAAAAAAATGAGAAGTCGTAAAACCAGCAGAGCAGTTACAGCTGCAGCCATGTGTGTTTAGGTTACAGAATGTTGTCTGAAACATTTGCTTGTTACTCATATCATAACATAAGACTACCATATTACCATAGCCTTTAGTGGCCCTGATTAGGAAAGGAACAGGTCCTCTGGTAGTGAAGTCCTCTGCTCTGTCCACCAGCGCCTCCTTCACAGTTTCATACCCGACCAGAAACACGGCACGCTGAGGGCCCAGGTACACCGTCATCACTGGGCCATAGGTCTCACTGAGCTGGAGGTCAAACACAAAGCAACAAACATGCATTGAATTCTTGTTCAGGCATGCAAGGAACCGCCCAAACTATAGGACAGAGTGCAAAACAAACAAATACCCTGGGACTTTTACCATTACAGCATAAACAAAAACGTAAATCATGCACATGTTGCACACACAAAACTACAAAATCTAAATAATAGCACCTCATCTATCAGCTACAGCAGAGGGAATCCATGTAAATTCCCTCTGTGTGGGTGTGCATATGTACTTATATACATAAGTACATATGCACACCCACACAAAGGGCTTCAACTCTTGCACAATGTGAACTTTAGTCTAGCTTCACAATCTCTACATGCTTTATTATTTATGGATATTTTCCCCCCTACTTTTCTGTTGTTTTTTTTTTTTCCAACTTTGTCAGCACTAAATAAGTGCTGGGTTTTGGACCACCTGACGTATTCTACCCCTAAGGTGGAGTCGGATTAAGTGCCTAGGTGTTCTCTGAACAATTGAGTCTTCAGTTGTCTCTTAAAAGTAGAAAGGGATTCAGCAGAATGCATAGAGTTTGCTAGTTTGTTCCACCATTTGGGAACAACAGAGGAGAAGAGTCTGGCTAGAGATTTCGAGCCGTGATGGGCTGGAAGCACCAGGCGTCTTTCACATGCAGAGCGAAGCGTGAAGGGGAGTAGACCTGGATCAGGGAATCCAGGTAGGCTGGGGCCGTTCTTGTAAATGTTTTGTAAGCCAGGAGGAGAGTTTTGAATTTGATTCTGCCTGCAACTGGAAGCCAGTGAAGGGAGATGAACAGGGGAGTGACATGAGCTCTTTTGGGCTGGTTGAAGACCAGACGTGCTGCTGCATTCTGGATCATCTGTCGCAGTTTGACTGTACATTCAGGGAGACCTGCCAGAAGAGAGTTGAATGGCTATCTTTCCCTATTTTTCTATTGTTTTTCAAGATGTTTGTCTTGCAATATCTTAGTAAAATGGTCACTTTGCATTCCTCTGCCCATATTGAATGAGGGTGTGACATAAAAAAAAAACCTCTTGAATCTTAAACTATATTGATTACTGCGGCTTTGTAAGAAGTAAACTGTGTGGCAACAGCCATTATGCGTAGCTTTGAAAAGGTAAGGCTGACTTTCAGATTTGCAAAGAACTCATAGCTGCAAGTATTTTTTTTACTGCGCTTTTCTGTTCTGCAAGAAACACAAACTCTTAGTCACCTTTAGCAGACTTCTGAAGGGAGCTCGTTTGTCCAGCTGCAGTAAGTTTCCTATTAAAGGAAGACCAGGAGGTCCTGGAGGCAAACTCCACTGTCTGCGGTTCCTGAGACTGAACAGCCACAATAAGGCTAAAACTATCACCAACAACAACAACGTGCTGGAGAAATCCATGATGTTGCACGAAAAGAAACGTTTTCCCTCGTCGTCCTCTGCAGTTTGACTGACTGACTGAACAAATATATCCAGCTGTTGCTTGGCAGGTGACCAACCTTTTGCCTGTATGTCGAGCTGATTTGTGGAATAGGGCTGGACAGAAAAGGAAATCACTGCTGAACACACCCAGGCTACCTGAGGACACAAACAGCCCCTTTGCACCGACTGAAAAACTTCACTGTCTGATGATAAGAAGCAAGCAAACCCAGGTTGTTTTTAAAGATTTGTGTCTGTAAACATCTTTGCACAAGTGTGAATTTCGCTGGGAGTTTGTTTCATTTCTAAGGTACTTTATCAACAGACAATATCCAAAATGCTCTTACAAACACATGCAGTCAATCAGAGTCTTATCAAACATTCATGTTACAGATATAGCCAGTACAACATCAAAACTCCAGAATATGGTTAATATTATGATGAGCAATAAGTCTGGGCTGCTCAAAGAGGATTAGATTTCCCCCCCAAGATTTAACTGTCAGAGTTATAAGAAAACCCTCATCAATTATGATTTATTTACCGCTGAAATTTGCTCATTTGTGTTCACATTATGTTGATTTTAAAAGAATATATATTTTAAAAGACACTTGACATTGTTCTGAAGGAAGCATTATACGCTGGTTTACACTGCCAATATCAAACTGAATTATATAAATTAAGATACTAACTTATATCTAACTAGATCTAACTTTTAAAGAACCTTTATGCACAAGAAAGCAATGGACTTAGTGTTTGAAAATGACCAGACCTTTATTTTCCTAAATAAATTATGCAGTTGTAGGTAAATATCTTTATTTCAATTGCATAAGAAAGAATATTTCCAACCAATACAGGCACCATCAACTGATGCGAATAGCTTTAAAAATACATGTCGTAAAACCAAACTTTGAAAGGATTCAAAATATGTCAAAAGCAAGCTGTCCATCTGATGGTCTCGAGCACAGTATCAGTAAAATAAAACAAATATCAGCTCTCCAGTCAACATTCCTGCATCACAATAATGTGCAGTGTATGTAGTCAAGAAATCCCTTTTGGTCAGATTGTCTGAGTGGAGCTTCTCTTTTCACCGTGGTGTGGCGATGATGTCAGACCTCCGAGGCACATTGGCAAAGCCGCTGTACTCTGGAACAAGGTTTATGCTGTCGGGGCCTTCAGAGCAGGAAAAGGTGAAATGCTGCAGCAACGATACCAAAAGAGAAAAAGCTCCATACGAGCCAGAGCCTCGCCAACACAAGCTCGCTTCCCTGTGAGGAGACACAATCAAAAAAATGCAGCGTATGATAATAAACAAAAAAAACATTGTAACTGCAGTAGGTGAGATAGATGGAACAAAATACGGATGATAAGTGGTGATTTATCAGCAAACTGAGGACTGTTTTACCTGCAGCAAATGGGAGGAATGCAGGATTTTTTCTTGAAATTGCCATTCTGGTCCAGGAAGTGCTCGGGTTTAAAGGACCAGGGAGATGCCCATCGCTTTTCCTCTTTCAGCACACAACGGAATAATCATAGTGCCCTGTTGAGACAAGACATACTGTTCATGTCAACTTTCTAATAATATGATATCTTATAATTCAGAATACCTTTGAGATTGTATACCCTCTAAAGGAGATGTCCTTTAGGGCATAGTGAGGGAGGCTGAAGGGGACAATGTCCAGAAAACACTGCACCTCGTGGATAACGGCATCTGTAAAGGGGAGGGACTTCCTGTATTCCATGTTAGGACAACGATTTTGCCCAATCACAGTGCCAATCTCCTTTTGCATTTTCTCTGGACAAGACAATACGAAACGTATTACCACCCTGAAATACTGCTAGGAATGTTATTAGTCATTAATATATACATTTAATTGCCTGGAAAATCCAGACTGACTTTATGTATTAATATAAATACAAATAAAGGCAGTCTGGCATTGTGATGATAGATGATTTCAAAAAGGAGGGGCTAACAAATGCAGCTTGAACGAGAAAGAACCAATCAGCGTAACACGGATGTGACGCACAAACAAATTGACCTTGAAGTCCATGTAGTCCAAACAACAATGGCATGCAGCCGAGAAAGTGTCGCGGTGAATGATTACTGCCGTTTTTGTCACAAAAATCTGCGAATACATGGGGTACTCTCAAGTTCAACACTTATTTTTGAAAAGGCTACGCAACAAAAGACTCCTTCCGAACAATTAGCGGTGTTAGGAATAACTAATGTTTGTGTTTGGTTACGGGAGGTGC
This sequence comes from Acanthochromis polyacanthus, assembly GCF_021347895.1. Taxonomy (NCBI): domain Eukaryota; kingdom Metazoa; phylum Chordata; class Actinopteri; family Pomacentridae; genus Acanthochromis; species Acanthochromis polyacanthus. The sequence goes on from NC_067125.1 coordinate 26,163,098, forward strand.
GCAGGTGTTTTATGGGTAATCCAGGCGCTGAAGATGACGCAGCATTAACTCCCGCCTCCCGTGCTATGATTGGTCCTACCAAACTTTCCCGGGAGGTAAACGCGATTCAGTTCGCCCAATGCCAAACTGATTCTCCTGTATCTCCTAACATGGAGATAGGAGATTACATAGAGATTCAGTTTGGATTTTCCAAGCTATATATTTAGAGATGGGACAATGAGGTATCCGTCTTCAGTTAGAGGATTTACCCTGTATTTCAGGGTGTTTGATCATCACGCTGAGAGCATATCTGATGGTGGTGCTGGTCATTTCTGTTCCTGCCAAGAACAGATTGAATACTGTAGAGACCAAGTTGTCGTAAACTAACTCAGTTGAGGGATTGTCCTTTTCCTGAAACAAGAGATATTAAGGCTGAAAAGAAACGCCACAGAACCAGAATTGTAAATACTGAAGTACACTTCAGGTGACAGACAATCATCAGTTATTGTGTTCTTAGTGTTTGACTAGAATTTTAAGGTTTAGTCCAGAAATAACTGTTTAAGATCCATCATACACAAGGAGAACAAATCTTATTGCTTGAAGTAATATTAAAGGATTATTTAAATGGCTTAGATAAAATCAAAGTGAATATCCTTTGGTTGAAAGTTAGGTCGTTTTGTTAGTGTGTTTTGGGATTCACAGTTTCAAAGGGAGGGATGCACATGCACTAACAAGCATGCATGCCCAGACTGGTTACCAAAACATACAACAAAGACTATGGACTATAGCACACACACAGAGAGAACGTGACTTTATTCTCTGTGAAGGATATTATTCCTCTGTATATTTACACTAGGGCTGCACAGTGGCTTAGTGGTCAGCACCTGGTTTGCATCCTGGCCTTCTCAGGATCTTTCTGTATGGAGTTTGCACAGTCTCCCTGTGCATGCGTGGGTTTTCTCCAGGTACTCCAGCTTTCTCCCCCAGTCCAAAAACATGCTCAGGTGAATTGGTAACTAAACTGTCTGTAGGTGTGAATGCGAGTGCGATTTCTGTCTGTATATGTAGCCCTGCAATAGACTGGCAACATGTTCTGGGTGTATCCTGCCTTTGTCCTAAGTCAGCTAGGATATGTAGAATGAGGATTAAGTGGTGTGTAGATAATGGATGGATATTTACACTAAAAAATAGTTGTTTGCAGCTCAGGAAATGTTTGAAATCCCATATGTAAAAGCTTTAAGTTCTTTTCAACCTGGTTCATTCGAATGAGGAAGCAGTCGATGTAGTCTCTTGGGGAGTTGGGGTCCAGTGTCTTTGTGTTCTTGGATCTTCTTCTCGATAAAAGCTCTCACCTCTTCAATTTGGGTGAAAACAGTGTGCTGTGGGCTGGGAAGACACTCCATGAACCAGGGAAAGATGTTGTACAACTGTAGGTAGGAGGCACATGTTGTAAGAGTAAAGAAACATTTGTATTTGGAGAACTGTTGACCTGTCTGATTGGTTCCCACCTCCACTTATCTGACCCATAGTGCTACTATTGAACCTTAAAATAACAGATATGATGTTAAGGAGGCACAGGAACTGCTTGTCTTTGTAATCAAAGCGTTCGCCAAACAAGGCAGCAGATCACATTGGACACTGTGCAGCTCAACAAGAATGTGGGGTCAAAGGTTCACCTGGAGGAAACAAAGAAAACATAGCACAATGTTCAAACTTTGCTTGTTAGTTTCAGCTTCAAAGATGACATTGAGTTTTGTTTTGTTTTTTGTATCTCCAAACCTCCAAGCTTCTCACCAGTTCCCTGCTGTAACTAGTTTCAGAGAAGTGCAAGTTTGAACCTGCCGTTAATGAATTATTTTTAGCTTTACACAACAGTGCTTGACCTCATATGGAACTGGTACAAAGTAACCTGTGTGTTTGCTCAGATACCTGCTGACTACACTGTTGGTCTCTCTGTGGCAACTTTTACAACATCAAACCTTTTGTCATACAACAGGGCGGGTGAACCCAAGCACCAGGCAATAGACAGGCAGGTGGATAAATGAATAAGGTTCTAATAAAGGAACGAAACACAAAGTTCTCCATACGGGAGGCACAGGCACTAAACAGAACAGGGGGCTAAACTAAATAAACTACACCAAGGGCGGGCCAGATGGCCGAAATGAGGACTAAACAAAACTAAACTAACAGGGGAGAGGAGACTCAAATGTGTCCATGGGAGGAAGGCAGAAGCTGGCAGAATGGAGGGAGCAGAGGGAGAGACGTGGCAAGTGCAGGGAAACAGATAATAAGTCCAACGGGAAGCAGTGTGCAAGAGGTGGTGACCGGAGTGCAGGGGACAGCTGAGTGCATCATAACATGGATGGTGGGATATGGAGCAATGAACCGGCAGAGTGTCGTGCAGAGAGGCCAGCTTAAATGCTGCAGTGATTGTACATAGAGTTCAGCTGTTCTTCCTCAGCTGAGCACAATCAGCCAGATCAGAGGGCTGGCACCGGAGGAGTGTGACACCTTTCTTCAATTATTAACTTCTATTGCAATCAAGAATATTAAATGCAAATTATGCAGTGACCATATTATTTAAGTTCACATTGACACAATGTTCCCCTCTACTGAAACAATTTACCACACACAATTCCAATGAAAATGCTGTTTTGAAGGTCTTGTTTGGGGTCTTAGGTAATCAAGGTCATAAATGTAGCTTTAGTGTTATAACAAGTTACACAACATTATATGTTTGCTTTGCACGAACTCAAAAAGAGATCAGGGTTAAAGAGTTTAACATAAGCAAGACTAAAGTGCACTGACCAATCCACACAGCTTTCAGTTGTGGACTAATATTTGATGCATCATCTGCATGTTTGCTTCATATATTCTGTGTTATGTTTGGCTGTCCATATTCAGGCCTCTGTCTTGTGCAGAAATACAGATTTTTAAGGCTGAAGATAGATGTGATTAAAGGCTGCACAAAGCAAACTTAGCTGGACAGATGAGTTTGCAATATTCCTGTGCCTTTAAAGCAGCTGAAAATACACCTTTCAATGAACGAATATGAGCCTCCAGGTGTTTGCTCTCTCCTTGGATCCACTCCTCCATCCCCTTGAGCCCCATCCCAAAGTCTCTTAGGGTTGTTAGTGTGAAACTGTCACGGTTCCGCTCCTCTGTCCTGTCTGTTTGGTTGTCTCCCATCCTCTCCTCTGCCCTGTCTCGGTCTGGTTGTCTCCCGTCCGCTCCTCTGTCCTGTCTGTCTGTTTGTCTGGTTGTCTCCCATCCTCTCCTCTGCCCTGGTTGTCTCCCATCCGCTCCTCTGCCCTGTCTCTCCCCTACAGCTCGGTGCCTGAGTGGAGTCTAGCTCCTCAAGCTGACTCCACTCAGGTAATCAACTACCTGCACAGCTCCCGGACAGCTGATGATCATTCACTAAGGACTCACCTCTGCAATAAAGACCGGCTCAGCCTTCCACTCCCTGCCAGAGCGTTAAACAAGAACCACGCAGTTCGGTTTGCTCTCTAGCCACCTTCACAATCTGTGTATTGAGTTTCTGCCAACTTCTGACCCTGTTTTCTCCTGCCTCCCCCAGTTCAGCTGTCCGGGATCCCACGCCGTCCTCCTTCCCCTCCGGCTCTCCCCGACAAACCTTCACCAGTTTCTCCTGCCTGGACCTCCACTCCTGCCTGGACCCCCACTCCTGCCTGGAACCCCCCGCCGACGAACCTTCACCAGTTTCTCCTGCCTGGACCCCCTCTCCTGCCTGGACCCCCTCTCCTGCCTGGACCCCCTCTCCTGCCTGGACCCCCACTCCTGCCTGGAACCCCCCACTCCTACACCCTGGTTTTCCCCCACCTAGCCACCATTTTCACTCCCTACAATAAACCACTTGCATTCAGCCAGCCCTGGTAGTGTGGTTTTCTGCTCGGGTCCCCCTGCTCAGTCCGTGACAGAACGCTCTGGCCACAAACGGACCCGGAAAGCACTACCAGGGTTTGGACCAACCTTCTCCTCTCACAGTCGCTGCCAACCCTGCAACCGGATTCCTTCTGCTCTGCCCCTCACCTCATCTCCGGATCCTACAGTTCCCATGGCAGGTTATGACACATCCTCTCCCTTCTGGGGAACCCGTTGGGCAATAAAACTGCCTTCTAAGAGGCACCATGGTTCCCAGGGTTCTGCCTCAGCGAGACCGCACTCCGGCCCTCCGTCTCCAGTCCACACGGGAGCCATCTTTTTGACCTCTGCTCCCCAGAACCGGACCCCGACCTCTGCTCCCCAGAACCGGACCCCGACCTCTGCTCCACCAACTGAGGACCCTGACTCCCTGCCCTGGACCCAGGGCTCCTCCCTTGTAGTTCTCTTCTCCTGTTTGGAGAACAGCATATACTTTTATGCATTACGTGTTCTACATGAGTGGAGGAAAGATCCCAGGGAGGAGACTGTGGTCCAGGGCCTTCGACTGGCGGTTCAGCGACCTGGTCTGATTAATTACCTACCCGACTACATTCAGCAGTTCCTGGACAGCCCCGTCACACTTCCCCATGGCAGCCACTCGCCTCCAGTTCCCGCGGTGGTCGACGCACCGCCTCCAGTTCCCGCGGTGGTCGACGCACCGCCTCCAGTTCCCGCGGTGGTCGACGCACCGCCTCCAGTTCCCGCGGTGGTCGACGCACCGCCTCCAGTTCCCGCGGTGGTCGACGCACCGCCTCCAGTTCCCGCGGTGGTCGACGCACCGCCTCCGGCCCCCAGGGCTTCGGCTGCCTGCGAAAGGCTTAAGGCCTTCCCTCCGGCTCCGCCCCCGGAGGACCCACCGGACCCGGCTCCGCCGCCGGAGCGGCCCCGCCTGTCTGTCAATCCCCAGGACCGTCCTCTGGAGCAGCCTATACTGGCTTTACCGCCCCCGGGCCGTTCCCCTGAACGATCCACCCTGTCTGTCAAGTCCTGGCCCGTCCGACCTCCAGGCCACCCTCTGAAGCGGGCCCTCCCCCCGGTCCGGTCTCGGCCTGTCCCGCCTTCGGGCCGTCCCCCGGAGCGGTCCCTCCGGCCCACTAATCCCCAGCCAGTCCGACCTACGGTCCGCCCGCCGGAACGGACCCTCCGCCTACCGGAACGGACTGACCGGCCCACTAATCCCCAGCCAGTCCGACCTACGGTCCGCCCGCCGGAACGGACCCTCCGCCTACCGGAACGGACTCACCGGCCCACTCATCCCCAGCCAGTCCGACCTACGGTCCGCCCGCCGGAACGGACCCTCCGCCTACCGGAACGGACTCACCGGCCCACTCATCCCCAGCCAGTCCGACCTACGGTCCGTCCTCTGGAGCGGACCCTCCGCCCTATCCGTCCCCGGCCTGTCCAGCCTACGGTCCGTCCTCCGGAGCGGACCCTCCGCCCTGTCCGTCCCCGGCCTGTCCAGCCTACGGTCCGTCCTCCGGAGCGGACCCTCCGCCCTGTCCGTCCCCGGCCTGTCCAGCCTACGGTCCGTCCTCCGGAGCGGACCCTCCGCCCTGTCCGTCCCCGGCCTGTCCAGCCTACGGTCCGTCCTCCGGAGCGGACCCTCCGCCCTGTCCGTCCCCGGCCTGTCCAGCCTACGGTCCGTCCTCCGGAGCGGACCCTCCGCCCTGTCCGTCCCCGGCCTGTCCAGCCCTCAGCTCAGTTCCTCTCCCATTTCTCTCCCTCCCGTCCTTCCCTCCTGTCTGTTCCCCTTGTTTTCTGCCCTTCCTGTCCTTTTGGTTCCTTCTGTTCCGTCTGGTCCCTGTGTCTGTGTGCGTGTTTCTGTCTGCTCCTTGGTTGCCCCGGTTGGTTTGGTTGGGTCCATGGGGCGCCGGGAGGCGCCCGTTGAGGGGGGGTACTGTCACGGTTCCGCTCCTCTGTCCTGTCTGTTTGGTTGTCTCCCATCCGCTCCTCTGCCCTGTCTCTCCCCTACAGCTCGGTGCCTGAGTGGAGTCTAGCTCCTCAAGCTGACTCCACTCAGGTAATCAACTACCTGCACAGCTCCCGGACAGCTGATGATCATTCACTAAGGACTCACCTCTGCAATAAAGACCGGCTCAGCCTTCCACTCCCTGCCAGAGCGTTAAACAAGAACCACGCAGTTCGGTTTGCTCTCTAGCCACCTTCACAATCTGTGTATTGAGTTTCTGCCAACTTCTGACCCTGTTTTCTCCTGCCTCCCCCAGTTCAGCTGTCCGGGATCCCACGCCGTCCTCCTTCCCCTCCGGCTCTCCCCGACAAACCTTCACCAGTTTCTCCTGCCTGGACCTCCACTCCTGCCTGGACCCCCACTCCTGCCTGGAACCCCCCGCCGACAAACCTTCACCAGTTTCTCCTGCCTGGAACCCCCCGCTCCTACACCCTGGTTTTCCCCCACCTAGCCACCATTTTCACTCCCTACAATAAACCACTTGCATTCAGCCAGCCCTGGTAGTGTGGTTTTCTGCTCGGGTCCCCCTGCTCAGTCCGTGACAGAAACGTCTCAGCTGTTTCCAGCGTTCACCATTACTGATCCCCAACCCTGCCAACAGGAAATGTTTTCTTGTCGATACTAAGTCATGCAAAAGAAGCTATGCAGATACAGAGATATGACAAAATTGTGAATGCCTCGACAGAGGTGGCAGATTTAAAGTGTCTTGCATTACCGTAGCCCCTCGTAACTTTAAACAGAAATGGCAGTGGTTCTCTCCCTGTGAAATCATCTGCTTGGTCCACCAAGGCCTCTTTCACTGCATCATATCCAACTAGAACAACTGTCCGTCGCCGACCCATGTACAGAGTCACCACAGGCCCATAGGTTTCACTGAACTAAAAAGGACATTTGCAATGTGAATGTAATTATTTTTGTGTTAAAATCAACTTGTAATGAAATGTGTCATTCAGAAAGACTGGATACAGTACATGTTATAATACAACAACAAAAAAGCATGCAAAATGCATTTGCTTCCAAACTCAACCTTGACAAAAATTTTAAAAGGTGCTTTTTTTGTCTATTTGTGGAAGGTTTCCTATGAAAGGAAGAGCACGAGGTCCTGGAGGCAAACGATGCTTACTACTGTTATTCACACTGAACAGCCACAGCAGCACTAAGATTATTCCTGCCAAAATTAATGTCGAAGAAACGTCCATGTTGCTCTCTGCACGGTGTATTCTTGCCACTCTTAGACTCACTTTCTGTGTGTGATTTGTTCTGATATCTGAATAGTGGTGTTTATATTTAACAGGGAGTTGGCAGGAAAACTGCAGTAGGGCACAGGTGAGATGTGATTATCTGGGCTTCTTTTGTGTAACCTCACCTGATTAGTGCTTTTTGTTTGTGAACAGCTGGTAGAACTTGTATGTTATGTACAAGAGCAAATAATGCGTCTTATGTACTTTGTCCCTAAGGCTGATTTATGAAACTACCAGGAAGTGCAGATTGCTCTGTGTATCAGAGTTGACCTGGTTTGTTTAGTATTGCAGTGCTTCATTTCCAGATAAACAGGTAGGGTCCACTGAAGAAAGATGCCTCTCTTAAAAACAATGTCTATTTTCTTTTAAAATATGTACATTCTGAAATATTGATGTTATATGAACACAACAAATATGCTTAAGTGAACAAATTTAATCTAATCTTTTGAATGAATGAAAAACTGTTGTGCAAAGGAGAAAAAAATGAACTTGGTCTTTAAGGATGACCATTTCTCTTTCAAGGAGTGCATCCATATGAAGACTTTATTTCACAAAAGGAATCACACTGTTGTAGACAAGTACTTTTATTTCTGCCGAGAAGTACAGACAAATAACAGCTGTCCAATCAACATTTTTTCATCGCAGTAATTTGTCATTGTGATGGCTGCATGTGGAACCGTGCCATCTTAAAAGTCAGAACCCCATATACTAATCTAATTATTTTAAGTTAAAACATTTTTACATGCATTTTGCACATGTAAAAATACTTAAATGACAGCACTTAATTCTTGATTTCAAGCATTATGTTTATTGTTTGTTTAGCATTTGAAGAAGTCTTCATTTCTATATGTGACACTCACATTTAGTTAGCTTGTATTTCTTCAGCTTTATTTTTCTTCAGTTGTACTAATTCCTTTTTTTCGCTTGTGCTGGGGTATCTAGGCTCCTGCTGCCTGGGTCATCTGGGCAGCTTCTCCCGGAACTGTCAATCAGGTTTTACCAAGTGGTTGCCACATCAGGGGGAGGACAGGGACATTTAGAGTGAAATATTATGCAGTTCATTTGAATTGTGTTAGGCATTTAGTCTTTTTTGAGTAGTACACCAAATATGCTGATTTGTTCCATCAGATCAATTCTGAATTGTGTTTAATCTGTTGTTTCTACCGAGTCTTTGTTACAATAGCCTTCGTTTAATTCTGTTCATCTGACCTCTTTTATTGGCCCAGAACATAGTGTTTGCCTGTTTTAGTCATTTGGTGGGTAAATCAAAACCCCCTTTTTTAAATCCATCTGCGACTCCTCTTGCTTTGTTGCTCAGCCCCTCACCACGATTTATGTTAGAAAGATTGTTGGTCAGATTGTCTGAGTGGAGCTTCTCTTTTCACCGTGGTGTGGCGATGATGTCGTGCGTCCGAGGCAGATTAACAAAGCCGCTGTACTGTGGAACGAGGTTTATGCTGTCGGGGCCTTCAGAGCAGGAAAAGGTGAAACGCTGCAGCAACGATACCAAAAAGAGAAAAAGCTCCATACGAGCCAGAGCCTCGCCAACACAGTTTCTCTTCCCTATGAGCAGACACAATCACAAACAAAGCAGTGTATGATAAAAATAATTGCTGGTATCTGCAATAGGTGAGATGGCTGGAACAAAAATGTGGTTAACATGCATGATAAGTGGTGATTTATCAACAAACTGAGGACTGTTTTACCTGCAGAAAATGGCAGGAATGCAGGATTTTTCTTAAAGTTGCCATTCTGGTCCAGGAAGTGCTCGGGTTTAAAGGACCAGGGAGATGCCCATTGCTTTTCTTCTTTCAGCACAGAATGCAGCATGGGAAGAATTGTGGTGCCCTGTTGACATAGCACATACTGTTAGTGTCAGTACTCAATATTATATAAATTCCTGAAATGTTGCACAGCCAACTTTCTGATGATATCTTGGACTCTGAAATACCTTGGGGATTGTATACCCTCTAAAAGAGATGTCCTTCAGGGCATAGTGAGGGACACTAAAGGGGACAATGTCCAGAAAACGCTGCACCTCATGGATGACAGCGTCTGTAAAGGGGAGGGACTTCCTGTCTTCCATGTTGGGACAACGGTTTTTGTCCAATCACAGTGTCGATCTCCTGCCGCATTTTCTCTGGACAGGGCAGAACGAAAAGTATTACCACCTTAAAATACTGTTATTCTGAACAACATACATTTAGAACTAGTATAATAAGGTAATTGTGTTTTCTGTAATAGGACGTACCCTGTATTTTGGGGTATTTGATCAAAGCACTGAGAGCATATCTGATGGTGGTGCTGGTAGTTTCTGTTCCTGCGAAGAACAGATTCATCACTGTAGAGGCCAAGTTGTCATGAATGAACTCAGTTGAGGGATTGTCCTTTTCCTGAAACAACAAAGAGGTACGAATGCTAAAAAGAAACACAACATAACCAAATTTGCAAATACTGAAATACACTTTGAGCAGTAGGTGACAGACAACCATCAGAGTCAGTCTGTCCTCAAACAAAAACGACCACATAGGTCGTCTGTACACGCCCGTATTACGACTCAGTGTTACGTTTTGACGTATGCGACCTCTTGCGGTTGAGTAAATATCGACACCCTGGAGTTGCAGGTGAAACGTCACCATGAACAAACTTTTATCTAACACTATCCCTGTCCCTATCCCTAATCCTTACCTTAACCATAACCCTAAACCCGTGTTGGGAAAGTGAGGAAAAAGCCGTTTTGCGACGGAAAAGCCGTTTCGTGAATTAAATCCCGTAATGCGTTCCTTTTCCCCGTACGGGTGCTAACGTAAATACGCTCTCACGGGTCGTATTCCGGTGCACGGTGCATACGACCGATGCGGTCGTATGAATTTGTGGACTTGTTGATCAGAGTTATTGTTATCTCAATGTCTGATGAGAATAATTCAACGGTTTTATTTCAGGAATAAGAACCATTTAAGGTCTATCATACACAAAGAAAACACATCTTATCGCTAAAGGTTATATTAAAGGAGACAAAGTTAAAGTGAATATCCCGAGGCTGAAAGATGTTGAGTGTGTTTTTGGGGTTCACGGTTTTAAATGGAAGGATGCACATGCACTAACAACCACACATGCCCGGACTGGTTACCAAGCTTGGATTGTGACACACACGGAGAGGGAGTGTCACTTCATTCTCTGCACAGGACATTACTACTCTACAGTGGTGGAAAAACGTTTTCTGACACCCTTAAAATTTTACACAATGTCAAATATCATCATGAAATATTTGTGGAAAAAAAATCTTTTTTGTGTTTCAAAAGGTGTGACTGCATTAGACAGACACAAACAAGTACAACTGATATTTTTTGTTCATTTATAAGAAAAACTAACAAAACTAAATTCTCCCAAAATGATCCATCCATCCATTCTCTATGCACCACTTTATCCTCACTAGGGTCGCAAGGGGTGGCAGAGCCCATCCCAGCTGACTCAGGCGAAGGCAGGGGACACCCTGGACAGGTCGCCTGTCTGTCTCAGGGCTACATATACAGACAATCACACTCACATTCACACCTATGGGCAATTTAGAGTAATCAGTTAACCTCAGCATATTTTTGGACTGTGGGAGGAAGCTGGAGTACCCGGAGAAAACCCACGCATGCACAGGGAGAACATACAAACTCCATGCAGAAAGATCCCAGGCCCAGGCCGGGATTTGAACCAGGGATCTTCTTGCTGCAAGGCGAAAGTGCTAACCACTATGACGCTGTGCAGCCCCCCAAAATGATCCAATTCTCAAAATTTCTTGTATTTATGGAGCCAATCAATTTTAAATTTTTAATGGCTTTTTTATGATTCGTTCAGTATTATTGCTGTGATTGTACTAAAAGAAACTGTCCTTGAAGACCTAAGAGTGATTCTTAATGCAATATTTCACAAATGTATGTGGTGTCCAAAAGAATTTTCCACCACTTTATATATTTACACTAATAAATAGTTGTTTGCCGCTAAGAAAATGTTCAAAATCCTCTATATAAAAGCTTTGAGTTCTTTTCAACCTGGTTCATTCGAATGAGGAAGCAGTCGATGTAGTCTCTCGGGGAGTTGGGGTCCAGTGTCTCTTTGTGCTCCTGGATCTTCTTCTTGATAAACTCTTTCACCTCCTCCATTTGGGTGAAAACAGTGTGGTGCTGGCCGGGAAGAAGCTCCACGAACCAGGGAAAGACGTTGTACAACTGTAGGTAGGAGGCACATGTTGTAAGAGTAAATAAATAACTAAAAAACCTTTGCATTTGCATGACTGTTGGCGTGTCTCACTGGTTCCCACCTCCACTTACCTGGGCCATACCGCTGGTATTAAACCTTATAAGGTCAGTGAAGATTTTAAGGAGGCGCAGGAACTGCTTGTCTTCGTAATCGAAGCGTTCCCCAAACACAAGGCAGCAGATCACGTTGGACACCGTGCAGCCCAACAAGAATGTGGGCTCAAAAGGTCGACCTGGAGAAAAAGCAAAAAACACAGTTGGACTTGTGTCAGTTATTTATCAGAGGAAACAAAGTGATTTTGGAGAAATCAGAAAATTCTGACGTTTTATGTACTAAGAAATTTGTTCAAAACTGTGCTGGCGTTTCGGCTTAAAAGATGACGTTCAGTGTTTTCCCAGCATCTCCAAAATTTCAACCAGTTCCTTTTAAACAGCCTGCCGTAACTATTTTCCAAGTAGTGCAAGTTTGAACCTGCCGTGACTGAATTAGTTTCATCTTTACAGCACAATGCTTGGCCTCATATGGCATGACAGAAAGTAACCCACTGTACGTGTTTCCTCAGATATTCAATGACTATACTGTAGGTCGCTCTGTGACAACCTTTATAGCATCAATCACTTGATTCAATCATTAACTTTTATTGAATATTACATGTGAATACCGCAATGAAGGCATTGCTTAAATTCATATTGGTAAGTTGTTCTGCTGTTTACTGCACTTGCAATCTAAACGAACATTCTGTTTTAAAGACTTTGTTTAGGGTCTTAGGTAACCAAGGCTGTGACTGAAGTGATTTAGTGCTTTAACAAGTTACACAGTATTATGTGTTTGCTTTGCACAAACTCAAAAAGAGATCAGGATTAAAGAGTTTAACATAAGCAAGACTAAAGTGCACTGACCAATCCTACACAGTTTTCAGTTGTTGACTAATATTTGATGCATCATCTGCATGTTTGCTTCATGTATTCTGTGTTATGTTTGGCTGTCCATATTCAGGCCTCTGTCTTGTGCAGAAATACAGAATTTTAAGGCTGAAGATAGATGTGATTAAAGGCTGCACAAAGCAAACTTAACTGGACAGATGAGTTTGCAATATTCCTGTGCCTTTAAAGCAGCTGAAAATACACCTTTCAATGAACGAATATGAGCCTCCAGGTGTTTGCTCTCTTCTTGGATCCACTCCTCCATCCCTTTGCATCCCATCCCAAAGTCTCTTAGGGTTGTTAGTGTGAAACGTCTCAGCTGTTTCCAGCGTTCACCATTACTGATCCCCAACCCTGCCAACAGGAAATGTTTTCTTGTTAATATTGAGTCATGCAAAAGAAGCTATGCTGATACAGAGATATGCAAAAAGTTGTGAATGCCTCGACAGAAGTGACAGAGTTAGTGTCTTGCATTACCGTAGCCCTTGGTAACTTTAAGCTGAAATGGCAGTGGTTCTCTGCCTGAGAAATCATCTCCTTGGTCCACCAAGGCCTCTTTCACTGCATCGTATCCAAAAAGAGCAACTGTCCGTCACCGACCCATGTACAGAGTCACCACAGGCCCATAGGTTTCACTGAACTAAAAAGGACATGAATTGCAATGCAAATGTAATTATTTTTGTGTTAAAATCAACTTGTAATGAAACGTGTCATTCAGAAAGACTGGATACAGTACATGTTATAATACAACAACAAAAAAACATGAAAAATGCAAAATACATTTGCTTCCAAACTCGACCTTGACAAAAAATTTAAAAGGTGCTGTTTTGTCTATTTGTGGAAGGTTTCCTATGAAAGGAAGAGCACGAGGTCCTGGAGGCAAACGATGCTTACTACTGTTATTCACACTGAACAGCCACAGCAGCACTAAGATTATTCCTGCCAAAATTAATCTCGAAGAAACGTCCATGTTGCTCTCTGCACGGTGTATTCTTGCCTCTGCTCTTAGACTCACTTCCTGTGTGTGATTGGTTCTGATATCTGAATGGTGGTGTTTATATTTAACAGGGAGTTGGCAGGAGAACTGCAGTAGGGCACAGGTGAGACATGTGATGATCTGGGCTTCTTTTGTGTAACCTCACCTGATTAGTGCTTTTTGTTTGTGAACAGCTGGTAGAACTTGTATGTTATGTACAAGAGCAAATAATGCACCTTATGTACTTTGTCCCTAAGGCTGATTTATGAAACTACCAGGAATGATTAAGTGCAGATTGCTCTGTGTATCAGAGTTGACCTGGTTTGTTTAGTATTGCAGTGCTTCATTTCTAAATAAACAGGTAGGGTCCACTGAAGAAAGATGCCTCTCTTAAAAACAATGTCTATTTTCTTTTAAAATATGTACATTCTGAAATATTGATGTTATATGAACACAACAAATATGCTTAAGTGAACAAATTTAATCTAATCTTTTGAATGAATGAAAAACTGTTGTGCAAAGGAGAAAAAAATGAACTTGGTCTTTCAGGATGACCATTTCTCTTTCAAGGAGTGCATCCATATGAAGACTTTACTTCACAAAAGGAATCACACTGTTGTAGACAAGTACTTTTATTTCTGCCGAGAAGTACAGACAAATAACAGCTGTCCAATCAACATTTTTTCATCGCAGTAATTTGTCATTGTGATGGCTGCATGTGGAACCGTGCCATCTTAAAAGTCAGAACCCCATATACTAATCTAATTATTTTAAGTTAAAACATTTTTACATGCATTTTGCACATGTAAAAATACTTAAATGACAGCACTTAATTCTTGATTTCAAGCATTATGTTTATTGTTTGTTTAGCATTTGAAGAAGTCTTCATTTCTATATGTGACACTCACATTTAGTTAGCTTGTATTTCTTCAGCTTTATTTTTCTTCAGTTGCACTAATTCCTTTTTTTCGCTTGTGCTGGGGTATCTAGGCTCCTGCTGCCTGGGTCATCTGGGCAGCTTCTCCCGGAACTGTCAATCAGGTTTTACCAAGTGGTTGCCACATCAGGGGGAGGACAGGGACATTTAGAGTGAAATATTATGCAGTTCATTTGAATTGTGTTAGGCATTTAGTCTTTTTTGAGTAGTACACCAAATATGCTGATTTGTTCCATCAGATCAATTCTGAATTGTGTTTAATCTGTTGTTTCTACCGAGTCTTTGTTACAATAGCCTTCGTTTAATTCTGTTCATCTGACCTCTTTTATTGGCCCAGAACATAGTGTTTGCCTGTTTTAGTCATTTGGTGGGTAAATCAAAACCCCCTTTTTTAAATCCATCTGCGACTCCTCTTGCTTTGTTGCTCAGCCCCTCACCACGATTTATGTTAGAAAGATTGTTGGTCAGATTGTCTGAGTGGAGCTTCTCTTTTCACCGTGGTGTGGCGATGATGTCGTGCGTCCGAGGCAGATTAACAAAGCCGCTGTACTGTGGAACGAGGTTTATGCTGTCGGGGCCTTCAGAGCAGGAAAAGGTGAAACGCTGCAGCAACGATACCAAAAAGAGAAAAAGCTCCATACGAGCCAGAGCCTCGCCAACACAGTTTCTCTTCCCTATGAGCAGACACAATCACAAACAAAGCAGTGTATGATAAAAATAATTGCTGGTATCTGCAATAGGTGAGATGGCTGGAACAAAAATGTGGTTAACATGCATGATAAGTGGTGATTTATCAACAAACTGAGGACTGTTTTACCTGCAGAAAATGGCAGGAATGCAGGATTTTTCTTAAAGTTGCCATTCTGGTCCAGGAAGTGCTCGGGTTTAAAGGACCAGGGAGATGCCCATTGCTTTTCTTCTTTCAGCACAGAATGCAGCATGGGAAGAATTGTGGTGCCCTGTTGACATAGCACATACTGTTAGTGTCAGTACTCAATATTATATAAATTCCTGAAATGTTGCACAGCCAACTTTCTGATGATATCTTGGAATCTGAAATACCTTGGGGATTGTATACCCTCTAAAAGAGATGTCCTTCAGGGCATAGTGAGGGACACTAAAGGGGGCAATGTCCAGAAAACGCTGCACCTCATGGATGACAGCGTCTGTAAAGGGGAGGGACTTCCTGTCTTCCATGTTGGGACAACGGTTTTGTCCAATCACAGTGTCGATCTCCTGCCGCATTTTCTCTGGACAGGGCAGAACGAAAAGTATTACCACCTTAAAATACTGTTATTCTGAACAACATACATTTAGAACTAGTATAATAAGGTAATTGTGTTTTCTGTAATAGGACATACCCTGTATTTTGGGGTATTTGATCAAAGCACTGAGAGCATATCTGATGGTGGTGCTGGTAGTTTCTGTTCCTGCGAAGAACAGATTCATCACTGTAGAGGCCAAGTTGTCATGAATGAACTCAGTTGAGGGATTGTCCTTTTCCTGAAACAACAAAGAGGTATGAATGCTAAAAGAAACACAACATAACCAAATTTGCAAATACTGAAATACACTTTGAGCAGTAGGTGACAGACAACCATCAGAGTCAGCCTGTCCTCAAACAAAAAACGACCACATAGGTCGTCTGTACACGCCCGTATTACGACTCAGTGTTACGTTTTGACGTATGCGACCTCTAGCGGTTGAGTAAATATCGACACCCTGGAGTTGCAGGTGAAACGTCACCATGAACAAACTTTTATCTAACACTATCCCTGTCCCTATCCCTAATCCTAACCTTAACCATAACCCTAAACCCGTGTTGGGAAAGTGAGGAAAAAGCCGTTTTGCGACGGAAAAGCCGTTTCGTGAATTAAATCCCGTAATGCGTTCCTTTTCCCCGTACGGGTGCTAACGTAAATACGCTCTCACGGGTCGTATTCCGGTGCACGGTGCATACGACCGATGCGGTCGTATGAATTTGTGGACTTGTTGATCAGAGTTATTGTTATCTCAATGTCTGATGAGAATAATTCAACGGTTTTATTTCAGGAATAAGAACCATTTAAGGTCTATCATACACAAAGAAAACACATCTTATCGCTAAAGGTTATATTAAAGGAGACAAAGTTAAAGTGAATATCCCGAGGCTGAAAGATGTTGAGTGTGTTTTTGGGGTTCACGGTTTTAAATGGAAGGATGCACATGCACTAACAACCACACATGCCCGGACTGGTTACCAAGCTTGGATTGTGACACACACGGAGAGGGAGTGTCACTTCATTCTCTGCACAGGACATTACTACTCTACAGTGGTGGAAAAAAGTTTTCTGACACCCTTAAAATTTTACACAATGTCAAATATCATCATGAAATATTTGTGGAAAAAAAATCTTTTTTGTGTTTCAAAAGGTGTGACTGCATTAGACAGACACAAACAAGTACAACTGATATTTTTTGTTCATTTATAAGAAAAACTAACAAAACTAAATTCTCCCAAAATGATCCATCCATCCATTCTCTATGCACCACTTTATCCTCACTAGGGTCGCAAGGGGTGGCAGAGCCCATCCCAGCTGACTCAGGCGAAGGCAGGGGACACCCTGGACAGGTCGCCTGTCTGTCTCAGGGCTACATATACAGACAATCACACTCACATTCACACCTATGGGCCATTTAGAGTAATCAGTTAACCTCAGCATATTTTTGGACTGTGGGAGGAAGCTGGAGTACCCGGAGAAAACCCACGCATGCACAGGGAGAACATACAAACTCCATGCAGAAAGATCCCAGGCCCAGGCCGGGATTTGAACCAGGGATCTTCTTGCTGCAAGGCGAAAGTGCTAACCACTACTCCGCTGTGCAGCCCCCCAAAATGATCCAATTCTCAAAATTTCTTGTACTTATGTAGCCAATCAATTTTAAGTTTTTAATGGCTTTTTTATGATTCGTTCAGTATTATTGCTGTGATTGTACTAAAAGAAACTGTCCTTGAAGACCTAAGAGTGATTCTTAATGCAATATTTCACAAATGTATGTGGTGTCCAAAAGAATTTTCCACCACTTTATATATTTACACTAATAAATAGTTGTTTGCCGCTAAGAAAATGTTCAAAATCCTCTATATAAAAGCTGTGAGTTCTTTTCAACCTGGTTCATTCGAATGAGGAAGCAGTCGATGTAGTCTCTCGGGGAGTTGGGGTCCAGTGTCTCTTTGTGCTCCTGGATCTTCTTCTTGATAAACTCTTTCACCTCCTCCATTTGGGTGAAAACAGTGTGGTGCTGGCCGGGAAGAAGCTCCACGAACCAGGGAAAGACGTTGTACAACTGTAGGTAGGAGGCACATGTTGTAAGAGTAAATAAATAACTAAAAAACCTTTGCATTTGCATGACTGTTGGCGTGTCTCACTGGTTCCCACCTCCACTTACCTGGGCCATACCGCTGGTATTAAACCTTATAAGGTCAGTGAAGATTTTAAGGAGGCGCAGGAACTGCTTGTCTTCGTAATCGAAGCGTTCCCCAAACACAAGGCAGCAGATCACGTTGGACACCGTGCAGCCCAACAAGAATGTGGGCTCAAAAGGTCGACCTGGAGAAAAAGCAAAAAACACAGTTGGACTTGTGTCAGTTATTTATCAGAGGAAACAAAGTGATTTTGGAGAAATCAGAAAATTCTGACGTTTTATGTACTAAGAAATTTGTTCAAAACTGTGCTGGCGTTTCGGCTTAAAAGATGACGTTCAGTGTTTTCCCAGCATCTCCAAAATTTCAACCAGTTCCTTTTAAACAGCCTGCCGTAACTATTTTCCAAGTAGTGCAAGTTTGAACCTGCCGTGACTGAATTAGTTTCATCTTTACAGCACAATGCTTGGCCTCATATGGCATGACAGAAAGTAACCCACTGTACGTGTTTCCTCAGATATTCAATGACTATACTGTAGGTCGCTCTGTGACAACCTTTATAGCATCAATCACTTGATTCAATCATTAACTTTTATTGAATATTACATGTGAATACCGCAATGAAGGCATTGCTTAAATTCATATTGGTAAGTTGTTCTGCTGTTTACTGCACTTGCAATCTAAACGAACATTCTGTTTTAAAGACTTTGTTTAGGGTCTTAGGTAACCAAGGCTGTGACTGAAGTGATTTAGTGCTTTAACAAGTTACACAGTATTATGTGTTTGCTTTGCACAAACTCAAAAAGAGATCAGGATTAAAGAGTTTAACATAAGCAAGACTAAAGTGCACTGACCAATCCTACACAGTTTTCAGTTGTTGACTAATATTTGATGCATCATCTGCATGTTTGCTTCATGTATTCTGTGTTATGTTTGGCTGTCCATATTCAGGCCTCTGTCTTGTGCAGAAATACAGAATTTTAAGGCTGAAGATAGATGTGATTAAAGGCTGCACAAAGCAAACTTAACTGGACAGATGAGTTTGCAATATTCCTGTGCCTTTAAAGCAGCTGAAAATACACCTTTCAATGAACGAATATGAGCCTCCAGGTGTTTGCTCTCTTCTTGGATCCACTCCTCCATCCCTTTGCATCCCATCCCAAAGTCTCTTAGGGTTGTTAGTGTGAAACGTCTCAGCTGTTTCCAGCGTTCACCATTACTGATCCCCAACCCTGCCAACAGGAAATGTTTTCTTGTTAATACTGAGTCATGCAAAAGAAGCTATGCTGATACAGAGATATGCAAAAAGTTGTGAATGCCTCGACAGAAGTGACAGAGTTAGTGTCTTGCATTACCGTAGCCCTTGGTAACTTTAAGCTGAAATGGCAGTGGTTCTCTGCCTGAGAAATCATCTCCTTGGTCCACCAAGGCCTCTTTCACTGCATCGTATCCAAAAAGAGCAACTGTCCGTCGCCGACCCATGTACAGAGTCACCACAGGCCCATAGGTTTCGCTGAACTAAAAAGGACATGAATTGCAATGCAAATGTAATTATTTTTGTGTTAAAATCAACTTGTAATGAAACGTGTCATTCAGAAAGACTGGATACACTACATGTTATAATACAACAACAAAAAAACATGAAAAATGCAAAATACATTTGCTTCCAAACTCGACCTTGACAAAAAATTTAAAAGGTGCTGTTTTGTCTATTTGTGGAAGGTTTCCTATGAAAGGAAGAGCACGAGGTCCTGGAGGCAAACGATGCTTACTACTGTTATTCACACTGAACAGCCACAGCAGCACTAAGATTATTCCTGCCAAAATTAATCTCGAAGAAACGTCCATGTTGCTCTCTGCACGGTGTATTCTTGCCACTCTTAGACTCACTTTCTGTGTGTGATTGGTTCTGATATCTGAATAGTGGTGTTTATATTTAACAGGGAGTTGGCAGGAGAACTGCAGTAGGGCACAGGTGAGACATGTGATTATCTGGGCTTCTTTTGTGTAACCTCACCTGATTAGTGCTTTTTGTTTGTGAACAGCTGGTAGAACTTGTATGTTATGTACAAGAGCAAATAATGCACCTTATGTACTTTGTCCCTAAGGCTGATTTATGAAACTACCAGGAATGATTAAGTGCAGATTGCTCTGTGTATCAGAGTTGACCTGGTTTGTTTAGTATTGCAGTGCTTCATTTCTAAATAAACAGGTAGGGTCCACTGAAGAAAGATGCCTCTCTTAAAAACAATGTCTATTTTCTTTTAAAATATGTACATTCTGAAATATTGATGTTATATGAACACAACAAATATGCTTAAGTGAACAAATTTAATCTAATCTTTTGAATGAGTGAAAAACTGTTGTGCAAAGGAGAAAAAAATGAACTTGGTCTTTAAGGATGACCATTTCTCTTTCAAGGAGTGCATCCATATGAAGACTTTACTTCACAAAAGGAATCACACTGTTGTAGACAAGTACTTTTATTTCTGCCGAGAAGTACAGACAAATAACAGCTGTCCAATCAACATTTTTTCATCGCAGTAATTTGTCATTGTGATGGCTGCATGTGGAACCGTGCCATCTTAAAAGTCAGAACCCCATATACTAATCTAATTATTTTAAGTTAAAACATTTTTACATGCATTTTGCACATGTAAAAATACTTAAATGACAGCACTTAATTCTTGATTTCAAGCATTATGTTTATTGTTTGTTTAGCATTTGAAGAAGTCTTCATTTCTATATGTGACACTCACATTTAGTTAGCTTGTATTTCTTCAGCTTTATTTTTCTTCAGTTGCACTAATTCCTTTTTTTCGCTTGTGCTGGGGTATCTAGGCTCCTGCTGCCTGGGTCATCTGGGCAGCTTCTCCCGGAACTGTCAATCAGGTTTTACCAAGTGGTTGCCACATCAGGGGGAGGACAGGGACATTTAGAGTGAAATATTATGCAGTTCATTTGAATTGTGTTAGGCATTTAGTCTTTTTTGAGTAGTACACCAAATATGCTGATTTGTTCCATCAGATCAATTCTGAATTGTGTTTAATCTGTTGTTTCTACCGAGTCTTTGTTACAATAGCCTTCGTTTAATTCTGTTCATCTGACCTCTTTTATTGGCCCAGAACATAGTGTTTGCCTGTTTTAGTCATTTGGTGGGTAAATCAAAACCCCCTTTTTTAAATCCATCTGCGACTCCTCTTGCTTTGTTGCTCAGCCCCTCACCACGATTTATGTTAGAAAGATTGTTGGTCAGATTGTCTGAGTGGAGCTTCTCTTTTCACCGTGGTGTGGCGATGATGTCGTGCGTCCGAGGCAGATTAACAAAGCCGCTGTACTGTGGAACGAGGTTTATGCTGTCGGGGCCTTCAGAGCAGGAAAAGGTGAAACGCTGCAGCAACGATACCAAAAAGAGAAAAAGCTCCATACGAGCCAGAGCCTCGCCAACACAGTTTCTCTTCCCTATGAGCAGACACAATCACAAACAAAGCAGTGTATGATAAAAATAATTGCTGGTATCTGCAATAGGTGAGATGGCTGGAACAAAAATGTGGTTAACATGCATGATAAGTGGTGATTTATCAACAAACTGAGGACTGTTTTACCTGCAGAAAATGGCAGGAATGCAGGATTTTTCTTAAAGTTGCCATTCTGGTCCAGGAAGTGCTCGGGTTTAAAGGACCAGGGAGATGCCCATTGCTTTTCTTCTTTCAGCACAGAATGCAGCATGGGAAGAATTGTGGTGCCCTGTTGACATAGCACATACTGTTAGTGTCAGTACTCAATATTATATAAATTCCTGAAATGTTGCACAGCCAACTTTCTGATGATATCTTGGACTCTGAAATACCTTGGGGATTGTATACCCTCTAAAAGAGATGTCCTTCAGGGCATAGTGAGGGACACTAAAGGGGACAATGTCCAGAAAACGCTGCACCTCATGGATGACAGCGTCTGTAAAGGGGAGGGACTTCCTGTCTTCCATGTTGGGACAACGGTTTTGTCCAATCACAGTGTCGATCTCCTGCCGCATTTTCTCTGGACAGGGCAGAAC
Source organism: Acanthochromis polyacanthus (assembly GCF_021347895.1). Lineage (NCBI taxonomy): Eukaryota > Metazoa > Chordata > Actinopteri > Pomacentridae > Acanthochromis > Acanthochromis polyacanthus. The sequence continues at coordinate 26,184,773 of NC_067125.1, forward strand.
GAAAAGTATTACCACCTTAAAATACTGTTATTCTGAACAACATACATTTAGAACTAGTATAATAAGGTAATTGTGTTTTCTGTAATAGGACGTACCCTGTATTTTGGGGTATTTGATCAAAGCACTGAGAGCATATCTGATGGTGGTGCTGGTAGTTTCTGTTCCTGCGAAGAACAGATTCATCACTGTAGAGGCCAAGTTGTCATGAATGAACTCAGTTGAGGGATTGTCCTTTTCCTGAAACAACAAAGAGGTACGAATGCTAAAAAGAAACACAACATAACCAAATTTGCAAATACTGAAATACACTTTGAGCAGTAGGTGACAGACAACCATCAGAGTCAGTCTGTCCTCAAACAAAAAACGACCACATAGGTCGTCTGTACACGCCCGTATTACGACTCAGTGTTACGTTTTGACGTATGCGACCTCTTGCGGTTGAGTAAATATCGACACCCTGGAGTTGCAGGTGAAACGTCACCATGAACAAACTTTTATCTAACACTATCCCTGTCCCTATCCCTAATCCTTACCTTAACCATAACCCTAAACCCGTGTTGGGAAAGTGAGGAAAAAGCCGTTTTGCGACGGAAAAGCCGTTTCGTGAATTAAATCCCGTAATGCGTTCCTTTTCCCCGTACGGGTGCTAACGTAAATACGCTCTCACGGGTCGTATTCCGGTGCACGGTGCATACGACCGATGCGGTCGTATGAATTTGTGGACTTGTTGATCAGAGTTATTGTTATCTCAATGTCTGATGAGAATAATTCAACGGTTTTATTTCAGGAATAAGAACCATTTAAGGTCTATCATACACAAAGAAAACACATCTTATCGCTAAAGGTTATATTAAAGGAGACAAAGTTAAAGTGAATATCCCGAGGCTGAAAGATGTTGAGTGTGTTTTTGGGGTTCACGGTTTTAAATGGAAGGATGCACATGCACTAACAACCACACATGCCCGGACTGGTTACCAAGCTTGGATTGTGACACACACGGAGAGGGAGTGTCACTTCATTCTCTGCACAGGACATTACTACTCTACAGTGGTGGAAAAACGTTTTCTGACACCCTTAAAATTTTACACAATGTCAAATATCATCATGAAATATTTGTGGAAAAAAAATCTTTTTTGTGTTTCAAAAGGTGTGACTGCATTAGACAGACACAAACAAGTACAACTGATATTTTTTGTTCATTTATAAGAAAAACTAACAAAACTAAATTCTCCCAAAATGATCCATCCATCCATTCTCTATGCACCACTTTATCCTCACTAGGGTCGCAAGGGGTGGCAGAGCCCATCCCAGCTGACTCAGGCGAAGGCAGGGGACACCCTGGACAGGTCGCCTGTCTGTCTCAGGGCTACATATACAGACAATCACACTCACATTCACACCTATGGGCAATTTAGAGTAATCAGTTAACCTCAGCATATTTTTGGACTGTGGGAGGAAGCTGGAGTACCCGGAGAAAACCCACGCATGCACAGGGAGAACATACAAACTCCATGCAGAAAGATCCCAGGCCCAGGCCGGGATTTGAACCAGGGATCTTCTTGCTGCAAGGCGAAAGTGCTAACCACTATGACGCTGTGCAGCCCCCCAAAATGATCCAATTCTCAAAATTTCTTGTATTTATGGAGCCAATCAATTTTAAGTTTTTAATGGCTTTTTTATGATTCGTTCAGTATTATTGCTGTGATTGTACTAAAAGAAACTGTCCTTGAAGACCTAAGAGTGATTCTTAATGCAATATTTCACAAATGTATGTGGTGTCCAAAAGAATTTTCCACCACTTTATATATTTACACTAATAAATAGTTGTTTGCCGCTAAGAAAATGTTCAAAATCCTCTATATAAAAGCTTTGAGTTCTTTTCAACCTGGTTCATTCGAATGAGGAAGCAGTCGATGTAGTCTCTCGGGGAGTTGGGGTCCAGTGTCTCTTTGTGCTCCTGGATCTTCTTCTTGATAAACTCTTTCACCTCCTCCATTTGGGTGAAAACAGTGTGGTGCTGGCCGGGAAGAAGCTCCACGAACCAGGGAAAGACGTTGTACAACTGTAGGTAGGAGGCACATGTTGTAAGAGTAAATAAATAACTAAAAAACCTTTGCATTTGCATGACTGTTGGCGTGTCTCACTGGTTCCCACCTCCACTTACCTGGGCCATACCGCTGGTATTAAACCTTATAAGGTCAGTGAAGATTTTAAGGAGGCGCAGGAACTGCTTGTCTTCGTAATCGAAGCGTTCCCCAAACACAAGGCAGCAGATCACGTTGGACACCGTGCAGCCCAACAAGAATGTGGGCTCAAAAGGTCGACCTGGAGAAAAAGCAAAAAACACAGTTGGACTTGTGTCAGTTATTTATCAGAGGAAACAAAGTGATTTTGGAGAAATCAGAAAATTCTGATGTTTTATGTAGTAAGAACTTTGTTCAAACTGTGCTGGCGTTTCGGCTTAAAAGATGACGTTCAGTGTTTTCCCAGCATCTCCAAAATTTCAACCAGTTCCTTTTAAACAGCCTGCCGTAACTATTTTCAAAGTAGTGCAAGTTTGAACCTGCCGTGACTGAATTAGTTTCATCTTTACAGCACAATGCTTGGCCTCATATGGCATGACAGAAAGTAACCCACTGTACGTGTTTCCTCAGATATTCAATGACTATACTGTAGGTCGCTCTGTGACAACCTTTATAGCATCACTTGATTCAATCATTAACTTTTATTGAATATTACATGTGAATACCGCAATGAAGGCATTGCTTAAATTCATATTGGTAAGTTGTTCTGCTGTTTACTGCACTTGCAATCTAAACGAACATTCTGTTTTAAAGACTTTGTTTAGGGCCTTAGGTAACCAAGGCTGTGACTGAAGTGATTTAGTGCTTTAACAAGTTACACAGTATTATGTGTTTGCTTTGTACAAACTCAAAAAGAGATCAGGATTAAAGAGTTTAACATAAGCAAGACTAAAGTGCACTGACCAATCCTACACAGTTTTCAGTTGTTGACTAATATTTGATGCATCATCTGCATGTTTGCTTCATGTATTCTGTGTTATGGTTGGCTGTCCATATTCAGGCCTCTGTCTTGTGCAGAAATACAGAATTTTAAGGCTGAAGATAGATGTGATTAAAGGCTGCACAAAGCAAACTTAACTGGACAGATGAGTTTGCAATATTCCTGTGCCTTTAAAGCAGCTGAAAATACACCTTTCAATGAACGAATATGAGCCTCCAGGTGTTTGCTCTCTTCTTGGATCCACTCCTCCATCCCTTTGCGTCCCATCCCAAAGTCTCTTAGGGTTGTTAGTGTGAAACGTCTCAGCTGTTTCCAGCGTTCACCATTACTGATCCCCAACCCTGCCAACAGGAAATGTTTTCTTGTTGATATTGAGTCATGCAAAAGAAGCTATGCTGATACAGAGATATGCAAAAAGTTGTGAATGCCTCGACAGAAGTGACAGAGTTAGTGTCTTGCATTACCGTAGCCCTTGGTAACTTTAAGCTGAAATGGCAGTGGTTCTCTGCCTGAGAAATCATCTCCTTGGTCCACCAAGGCCTCTTTCACTGCATTGTATCCAAAAAGAGCAACTGTCCGTCGCCGACCCATGTACAGAGTCACCACAGGCCCATAGGTTTCGCTGAACTAAAAAGGACATGAATTGCAATGCAAATGTAATTATTTTTGTGTTAAAATCAACTTGTAATGAAACGTGTCATTCAGAAAGACTGGATACAGTACATGTTATAATACAACAGAAATACATGAAAAATCAAAATACATTTATTCTCAAACTCACCTTCGTAATGCTTTTAAAAGGTGCATTACTGTTTATTTGTGGAAGGTTTCCTATGAAAGGAAGAGCACGAGGTCCTGGAGGCAAACGATGCTTACTACTGTTATTCACACTGAACAGCCACAGCAGCACTAAGATTATTCCTGCCAAAATTAATGTCGAAGAAACGTCCATGTTGCTCTCTGCACGGTGTATTCTTGCCTCTGCTCTTAGACTCACTTCCTGTGTGTGATTGGTTCTGATATCTGAATGGTGGTGTTTATATTTAACAGGGAGTTGGCAGGAGAACTGCAGTAGGGCACAGGTGAGACATGTGATTATCTGGGCTTCTTTTGTGTAACCTCACCTGATTAGTGCTTTTTGTTTGTGAACAGCTGGTATAAGTTGAATGTTCTGTACAAGAACAAATAATGCGTCTTATCTATCTTCTCTTAGTTGATTTATGAAACTGACAGGAATGACTACGTGCATGTTCCTCTGTGTTTCAGAATTCACTTGATTCATTTAGTATTACAGTACAACGATTTTCCAATCACAATGTCAATTTCCTGCTGCATTTTCTCTGCAAAAGGCAAAATGAAAAGTCTTACCACACTGAAATGCTGTTTTGAACATATATTTAGAGGTGGTGTAATGAGGTAACTTTGTCTTTCATTAGTGGAACCGATTCATCTCTGTAGTTGTCAAGTTGTGAACTCAGTTGCGGGATTTTCCTTTTCCTGAGACGACAAAATGGAAACAGATTTGAAGCAGCAGGTGTCAAATACACCATGAAAAGGAATTTTATCACTTAAGGTGATCTTAAAGGATTATTTTAACGGATACAGAGAAAGTTAAAGTTGAAACCCCTAGATTGAAACTTTTGTTGTCTTAGTGTGGTTCTACTTTCACTTGGTGCTGTTGTGGTCTCATATGCTGTTGCACTAGCGTGACAGTGGTTATGACATTCAGAACCACTGTCACACCAGTGCAACAGCATATGAGACCACAACAAATGTTCACAAAAAAATAGAAACTATCCAAGGCATTAACAACTGTTGATCAATGATAGCTTTAAAAGATTTAGTAAACAGGGGCGGATCCAGATTAATATTAGCGGGGGGGCACAGGGGGGTACAACAGACTTTTTTTTTTTTGGGGGGGGGGGGGGAGTTGTAATAAAAAATGAAAGCTGCTACTAACCTCTCGCTTTTAGAAAGTATTTTTCATGTTTGTTTGTTTTTTGGCTCTTTAACCCAATAGGGAAGCTGTATATGACCTTTTCATTTTGGACTGTTAACATTCAAATTATGATGGAATTGTTTCCTTGTTTATGTGAATTACAACATCATCAGCTGCAGCATCTGCCTGTTATGTAAAACTAGTAAGCTCAACGACAGCATCCTGAGGGCAGTTAAGTGACAAATATTGTGCGAGAGCAGCATTATATACAACCTTGTCAATTTCCACTTCTTAGAATGTTTGCTGACGATAATCACACCTAAAATAAGAATGAATACTTTGTACTTTTAGCAACTAGTTCTCAGCGGTATACCAAAACATCATAGGGTTCTGTATATTAATAAGTCTAAATCAAAAAGAGTACTACCCAATACACAGTGAACAACAACAATCTGTACCCTTGATCTGTGGTAAAATAATCTTAAATGTTCAGTGCAGTAATGTAACTTTTAAAATACAATAAAATGCAGGAAGTAGCACTCTACACATTTAATAGTAAACCTGAGAACAATAATAAACAGTAACAATACTCCATATTCTTAAATCATTTAATAGTGCACAGCTCAGCAAACATCATAGTGTTCTGCATAGAAGTCACAAAAAGCTGCTCTCAGTAATCTTTCACAGTGAGCAGATGTTCTTGTGTTGCAGGTCCATGGTCCAGACGTGGCCATCGAACAGGCCGGGGGAGGGTGTCTGGCACCGTGTACTTCCTAGAGCACCTCCTCTTTTTGCATTCTTCATATGGGATGGAAATAAAGTAATGTTGGTTTAGCACGTCCATCAAAGGCCTGTAGGTGTAAAGCAGGAAGCACTCCACAATGAGGATGTGAGTCTCCTCCTCCTCCTCCTCCTCCTGCTTGTGGTCGGAATCCAGTCCTCTGGACTTCTACTAAGCTGTGTTCCTATTGGCTGTCCAAGTGGCTGCTTGGTGTTATCAGGAACACCTGAGCAGCTCACTGTCTTCCAGCTTTATGTCTGCAGTCAAACATTTCCTCTGCTTCTCTTCACCACTGACAGGGTTCAGCTCCATTGCCTTAGTTTGTTTTTTAGGCATTGGCTTGCAGCTTCCAGCAGTAACATCCTCTTTAATGTGTTTCTTGGTGTGTTTTAGGGCTTTGTCCTGGATAGTTGTCTTGGTAAATGTGGTTCTTTAGCCACAATTAGCTCATGGTGCTAATGTGTGCAGTGATTAGTGAATTTGGTGCAGCTGAGTTGTGTCTTTATCTTGGCTGTAATAAGTCTTTAGAGATTTTGTGTTCTTGTTTGTGAACCAACATTGGTTGTCCAGAAGGTAAGAGTTCCTGTCCTGATTCTTTGTTTAAAGAGGTTCTCTGGTAGGCTGCAGGAGACTTTAGCGTTTGGGTTGTGCTAGTTTGGTTTTTGTATGGTTTCATTTGGACGACTATCTTGAGGCCCGCTCATGTGGTTTAGTGATGTTTTCTGGAACAGTTATACAAAGCAACCTGCAGCAGAAGAGACTTTGAGAGTTTTTAGGAAGTTCTGGAGACCAGACTTTAGAGCAGCAGAAACATTTGTCAGCAGTTTGAGCAGGAGAAGGTGAGCTTCAGAGTAGAAATGAGAAGAAAACCTTTTTGACCCGTGTGGTGAGGTCCTGTACCAAGAGTTTGAGCAGGTTGTGAGGAGTCTGTAGTTCTTTGGTGTGTCGCTCTGCAGTTTCCTTAGACCGAATATCAAGTTTCTATTTTAAATGATTTACTGTGAGCCCAAGAAGATGTCAATAAACTCCCTCTACCCCCTGGACACAGCATATTTAATTACCATGTTTAATCTTTTTTTTTTTTTTTAATGTTTTTGAGTTTTAATCATAGTTTAACCTTATTTTTTTTTCTCTTTGCTTGTGTAGCTTTGTGTGGAAGGTGCTAAACAAATAAAGTTGAATTGATAAACTGACTAACTCATGATTGTGACAACAGAAGTATTTTTATTGTGATTTAAGGGTTTGTTTCATTTTTAAGGTTGGGGTTAAAATCTTGAAAGGAAAAAAAGATGAAAGAGTTAAACTACATTAAAAGCAATTAAATCAAAGGAAAAAAAACATTTAATACAATAAAACTTTTGAAAAGAAAATTAAAGATTAAATACAATTAAATTATATTAAATAGACAAAAGATTTAATTAGATAATTAAACAGAAGATACAAAGCATGTAATTATGAAATTAAATGTTTTTCAACAAAAATATTAAACATTAAAGATTAAATGTTTCAGAGTATTCAACATTTAAAAAATAAAATTAAGAAGAATATTAAACATTTTAAAAATACAAAACATTTAATTAGATTATTAAACCTTTAAAAAGACAAAACATTAAATCATAAAATTAAATGTCTAATTACAAAGTTAAATCTTAATCTTTATCTCATTTTGTGTGGCAGTTTGTGCAAAGTAACCACAGAATGTTACATGACAAAATCATTAAAGCGTCATTCACAGTCTTGATTTCCTAAGACACTAAAGAAGGCGTTGTCTCAGTAGAGGTGAATTGACGTATCGATGTGAACTTAAACAATACAGTCACTGAATGATTTACATTTAAGATTCTTCATACCAATAAAAGTTAATGATTGAATCAAGTGTTTGATATCTAAAGGTTGCTATAGTGTGACACATACTTTACATATGTGTGCGTAAACTTGTAGGTAAGTTTGTGCCATGCCATACAAAGCCAAGAAGTGTGCTGTAAGGCAAAAATAATTCAGTAATTTACAAAAAAAAAAACACTGACTGGAGGTTTGGATGTCAGGGCCTCCTCCTCACCCTCACTCCTACCTGGCATCCTTTAACCCCTTTCCCACCTTCCTTCCTCCTTTTCCTTCCTCTGTCTCTCTTCCCCAGCTCCAGCTCGGCACCAGGTGGTACGCACACTCCCAGCTGCATCCACTCCGTAATCATCTCCGCTCCGGTCCTCAGGCAGCTGTTCGGCATCTCTGTGATTACACTCCTCCACCATAAAGCTCCAGTTCATCCTCCATCCTTGACTACTATAGGTTTCCACTGCACCGGACAACTCCTGCCCAGCCTGCCTCATTGTGTCCGTCCTGGTTCTCTGTCGGCTCTGAGTCCTTCCTGGTTTCCCCTCCTTGGTCCCCTCCAGTCTGTCGGTCCCCGTCCCCCCTCTGCCTCGGACCCAGCCAACATCGAGCCCCACCTGGTTTCCCCCCTGCGTCATTCCTCAGTTCCTCCTGGACCCATCAGTCTCCTCTGGCTTCCATCCCCGGACCTCTGGGATTCCCTCCCCCAAATGAATACATTCCAGTCTGTGAATAAAAGTTTCAGTTGTGACGATCCAGCTGTGGTTCTCTGCTCGAGTCTATTCCGATCCGTGACATTGGAGATGCTATCACAAAGCTATATGTCATATTTCAAGCTGAAACAGTTCAAACTGCAGCAAAGTTTGAACATTTTGCTTGCGACATTTGATAATATTTGCACAGTAAGTAAAACACAGTTTGAGTGTATTTTCTAAACTCAATTTTTTCCTCTGATTAAAAATGTTGACAGATGAGTCAAACTGTGTTGTCTCTGTACTGTGGCCAATGTAATTTCCTGTCTGGTGCTTGGTAAACACTTCAGTTATGAAGACAAGCAGGTCCACGTCTCCTTCATATCGTATCTGAGCTGCTAAAGTTCAGTAGCAGCACTCTGGGCCAGGTGAGTGGAGGTGGGAATCAGGAAGTCACTTCAGAGTATCTACAGATCATGAAATCAATGTTTGCAGGTATAAAGTGCATGTCACTGGCACCATAAAGCTTGACTGAAGTTTGATGCTGATCACATGGACTAACAAAAGGCCTTCTGGAGGAAAGCTCTGTGGCCAGATAAATGCAAAATTAACCTAACTGACCACAATAATCAGAATATATTTGGAGGAGAGAAGGTGAGGTCTTTAACTCCAAGAACACCAAATGTACTGTCAAGCATGGTGTTGGCTTATGCTCTGGGGCTGTTTTGCTCTCAGTGGAGGTGTTGCTTTGCACAAAGTAAATGGAAAACGAAAGAAGGAGGATTACCTTTAAATTCTTAATAAAATTCTAAAATCATCAGTCAGAAGTTTGGATCTTGGGTGTTCCAGAAAGACAACAAACCAAAACACACATCAAAAGTGGAAAAAAGTGGCTCAATGAGGCTAGAATTAAGGTTTTAGAATGGTCTTCCCAAAGTCCTGATTTAAACCTTAAACCAAAATCACTTAACTAAGGTGAAAATGGCCAAGGGACATTGACTTTCCAATTTCAGCAGGTGCTGTAAGCATATTTTGATCAAGCATATTTTGTCATATTTGTAGATCTATTAGAACATATGAAAGAACCAGAAAGCATGATTGTTTTTGTGACAAAGAAAAGTGCTTCAGTGATTCCATCATTGAACATTAATAACTGTAGGAGTCACTGGTCACAGAGGGGGCCCTGTGATCTGATTGGCCACCCCGTTTGACACCCCCCCCAACATTTTCAATGGAACTTCACATTACTGATACTCCGATTTCCGATGCTCATGAACGCAACTTCGTTGTCAGACTGCACCTGAATGCACCAATAACATTGGTTGGACCTTTTGATTGCATTTTATTTGGATCTGAAGAAGCTTTGAAGACGTTTCCTGATGCCGGAGGAGAAGACGAGCAGCTTTGTACCTTTGCGGTAAGAAGACGGTGGCGGTTTTTCAGTACGTAACTGTCCGTACTTGCGTTCTCATGCACTCGTGAAATGTCATCATCGAGACTGCATCTACTAGACTAGTGTGCATAGATATGAATCAGTAGATCAATCAATCAATCAAAGTTTATTTCTATGGCACTTCTCATACATAAAGTAACACAAAGTGCTTAACAAGTTAAAAACAAACAATAAAAAGACAATGCCCCACATCCCTCCCAACTCCCACCCCCATCATACTCCCTATCAACACACACACACACACACACACACACACACACACACACACACACACACACACACACTTCTACAAAAGAAATATTATGGTTGGTTGGCTGAGAGCAGAAGCACCAGAAAGAGGAAACACCATCATTGAGAGCCGCCCACACCCGAGGCAGCAGCAGGCCCCAGCAGGCCCCAACAAGTCAACTAGCTCCAGGGCCATTAGGCCCAGGCCGTGCCAAAGCCCCGGATGCAGACGGCTCCCCACTGAGGAAACACTGGAATCTCAAATAGACGTGTTGAAAATAACAGGTACACACGTGGACAAAATTGTTGGTACCCCTCAGTTAAAGAAGGAAAAACCCACAATTCTCACTGAAATCACTTGAAACTCACAAAAGTAACAATAAATAAAAATGTATTGAAAATTAAATAATCAAAAACAGCCATTACTTTTGAATGGTTGATTAACATAATTATTTAAAAAAACAAACTAATGAAACAGGCCTGGACAAAAATGATGGTACCTCTATAAAAGATTGAAAACTATTTGACCAGAGTGACATGATTAACTCAGGTGTGTCATTTAATTGACATCACAGGTGTTTCCAAACTCATAATCAGTCAGTCTGCCTATTTAAAGGGAGACAAGTAGTCACCCTGCTGTTTGGTGAAAAGGTGTGTACCACACTGAACATGGACAACAGAAAGCGAAGGAGAGAATTGTCCCAGGACATCCGAAAAAAAATGATAGACAAACATCTTAAAGGTAAAGGCTATAAGACCATCTCTAAACAGCTTGAAGTTCCTGTGACAACAGTGGCTCATATTATTCAGAAGTTCAAGACCCACGGGACAGTAGCCAACCTCCCTGGACGTGGCCGCAAGAGGAAAATTGATGACAAATTGAAGAGACGGATCGTTGGAATTGTATCCAAAGAGCCCAGAGCAACCTCCAAAGAAATTAAAGGTCAACTCCAAGGCCAAGGTACATCAGTGTCAGATCGCACCATTCGTCGTTGTTTGAGCCAAAGTGGACTTCATGGGAGACGACCAAGGAGGACACCACTGCTGAAAAAAACTCATAAAAAAGCCAGACTGGAATTTGCAAAAATGCATGTTGACAAGCCACAAAGCTTCTGGGAGAATGTCCTTTGGACAGATGAGACCAAACTGGAGCTTTTTGGTAAGGCACATCAACTCTATGTTCATAGACTCAAAAACCAAGCATACGAAGAAAAGAACACTGTTCCTACGGTGAAACATGGAGGAGGCTCAGTAATGTTTTGGGGCTGCTTTGCTGCATCTGGCACAGGGTGTCTTGAAAGTGTGCAAGGTACGATGAAATCTGAAGACTATCAAGGCATTCTGGAGAGAAATGTGCTGCCTGGTGTCAGAAAGCTTGGTCTCAGTCGCAGGTCATGGGTCTTCCAACAGGACAACGATCCAAAACACACAGCCAAAAACACCCAAGAATGGCTGAGAGAAAAGCGTTGGACTATTCTAAAGTGGCCTTCTATGAGCCCAGATCTGAATCCCATTGAACATATGTGGAAGGAGCTGAAACATGCCATTTGGAGAAGACACCCATCAAACCTGAGACAACTGGAGCTGTTTGCTCATGAGGAGTGGGCCAAAATACCTGTTGACAGCTGCAGAACGCTCATTGACAAATACAGAAATCGTTTAATTGCAGTGATTGCCTCAAAAGGTTGTGCAACAAAATATTAAGTTATGGGTACCATCATTTTTGTCCAGCCCTATTTCATTAGTTTGTTTTTTTAAATAATTATGTTAATCAACAATTCAAAAGTGATGGCTGATTTTGATTATTTAATTTTCAATAAATTTTTATTTATTGTTACTTTTGTGAGTTTCAAGTGATTTCAGTGAGAATTGTGGGTTTTTCCTTCTTTAACTGAGGGGTACCAACAATTTTGTCCACGTGTGTAAAACTAAGAATTAAAGAATAAAATAACTACTAAAAGATGGAGAATAGTAAAATAGTAAGTAAATAGTAAAATAAATACTAAAATAGTGAAGTAACAATATAGTATACAAAATAATAAAATAAATAAATAAATAAAAGCAAGACCAGGGAATAAATAATATAAATCAAGGCATTAAGATAAAATAAAAGCATTACGTAAAAGCCAGTTTAAAAAGGTGAGTCCTGAGCCTTCGTTTAAAAGTCTCTACATTCTCTACAGCCCTCAGGTCTCCTGACAGGCTGTTCCACAGGCGAGGGCCGTAATGTTGAAAAGCTGCCTCACCATGAGTCACTGTATTCACCTTGGGAATTATCAAAAGGCCAGTGCCAGAGGACCTGAGGGTCCGTGAGCGTTCATAAGGTAAAAGTAGATCAGACAAATATGAAGGCCCAAGACCATTAATACATTTAAAAACTGTTAAAATAATTTTAAAATCTACCCTGAAGCACACAGGGAGCCAATGCAGTGATCTTAAAACTGGTGTAATGTGGTCCCGCTTTCTGGTCTTTGTCAGGACTCGTGCAGCTGAGTTCTGCAATAATTGGAGGTGAGAGATAGTTTTTTTGGGAAGACCAGAAAGCAGGGCATTACAGTAGTCCGTTCTACTTAAAATAAAAGCATGCTAACATCTCTGTATTTGCTGGAGAGAGAAATGGGCGGACTCTGGCTATACTCTTTAAATGGTAAAAACCTGTTTTAGTTACTTGTTTAATGTGAGGTATAAAATTAAACTCAGAGTCAAAAATGACGTCCAGATAGATAGATATCTGTCGCTGCAGCTCCCAGTGAACGGGAGGATTTTATGAGAGGAAGTCAGACACAGACACATAGAGAAACATTATACCTCACACTGAAACTCAGCTGCAGCTCTGTGTCTTAGACAGGATTTATTTTCAAAGCTACATGTGTGACGGTAATAATCCGTGCCAGAGCCATTAGCACTTCCGCTGTGTGGGCTAACTTCCGGTCACTTCATGGATGCTGTTGTCCATAATTTAGCCAGAATATAAATTAATTTTTCGTTTGGGCTTGACAAAGACGAGAACAAAAATATTCAGAGCAAATGGAGCAGCTAGCTAACGCTTATTACAGTTTGATTTACATTTTCAAAGTCACATTTTTGAAATCATGTAATTTTTCCGTAAAACAAATCATGGCTTTTATGTTGTCAGAGAAACCTGGAAACGTTGTTTATCCATAATTCTGCTAACTTGACTAAACGTGGGCTGCAGTTCCTGTTATTTAAACATCAATATGATGTATAAATGCAGATGGACTTCATATATTTCACTATGCAGACATTTTTATTGGTGTATTTTTATAGACATAAACATATTTGATAAAAATAATAGAAATGGATTTCTGTTTCCTCATAATAATTGAGTTAATGCCATGAAATGTTCATCATTGATTCATCTTTAGTGTGGAACTTTTACTTTACACCTATGTGTGTATATATATATATATATATATATATATATATATATATATATAAAATGTTGGTCATTTTAAGGATAAGACATTAAAGGATGGTTTCTGAGGTAAATTAAGTTAAGGTTTAATTGACTGAAATCTTCCAGTCAATTTTGTGTTTCTTTCAATTTGAAATATCTCTTTTTAACTAATACAGCTCAATCAGTTAAGAATTCTTATTCAGTTTAAAACTAGATGATGTGTCAATTCATTGAGAATTTCAGATACAGTTTTTTCTTTTCAGTTATCTGTATTTAAATTGCAATGAAACACCAGCAACATAAGAAACGACCAAATATACAAAGGAAGTGCAGCTTTTTTAGTATAAAAAAAGATCTATCGATTAGAACATGGTGAAAGTGCAGCTAAAGTTAAGTTAAGCTGGCGAAACTAGGGATAAGCAACGTTTCCTTTTACTTCCCTGAAAGCAACACTTCCACCAAGTTTGTTTTAGTTTGTTGGTATTTATTGGTGGAGCAGCAGCACATTTTCCACAGTTTTACTTTCCGTTGTCTTGTTTTAATCAGTTTTCAGTTCAGTAATTCAGTCCTTCGGCTGATTGGACCAACAGACACTGAAGGACTCCGACAGCTGGTCAGTAATAAATGATAATTTACTGATCGGTGCCAGTTTTAATTAACTTTATGTTCAACTTCAGAGTCAGATATAATGTGAGCAGTGAACCCCAGGAGTTGGTGGAGTTTATTTGTGTGTGTGTTGACCAGAGAAGAGCGTTAGCATCCAGTGAATATTAGCTTTAATGTGAATTAACGATGCCAACCGAGCTCGCTGACCAGTCCTGATTAGCAGCTGAATGTAGCATCAAGCTAACGATGTTTGTGTTGTTTCCTGTCAGCAGCTGAAGTGTGTTGTGTTCCTGTAATGTGGTTCATTAAGTTCATAAAACTGTGGCTGGTTGATGTAACGTTCAGGAAACTTAAATGTCATTAAAACAGTAACATTAATGTTCTAGTTGTCAGTAACCAGCTTTAATTTGACATGAGAACAGACTCTGATAGTTTAAGTGACGTCAGTTTCATTAATTTGTTGAAAATGGTCTCCTTTGTTGTTGTGATGTTGCTGCTGATTCATTAAAACCAGATGATCCGTGTTGAAGACATGTTTAGTTCTAGTATCAGAAGTACAAGAAGGACAATGGAAATTTAGTTCTGCTACGTCAAAGATTTCAGGAATAAAATAACTAAATGAGTCTTTATGCCTCCAATTTTATTTTAAAATAATGAAATAATCTCAGAGAATAAAAATATATATAGCAGAGAAAACCTGAGAGGATAATTTCCTGAAAAGTCTGTGAAGCAGCTTTTTCTCCTGAAAGATCAGAATCAGCTCCAACATCTGCATCTGACAGCATCAAGTCAACCAGAAAGAAAAGAAAAAAGAAAATGACTTCTTTCTGATCACATTCTTCACCTTTATAGTTCACTTTTAAAAGTTCAGCAGACAGGTGCTCTGCTTTGGAGTGTGACGATGTCGTCGGTGATGTGGAGAGTGAAGTTTCCGTTTCACCCACAGCGTGCTTTAGGGCAGCCGGGTCGGACTTGATGTTTGAAATACTGACCGACAGCTCAGATTTAACTGTCTGTAGTTCCGTTTTGATGGATGTTAAATTTTCACTCAAAGCCAGGCGTGAACTAACCGTGACGTCACCCGTTGGTTTCAACGCCAAGAAAATGAAGCCCGGATTTTGCTACTTCCTGGTCGCCGTTTTGGATTTTTTGGAGCCAGTGACGTAAAAAGCGTCATCAAACAAGCTGGACCGGAGAGCAACTTGGGGCAGGATTGGCTGAAGACTCTCTTATCCCGCCCACATTTTACCGCAGAGGCTTCTGTTGCTGTCTATCAAGTATAGCCACGCCCCCTGGCTCCGCCAACTTTAGCAATTTATTTAAAATTCAGTATTGATTTATTTTAAGATCGGCCACCTGATCTCTCATTTTGACCATGAAAGCTAACAGGAAAAAATTCCTGAGCTGTAGAAAATCAGTCCATCAAATTTTATTTTTTCCAAAAATCAATTGGGGTCTATGGAGAAAAAGCTTTTTGGAGCCAACCCTAGCGGACGGTGTGATATTGCAAGTTTTTGACACTTCCGGGTGGGCTTCAATTTTGGAGCCAGATGCTACGTCCACTTTATATACAGTCTATGCTCAAAGCCGCCAGGAGCTGGGTCTTTAAAATAACCGCCGTCTCGTTACAGAGTGAAAGTAGCAGTTCCTCCTTAAGGTCAGAGATTGCAGCATCTGAGGTCCTCTTCAAAAGAAGACGTAATTGATGAAGGCGTTCTGGAGCAGGACCAGAAAGACCACGACCAAGCAGCCTGGAGATCTTAGGCAGCGTCTCACTCAGGTGGGTGTCAACGGTGTTCACGGTCAGGTCTGTGGTAATCCTGTGAAAAAACAAAACAGAAAAAAATCTAGATTATAAATCAGCATGTAACCAAAGCACTGTGTGTATAACGCCATAGTATAGGATGGAGTTCAGAAAATGTCAAAGTATAGTATACTATTCAAGAATAACAGTACAGCCTGTAATTCATAGTATAGCATGTCAGGAAAAAAAAAAAGCATAGATTATTATGTGGTTCAAAAAGTGCAAAATGATAGAATGTTGCCTAAAATTGTCGTGTATGATATGTGATTCAAAAAATGTGATAGTGCACTACATTGTAAAAACAGTATGTCATTCAAGAAAACATCAGTGTATAATATGTGGTCTAAGAAATGCCATAGAATAATAGTTCATTGCACAAGTAAAAGTATAGTAATTTTTAACGCTGTTCGAATTCTTATGTTGCTAAAAAGCAACAAAAAAAAAATCTAAAAGAAAAAAGCTTCATAGTAGTATGTCAATTAAAAAAGCCTATAGTATAGCATGTCACTCTAAAAACTTCATAGTATAGCAGGTCGCTCTAAACACGTCATAGTTTAGCCTTTAGTCCAAAAAACGTTGTTCTGTCCCGGTTGTCTGAAGTAGGTGAGGAGCAACACAAAAACAGTCCACATGCTGGTTTCCAGAGGGTTAGATGAGTATTTATTTGAAAGAGTAAGTTTACAACAACACAACATATGAGGAGGTTAAAAGCAAATGGGTGTTAGTAAAATAAAAATAAATAAACAGAACTAAAAGTGAACTTCACGTTGACATTGATGGGCATTCCAACCATGAACAAAGTAAAAGATCATCAATATGAAAAAAAAAAACTCTTCCTGTTCACCTCTTAAAACCCCAAAACACACCGCAGTAGCACCCTAAACTAAAACCACCAATGGGTTCCCTGTTTTCCTTTCTGATCAATTCAAAGGTCCCTCTCTATCTCCCCACAGATCCACCAACCACTGGAACACATCTCCAAAGTTCTGCTGAAGCTCAGCTTCCCCTCAGACGAAGAGCCACCAGATGAAGGAGCCTTTTGAGAGGCAGCTGGCATCATGATTGGACGGTACTTTGGTCTGATCCAATCCAGCTTCAGCTCCAGAGACGTCAGGCGGGACGAGTCAACGTAGGCTGGGTGGACGAAGGCATGAAGCTGAGTACAATCCAGAAAACAACAGAGGAGGAGAGCAGTGGCCCAGGGCCAGAACAAACAGAGTAGCATAGTATGTCTCTGAGAAAACATCATAGTTAGCATTTGGGATGAAAAACCGCCATCATATACATCAGATATTGTACAAATAATGAGTCAAAGGAAAGAGATATACATTGTAGAATTGTGGGCTGACTGATTTACTGATTATGAGTATTTTAGTTTTTACTGATGTACGGTAATAAATACATTTAAAAAATGGTGCTACTTTGACTCTGAACCTTTATCTAGCTGTGGTCACTGTCTTCTGGAGTGATTTGATTGGTTATACGTCACAAATAAAACTCCTTTAATTTAACATCTGTAAACGTAACAAAAACATATCAACAAAGTTTTCTGTTAGAGTTTGTGTTCTTCTTAGTTTAACTCCAAGATTTTAAATGCTTTTATTTACTGCAAATGAATATCTCCTCCAAATGTCTCACTAATAATCATTATCAGCCTGTTGCTCATGCAACAAACATTTTGGGTAACCGCTAGTGATGGTGAAATCGAAGCTTCATGAAGCAATGAACCACTTTGACACGTCTGCTTCAAGAATGACATGAGTATCATTGCTTCGAAACATTTGACACAACCAGAAGAGTGACATCTGCTGGCCCTGTGTCAGAACTGCATCTGAGTGGAAAAAACTGAAAAAGCCGCAGGACTGCTTGTCTCACACTGCTTTGTACTTGCAATGTTTTAAAACGTTATATATGTATGTTTGTGTGCATATATGTGTATTGTGTTTCTATGAATGAATGTGTGTTGTGTATGAGTGAATCTATACGTATGTATCTGTGTGTTATTTAATGTATGAAATGCAACTAGATATATCTAAACTAAAATCTAACTAAATGTATACTCTCCCTAACTTCTCTCAAAATGACAAATGGCAAATGCACTAGCGTAATCTCCTCCTCTCAAAAACCCACAATTTGAGGAGTGAATCAGACCCCTTTGCCTTTTAAGACCTGGACAGATTGAAATGTTCCACCCCTTCAAAGTTTGCGCGAAGCACCGCGACACGCGATGTGACATAACGAGGCCTCGTTCTCGATAGTCACGTGATTGAGGGCGTGCTGAAGCAGGGATCGAAACACCGTCTCGGAACGCTTTCATTTCAAAAGCTCGGCACTGTGTCGAGCAAACTGGCTCGAGCGTAACATCACTAGTAACTGCACTTTAATATGGATGGATGACACTGAATTAGAGTCTGTTTTAATGAGACTGAGTTCAGATGTGTAGCTCTGTCATTAAATAGGAAATTATTTCTCAGAATTCATAAGAGAAAAGTCTGAAATGTTTGCTAGGTTAGCGTCCCACATGTTCTTTGGCTCAACTAAAGCTAACTCTCTCCAACTTCTGGATCTCTTGAGTTGCTTGCTGTCAAAATATCTTGCTAGAGGTGCTGAAGCTCAGAAAGTCTGAGATGTTTGTTCAAAATAAGCTCATTCTCAAGTCTTATCTGAACTGTCCTCTTTTGTTTGAACTTTCCCTAAACTTAGGAGTTAATGACAGAGCAGCACATCCAGACTCAGTCTCATTTATGTAGAGATTAAACTTCAGTGTCATTCATTGATGTTAAAATGCAGTTTTTCAGATGTTTGTTGCACATGCTCCCGACCAAACCAGTCCAGGTGGAAGACGACGTGAAGAGAAGCTCCAGAGGATGAATATCACACATTTACATTGGAAATAAATGTCCTTTAATTAGACATTGCCATGCAAAAGCTGGATTTCCCTTTAATGATGTTCAAATCTTTGAGTGTTTTGTTGATTTTGGTTTCTAAATGTTTTCTGACACTCGGCCCCAAAGATTAAAACCTTTTACGGCTCACAAGCTGCAACAATTCACACATTATCAACTATCTTTCTGGCTAAACTAAGATAAAAAGTGAAAAACTGCTTGATTCCTGCATCATGAATGTAAATCTTTTTGGTTTTTATGACAGTAAATTTAATATATTTGGGTTTGACATTTTATAAAATGAAACAAATAAATTACTGGAGAAAACAATCAACAAATTAATGGACAAAGAAAATGTGTTTCCCAACATATATGGCTGAATTACTCCGTTATAAGATACATACAATTTAAATTCAATTTTATTTATGTAACACCAATTACAGGTCAAATTGTCTCAAGACGCTTTATTTTTATATTTTTTTTGTCATATTTAAAATATGACAAAGTCAGACATTTAAACCTCTTGACTAATCCAATTTATTATTTGGTTTTTAAGAGACTAATCAACAATTAAAATAACTTTCGCCACTAAAACTAATAAACATGAGGTAAAACAGAAGGAACAGTTTTAAATCCTACAGTCCCATGACAACAAGAATAAAGTTTGTCAACAAAAACTAAATCTGCTGGTGGATTCCATTAAAGTCCTAATAAATGATAATAAAGTGTGATACTAAAGGTTTGTGGTGCTAAAAATGTCAAAGTAAAGATATGAAGTTGAACATCTGGATGGAGGTTGATAAAAGTTGACCTCCCTTCATTTCTCTGGAGGATTTTATGGATGCTGGTTAAGGACCTGCTCTTCGAGTCGCTGTAAAAAGTTACTCCATCCTCGCCGACTTCAACACCTCTTCAAAACAACTTGTTCTGCCTCCGACCTAGTGGAAACTCAAGAAACTCGGGAAAACCCGTCAAGACTCGGATTTTCGAAAAACTCCTCAGGCGGGGGAAGGTGTGGTGGGCGGTGGGGGAGTAGAGGGTGGTGGTGGGGGGAGTCAGGGCGGAGAGTAGGAGGGGAGGTGGGTGGCAGCTTCCCCCCTCTATTCCCCCACCTCCCCTCCTACTCTCCGCCCTGACTCTGCCCTGACTCTGCCTTGGCTCCACCCAGACTCCACCCATGTGGTATTTTGTCATGCGTAAGAATATGCACTGTGTATTTAATAAAGACGGAGCCCACCTGCACTCTTGCGGTTCCTCTCAGAGAGAGAGAGAGAGCGGTGCGTTATGGCTGCCAGTTAAAGGTGAAGCATGTCTGTTGTCGTGTATGGGCATTGTGATTAAACTAGGACTTCTGCAAAGATGTCCACTGACGCAACGGAGTCGGGAGGAGAGTCTGCAGCTGCGCCAACAGGTTATGGGCCCAGGCAAGTCCCAAGTACAGCGATGCACGGACGAGGTCTGCCGCCAAGGTTCGACAGAGATGAAGCCCGCTACCATATATGGGAGGCAAGGTTTTTAGCGTACTTGAAAACCATAGACCTCAAAGATGATATCCTGGGAAATTAGTTAGCAGCCAGGGCTAACGCACAAGACCCTGTGGAGATCGGTAGGAAAAATGAACTGGCATATGCAGAACTGTGCGGTTGTTTGGATGATAAAACGCTAATGCTTATCCTCTATGAAGCACCACATGATTGCAAGAAAAGCCTATAAATATTGAGGTGCCATTTTGAGTCAGAAGAAAAGCCGCAGATCGTTGGCCTGTACACAGAGCTAACCAATGTGCTAATGGATAATGGGGAAGAGCTAGCGGACTATCTGGCATGTATTGAGAAGATAGTAGCCACATTAAACAGAGCAAAAGAGACCCTTAGTGACTCACTTCTGGTGGCGATGGTGTTAAAAGGACTCACAGATGAATACAACCCATTTTCAGTGCATGTTACTCAGACTAGGGAAGTGCTAACTTTCACAGAATTCAAGGCCAGACTGAGAAGTTTTGAATGCACGCTATGATACCGCAGCAGACCCCAAACAGACGAAGTAATGGCTGCTAACTACAAGACGTCTAAACCAAAGTTTAAAGAAAAGGAGAAGAACTGTAGAGTGCTTTATTTGTGAGAAAGTGGGACATAAAGCAAGAGACTGCAGAAACAAAGACAAGAAAACGCACAGGAGAGTGGCTAATACACAAAGCAGCAACAAGGTGGCCACCATTGCAGACACTGGACAAGGCATTTCCTGCAGTAGAGAAAAGTATAAGCCCGCGAAAGAGGAAGAAGAGACGTTTGTGCTCCGGGTGAGTGAATGGAAACCCCATGGCACACAGCAGCAAGGTCTACTCGTGGACAGCTGTGCCTCTGCCCACATCATGACTGATGAGAGAGCCTTCATCAGATTCGACGAGACATTCCAGCCCAAGAACCACATCATGCAGCTGGCGGATGGGACACGGACCACCGGTGAGGTTCTGAAGAAGGGGGACACGCAGATTGAACTGACTGACTGCAACAGGAGAGTGGTGAGTATCAAACTCACAGGCGCCCTCCTGATTCCTGGTTACCCACAGAATATCCTGTCTGTGGAGGCAGCAGCTACAAAGGGAGCGAAGTTCAACTTTGAGAAGAAGAACAACAAAATGGTTCTCCCTGATGGCACCAACGTGTGAAATAAAGGTAAAGGACAGATTGTATTATCTGGACATTGTAACAGAGAATGATGTAAACAGTGAGGACTCCTGTAATGCATCTTTTGATCTGAAAACTTGGCATGAGATGATGGGTCATTGCAACTATGGTGACATAATAAAACTAGAAACAGTTGTAAATGGTATGAAAATCAATGACAAAACATGCAGACCTAACCAATGTGAAACTTGTCTACAGGGAAAATTTTCCCAAAGCAGAAACAGACAAAGTGATGTACGAGCCAAAGAGCCGTTAGAGTTTGTACACACAGACATAGGTGGGCCTGTTGCCCCAGAGTCATTTGAAGGGTACAAATTAGGGATGGTTCAATCCGATCCGCTGGATCGATATCGAGTTCGATCCAGGCCAAAATGACTGGATCGAGCATCGGAGTTTTATATTAGAACTCGTTCGATCCGATCCATAAGCCCAATCTATCTCATATCCTCATCTTCATTTTTCACGACATGCGTAACACAGACAAGCTGTTGCCATGGTTGCCATGTGCCCGTGTTTTCGTCACGTGACCAGAGAGTGAACAGAAACGGCTGCAGAGCTGTGGTCATGTCTGCCGTATATGCGAACGGAGGAGAAAAGTAAAATAGCTGAGTGCAACGTTTGCAAAATGAGTGTCTCAAGGGGTGGCAGCAAAACCGGACATTTTAAAACAACGAACTTAATAAAGCATCTGCAGAAGCATTATGGAAAGCAGTACGGAGACTTTTTACAGGCGAGTGCAAAAAAACAATGAACCGCGGCAACCATCATTGCAGGAAGCACTACAGAAGAGTACAAAACTCGCTCCAACACCAAAATATAACAGAGAAAATTATCAAGTTCATTTTTCTGGATGACCAACCGCCTTGTGTGGTGGAAAATGTGGATTGTTGTAGTACTTGTAGTACTTGTCGACCCCCCCCCCCACCCCCCACCCCGGAAAATTCAGACTCCCCCCTTCGCGTGAACGCGTGCGCCTTACGTTTCACTCTTGACGGCTTTTCTGTTGTACGTTTACTGTTTTTTTGTTGTTGTTTTCTACTGTTTTTCGGGTTAAATGTGATTAAGTAGCGAACTGTGGACATGTTTTCGTGTTCAATATGATTAGGTGACAGGTCTCTCCTCTTCTCATCTGCACGTTGGTGTCTAAATGGCATCAGGGGAGATCCTACGCTACTCTCAGCTTCACTCGCATGAGAATATTAGGACAGGGTTTAATCGCCAGATATTGTTTATATTCCATCAGTGTTGTACACGTGTCAATAAAATAATTATTCACTGTGTTTTACATACAGTACAACATCAGCGGCTGCTTTACAAGCGGCACCCCATACTTTTCAGCCCATCAGGTCATAGATGAACAAATGGAGACAGATCTTACATTATATGAGATGCAAAATTTGAAATTTTACTGGCACCATTTACCTCCAACATGTTTTCTGCAAAGGCTCAACTAACTCCAAGTTTGTTCCCTTTGGAAAGCCATATTCCTCATATACAATGACTACACCAGTGTTTCAGCATTTTACATGAACCCAAACCCATCCACTGTGTGCTTTCTTTACAGTAAATATGACAGTTAAAAGTTTAAAAAATAACTGCTGCTTTGTTTACATTTAAACCAAGTAGTGCTGAGACTGCTGTCAGAATGTGACTACCTTGATTTCATTGCATTGAATAAACACTACCATTCATCCAATCTGATTCAAACTCCCCACTGCACTTCCTCAGGACCCCTGCAATACCCCTACCAAGTTTGAGCATGATCTGATGTACCGTTGTCAAGATATGCAATGGTTTCTATGCAGAATGAACACCTCTAAAAAATAGTTCCCAATTAGACTTTGTTTACATTTAAACGAAGTATACAAGTGTCAGTGTGCAGACACTTCTGGTCAGTGTCTTACGGATTTCAGCAGGACAACAGGACTACACTGAAACTCGCAGGACATCGAGATTAAACTCGACATCGACCTTTCAACAAAGTCCAAAGAAGCCAACATTTTTGAGGTAAGTGACTTCACTGTTCTGTTTGATGAAGCAAACACCAGAGGAAACATTCGGAAGGCAGTTTTAAAATCTATTTTTCTACAACTCTGTCCAATTTGTAATGAAATCCGTGAGTCAGAACAGGATGTAACACTCAGTTTTGTACTTGTCTTGTAATTTTTAACATCTTGTCATTAAAAAGTAAGATCTTAGCAGTGTGGAAGGGAAGCGATGTGTTCAGGTTTGGTCATAACTGGATAACTAAACCAACAGTACTGCTGTAAAGAGCGGAACAAACATTTTTGTTGAGACAAAATTTGGTTTTAAAGCTCCAAACTTGGAATAATTTGACTATAACCATGACCAAATGTATAGATATGTTGGGATAGCAGGATTTTTCTACTGGGAAATATCCATTTTGGAGTATATAATGATAATCTGATGTGTTGATGATTGAAAACTGAGATCACAACAGTGTGGTAGATTACCAATGGTTTAACAAGACATCCATAATATATGGTTCTCTTTTGTGTCTGTTTCACTTTCAGGCTTCTGGGACAAGACAAAAATGTACTTTCAAAGTTCATCCTCATCTTCATCCTCATCCTCATCCTCACCCTGCGACAGACTGGCGACCTGTCCAAGGTGTCCCCCGCCTTCGCCCGCGTCAGCTGGGATAGGCTCCAGCACCCCCCGCGACCCTAGTGAGAATGAAGCCGTGTATAGAGGATGCATGGATGGATCCTCATCCTCATCCTCATCCTCATCTTCCTCCGAGGGGAGTACCACATGGCAGCGTTTGGAATTCACAACAGGCTACACGGTGGTGAAAGAACTGAGAGCTGGAGGCTTTGGAAGAGTGTTGGAATGTGTGAAAAACAACACTGAAGAGCACGTGGCTATAAAGGTGCCCATACGGAGCAATCTAGACCATGAGGTAGGACACTGATTTCAGCTGAACAGTGACATAAAAAAGACATTGTTTTAAAAAGAGGTAGTACCACTACAAGATTCTGAGTAGTGGTACTGGTCATGTTATGTACTTTTTAGTTGTTGAGAAGAACTGATTGGACTATGTAGCTCAGCAAACATATTGTGTCTCCACAGGCGGACATCCTGAAAAAGCTCATGAGCCACAACTCGAAGGAGTCCAACATCATTGAGTACAAAGGAGACGTCTTCATAGACAATAAGCGGCTCCTGGTGCTTGAAAAGTTGGACATCGACCTGTGGGACTATGTGGAGAGTTTACCACAGCAAATGCGACTGGAAGACGTCCGTACAGTTATTCAGCAGGTGTGACCTTCTATTGTCTCCTTATATTTCTCTCCTTCAGTGGTGCTAAAATTAACATTGGTGGTTCAGGAACCTTTACAACTTCTACTTTTATTGTTGTGTGACAGATTTCTTTAACAAACTCCTGATAAATGTTGTTACTTGCAGGTGGCTGAAGCTTTAAATGCAACAAAGAGTGCTGGCATAATCCACGGTGATGTGAAGGAGGATAACATCATGATGGTGGATCACGTGAAGCAGCCCTTCAGAGTCAAGCTCATTGACTTTGGTATGGCCAAGTACAGGTCGGAAGCCAAAGCAGGAGAGCTATTCCAAGTACTTGAATATAGGTATGAAATACTGATACTTTTTAAACATTGAGAAATCTTTAATTCAGCGCTGTCTCCTTACTGTCTACTGTGTCACATTTTCCTCTGATGTTTTTTCCACATTCAGAGCTCCAGAAATCACCCTGGGCCTGCCGTATTCAGAGGCCATCGACGTTTGGTCCTTAGGCTGCGTGATGGCCGGGATGATGACTGAAGATAGTCTCTTCGGATCAGAATCAGACTCAGACTCGGAATACTGGAAAGTGAGTAAATTACTGCAGCTGAAACACATGAGAAGCCGTCACAGGATTAGCTTCAGGTCTAACATGGTCTTACGTTTTGTCTGCAGCTCCGACGCATGATCCGTCTGCTGGGTCCGCCACCGCAACATCTCATCGACGCTGGCCGGAGATCACGATTTTTTTTTCAGAAAAAGTCTAATGGTTTGTGGCGGCTGAAGGTACAATGCTCCTACTGTGATTTTACCTCTGACCTTTACTCACTCAATAAGATAAAGACTTTAGTAAGCATCATTGTTTTCTTCTTTCAGACACCTGTTGAGTATTTTGTGGCCCATGTCATCTACTCCGACCCCACAGTTTACAAGTTCGGCTCTCTGGATGGAATGAAAACGGTAGGTAGTTTAGGAAGCAGCGGCTAGTTGCTGAAAAGTCCCGGTCATTTATGGTATTCACATTTCATGGTGGAAGGTGATTTGACCACTGTTGGACTTTCAAAATGTTTTCTGCACCAGGTGTCCTCTGAGACGGACAACCCAGCAGAGGCCGATGAGAGGAGGGAGTGCATCGAGCTGTTGAAGGCGATGCTTCAGTGGGATGAGGACAACAGAATCACCCCCAGTGGTATCCTCAACCATCCCTTCATCACCAAAAGCTACCTCAACAGCAGCTCCCCCACCAGCAGTTGGTAAGTGTGTTTCTACTTACTTTGTACACAGGTTGTGAGACATTAGCAGCCCAGCAGGTGACAAAAGACTGATATGAACTTTTGCTGATTTCCATGTTTACATTCTCTGCTTGTCAGATGTAAACCCAACAGTGTATGTTTCCTTTTTTAGCGATGAACCTAGACCCTCCACCAGCAAGTTCATCATGGTTAAGCCTGCAGATCCTGAAAGCAGAATTAACCTGACAGGCTTGCCTGATGAGGACAGTGACCTGAAGAGCAGTGAGCATGAGGATGACAGAATCACCCCCAGTGGTATCCTCAACCAACCCTTCATCACCAAAAGCTACCTCAGCAGCAGCTCCCCCACCAGCAGTTGGTAAGTGTGTTTCTATTTACTTTGTACACATTTTGTGAGACATTAGCAGCCCAGCAGGTGACAAAAGACTGATATGAACTTTTGTTGATTTCCATGTTTACACTCTCTGCTTGTCGAATGTAAACCCAACAGTGTATGTTTCCTTTTTTAGCGATGAACCTTTCCCCTCCATCAGCGTGTTCATCACGGTTAAGCCTGCAGACCCTGAAAGCAGAATTAACCTGACAGGCTTGCCTGATGAGGACAAAGACCTGAAGAGCAGTGAGCATGAGGACAGTGACAATGCTGACACTGCTGAAGACACTGAGGACAGCAAGGATAGTAATGATGATGAAGACACCGAGGTCAGTGAGAAGGAACAGAGGAAGACAAAGAAGAAGAAGAAGAACTGCTTCCAACGCGTCTTCTCTTGGATAAAGAAGACGTTCTGCTGCTGCTGTGCGTCCGATGTGATGAACTGAGCAGCACTGTCAAGTGTCTTTCACTATCACCCTCACCCCAACCGGTCGAGGCAGATGGCCGCCCTGTCTGAGCCTGGTTCTGCTGGAGGGTTCTTCCTGAAAAAGGGAGTTTTACCTCCCCACTGTCGCCAAGTGCTTGCTCAGACAGGGAATCCAAAGGAAACTTTGGATTTGTTGGATTTCTTTCTATAATTTTGTCTTTACTTTTCTCACTGAAGTGTCTTGAGATGACACATTTGAACCGGTAAATAAAATTTATTGAAAATGAATTGAAAGGTTCACCCATAAAGTGTCTCTATGCTACAATTATTTTCTGATTTCTGCTCCTTTGTAGCAGTCATCTACAATTCAGATAACTGAATCTTTTCCATAGAGTGAGCTCTGGCAGATCTGATTAGAATAATCAAGTTAATTTATATGAAGACTTAAAATAAGACTTTGGCTTATCACAGTATATAACAATGACACAGTACACATATAAACAGTGTATATATTTATTACTGGAACAGAGTTTACTAAAAGTCAGTAAGGTGACAAACTGATCATTGTTATTGGGACAGTTTATCATGCACGCTACTCTCAAATACAAATGTAATTTAACAAAAAACACTGCCTGCTGTCAGTAAGTGAAGTCTGAGATTGAAGATCCAGCATGTTGGATAGTTATGTAACATATTGTTTTTCACACCCTGCTGTCAGAAAGAAGATTAAATAGAGTGGCAGAACAGAGAGGGATGCATGTGCTCAGCAATCCAATAAAGCTTTCACACTCCCTTCCGAAGCCTCGTTGCTTTATCAGTGTGTTTTTTCTTTATGAAGTAATATTTTAGTATTAATATTCCCAGCTACACTTTATTTTTATCTGAAGTCTTTGTGATATGTGTGGATTTAAAATAACAGCTGAAAACACACTTAATCTCACAATAATTTTTTTATTGTTGGGAGTGTGAAAACATTACATCTGTCGCTGTGTTTTCCATAATTAATCCTCAAATCTGACAGCATAGCAAAAGAGACTACGGGACTATCCAGTTAATGTGTTTGTCGTGTTTCACTGAGATAGAAATACTCTTTAATTGGGGTCTTGCAGCATCATTTAAAAATTCTAAAGCACAGACTTACATTTAAATTTGATGAAATATGAAGTAAGTAGTGAAGGACAAGCACTGCTTTAGTACTCACATCTCTCATTATGCCATTACAATGAACCTGAAAATACTACACAATAAATATTCTTCGATATAACAGTCTTCAAAATACATGCATTTATGCGAATAAATAAAACTGCTTCTGAAAGACAGATTTTGGACTTGCTGTGGCAGATTTTCTATCCAAAACAACCTGTTGCAGGCCCTCTCTCTAGTCATTCAAGCTGCCAAAATCACATAAATTCACAGTCTATCCTGTTTATTCTTGCTGTTTCCTTGTTAGTCTCTTTCATACTGAATAACTTTGACCAGCGTTTAGCTTTGCATTTGGATTATTCTTTGTGTATAGACTGAGGTTAACAGTAACTGTGACACAGAATCTATACAAAAAGAGATTTTAACTCGTGTATTAAAACACAAAACCCACACAATTTTAGCTGAAACTGTGCTTTAGTAATGCATATTGTCAACCACATTTGTATTTACATGACAAGACATAACTTGCATCCAGAAAATTTGACAGTTTGGCCTGTTTGTCAGTACTGAGCACCAAAAGTTTCAGGTTTTGCATAACATTTACAGCATAATAACCACAAGTCATGCTTATGATTAGAACTAATCAGTAGACAGCATTAAAAAATGACTGACTTCTATACAAAAATATTCAAATATTGTCAATATGTTTGTGCAAATAATACCAATGTCTCTTTAAATATGTCATTTGAGTCCCTCTTGTGCTGGATGTGACCAATGAAGACACCAAGGAGTGTTTCCTCGTTTAGCACCATCGTCAGGAGCAATATATTGTATATATATGCCATAAATGTAGTACAGATAGTTTACCATTAACAAGGTGCTTGCAACAACAAATGTAGGAGTCTTTTTTTTTAACAGAAAAAGGATAGTCTAGTTTGTCATGAAAGCAAGTGCAGCCCATTCTGGTGCACAAACTGAGGGCAAAAACACAAACATGTTCAGCTCATGAGCTCTGAACTCAGTGGATTATTTTTGTTGTCACACAAAATCTCAGATAAGCGCATGCAGCCATTCTGCTCGTGCAAATCTGTTCCAGCGTCCCTCGTCTCCAAAACACTCGACCTATTGTCTGCACTGTGCCAGCCAGCAAACGGCAGATGGATCTAGAGAGAGACGCACAGTCATGGTAAGAGCAGGATTTATTGAGAGTTCACCTTTGAACCACACTCTATGTGAGGTATGTGCAGATGGTGGGTGGTTTCTGAAAGCAGGGCAAAAGGAAATGGACAGGATGTGGATGAGGAGAAAATATGCATAGAGGTCATCTTTTGTTAAAGTATAAAATACACACAGTTATCATACACACATTGAAAAAAAATGTTGTTTTTTAAAAATATCATTCTGAGACTTAAATGTTCCTATAAATGTCCATGTGGCTGTCTGGAATCACACCACTCACGCAGTTAACCTCAAGAGGTCCCGAGGCATGGAAAGAGTGATACAACACAGACAGACAGTGTTCAGAGGAGTCAAGATCATGAATCATTTACCTGAGGAGAATGGGCATAAAGCCAGGAAGAACACCTTCATTAATTTATAAATTAGACGTATAGATAACCCAACAAGGGATTCATTAATAATAATGCCCTTATATTGAAAAGGAATACCAGTACAGGAGGTTGGTTTTTTTTGAGCGTCTTTCTGTTTTTTTGGTCACGACTAAAAAGCAAATCCTCCGCAGTCGAACGCATCAAAGTCAGAGTCTCCTTCAAAGTCGAAGCTGTTAAAGTGTGGGGAGTCGACGTCCTGGCTGCAGGTGTGTAAGGAGTCGCTGGCATTAAGCTCAGAGAAGCCCCCCGCCCCGTGGGCCATCTCTGGGGCTCTGGCGGCCAGCGGAGAGGAGGGGGAGCAGGAGTTCAGGTAGCCCAGAGCAGAGGAGGCCGCTGCCCCCCCATCAGCAGACACACCGCCCTCACTGCCCGGGCATCGCTGCTGTTGCCATGGCGAAGACAGTCTGACACACGATGAGGTGGTGCCACGGAAACACTGCGAAGAGGCCGCCGTGCAATGGCTGTAGAGGAAATATGAGAATTAATAACATCACCAGTTTGAAATTCTATTCATTCAACTGGATGATTGTCTTAACAAAAAAACAAAGTTAGGGGAAAAGTTGGAAAGTGTGTAGCTTTTCAATCATTTCCCTCCCTTTGCCCAACAAACAGACCACAACATTGACCACAACATTGGCTACAAGTTCTAATAATGTTCTAAAGAAAACATTCAAACAGCATTTTAAGGATATCTATCATTTGAAATAATCTTCCTATTAGTGTTAAAGGTGAACTAGGAACATTGTAATATTCCCAGTAAGTTCTGAGGATATTATTAACGTACTGTATGTTACATGCTAACAAGAAAGAAGGAACATTCTCAAACAAACATTCAAAAAAGTTCTCAACATGTTATCGAGGCCTCAGAATTTTCTTAAACGTACCTGTAATATGATATATTGACAACGGTAGAACAGTTTGCCTGCAATATTTAGAGGATGTTTTGGGGATGTTGAGGGAAAACACGATAACTGAGGAAGGACGCTCTCAATGCAACATTTGGGAAATGTTTTAAGAAGAATAACTTTATCCTGCCGGAAAAATATGAAGAACTAAAAGAAAACATCCCACTAAAAACATTAGCAGAACTTTACATGTCTTAGAACAAAACAAAAAAAGAAGAGAAGCAGAGATACTAGTACCTGATATTTAAGTGTTTCAAGATTCCTGAATGTTTGCTTGATGAAGTATCAGCAAATGTTGAACTTAAAAATGGCACTAGACAAGGTCCAAAAAGCTATATTTTAGATAACATTGACTCAGAATGAACCTCCTTCTCTGCCTCTTTTTACTCATTGTTTGTATTTTCCAGTTGCTTCACTACACTTTCTGCCTTACACAAAACATTTTTAAAAATGCACTTGTAAATAATAAAAGGTATCTTTCTGAGACAAATGTAAAAATGAGACTAAAATTCACCGGGTGCAAGCAAACACTGTACAGGAAACTCAGAACAGTAACCTGTTATTGCCATCTAAATATCAAACTGTGCATCTTTGAGTTTGTTTTTTCATTAAAGCTCACTATAAGGTAGCTCTACTAAAAAAAGAAAAAAAATCTAAATGGTCACATCACAATTCATCACTTTCAGAAAAATGAAATGAGAACCATGATAATTAAGGGGTAAATTGTACAAAACACAACAGTCAAATTGTATCTTTCGAATGCACTTGTTTGAGTCTCTTTATGCCTCATATATCAGTTGTGAAGTTAGCAAATGTGTTGCTTAATTGGTTTTATCAACACATAATAGAGTCTTCTAAACACAATCAGCGTTTTATTTAATCAGTTAAGAGATTTTCTTTATTTGCATTAGTTTTTTTTGGTGAAATTACTGTGCTGTATGCTCTTTCAGCCACAGATACTCCACTCCTGCTTGAATTTGTGTCTTACTGCTTTCAAATCATTACAGAGGACCTGATAGCTCACCTTGGTTTGGGCCTCTGTCTCTGAAGGATCCTCCCCGTTCGCTGCCTCGAGATAAAGGAGGGGTTCCCTCAAAGACCCTGGGTGACCCCGGGTCTTTATCACTGGAGGAGTCCGACAGGGGGTCTCTGTCTGTGATGCAGGGAGTGAGGCTGCGATGTCTCTGAATGGTCAGCGGTGACATGATACCCTAAAAAATCAGACAAATGAAAAGCAATTATATAACCGAAATATTAACCTTTCATTTCATCTTTCACTTTCATGTGTAATATCACTGAATCACTGCCGGTACGGATTTAAACTTTTAGTATTCTAGTGTTGTTTTTTGTTTAGTTGTTTTTTCAGTAGTGAATCTTGCTTATATCTTCAGCTTCAGCTCTGTAGCTTTTTCACTATGCACTGCATTTTCTCATGTTATTCATTTTTGTTTCTTGAATTTCCTTCTAATCTTATCTTAATTTAATTTAAAATCAGGCTATGGTAATGTCTTAATTTAATCTAATCTTACCGTAACATAATGTAATCTAAATCTAATCTTTTATTATTTATTTATTAATTTATTTAAGCTTTATTTTACCATGTAAGTTAGTTGAGAACTGGTTCTCACTTACAATAATGACCTGGTCTAATCTAGTCTTAACTTGATTTAACTTTGTCTTGACTTAACTTCATCTTCTCATGTCTTAACTTCAACTTAACCTTATCTTTAGTTAACTTAACTTCCGTTCACTAACTTTAATCTTAATTTACCTTAACCTAATCGTAATTTTTCCTCATATAATCTTAATTTAATGCAATCTTAATTTAATCTTAACTTTATCTTAACTTGACTTAACTTAATTTTATCTTTACTTCACTTAGCTTCATCTTCACTTGTCTTAACTTTAACTTAACCTTATCTTCAGTTAATTTAACTTAATCTTAATTTAACTCCATCTAATCTTAATTTTGCCTAATATAATCTCCATTTCACATAATCTAATCTTAATGTAATGCAACGTAATCTTAACTTTATCTTAATTGTATTTTATCTTAATTTGATCTAAATTTGATTTAACTTTACTGTGTCTTAACTTGACTTAACTTAATGTAAATAATTATATCTTATCTTATAAACTGTATTGGACAGGAGACAGGAGTCTCACATATTAGGGAAAATCTCAAAGAACTCCCGTTGGATGTTTGAACATGCTACACGTTTTTAGAGTTCATTATTAGAAATGTGAATATAAGCTCACAGACAGGTGTCATGACAAAGACATGAAAACAGAGTGAAGCTCCAGCAGGACCAGACAGCTGCTGACTCACCTCTCTCACTTTTCTGACCAACTTCAGCCACAGACTGTGGAAAGCAAATATGACATGGCGTTATATTTGATCCAGACTTGCAGACCAATATAAAAAAAAAAAAAAAAAACAAGGGAAAGTGTACTGCCCTCACTTGATATCCATGCGTAGTAAACACATCTGATAGTGAGTAGGACAGAGGAGACTTAAATTCCATTATGTGTGTGTGTGCGTGAGTGTGTCAGATGTCACCATGTGCAGATAACATCTCATAAAGAGTGGGGCAAAGGACATCTGATGAAACCTACTTGCAGTCGTCTGGGTTGTCAGCCAGCAGCAACAGGAACTTGCTCTGCTGGAGGACGATGGCGAAGCAGCAGTCCCTCCTGCCCCCTGGTGGCAACTTGGGCAGGTCAAGGATTTCTCGCCCCTCTGCGATCATCTCACAGTTGGTCTGCAGTGCTACCACCTGGTCCGGAGGAGACTCTGCGTCCCGACACACCAGCAGGCTTCCCTCCATGGTCAGCACCAGGTACTTCTCCTTCCACTGCTTGAACATGAAGCCCCCTGCAGCAGAAAAGCAACACGGACATTTGCAACAGGTTTATGAATGCATGCATTCTGTCTGCAGAGTGGAAAGTTGCTGATTGTTGTACCTTTTTCATCTGTAGCTCTTGTTTGACATTCATTCTTGTTCAGCCTTAAAACAGTTGGCATGAACAAAAGGTTCTGAGCCTCAGCCCTTCTGTTCTACTACTATTTAATCCCTCCTAATCTCCAGAGTGACCCATTAAGTGAGTGAATACAAACATTTGACCTTTTGAAATGTTCAGTTCTTGCTGAGAACTTAGCTGGTTGTGTGTTGAGCTTAGTACACACTGAAAGAGCAAATAAAAAAATTTTATTGCAAGAAAATGCACATAGAATTATGTCCAAGTCACTGATATAGTTGGAGAAATATTACTGCTACACTATAGCAACACACAGTACAATACAATAACAAAGTATACAAAACAATTCAATACAACACACTGTAGCTACAGCCTCAACAAATGCCCTTAGAGCTGAAAAATCTCCAGTGTGCTTCCAAAAATAGCATTTTTATATCACATGTTATTGCAGACTTATCTAAACCTATCTGCAGGTTGCAATCTTTCAATACAAAAGTATTACGCAGAAGAATGTTTCATATATTTTATACGTAAATCTATTGTGCAGGATCAGTCTAATGATATTTGAAGTCAGGGAGTACGTTCTGGATTTTACGCTTGTTAATTCTGTTATTTGTATGATCTTTATGAAGGGCTACGTAGAGTATGAGCATTTCAAGGTAAAGATTTACATGTGAACTCTGTTCATAATTGCATTTCGATTGCTTTGACAAATACCTTTTTAATGAATTTCACTGTTAGCTGACCAAGGGATAAAACTGCTGCTGCTTCATAGACAAATCTAAGGGTCCTCGTGAGGGACATCTTTATTATAATAACAATTTGTTTTCAAGAAAGGCCAGTTCTTACCATACAAAAAGCAAACTAAAGTGCAGAGCTTTAAATGACCGAGTTATGGTCCGATTTCTAAATACTGGAGAAATGTGAAATAGACATTAACAGTAAAACAACACACAGTGCAGCACTTTCATGGGAAAGTTTCATGCTATAAATTAAAAAATTTAGTAATCAGTCTTACACAAATCAACCAGCAATCATGTCAGTCCCATTGTTTATCTCTCAAAAGAGCCTGCAGAAGAAAAACTACCGTCTCTTTGGGGAACGTTGTGTGAGTTTTCAGGACAGGACACACCATAGTGTCAGATTGTTAGTGCCCCAGACAACTGTCCATTGTGTAATAACAATAATAAATGGCGAGCACATGTTGATGAACGAGGAAGATCTGCTCTATTTCTCCATACAGAGGATTAAAGATGAACAGGATTTTGCAAACGAGAGAGAGAGAGAGAGAGAGAGAGAGGGAGTGGTATAGGAATATTGATGGATTGCCTTTTACCATGGTCTACCTGGTTTAACTGTATAGATGTTACACTTCTTATTTGGTGAAATATTACTGTTACTTGTCTCCACAGTCAAGAGAGAAAGGCAAGATAAAAACTACTTGAAATATTGAAATAGCCAGTGAGCACAGATCCACTATGACGCCACTTTCAATTTAAATCATGTGAGATAGAAAACAGATGTAAAAATAAATACAAAGACATGCAATGCTGGCTGAATCCTGAGTCACGACTTGGCTTTGAGAATTAACATGTCTTCATGCTGTAAAAACACATCTGGGATCAATCATATCTCACAGAGTGACTCTCGAAACGATATCAGTCATCTCGGAGCTGGAGTGCTGATCTGAGACAGTTTTCTTCTTCAGTTATTGTTAAGCCAACAGCTGCGAAGAATAAAATATAAGAATGGATTCCGCTTTGGGGTGGAAAAAAATACAACTTCCTCATTAAGTAAGTCCAAACTGTTATATTTTGATAGCAAAATGGGTGAGATTCTTAATTTAAAAAAAAAAAATCTGCTCATAGAAGCGGGCTTCTTAATTATTTTTGCTTTTCTGAAACCATTTGTATATTCCTCAAACAATGACATCAACTGCTTATCAGACAAAAATACAATATAAAACACACAAACACTGCCATCATAGATAAATCAGTTATCAAACACACACTGCAGTCCAGCATAAATGGATCAGGAGAGCATTTAAAATGTATTTAATGCATAAAACTACACAATGCAGACCTAGGCCTTGGCATGAGGCACAGATGGAATGTGAAGGAGACAAAAATGGAACCCAAAACATGCACATTATACACTGCATAACTGCACACGGACGAAGGACTCAACCTACCATATTTCTTGAGGTAGCCTCGATGAACACCTGCTGTGCTCATGTCTGTGCTCATCGCAGCATCAGGAGCTGGAATGAAAGGCAGAACGTTTGATGGCGAAAAATAGGGTAAGAGAGAGAGAGTGGTGGAGAGAGCGCTAGAGAATAATCCCCACTATTTAGGCCTTCCCTCCTTAAACCCATGCTGTTGTGAGTGGAATTGGAGCCGCCCCTGCTTATGCACACATAAACATCGTATGAGCATAAGAGGCCCAAATAATCATAACAGCGATGGGTAAATCCCAGCAGGAAGATCCTGTGATTCTCATCGCGGCCATCACCAGATGCCATGTTTCCCATACAGCTTAGGATCACACATGCTGATTAGACTATCTGCAGCCCTGCACATAGCATATGGGAGACTCATAATAGCTTATCATTAAACTATTACTACCCTGTATTGCTGTGCACCTCTTTGCCCTTGGATGGCCTGCAAACCAGGGCTTGGATCACCTCCCGCTCAGGCAGATTAAGGCAGGGATTATTATTCTTGCACAGCTGGAGGCCTGTTGTTGCGCCGCTGTAGCCCCAACCAAGATTTTAATCTGCGCCTACCTGGGACATGTGCACCCATCCAAGCAGTAACCTCCAAGATATTAAACGTCACTCAATGTCATATTCTAAAGTGGGATTAAACACCACGCGTCGTATCTTGTGTGTTTGTTGTTAGAATAACATTATGTAACGGGGAGGATCTTGGAGAGACACTGGCATGCCTCAATCAAACAGGCCATTAAGTCACAAAATCATGAGGAATTTAAGAATAGGAAGCAGGATTCAGAGTACAAAAAGTTTGAAAAATATGCACAATCAGAAATCACACCAACGACAAAGCAGTAAAGTAATAAAAATGAATGTAAAGACATTGTTCTGCAGTAACACTTTCCATTTATTTTGACCTTTGCTAGCTGAAAGGTCACATTCACCAAGAAGAGAATCGCTTCACTGGAGCTTGAATGTTAGGCTTCTAGTCAAATAATTATCTATGCTGAACCTCTGACTGCACTCCACAAACATTTTAAACAACTAGAATATGAAATGTGCTGCATGACAACATTGACTTGCCAAAGCTTTTGTTTGAAGTCTATTTCTGTTTCCAGTGACAACCTGCTGCATTTACAGTTCCCAACGATCATAAACAGAGTTATTATTGAAGAGTTATTAAAAGCCAAGTGATGACGGAAAACCAGATCATCATCCTGCTATTTTCCCATCGAACGGATTAGCTCTGTTTGTGAACTTTACTCTTAACTTGCTGTGCGATCGTGAAGGAGTTCTTTCATTTCATGCAAAAGACTCTCGCCTCGTCATGTTCACTTCTGCTTTTATAAACCGTAAATGTTGATATCAGTTTGGTAGATGTTTTCTTGAGTCTCATCTCCTCATACTGACAGACAAATCCACCTCTAAACTCTTAAATACCCGTGAGCTTCCTGTCTGCAGGAGCAAATAGTGACACAATGCCTATTTCAAGCAGGTTTACCTTTAAATTCTTGAAATTTGGATGCTGTTTTTAAAGCGTTACATCGTCTTCCAGGCTGAGACTTTAATGTAGCATCAAGTATATTAGTTTCAATTAAATAGGCTGATGCACATAGCAGGAAGAAAGAAAAATATGTAAGAGAATAAATGCTTAAAGTCTGGAGTGTATATCACAAGGAGGCTGCAGTGCCGATGTACATAAATAAAGAAAAATCTGACTTTCTTCATACAATATGCAAAAAGTCAAGACATTTTTCTCCTTTCTCTCCAATCCCACGATGGAATAAAAACATAAAAAATACGCCAAAAAATGGGGGGAATGGGCCGAAATAAAATGTATATACCTGAAGAAAGTACATGCAACAAAGGACAATGTACTCTTGCACAGGTATATTTTTATATTAACATCTGAAGTACAGACTGAGAGGCTTTTATTTATTGTAATTTAACTGCTGTATGTATCTGTACTTACTGCAGATTTACTGACATGTAGTGTCCATTAGGTGTCACTTTTTCTACCAGCATGATTTGATTAATTTGCTTTTTTTTGGCTTATTACTGTCTTTATTTTCTTAAATGTCACATATGTGAGCTACTGCATACCTTCATTTTTCCCTCAGGGGATGAATAAAGTGTTTATCTACTGGCAGTAGGAGGGCTTTCTCACCAGCAGGGGGCAGAAGAGCTTCAACTTCAGTCAGTCATTATAGTGTTTATAATGCACCAACAGGTTGGGGGAAGCGGTTTGTCTTTGCCCTTGTCCAATCCCCAGTAAGAAGATGAGTAAGAAGGAGAAAACGAGTTTAGCTCATTATTAGCGGTGGCTGCTTAGCTGGGAGAGTAGCAGGAAGGTGTTTCCCATGTTCTGCAGCCAATAGGCTCTTCCAAACTAACAGGTTGTTTTGTTTAGCAGGCAATTGAGACCAACAAGGATGTTATCACTTCAGTCTTCCTTTGTGAGAGAAAACGGTGACTGGTGTCCATGTCTTTAATTTTAGCTGGAAACATGTGTTTTCAACTCTCCAATCCTCTTGAGCTTTGGGTAAAAATTCCAAAATGTGTAAGTCTTGAATCAGGTTTGGTTTAATTTTGGTGTGACTTCAACCTAAACAGAGTTCTGGAGCTGATGCCCTTCCCCCTCCAAACCCAAACATCAACTCCTTCCAGACCCATCCAGCCCCAAAACTTTGTGTTTTTGAGTAGAACGCCCCTCTTTCTTGTACCGGACCCCCTCTGTGACCCTTCTTCCCTCCCTTCCCAGCTTTTTCTCTCTCGCCATGCTTCTATCTGGGAGCAGTGAGAGCACCATTGCTCAAGCTCCTATTGAAAAGAAAGCATATACAATGGGGTCTTTCTCAGTCCCTCTCTGTCTCTATTAAAGACCCTGGGAACACAACACTGTCCACAGAGCCACTCTTAAAGGGCCAGAGGGACTGAGGTCCTCACAACCTGAGTTCCAGCACCTCCCATCATTTTCATGGGAAAAGGGGAAAAAAAATCTACACAGCAAATCAATTATTCATGAACGGTATGTGAACTGGATGGGGCCTTCTCCCAGGCTGCCATGCAGAGCCAGCATCACCTCAGTCCAAACACACACCTCAGACATCACAGCCTACAACAACAACACAACAAGACTCACAGTCAGATGGGAATCAGGGGCATTTATTTAGACTACAGCTGATGACACTTCAGACTGTTGTGGCTGAAACTGTACATTCAAACAAATTCCCAGACACTGATGACATAATCTTGGTAATGTAGAGCAGGAAAAAATGCAAACAGAGCAGTTTGAATATTTTACTACTTTTACTGTTATGCATTTTGGTTTGTTGCTATTTTCCCATCTCATAATCAGACACTGGATAAATAAAGATAGATTTCAAACATTTCAAAATACTTACTTGTGTCCTGACATAGCTAACAAACTGACTGAGTCACTTTAACAAACAACACGTATTATTTAACAGTGTTTTAATGTGTACACCCTGCAGAATCAGTGCATTGAAATCATGCAAAAATAACACTTTACGCATAAAACACACACTTTACGCTTAAAACCGGGCAGTTTTGCATCATACAGGTAAAATTAAAGCAGGAAACTTGTGCAACACTGCAAGGGTTAGTTTGTTTGAACAAAATCGATGAGTCAGGTAAGAAAATAACATGTTTTCAACTCATTGTGTTGTATTTATTCTGACTTATTTACATTCTGCCCGGATGATCCATCGTGTTGTTGTTGATCCACGCACGGAAAACGCGCAGCTCTGCGTTTGTTACAGTGTTTCAAGCGGGAAATAAACGCTTGCTTTGCTGAGCTATTTACAAGTTTTGGGGACCCGTGTGTAATCAAAAAGCGAATGAGGGGGATTGTGTTGAGACAATCAGCATGCCGCGGGGTTTCTCACATCCTTTGAGAAAAGAGGGAGACTGCGGAGAAGGAGGAGGAGGAGGAGGGTGGAAAGAACTTAAGTTGAGGAATTTGAATCCTGTTTGAAGGGGGAGAGGGAGAAGAAAGCCAGGGGGAATGTCTAAGGGAGTCTGAGGGAACCGGTGGGCAGGAGAGAGGCTTTGGACGACAGAGTGCAGGAAAGAGTGGTTTAAAAATACTCCCTCGGCTGCTAGAAATAGATTTGGGTTTGGACAACTTAATCAGGAAAAGCTCAGTGCGCGTTTTAGCTGTGCGCCTTTTGGGTAACTTCGGTGCAACACCTACTCAACCAAAACAACCGAGGGAAAAGCAGTAAGACTTCTCAGCAGCGCGGAGATTTTTTTTTTCTTTCACAGCTTGTCTCTTTTAAAAAGGAACTGAAACGACAGGATCCGGTTTGCTTGGGTCCCGTTTGTGGATACTCATTTTATCAGCAAGTCAGAGCAAAAAGTTTTTCCCTCTTTGCGCACAACTTTGGATCTTGGAGCTGCTGAGATGCGGTGATGGAGTTCGGGGATGTTTCTAAGATGCCTGTTCTCCTCATGAAGCTCATTTTCAGAGGTGATCTCCTCTCAAGACAAACCATGAACGGCTCTAAATGGTCCTTTTTGATCCTTGCTGTCATTTTTCTGACCTGGAAACCTGCAGCAGCCGGGACACTGTCAGGTAAGCTTCCCCTAACACCGAGCAGCAGAGGCTTTTTTTTTAAAATCCAGTCTGACTGTTGTTTATCGGCTTCAGTGCGAGGAAAATCATCGTAATGACCAATTAGCCCAGTCAGCTTTCTGCTTCTAACACATTAAATCAATTTGCTTTGGGGTAAGGAGTGCAACCACAGCTGTAAGGGGCTTTCAACATCTGGCCTGCATGCAGGAATTAATTACACTAATAAAAAATCCCCTTTAAAACAAGGTGATCAAAGAAAGCAAATAAATGATTAGTTTTTACTGTTTCATTCTGTTGAATGCTGCTGAGGATTTAAACACTTTCATTGTTTTCTGCTCATGTTGAGGCTTTTTTTGTTGTTTATTTGACAGGATCATGTTTTTGAGATCAGGTGCAGCCTGAACCGTCCTGTTGAATCTTAACTCTTGCTGGGATTTCTGGCAAACCAGGATTCCCAGCTCTCATGGCATTTACAGAGCGTTGTGGAATTTAAAACATGCACTTCAGGAAAGGAAAAGGCACGCAGCTAAATTTATTCTTGCTGGGAAGTTGAAGAATATCATGAAATTTACTCCATAAGCATGTAAGCAAGAGAGAAAATGTGCTTAGTAGAAAGGCTTTTTACTTCATTAGGAAATAGTCTGTATAGATTCAGGTTATTTACATCACTTCTTTTAAAAGTCCTGATCTGTAGTAATACTGAAAATGGCTGGGAAACATCAGCTTGGGAGTCCCTACAGGGGCCTCCACCTGTCAACTCATGTGTTTTGACCATCATGGTCACACTGTCTCTCTGGGAGCCTCAGCCCTGAGTGGATGTATGACCGGCAAAGACAGAGATTACTAGACGCCGATGTGATTTACAAGCTCAGACGTTCAGAACAGAGTTTTTCCTGATGCCTCAGTTCCTATTTGGATGTGGGGATGGCTGTGGCCCAAGAGTGAGGGGATGTGAAGGATGAGGAGGGGTTCAGAGGGCCGAATGCTTTGGTTTGTGAGTCAGAGCTGGTCTGACTCAGACTGGAACAGCGAAATGATGGATGGGGTTCGGGGGCAAGAGTGGAGGAGAAAGAGTTTGGAGGGGAGGTGGCAAAATGTGTAGCGATGAATCCAAAGAATGGCATGAAAAGGAGAATAAGGGCAAGAGGCGCGGCCGTGAATGCACGGGCCTGAATAACGCCGCATTAACAGCCAGAAAGATAAAGGAGGGAGTGAGAGGAGGATAAATGCTCGGCCTGTGTCGAGTATTTTTGGTATGTGCACGTCCACTGACATTTAACATCTGAGCATTTTCACCGAGATAGTGAGTAGGAGTTGTTGAGGCAGGGTGGAAATAAGAGGGGTCCTGAAAAAAAAAGTGTGGGACCCCAGTGGAATTCAGGGGACAAAAGGGAGGACATGGAGCAGTTAAGTACAAATGAATCAGTGCAGACGGCCCACACACACACACACAGTGTATCCTCTTTCTTTCTGTCTGCGCCCTCATAAAAGGCTTACAAGCTTATTATTAAATGAATGCAGCAAGAAGGCACAGATAAAGAAAGTAGGGCTGTTTTTGTTCAGGGCAGCAGTGAAAAAAAAAAACAAAGTCAGGGTCATGCAGATTCTTGAAAGAGCTCAGCCAAGCTTAAAAATAAAGGGAGGAATGACTTTTAACGCCAAAAAGCACACGGAGACAGAGAGGCAGTGAAGCAGAGACTCAGCGGGCCCCTTCAGTTATTGCACACTCCCAGAACAAGCATTTTGGATGTCGAGTTGTGTGTAGGTGCATCAGGTTTGCACTGTGCTTAGGAGCCAAATCAGTGCTGCCAAAATGTGCTTTTTAAACTGGAAGTCTGTTTTCAGTAGCTGAGTTATTTATGTGAGAGAGATGGGCTCCAGTGGAAACCTTCAGGGTCACAGTGAAGGGTCGAAGGTTGACAATGAAGCAAACTAGAAGGGCGGGCTGACAAGCTTGAGAGAATCTTTACAGGCATCACTGGGTGAAAGAAGCATGATTTACACTGAAATTCAAGAGCACAAGCAAAAGTTTTCACATCCGCACATTATTTGATCTTTAATCCATTTCCTAAGGACCAAGAGAAGTTATGCCTTTCCTTGTTCAGCTTTCAGCTAACCCTGCAGAAGAGACAGAATGTGTTCCTGTAGAAAAGATCTGTGTCCATTGTATGCATGTGTCCTTGCCAGCTTCAAGGCTTTCTTCCATCCCACATGGTTTCCTTCAACATTATCAGGAGTAATTTCTGTTGAATGTTTAACATTTTTATAAAAGGAGAACCAGCCAGAGAAGTTTGAACTCATCATATTTCAGCATTTTCTTGATGTCTGACAGTCTGTCAGACATCTTGGCAGACAACCTTCAGACCCGTCACTGCTGTTTATGAGAAACTCTGATTATAATTAGCTTTAGTTTGCATTGAACTCTCTGTTCTCAGACACTGTCTGAGCAGCAGGAGCAGGCGTCCTGTAACAAGAAACCTTTGTCCCAGTATCAGCGCTGTCCTTCTAAGGTCAACCCACTATCAGAGAGGAACACGAGATAGCCAGACTCATTTAAAAGCCAGTGTGTTTGCGGATAAACTCTGGGTTTACCTGCTGTTATCATATCTGAACGTGTCCTGCGTAGTTATAATTTGCCAGACACACAACCAAATCAAGATTTTAGAGTTGAAAAGTTCAGTTGATCAATTAATAAGTCAACAATTCAATCAGTTAAGTGTTTAAGCCATTTGTTAAACTAAAATATTCTGGTTGCTGCCTGTGAAAGTCAATATTTGCTGCTTTTCTGTGCTTAATATCACACTTAATTGAAAATCTTTGGGCCACAGACTAAATCACCTGAGCTAGGAGAATTTTTGATGACCATTTCTACAATTGTGTGTCCTTTAAATAAAATTTAAAAAAGTAATTAATCATAACAACTGATAAATCATTGCCCCAAGTGGTGTCTTGTTTGTTGTGCTCACAGTTCTTTTGAATTATGATGTGATTGTTGAATTGTTTGTACTTTTTTGTCTTAATTATGAAAAATGTATCCATTTTGAAAGGATCTGAAGCATCATTCATTCGTTGTTAGGCACCTGCAACAAATGAATGATGAAAATATTTGTGAGGCAAAAGATCTTGTTTACATGATTTCCAGCACCATTGTCCCACTGTATGAACGCAGCGTAAAATCAGATCTAGGAGCATCTTCAGCAAAGATAGCAGCAGGAAATGTTGTTTTCGTAACACAAGGTCTCAGTTTCCAGTCGACTGACACCTTCTCTGTCGTCTTTCCTCTTTCAATCAAAGGTCTGGAGTTTGAGCGGAGTCCGTCTACCGTCATCTCCTCACTGGGCAAACCTGTTACGATGCACTGCAGCCTGAAGGGAAGTGGAGGTGAGGAAGAAGACCCCCCTGATGTGGTCTGGCTCAGAGATGACGTACCACTTCTGTATGCCGACACCAACCAGTTCCAAGTTCTCACTGGCAGCAACAGCTGGACGATCATGAGCACGCTCAGGTAGGACGCAGTTTTGTCTTCTACACTCGCTGGCTGCTTTTTGTTTAAATGAATGCAGGAGATTTAAGGATCATCTATGGTGAGGCAGCTACACCTGAAGAAAAACATCAGTCGTGCATCTATGATTGTCTTGTTTTCTGTCTCTGCACCTTGTCTGTCTCCTAGCTGAACCTGTTGTTGGATTATGTCACCATGTTGACTTTCACTTTAAAATTAAGTCTGGAAAAATGGTATAATTCAAAGAAAAGCCCACATGACTCTCCTCATGCAGCTTAATGTATTTAATTCTAGTGTGACTGGAGTGTTTGTGCCTCCTGATCTTTACAGAACAAATCATTCCCCTTTTTGTACAAAACAGAATTGAGAAGGTCCAGCTCCCTGACATGGGCTCCTATAGATGTGCTGTTCTGTCAGAAGGCCGCCAGACTCTGTCTGAGGAGGGCAGAATTCAGCTGGAAGGTGAGTCCGTCTTTAGCAGCCAGAGCTACAAAAATAAACAACTTTCATATGAGGGCTGCAGCTGTATTTGGATTGTTTGAAGGGGAAAAACCCTGATTCAGCTACATTCCTTCTCAGGCCTTCCTCATTTCTCTGTGGAGCCTCAGCACATGTCTGTAGTGGCCAACGTCTCCTTGAATCTGAGCTGTGTGGCCCACGGGCCTCCAGAGCCAGTCAAGGTCATCTGGCTGCAGGATGGAGCTCCTCTCAACTTACTGACGGACCCCGTGGCCCTGTCGCCCTCCACCCTCAACCTCACAGGTAACATCTGTCACGATCTGCCACCTCAGCACCCAAAACCACACGCAGACAGCTTAGTTAGACTCAAAGAAAGCCAAACATAGAAGACATAAGATGATCAGATCCTCATTCTGAGAAGCTGGAATGAGGAATGTTTTTGGTTATTTTGATGATGAATGACTGAAACGTTTCCGCACTGGACCTGAAATGAGAGTAACAGTGAGGTTAGAAGAGCTGAGTTCAGCAGGACAGTGAAGTAAACATGTAGACAAACTGCATTAAATAAACATATAAGACATAAGATAATGAGCTTCCTCAGAGCTGTCAGTTTGTTCTGATACTGCTCAGTGTGGGACTGCAAGTTTTAATTGTTTAGTCCATAAAATGTGACAAAAAATACC
Organism: Acanthochromis polyacanthus; assembly: GCF_021347895.1. Classification (NCBI taxonomy): domain Eukaryota; kingdom Metazoa; phylum Chordata; class Actinopteri; family Pomacentridae; genus Acanthochromis; species Acanthochromis polyacanthus. Next base: position 26,229,530 of record NC_067125.1, read on the forward strand.
CCTAAAAAGCACGGAGAGTCTAGTCTGGGAATACCCAGACTGCCTGTGCACTCATTGTCATTTCGTTTACTAGGCAGTCTGGCGACCTGGGGTTGAATTTGTCCCTGAGTCAGGGATCCAATCACAGGACGGGGAGGGACAGTTAGACGATGACGCACACTAAGCGACTACGCGCAATGCATGATGGGTTGTTTGAGAAGAAGCGTTACCTTTGTTGTCGTGTTTCCGAAGGAACAAGCTAGTGGACTCGGTGGGTTTGGGCAGGTCTTTTTCAAAGTCCTCGGTGTCTTGGACGGGGTGGGTTCACGTTGTCTTTTCGATACGCTGCTTAACCGGACGTTCTCTTCCCATTGCCTGAATAAAGGAAAGTCTTTTCAAGCCGACCGAGTGTGGAGGTGCAGCGCTGGCAGCATCTGTTTGACTGCTCCGGCTCCGGGGTGACTATCAGGTCCATCATCGCTAACCTATCTGATATGGTCGGCGTTGTTTTTGACACAAACATATCTGTGGAGTGTGCATAAACACGGGGTCCACTTTCCCTCATGTTTACTTTACATAAACGGCAAGAATCGTCCGGCGACATGGCGAAAGAAGCAAACACATGAGCAAACACAGCAATGATTCTTTTTCGTGGTGCTGCCGTCGCTCTGCATTTACGTCAGCGGCTAGCAGTGACACGATTGGCTGTGAGCTTCAACTGCCCCAGACTGACTGACATATGCAGCGCCCAATCAACGGCTGTGGAAAATTTTAAACTGCTCCACCCCTACAAGAAAATGAATAGCAGGTACCCAGCCTGTATCTCACTTGAGATTCAGGCTGGTGGTAGCCAGCCTACGGAGAGTCCTAAAAGAAACATCAATCAAGATGAATTTAATCTACAGTTGAATAAATTGTTCAAAAAAAGAACTGCAAATCTTCACATTTGAAAAGGAGCTACCAGAAAATAATGAGATCAGTTCTCAAAATTCTTGTTTAATTCTGCTGATTAACTACTAGATTAACCTAGTAGTTAATCACTAGTAAAGTAAGAAGTCACTGTCAGCACACAGTGATCCCAAGTAGCAAAGTTTTTAAATTACTATAAACAAGACAATTTCAGAAGCACTGTTTCTGATTGAACCTATTTAGACTGATTATAATGGCCTGCCTCAGTCACTACTGAGCAACTATCTCTTGTGTTTCAAAGACTTCCAAATCCCCCTCCCACGTCTTAAACAAAACCACCGACAAACCGCCCTCCCCTGAGAGGGTCCACCTGGCACGCCGCCAGCGGATCCATTGAGGACGTGGCTTGTGGTCGTGTGGGTAAAAGCAGAGCGGCAAGCACAAGAGGGACAATTGGGAAACGGAAAATTGATGTGCAGAGAACATAGCGAGATAAAAGAAGTGGAGAAAGGAGACGGGTTCTGTTGCTGCTTGAATACAAACCGCAGCTGCGTGCCAGATAGCTGGTCCAGCGGCGGGGAGGGGGCAGGCTGAGTCAGACGGATGAAAGGGAGGAGCAGCGTTCGGTTGGAGGATCTGGTTTGACTCATCAGAACTGGTTGCCTGGTGCTGACCAGGAACCGTTTGACGGTAACCTACACTCACATCTCTGGAATGGACAGCTGCTCTGGTACACCACAGGTCCAAACCCAGGCGAACACAAATAATCTTTCAAGAGGCCCATAAAGAGAAATGGCACGAAGTGCATTCCAGCCATCAAGAAATCGAGGCCAGCTCATGCCCCTGCAACTTCATGTCTGAGATAGTTTATTAGAGAAAGTCCTTATATAGCGTTTAGTTATCTAAAGCATTTTGGGAGTAAAATCCAGGTTGTCTCATGGATTTCAGTTCGAGACAAACAGGAACATGTTTAGTTTACTGTCCTGCTGAAATCAGCACTTTTAACCTCACTGTTACTTTCATTTCATGTCCAGTGTGTAAACATTTACGTCATTCATCAAACAAAAGCTTCTCAAATGAAAGATTTGACCAACTCATGTCTTATATCTTCAATTTTCTCTGCATTTTGGATTGCTGCAGACGGAACTTTTAAGTTTAAACAACTACTTGGAATTACATCAGGTAATAATGAAAGCAGCTTTCAGCTGAAATCCTGAAATTCAAGTTGTTTGAATCTTTAAACAAAACTATGAAAACTGCTATATGTCACAGATCTCATACATGTCAGTGGTTGAGCAATACTGTAAAGCTCATGAGCATCTTCCCAATGACCAGTTATGACATTTTCATCTCATGCCCCAGTAACTTCATATCTAAGATAGTTTATTAAGGAAAGTCCTTAAGTAGCGTTTAGTTGTCTTCAGCGTTTTGGGAGTAAAATCCAGTTTGTCTGCATGTTTGGTTCACTGTCTTGCTGAAATCAGCACTTTGAACCTCACTGTTACTTTCATTTCATGTCCAGTGTGTAAACATTGACGTCATTCATCAAACAAAAGCTTCTCAAATGAAAGATTTGACCAACTCATGTCTTATATCTTCAATTTTCTCTGCATTTTGGATTGCTGCAGACGGAACTTTTAAGTTTAAACAACTACTTGGAATTACATCAGGTAATAATGAAAGCAGCTTTCAGCTGAAATCCTGAAATTCAAGTTGTTTGAATCTTTAAACAAAACTATGAAAACTGCTATATGTCACAGATCTCATACATGTCAGTGGTTGAGCAATACTGTAAAGCTCATGAGCATCTTCCCAATGACCAGTTATGACATTTTCATCTCATGCCCCAGTAACTTCATATCTAAGATAGTTTATTAAGGAAAGTCCTTAAGTAGCGTTTAGTTGTCTTCAGCGTTTTGGGAGTAAAATCCAGTTTGTCTGCATGTTTGGTTCACTGTCTTGCTGAAATCAGCACTTTGAACTGTTACTTTCATTTCATATCATTTAAGTCATTCATCAAACAAAAAATGTGAAAATCTTCATGATTCCAACTTCTCAGATTGAGAATTTAACCATCATATATCTTATGGATTTCTTTGTATTTTAGATTCTTGCAGACAAAAATAATAAGTTTTAAAGTCAACCGCTTGGAATTTGTGATTGCTATGATCATTAATGAAAGTAAATGTTAGCTGCAAACTTAGATTAAGGAGATTTGAGATCAAAAGCACAGTATGTGACAGAAATCAGCGCTTTTAACCTCATTGTTGCTTTTATTTCTTGTTCAGTACGGAAACATTTGAGTCATTCGTCAAACGAAAAAACTAAAACATTCATGATCTCAGATTCTCAGATTGACGATTTGATCATTTTGCATCTTTGAATTTCTTTGCATTTTGGATTGTTGCTGACAAAATTCCAGAGTTTTACACACAACTGCTTGGAATTGCTTTAATTTATAATGAAAATAACTGTCAGCTGCAAGCTTGAATCCAAGATGTTTGAGTGTAAGATGAACTTGATCGATCCCTCACCAGGGAAAAGTTTACTGTCTGGCTGAAATCAGCACTTTTAACCTCATTGTTACTTTCATTTCATGTCCAGTCAGGAAACATTCCAGTCATTCATCAAACAATAAATATGACAATATTCATGATTTCAACTTCTCAGATTGAGGATTTGATCATCTTGTAACTTGAATTTCTTTGCTTTTTGGATAGTTGACAACAAAACTCACAAATTTTGAGCATAACCGCTTAGAATTTGTGACTACTTTAATTATTAATGAAGATAACTGTTAGCTGCAAACTTAAACCCAGGATGTTTGAAATGAAAAGCACAGTTTGTGATAGATCTAATACCTGTTAGTTAACTCTATGGAGCCCAGCATAGCACCGGCGCTATGATTGCATATTCATTTTTGATTGGTGGTAGATTTGAAACCAAATAAGACAGATCAATCATTCTTTTTGCATATAAAGCTTAGGAAGTTGCACTAACATTTCTGACATTCACTATGTCTCAGAGCACTTTTTCGTTGCAGTGATGGATTTGCAAATTTACACAACAGCGCGCACAAAACAAAAATCTTATAAACGAGACAACGGGATATTATGCAACTTTTTTACATTTACAAATTTGAGGGTATGCAATTTCTGTATTTTGAAATATATATGAGAAATAACACAAAAAATATCATTTTATTTTAGATTTACTGCACTTTTAAGCAGTTTATTGTAGTCATTAAGACATAAGTCAATACATATTTTCAAAATTTGGGCTATATGGGTTATATTGATGAAAAGCAAATGAAAATACTCCAAAAAATAACACTACAGTATGTAAAAATGTAAGAATATGGCCTAGCAGACTTGCACAATGGTAGGTCTTAAAGAGATACAGAAAGGTAGCTTAAGGATCCTGCTCGGTCATTACCAGCTGACCTTGTTGATCAATACTGTGGAGATCATGAGCTTCTTCCCAATGACCAGTTTTGACATTTTCAGCTGGTAAGTGATGTTGTTTTGCGGTTTGCTGAAGGGGGAAGGAACGAGACGGAGGAGCAAGTGGCGCAATCTCGAGGTGGCCTGATGATCAGTTCATTCACCCACACAGCTAGTGGTCATCCCTCACCCTTCCCTCCCTCTCTTTTCTCACTCTCACCCGGGTGAGGATCTTGCCCCCCGTTCCCTTTCCGGCCTCGACACAATGGAGGCTTGGTGCCGTTGGCGCAGCACGACATACTGCATGATTCTGTGCGAGTCCCAGTTTGTGGCCGATGGACAACGTCGGGGTGTTAGATAACGGTGATAAAACTTGAATGTCACATGTTTCTGTGTGTGTCTGTGTGTGAGCCTGTGTTGTGTTGTGGAATGTTTCGAGTGTGTGAGCACGCTGTGAGTCACTCTGTGAGAAGACTCATTCTCTGCTGAATGTCAGTGTGTGTCACAGTGTTTTGCCCCTTCAGAGGAGCCTCTTGAAAGCAGCAGCTCAGCCTTTTACACCTCAACACGACCACCCTCTTTGTCCTCCCTCAAAACAATGCAGCAAAAAAAGTTTAACTCTCTGTATTACATAGAAGCTGCAGACTTGGAAAAAACAAAACTTTCCAATTTTAGACTCAATATGTTTGAGATTCATCTTCTTCAGAGTGAGTTTGTGGTGCTTGTAATCAAGTTATGTTCAATTTTCTCGTTGGAACTTTGTGTAAAAACGATTTTCTGGCCAATCAATGGTTGAAATCTGACTAGCTTTGGACAAAAATGACCAGCAACAGGAAAACCACATTGTTTACACGGCGCTTAAATGTCGTAATGTGGAATAAAGGAGATCCTACTGACCGTTTGAGAAATATTAACAGCAGCTACATGTGACCAAGATGCCTAAAATACTGCTATTATAACTAAATTTATTCCAACTTAGATGTCTTATGAACTTGAATTATCAAATTTGTGTTTACTGTGAATGCATACATTGATTATTCTCAATATGATTTAGCTTTGCATTCGAATCAATGAAATAAAAACTTAATTGAAAAAAAATGAAACAGCTGAGAAGATAAATAGTGTAAGACTTCATGTGTCCGTCTATCATTGGCCTCATTTTGATTAAACCTAAAGAAATTGTACCGGATATGATGGCATCATATTATAACATAAAATAGTGAACCTAAACTCAATGTGTGACTCACACACAGCAGTTTTATGCAAATGTGTCAGATGGAGGGATGCTGAAATATTACAATAAAAATATTACATTTGAAACGCCCCAGTTTGAGGTCTGATTTGATGAAATGTTGCAGAAAGATGCTCAACGCTGACTGGTTTAGGGTGGGTACGCATAATTTCTGGCAGATGTGTTTTATTTAATGTTAAAACCCTAAAAGTCTGCTCTAGATCTACGACTGTCACATTCTCTAAAATGTGCAGGCACACACAAGCTGAACATATAGTGTCGACTCAGATTTTACGGAAACTGTTCTGCTTACACTGTTCTCACTTCAGTTTGAACTTTCACAGTGTTTCTCACGTTAACATTAAGTCAAAGTCAGCATGCCGAGCGAACACTCGTGGTTTCAAAAGAGTCGAAATGTTTCCGCTTCACACGTGCATGTTTTATTTTGTCATCCAGGTCTGAACAGGACCAGCACCTTCTCTTGTGAAGCTCACAACCACAAGGGAGTGTCCACCTCTGGGTCTGGGACCATCACTGGTAGGTGTCCACAAGCACTCCACCTGGATTAAATATACTTTTTACATTTCAGAATTGTCAGTTGCAGAACTCCTTGCTGTAATGTCTTTGTTTACTCTCCGCCTTTCTTCAGTCCTCCCAGGCCAGCCTCAGAATGTGAGAGCTGTGGAGATCACTCAGAACTCACTCCGTTTATCGTGGCAGCCGGGTTTTGGAGGCGACTACCCGATAATCCGCTGCTCTGTACAGGTGAGACAATGTGAGACAAAGCAAACACCACGACTAGCTGAGAGAACCAGCCCGGAAAAATCACTGCAGCTGTTTGACCTGCATGTCAAGCAAACACATCTTTCAACCTCTGTTTGCAGGACTCCAAAGACCAGAGTCTTACCTTTTGCAAGCCTAATTTTAACGAAAAGAGAGCCCTGTGTTTCTTTTCTTCGCGTAACTCATCCTCTACCCCTCCCTGCTTTATTCATGTAGCAGTGGATCAGGTTTCACGCTGGGAAAGTGGCCTCCTGGACTAATATTGTGCAGCACCACTCCCTCTCTTGCTCTGTCTGTGTCTCTCTGCCACTATCCTGCTTTGTGGCCATTACAGCTCGTAGCCGAGTGGAGGAACATTTTCTCTCGTGCAGCGCAGCACCACCCCTAAACGTCTGGTTCTAATAAAGCTGCCCCTCATACCCCCCCCCCCCCCCCCCCCTCCCCTCACCCCCTCACTCCCTCACTCTCACAGGGGAACAAGACAAGGGGCCTGCCTCAACAAAATGGGGCAAAAGTCTGAATTTAACGGTTCATTGTTCGGTGAAGAGAAACGTGAAAAAGGCAACAATGTGGAGAGCAGAAAAGACGGGGCTCCACGAATAGGAGCACAAAATAGAGATGGGAGTAGAATGAAAAGAGAGAAAGTCAGCTGAAGAAAACAGGAAAAGGCAGTGACAGCAGGTATTGTGAGTCTGAGCCATAGCAGAGGAATTCAGGATAAAATGTGACTCAGAGCTGAGCTGTACTATCAGATTAAACACACTCGTTTTACAGGCTTGACGGTGATTCATAGTAAAGACTCAACTCTTTTCCTCTCACAAACACACACATTCATGCACTCAGCACTCATGCAGCTTAATATTTCTTGGGCTCACGCCACCTAAATCATGCCATGAGGAACAAATCACCCACCCAGCCCCTTACAGTACGTGACCTCTGAATACTGGTGTTTGTAAAATCAGTAACAAAGCAAGGCACATCCGCACCTGCTCACACTCAAGCGCTGAATCTTTTTTGTGTTGGAGCTTTTATTACAGTTATTTATATGTTTTTAACTGTAAACGCCTCCCTGCCAAGTGCAGCATGAGGCCTGCAGGGGTGCCTTGATAATGAGCGATACAGCAGAACAATAGTCTACACCAGCAACTTTAATGTGGTTTTAAAAGTGCTGCAATGAAGGATTTTTTCCTACCTTGTGTTCCTCTTTAATGTGTTTACTGCAGAGGGTTTGCAGAGGCAGCAGCTTTCTGTTTATGATTCGGGGCTGATGAGTTCTGCTTTCGGTGCACCTTGCTGAGCCTCGGTCACGTTCGGAGGAGCAGTGGAGCAGATTTTACACCATTTTTGGAAATCAACACCTAATGACACTCCTCTCCCCTGCCACTGCCAGGAGCAGGGTTACATACCAGTTCTGCTTCTTATCTTTTCAACCACAGCACCTCATCCATGACACCATCAGTTACTGCGGATACAGAGAAAAATACGAGAAAAAAAACAAAATATTTTAATTACAGAGACACTTTTTCCTATCTTGACATGTGCAACATGATTTATCTAACTCTGTTATTCTCTTAGTGTAAAGCTGTGAGATGTGAGCTATTATTATTTTAGACATAACAGTTAGCTTATAGAGGTGTGATTCATGATTTTAATAGAGCCCAATCGAATCTAATTCCTTTCAAGACTTACGTTTCTAGTTGTTGTTGTGCATGTTTTCCTATTTCTCTATATTTTTGCTTTGGCTTTTCTTTAAATTACTATTATCTTCAAAATGATTTATCCACCAAAACTGCGGCTCTAGCTGTGTTTGCACCAAAACAGCGGCTTCCTGTTTGTGCCATAAAGCAATAAAACAAATTAACCACCACAGTCTAAATTAAGGAAGTTCAAGGCTGTAAAAAATTTGTTATCTCAATGTTCCAGGCCAAACACTCGGGAGAGTCCTACACGACAGGCCCAGATGAGTTGATCCACAACCAGAACGTGAACATCCCACCGGCTGCCCACCTCATCGGGGACTTGGAGCCCCACAGCCTCTACGCCGTCAGGGTGGCCTGTCACAGCAGCCAGGGTCCCTCTGACTGGACGCCCTGGGTGGAGCTACGCACCAAAGAAGGAGGTGAGTCCTCAGAGTGTTTGTTTTCACTGTGGATGAGTTGTCTGGGTGTGTGTGTGTGGGATCACTTCCTCAGAAGTGTGTCAAGGCCGTGGCTCCGTTATCTGATGAAAGTTCAAGTCTCTTCCCATTCCTGCACTCCACTTTTACCAGTTCTGGAAAGAAGCTGCACAGTTACTAGCAGGTGCCACTGAGTTACTTTTTGGGCATTTTTGTCATTTTTATTAGAATAACAAACACCCAGTTTGTGCCAATAAACTCGAGCTGTATATTTTCCTGCAGTCTAATCTCAAGTACCTCAAGTTAAATATTTTTATAGGCAAAGAACAACAGCAGTTTTAGCTGCTTGGATGATGCAGCATTCATACACTTCCATTTTAAAGCTGTTTTAGTGGTTTTTTTTTTTAATACAGCTATGATGAGTCTATTGACTATATAATATATATGTGGCCAAGTTATTAAATATTAAACATTTTTGCATGTGTTGCTTTCTTATTTTTATTTTTGTCTCAGGGTTTTTCCAAATTCTGACTCAAGTCTGCAGATTTGACGGTTTATTATTTTCTGTTGAGGCTGTGGTTAATTCATTGCAGCTGTGTTCTAATGCTCTTTCATGCCTTGGGCTGTCAGTTTCACAGTTTTCTGTCTCGTCTAAAATTCAAGTGGTCATACACTCCGAGTGTAGTCACATTCATACTGCCTATTTAAAAGCTTTATTAAATCACGTAAAGTCCCGACAGAGATACTCATCTTATCAGGGACACAGTGTTTGTTGAAAAGTATGTTTTCCCCAACAAGCACTTTTTTCTGACCTTGTTTTAAGGTGTTTTTGCTTCACTACAAATCTAAATTTGCTGACAGTTTCTCTGAGTGAGTCAGGAGTTATTGGGAACATACTCTATGATAACAAGGAGTCGAGTTACAGTACACTGTTGGTCATAATACTCCCTCCTGTGCCCCTTTACTTAGTCTCTGTTTATGAAGAATACCAGATGGAAGCCACTGCACCTCTGTGAACCCATTTCCAAATGTAAACTCTGGAGGTAGAAGGCTGACTGGCATCGAAGGGACAGAGGAGGTGGAGACGAGGAAAAGCGAGGGTGGACGTTAAATTCTCCTGAAAGGCTTCAGTTAGGATCTGTCCAAACTGTAATGCTAGGCTGCTGTGTGTTTGAGTTTAAACTGAGGTGGGATTTTCCATGCCAGCTCATGCTGTCTCTATCCCTGGATAAATAGGAGTGGAAATAGCGTACACTAAGAGGAGAGATATGCCACAGGAGGGATGATGGGGGCTTTCCACAATGGAAGCTGCTTGTTGATCCGAAAGCACTTCAATGCAGCATTTTTTACTTTCTCATGAACAGGAGGAGAAAGAGGAAGAAGTAGCTGTCATTAAGATGAAGGCCACAGTTTCTGTTCTTTATTTTGGAAAGTTAAAGCAATCTGTGTTTCATTTCTGTGTAAAAAATTCACAAGCGATACAATTTTTCTTTGAACAGCATTGTTTCTCGCTCCAGCAGATCTTAGCACTCGTCCTAATGAGTCATATGAAGAAACAGAAGATTTAGCTTGTGGTCAAAGACAGTTCAGGAGAGAGAAGAGAAGAGGTGGACTGCTCACAGCTCAGCCATATTTTCCACATCCCTCTCAGTGGTTTCAGTGCCGAACACTGTGACCATACTCCCATAGTGCTCTACTGTTGAGCTTTAACTTCTTTCCCACTGAAAAATTGTGCAGACGTGTTGCACTCTTGCATATGTCATCCCGGTGCAGATATCCCCGTTTAGTGCTCCTCCATTTCCATCATTCATTCATTTCCTTCAAATGGAATGTCCTAACTTCTACCGATTCTCTTGCTGAAGGCTTTTCCTGCCTCAAATCCTGCAAACATTGCCCAGAGAGTTATTTCCTGCATCCCCAAACAAGCTGAACAAGTTTTTCTCAATCCAGTCTTTCAGCTTCACTCCTTCATCTCTCATCCCCCCCCCCCTTTTTTGACCTCGGCTGACCTGTGATTTCTCTTTTCAGTGCACACAGCTAGGCACTGTGGGAAAAAACACACAGAAAAAGTGGTTTGATGTCGCGAGCAAGGAAAGGGAAAGGATGGAGGAGCAGAGAAATGGGAGATGGGGGCGCTTTGAGAAAACACTCATTTTGCTATTTTCCCAAAGCCCATTATTTTCCCTGGAGGATGAGAGAACAGAAAGAGAGGGGGAGGGCTGGGAGAGGAAGTGAGACGACCTATGTCGCCCCCTTTAATCCTAAAGCTGCAGTGAGATTATGTTTTACATATCAATTCTTGTAAATGCATTTTCCTTTTGATGCCTAAAAGACCTCCAGAAATCCATCCTGAGCAGAGAATGAGTCACTAAGACACTGAAAAAGTAATCGAATAGACCTCTGATTCCATTTACACACTTGTGACATAACTTCAGTCTGAAAAGACACCATAAGTAATCACTGGAAACCAAATTCACCATCCTGATTGAAGTGAGTCATGATGATGTGGCAACGGTACGCACACGTGTGTCACATTTAATCCTGTTTGGATTGAATTGCAACCGCAAGCACTAAATGACTCTGTTTCCAAGAAAGGCGACGTCTGTTTCATTAAAAAATTGAAATGAGGTGGACGTCTTTAGGAGCTGTGACATTTTTTTGATGGCACTAATATTTGTGTTCAGTAGGATCTGGAAAACATGTTTCCTGTGTAGTGCTGAGTTTGTTTTCATTTATGGGGACCAGACTCCAGATCCCAGGGTTGTAAATCTGTTTTTGGAGAAAGGATGACCCTTTTCCATACACATGCTGACTCACGTGGAGGCGAACTAGACGGAGAGATGAAATAAAACCTACAGAAACAGACAAAGAGTCACATCCCTGCTTCCAAATGTTGATATTTGACACTGCGTTTTCAATAGCAGCACCAACAGGATGTGAAACAGTAGTCTGCCATGGATACAGATGTTAACCTCTACTGTTGTGAACTAATTGTGGCTCCAGAGTTTGTTTCTCAGCCTCTTGGCAAACTGCTTTCATGTGGAAGACAAAGAAACAGTGTGAGGCAGTTTTACTCTAGAGTTTCTGCATCTCGGAAAACTGAACCAGCACAAGTCTAGTTTTCTTTTTGCAACTTTCCAATTCTTTTTTTTTTTTCAAAATGAAGCTGTTTTTTCCTCCATGAAGTTTTACGTCAACTCTGGTCTCTTGAACTCATAGCTCCGTGAAAAAAAAAAAAAGGGAGAGGCATTACCACAGAGAGGGCAGTGAGTGAGAAGAAAACTTGGAAAAGAGAAGGTGGATTCATTGGATGGAGGACAGGGAAAGAGAGAAAGATGAGACGGGGAGGAGACGGACAGAAAAGAGAGTGGACAGGCAACAAAGAGGAAGGAGGAGGAGGCAGAGAGATGATGGAGCATAGGTGGAGCTGAACTGCTGGAACGAACTTGACTTGGAGGTTGTTTTCGTTGCTGCTGGCAGGCTGAACACGGACCACATGTGGAAACAATCAGCCGCCAAACGCTTCCTGATAACATCATCCATAGGCTGGCCCATGTTTCCCAAACTCTCAGTGACTTAGTGGATGTGTGTGTGTGGGTGTCCAGCTAGTTTGTGTGACTTCGAAAAGCCTGCAGTGAGGAAAAAAAAAGACCAAAAAGAGGCTGAACTCGAACACCAACAAAGGGAAAAGTCCTTTCTTTCTGAAAAGTTTTCTGTGCTGTACAAGGCATCAATCACGTACACACATATACACAAATTCCTCACACTATTTCTAGCATGTTGTTCAACTAGGTTCTCTCTCCACTGGGTATTTCGGCCTGCCAGCAGCCCTTTTTCACTCTTCGCTCCAGAAGTTTAGAAAAGAAATGGCAGGCAAAAGAGAATAGAGCAGCAGAAGGAAAAGGGTCAGCATGAAGAAGTTGGACTCAGGCCCCAGATTGTGTCCACCTGACTTTGTCCAAGCATGTGGACACAAAGAGAGGGACGCTTCTGAACTCCACTAATCAGGCCTGTCTGTGGTGCCCTCGGATGCCTTTTCGTCCCAGTAAAAGGGAATTCTCCACATTCTCTGACATCTTCTCCCTCCAGCTGTTGTAGTTCTCCACACCCCAGAGGCTCCAGGCTGTCAAAACAACACATGCCTGACTAACCCCTGGCCACCGAGCCCACAGTGCTGCAGGATCCTCCTTCATACCAGGCTTTTGACATGGAAACCGCCACACCTTCAGCCGCATGCTTTTCTAACCTCACATCGGCTCGATTGCAGATAGAAACGTAACCGTGTGAAAAGCGAAATGCTTCAGAGCTCTGTTGTATTTTGTGTTTCAGTGCCAGAAAACCCTCCTGCCAACGTGACGGCTGTGCTAAATGGCACGGAGGTGCTGATGGTGTGGGAGGGGCCTCCGGGGAAACTGAACGGAGAACTGCAGGGTTACATGGTGGAGTACAGTACACCTGCAGCACAGCAGGTCAGTCACAATCAGAAATACTTCATTGATCCGGAGGGGAAATTGCTCACGTTACAGTTGCTCTCATACAAAGTCTTATAAATATAAACAGTACAGACAATATAGAAGTAGAAAATATGTTCCTAAGAATGAAAACATAAAGAGAAAAAGCATAATATGTGCATCGTTCTAAAAATATATAAATGTAAGTATACTGTGTAATAAATAGTTATGGTGTTATATTTGTGTTATTGCATAGTTATTGCAGTGTTAACTCCAGAAGTGAAGTCACATACACGCAACAAAACACAACACAAAGCTGATGATCTCTAAACTTGTTCATCAGGTTGACAGATACTGCTTTAAGTAAATTAAATATCCAGTCTGCCTGATACTGACACTCCCTCTCTTTTCCTTTTGTTGACAGTTTGTTGTGGACACTGGCTTGGACACTGAGCTGTCAATCAACCTGTCTGTCCCCCTGTCCAATGTGACTTTTCGAGTTTGTGCATATACAGGGGCGGGTCAAGGGCCCTGGACCCCCGCACAGACTCTGACACTCATTTCTCCTGGTGAGTGACAAGAAACATCACAAATGCTAATATATTTAAGATTCAAGCAGTTTACTTGTCATATGCACAGAAAACTAGACAATTGGACCGATCGTCCTTAACCAAATATATACAATTTATAAAAAACTAAACCAGAGCTAAATAAAGAAGGAGACTTAAACTGACAGCAGAAAGTGCACTTATAAACCTTCATTTGAATAAAGTGACTACGACAGTGGTACAGTGATAGCATTACTGATACACCACCGTTTAAAAGTTTGGAGTCACTTAGAAATGTCCTTATTTTTGAAGGAAAAGCAATATTTTTTCAGTGAAGATAGCATTTAATTAATCAGAGATACAGTCTAGACATAATTAATGTGGTAAATGACTATTCTATCTGGAAACAGCTGATTTTTAATCGAATATCTCCATAGGGGTACAGAGGAACATTTCCAGCAACCATCACTCCTGTGTTCTAATGCTACATTGTGTTAGCTAATGGTGTTGAAATGCTCATTGATGATTAGAAAACCCTTGTGCAGTTATGTTAGCATATGAATAAAAGTGTGGGTTTTCATGGAAAACATGAAATTGCTTGTGTGTGACCCCAAACTTTTAACGGCAGTATATATATTATTAAAACTCTGAATAAAATGGTGTTTGAAGGTTTAAATCTTGAAAGAGCAAACATCTAGTTTGACACACTGCTCAAACAGATTAGATATTTCATTTTGAATTAAGATGCTCTTCAAAACTGAACCGTCTTGTGCGCAATTTCCTGATTTTACGTCAGCTTTCTTAGTAAGAACACCACTCTCACATGAATTATTCAAGCTAAAGCAGGCTTTCTTTTTTACAGTTTTACAAAATAAGGAAGAATGCTTTTCTCCTGAAATTCACAATATTAACCTAAAGTCTCCTTTCTTTACTCCCACAGAAATAGGGGGATTCAGAGGTGAGTAATTGCTGACTTTTGCACATGCAAATGCACAAACACGCTCTTCTGTGAACTCTCAGAGTGACACCGAGTGACACAGTGACAGTGGAAGTGAGCTCATGGTGTGTTTTTTTCCACTGCAGGACTTCTCTTTCTTATTCTCTGTCACTGGGTTCCTCCGCGATAGTTCCGTCCTGTGTATTTTGGAAAAAGAGGAAGGAAGAGAAAAAGGAGAAGAGAGGGTCTCAGAGAGAGACGGGAAAGGGGAAGAGGGATGCTGGGGAGGAGGGTGAATGGGGAGACGCATCATAAATATTTATAACAGGCAGGAACAGTGTAGCATCTCTGTTTGCTTTGTCTAATAGAGCCAGACAGACAATTCAAACAACGAGAATGGCAAATGAAAACGAGGCAGCGGGGAAAGTTGGGGGAGGATAAGTATGAATGAATAAGAGTTTGTTGGGAGTGTTTAGAAGTAGTTAGCGAGGGTGAAAGTTCAGTGGGAGAGATGGGATGGGAAGAACTTGGAAAAGGAGCATATTTTTAGAAAGTAAAGATCTGTTCAGGGATGAATTTGGCCAGCTGAAACATATCTTTAGCCCCAATAATGCTGCTTATGTATATCATAAGAATACACTGTGTAATTACGAGATTATAACTGCTATTTTTGTCAGTCAATCCCACTACAACCCTTGTAAGAATGTTGTGTGGTGAGATTTGGTCAAGCACATGCATGCCAAACATTTGCATTTGTATCAAAACACAACAAAAGCTAAAGATTTGAACATTTTAGATTGCAAAGCATTTTAAATTGATCCTGTTTGGGGTCACTAAAGTGGCTAACAGCAATAAATGATCTGGCGAGTTGTAACTCAATGCATCTAGAAGTACAAATTCTTCCCTGTTTTGGATTGATTACAGCTTTTGTTACCTTAAGGGCTTTAAAATCTGACATTTTCACTCCATCTTTTAAGACCTACATGACTCATCTCTGTGTCCACACCCCTTCAGGTCCCTCGTCACCCCCAGCCTTTTCCTGGCACTGGTGGTATGTGGTAATGGCCATCGCCGGCGCTGTGTCCATAGCTGTGCTCATGGCTGTTTATGTGGCCAAGCTGCGGCGCAAGGAGACGCGTTTTGGGTGCGTTGGTTGTTTGTGCTCCTCGTGGGTGGAAGGGAGGGACTCAATATAACTGTGCCAAACCCAAAAAGTTTCATTTTTTTCAGTCCCTTGACCTAGTTGACTCACTTGCATTTTGAGGCGTTTTTGATGGAAAACAAGGCATTTACTTTGCATGAATTGCGGTGCATCGCCTTGCTTTCAGCTCATTTGTTATTACTTATTGCGTGTTGCTCAGTTTTGTGTGTTTGCATTCACAGGGAGGCGTTTGAACCCATGATGGAGAGCGGTGAACTGGTGGTCCGGTATCGCGCCCGACGCACCTACAGCCGCAGGACTACAGAGGCAACATGTAAGTTCCTCTCTGTCCCAACAGGTTTGTCAGGAAGGCTTTATGTTTGCCCCTGACTCAGGAAGAGATACTGTTAGCAGCAAGCCCAGACCTGCCCCAGAGGACAGAGATACAAAACAAGTAGCATCTTCTCTGATTTCCTGGGACTGAATCCAACAGTTCAGTGGAAGGAAATCGGTGCCTCTCATGTCACACGACAACAGCTCCATTCTCCGCAGTTCAAGACAGGAATCACATCCTCAGTTTGTTTGGTTGATCAAAGCCACGAACAGCGAAGGGGTTAATTCAGTCCCCACAGCTGTGATAACAGCCCTGTAGTGTTCGGTCAGATGACATTCTCCACAGAAACATTGTGCCCTCTGTGTTATATGCATTATGTAACACGACAGTTGGATGTGCAGCAAATCTGTTCGCGAAGTTATGCTCTGTGCAGTCTGGCACGAATTGCAAAATTAAATTTGACTTCACGGGCCAAGCAAATAAAGGTGAGACTTAAAAAAAGTCAAGAGGGAGATTCAGTTACATCAAGGAGTGAGTGACTTAATGTTTCCCCTCCGATAGATGAGATTTCAAAATCAAACAGAGTGCAACAACAGATGAGGAGTTGCTCGACCGCTCTGACAGGAATGAAGAGGGAACTTCAAGTTTAGTCCAGGTGGAGCAGTGACTAATACAAAGAAGTGCTTTTTAAGATTATTGTTTTGGCATTTTGGGGCTTTATTAGACAGTGAAGAAAGCCAGGAAATCTGGGGAGAGAAAGCAGGGCCTCACTGCTTGACTGCATCTGAGCCCACTGGGTTTGTGGCTGTCAGATCGACCCATAAATAAATGTTTTGCTGTGGTTTGTGTGTTGTCAGCATCCAGCAGCCCCTCTGAGTCCGTATGATTACACACAGTGATACGTACCTGTAAACACAGCTTACAGATTCAAAATTCACACAGCTGGGTCACAGTCAAGCCCCGACATTGTCCCCAGTTGCACACAATGTTTGTATAGGCCTCATCCACCAGTCTCAGCTTGCCGCAGTCACAAAGAGGCCGGGGGAAAGACAAAACTTCAGAGAAAAAAAAAAGCCAAAAACTATTCAATGAGTAAAATGAGATGAGCCAAAAGAAAAAAGATGAGGAGATAACGTGTACTCTGAGTGAATGATGGAAAGTGCACAGAGCATAGAGGAAGGAGTCAGATTGGAGGGATTTGGGCGGGATTTACGCTGCTGATGTTGATCTGTAAATTCAGCCAGTTCTCAGGACAAACCCGGACCCTGGGGCCTCGGTTACTGCATGCATTGGCATAAATATGGTCACGGCAGCATGTGTTGGAACATGCCTCCAGATTGAGTACATAGTTGTCCAACATGAGGCAGATTGATAGTGTAGCAGCAGCTGGATGGGATGTCTGAGCATATTGTGGCCTTGTCACATCCTGGCCCAGATGTGAAAACAGAGCTAAGGTCTGCGGCAGTCTGCTCACCGCTCAATGACAGCCAGCTGTGGAGGGACATTCAGAGCAGCTTATAAGCTCCCCAACCCGACCTGGACCCTGCAGGATCACATGGTTCGTGTGTCCCACTGCTGACAAAACGAGGACAGAGAGGCCCAATTTCAGATAATCTCGACAGAGTTGTCCACCTGTTGTTGTAATGCTTTAGTTTTTACCAAAGTGCTTTTGTCTGTTTGTTTCAGTCCAATTTTTCATTTGTTTGTTCTGATAAAATCTGAATGTACTATAAACTCTTGGAATTTAAAAACATACAGCTGGTTCTAACACAAAGTAGTAGACATTTAGAACAAAAGGCAGCGCAGAAGTATGTTTGTGCCTAACCTCAAATATTTATTATTTGAATGCAACTTCAAATGCAACAGACACTTAAAATTAATTCTTTTTGCATTAACAAAACAGATGAAAAAAGAGGATTTAATGTCCATTTTGTTGAGTTTTACAAGTAGACAGGGTCGTTTCAGTTCAGTTATAGTTCCATTTTCATTGTTGTTTAAGTCTGGCAGTGTTTATTGACACTTTGTTTTTGACTTTGTGTTGTGCATTGTGGTTTTGGAAAAGTAAGGGAGGCTGCTTGTTACAATCTGGCTGTTTTTCTCTCCTTTCTGTGTTAATTAATGTGCTTTGGGCTCCAAGCACCATTAAAATTCCTTATTTTTTCCTGTTCAGTGAACAGCCTGGGCATCAGCGATGAGCTGAAGCAGAAGCTCCAAGATGTGATGGTGGACAGACATAAACTAACCCTGGGAAAGACTCTGGGAGAAGGTAATGCTTTGCTTTGTTTTGTTTTGTTTTTCTTTGCATTTGTCTCATTTCTGGGACAGCCTGGATTAATGCGTACAGTAGCAGTTCTGACTCTGGGAGTGCCTGACAAACACCAAGTAAAAACAGGCATTTGGAAGCACTTTTTTTTTTATCAGTACATACTCAGAATTAATCTGCCATAGCACCAATATTTGCTTTGCACTTATCTCTAGTAATTTCCGTCTGACACTAATATGTTTTGAGCCTGGGTATAGTCTAGCTGTTTGCAGTATAATATCCTCAGGGAATTACCCACTCTTCACTATTTAATGTTACATCTCAAATTGCTTCTAAACTGTGTTTTTTGTGTTTTGAATTCTCTCTTCAGGGGAGTTTGGCTCTGTGATGGAAGGCCTGCTGACTCAGGAGGAGTCTGTTCTCAAAGTTGCTGTCAAGACTATGAAAAGTGAGTAGACAGCAAAAGTACTGAGCAATCACCACAATGAACCCCTTCATCTATGGAACACTGGCCATTTGATAGGCAGCCCTGTGGGTCAAAATTTAACAAGTGCTCGAGGCAAAAATCACAGTTTTTGATCAGAAAACAGACAAAGGCACAGTTTGTAAAATATTGGCTGAAGAAGAGGTTGACACCATGTAAACCGTAGCGGCCATTAAGGTCAGTTGTATTAAAACTGAATTTTTTGGAGGGAAAGACAGCACCACCCTTGTGATTTTTTTTTTTCAAACTGTGGTAAAGTTAAAATAAACTTAGTGGTAGAAAAATACTGCTAACATGTTTTAATTTGTGGTTTAATAAATCTAGCAGTCAAAACGTCCTTTGAAATAAAAGTTTATTTCTCGCCTTGGCAACCTGTCAGGCGTGCAGCGTTAATGCCATGTGTAGCTCAACAACGTGGCCTCACTTCTGCACCGTCTCTTCCACAGTTGCCATCTGCACGCGCTCAGAGATGGAAGATTTCCTACGTGAGGCTGCCTGCATGAAGGAGTTCGACCACCCAAACGTCATGAGGCTTTTAGGCGAGTCAGGATTTGTGCTGCTTATGTTTAGATGATATGAATAAAACTGTATTTGTGTCTTTCTACATACGTAATAGATCAGATGTACTGCATTTTTTGTATTTTAACCAGAGCAACAGGGACGTGGTTTCTGTAAAGATTGATTATTTTTGGTTAAAGGTGGAACTTTTTGAGCCAGATATGTCAAAAACATGTTTGCTTTTTATTTCTTTGAAGGTGAATTGACACCTTAAGCCAACAATGAGCACAATTATGTTGATTTCTGATATGCAGAACATGCACGTTTGTTTCGTACTAATTCAAGGTGTTTTTTCAGGTGTGTGCCTGCAGACCGTGGAGAGTGAAGGTTACCCATCCCCAGTGGTCATCCTGCCATACATGAAACATGGAGACCTGCACAGCTATCTGCTATACTCGAGGCTTGGCGACTGTCCTGTGGTTAGTCTGATTACAAACAACCAAAAGCACAGAGTCAGCAGCACACATCTGCACAAATATACGCAATCTAACAGCTTAATGGGATTGGGGTTTATAAGTTCAGTTCAATGTCTGTCAGCAAAATTGCATCCAAAGTTCAACGCAGATGTTGGTTAACTAAGTCTCCACCCACACCTTTTTGGTCGCGAGTACACTCTGAGATCATTACAACACGAGATGAGTGCGTCTTCGCTCTGTGCAGTTTTACAGTACTTATTAATGGATGAAGGAGGTTTTTTGGAACTGAGAGCTGATGTACGCAGTATGTCCCAGAGGAATCATGTTGAGAAACACAGGCACTAATCAAAACAAGACTCACGCAGAATGTTGAAACGTCTATGAGTTCGGCAAACTTTCAAAAAACACAGCGGTGCTGGAGCCTATTGTTCCCACAGGAGGAAGCTGTTGGTATCTGGGAAAGAGGGTAATAAGTTCAGACTGATTATAGGCCCTCAAAGAGACGTGCTCTGGTGCCCCCTACTGTGCAGAAAACGCATGTCAGCTGTGGTGGATGTGTAAATAAAGCCTTGTTCTCTCTGTGCTGTCCTGCAGTACCTCCCATCTCAGATGCTAGTGAAGTTTATGACCGATATTGCCCGAGGAATGGAGTACCTCAGCAGCAAGAACTTCATCCACAGAGACCTCGCTGCTCGTAACTGCATGTAAGCACAATCTCTGCTTCCACTTTTTACTTTCTCAGTTCCTGTAGGTGCTCTTGTTTGCTCATCTTCTTTCCCTTTTTCAACAGTCGTGAAATGGCTGAAATAAAACTACAACTCAAAGCAACATGACACAAAAAGAAAGCCCAATCAACAAAAGATTAATATGGCAAAATTGTAAAATAAAAGTGATCATATATTTTTTTTTATTTCTTAAATGCTTATACTTTTTCATGTTTATATTTTTGAGGCACATTTTTCTATTTATGTTTATAGAGTTTTTGTAGTGCTAATATTTCTAAGACGTTGAATGAGAGCAACTTTAATATAAGGAACTGAATCAATAAAGCATGTCTGATTCTGATTTGGATGTAAAATCTAAATGGATAGAATAACTGTTTGTAGTGGAGTACAAGTAGAAAGACCATATGAACAGCACAAATGTCATTATTTTCCAAAGAATTACAGCACTGAGTGTAACATTTTGATCTTTTATCTCAGGCTGAATGAGAATATGAATGTATGTGTGGCCGACTTTGGCCTCTCCAAGAAGATCTACAACGGAGACTACTACAGACAGGGACGGATCTCCAAGATGCCCGTTAAATGGATCGCCATCGAAAGCTTAGCTGACCGCGTCTACACCACAAAGAGCGACGTGGTTAGTTCACTGACTGCTGCCTTGTTAGTGTGTGTTGTTGTTAATCACATTGTGGAGACACAACTGACAATGTTTCCCAAAATTGCAACGACGTGTTAGCGGGTTAAGACTTTGCTTTTGTTTGTGATCAGAGGAGAAAGACCAAGAAAATTACTTCACATTTAGCCAGGGTTTTGCAAATGTATTGGAAGTGGAAAACTAAATCATGTTGTAGTACTCCTGTACCAAGAAAAAAAAGCACAATTGAAACCACCAACCATCTTATATAACTGCAGGCGGTGAGTGTTCAACAGTGGGTTTTTTTGTTTTTTTTAATTGTTGAAGTAAAGAGAAGACGCTGGGTTTGACATGTACATTAATAATATAGTGGAAGTTAATGCAATGTTCTCACAAGTTACAGCAACAGAAGGTATTTCTAGTTGTATTCAGTGGGGGAAATATTTTCTGTCCTCACTCCATAAAACTGCTAAATGGCCTTATTACGACAGAATTCTGATGTATTATTCTAAATGTCTGCCATTTACAACAGAATATACAGAAATATGTCATAACCAACATCTGGAACGGACATCAGCTGTAACAGCTGGTTAAAACATCGCATGTATATTTTAGGGGCCTGAGTGTGTGAGAAAACACGTGGATACAGTGCGAGCATTAAAAATTATGGGCATTCTTTACAAAGCAGGATGTCCAAAACTACCAGGCAAACATGGCTGCTATATTTTTCCATTTCTTATGTTTGACCAGTGCAGATTCATGTTTGACTATTGTGTGGCAAGGTGTGTAAAAGTCTGGAGGAATTCGGAGCTGCTTAACCCTTACCCTCTCTGTCTGTCTAATTCTAATTCCTACTCCATCTCATTATCAGTGGTCGTTTGGAGTCACCATGTGGGAAATCGCCACTCGGGGCCAGACGCCGTATCCTGGGGTGGAAAACAGTGAGATTTATGATTATTTGAGACAAGGAAACCGTCTCAAACAGCCTCCAGACTGTCTGGACTGCATGTAAGTTTCAGCTGCCTCTCAAAACACACTCCACTGGCGATGAAATTCTTTCACCCCTGATTAAATATACCTTTTTTCCCCATGAAACAGTCAAGGCAACAGATTAAAAACACTCCAATCTATCTGCTTTCCAGTGATCTTACATACTTCCTTGAATCGTTCCCATGTTTCAAAAGATTCTTTGAACTTTTCAGTAAAAGCCTGGCCAGTTTGAAAAGGCTGTTGAAGAACATAAAAGCCTGATAGGTAAAATAGTTACGATTATAATCAAAATGAACTGATTTTGAGACAATTTTGAATTCATTTTACTTTTCACATGTTGTGGTAATTTAAGTGAGTTTGCAAAACTAATGAAATGGTAAATTAAATACTGGACAAAAAGAGATTGGGATTGGATTTGTAAGAACGAAAAATTCCTTAACGCTAAACCTTAAGAAGTTGAAAAACTCCTAAGAGCCTTTTGACTCAAGCAAATATTTATTTATTATCAGAAAATTTGGGGAAAATGATTTTCTCGGCCAAACTAGAAAATAATTTCAACTAATTAGTTGAAAATGTGCCAGCTGAGCACGTCACTCTGAATCAAATCAAATAACATACTCCAGTCAAGGAAACATCCCAAGAAACTGCACTCAAAATCCTGTTTTTCACAAATTTTAACAATGCATTGACATTAAGCACACTATTCACATTTCCGTGTCCTCTCCAGTTACGCTCTGATGTTCTCCTGCTGGCTACTGAGCCCAAAGGATCGACCATCGTTCGAGTCCCTGCGCTGCGAGCTGGAAAAAGCTCTGGAGGATCTTCCGGACACCCAGGACCCCGATGAGATTCTGTACGTCAACATGGACGAGTCCTCCATGGAGCTCGGTGCCGTTGGCGGTCGTGACCCCACCGGGGGTCCGACTCCTCTCTGCCTAAAAGGTCTGGACTCTGTGACCACGGTGGAGGTCCACCCCCCCAACCGCTACGTCCTCTGTCCCCAACACGAGACCAACCGGACCCTTTGTGACTCCATGGAGAGCCTGGACATGCCGGTGTCGTCCTCCACAGCCACGCTGCCTCTACAGCCATCCTACCACTCCACCCCCAACTCCACCCCAGCTCCCACCCCAACTGTGGAGCTGCTGGAGGACAGGGATTCATCCAGGAAAATGCCCTGGCAGTAATGGATTCCCTCCTTTAAATGACAAGACTGCTCACTGCCAAAGTGTGCTATCCCAGTCCAAGAACAAGAACCTTGCAGCCTCTTGCTACTGACTGTAAGAAACCTTATGTGCCTCTTCAAACGTGTTTTGCACAAATCCACACACACAGCCGAAGGCATTCCAAGGAAGTGAAGGACCGGCATTATTTTTTATGTCAAAGCCCTCTCTTCTAAGATGAGCACAATTCCAAGTGGGTGTAAAATTTGACAGTGGGAGTTTAGAGCACATGCTGTTGCCCACAAACACTGCAGCACAATCAGAGAAATTAATCCCCAGTCACTATAGCAATAATATACCATTCCTGTCCAACTGCCTGTATGCAGCAGAGCAATTAAGCTAAAAAAAACTAAATCAAACCTCTTTGTGAAACCAGCTCAGACACTGCCAGACTGAACCTACAACTGTGCAAGCTCAAAAGCTCAAACTTTTCCAGTGAGTAAGCACTAACGTGGATAAAAACTCAGCCCACTTGAGGAAGCTCTGTTGGAGAAGCCTCACTTATTCCTGTATCTGTGTAGCTCAGAGCAAAAACAGCTTGATTGGAAAAGAAATAAGCAGCAGAATCTGGTGAAGACAACTGGCTGCTTTAAGGTTGCATTCAAACAGGGTTGTAAAATATTTTGAGGCTCAAATTGCCAGCATGGCTGTTGCTGGGTAAAACTCGAGTCCTGTAATTAGTTTGATGTCTCAACAAAGAAAACCTAGACTTGAGTTTCACCACACCTGAACAGAAACAGAATAAAATATGAGAACAGAAAACCAAAATTTGCAAAGAACACAAAGGGCTTTACAAACGTCTGTCAGAGGAACCTTCATCTTATATATATATATATATATATATATATATATATGAACTACAGTAGTTTGCATCACAGCCCAGTGTAGCGCTCTAACACACTCTTGTATCTCCTCCACGGGTTTTACTGTTAGTGCTGCTTTAAGCACATTGAGCCATTTGCAGCGCACATAAGACGACTGTTTTCTCACTGACAGGTTTCAACTAATCTATACGTCTTTGTCATGACTCAGGAATCTGAGACTTTGTTGTACAGGGACGGAGGTACTGGTCAAATCAAGAGGGTACAAATAATCCGAGGTACAGGTGGGCGGACTGAGGACACGGTGGAGTTACTCAACACAAACGATGAGCTCCTCACCTTTGCTTTTGTCTCAAGCACAGTGTTATTACACATTTTGTAATTTTGTATGCTGATTTTTGTATTTCTACAACTTTGCACTAATGTTTTGGGTTTTTTATATCTGTGTATGTTTATAATTTGTATATCTTTTCTGTTCTTCCATTTTGTGTCTTGTTTTCTCCTGTACATACGTGTGTTTTCATGTAGAAGCCTGTGTTCAACTTACATTTTCACAACGGGGTAGAACAAACCCTGAGAAAACATTACAGGGCCTTTTTTTCCGTAAATGAGCGAAGGCTGGGAAACATGACTAACCTCTTCCTCTGACATCATCCTCCAACTCTTATTTTGGGATATTTTTTCTCGAGGTTTAGCACTGTAAATAGACAACTGTTACCAGAAGAGTCAAAGAGGAGAACAGAGCAGCTAGAAATGGAAGTGAAGAGCATCCAAATCTCTGCTTTTAGGACTAGCTGCAACTTTACATCATCATGCTGCATGCACTTATATACATATTAGTCCATTATTCTGCCAATGAAATGGACCCGACCACATCCTGCACACATTTTGGGAGTAGGTGTAGTTCTGATGAGGCGCTGTGTTTCTTTGTTGTATACGTCAAAGGTACTTATGTATGAAACCATATACAGTGGTATGTTATACCAGTAGCATTACTGAAATCCCTTGCTAAGTTAAAATGTGTTTTTTGCAATACCTTTGGTACTGTACATGGTTTATGAACCACATAAAGTGGTGCTGAGACTGAGGCACTTAATGAATTTGACCTAGTCTAATGTAATGCCAGTTTGGAGCATTTTACATCTTTGGACAAACAAACAAAAAACCTAACAAAATCTAATTTTCTACACAGATTTCAGCAAAAAACACCCCTTATTTTAGATCACACTTAGCCTCAAATCGCAGAATTTCACAAATGTACCAAGTGCCTTCAGAGAGCCAGTATTTTGCATTACAGCAGACACGTGTATGGATTGTGTTTCTCCTTGTGTATTTTTTTTAATTGGGAGAAGACTGTACTATAGCTGTCTTTATATTGTCACTGTCATGATTTGTAAGCAAGATTTTTATACAGTATCTGCAGTATTTTGCATAAGAAATAAATGTGTTCAGTCAAGAAAGAGCTGGATGTTGACAGTATTAATTTTATTCATATAAAATGTGTTTGTGACATGTTTGTTATTTCAATAACCGGGTATTAATCAGTACAGCAGAGGATGAGGTAACATTTTGTAATTTCAGGAGTTTGACGTATGCTTTGACATAAAACCTTGAGAAAACTCTCTTCATAGTTGAGTACAAAGGTGTGTGTTGCCTCAGAAGTGGATATAAGAGATCTGTATGTCGCCTTCTATCTCCAGCAGGTCGATCTCACTGAAGGACTGGAAGCGGTGGAAGAAGTCAAACAAGTGCTGCCCGTTCACAAATACCTTAAACCTCTGGTTCCCGCAACGAATCGACATCTGAGAGGTGAAGACAGAAAACTTATCGTTGTAAACACATCAAAACCACATATAGCTTGATTGTAAGGACTGAACTGACAGATGCTACTTACATCAAAGTATTGTCCCTCCATGAAGGGACACATGCCCAGCTCCCTCTCCTCCTGGCCCCAGCTACCTCCCAGCATGCTGTTTCTCACCACGATTCCCTCCCTCACTCTGGGGTTCATGTGGAAGGCGATGTCCCGACATCTGCTCACCATGAAGTTGATGCTCATTCTGCAACAACCGGGACATAATAAACATCTGTTGGTGCTCTAAGCTGCAGTGATTCCAGCATGTAGACTGATAAACGCCCACCTGTCTGCTCCATAGGGCACCATGCCTCTGATGATCAGGGTCCTCTTAGGGAACATCCCTCCTGGGATCATGTTGGAGTAGGGAATGGGCTTAAAGCACACAGCGAAGACAAAAATCAGACATTTTTCATAATAATGATAAAACTGCAAGGCAACAGGTGTCTGTAAGGCTGCTCATTATACACAGAAAACACACTGGAACGTCAAATTTAGCTTGTAGTAGACGTCTGACTGGTCACACTCATTAAATGAAAACTTTAATGTTTGTCTTCTGTATCATCAACATGGTAGGACATGCGAGGCCTAAATCAGAACTGCCTCCAACAGTCTTTACATCGTAGTTTTTTTTACAGCTGTAGCTCAGCTGTGTTTGGAGCCGAATGCCAATGTTGACATTCCTTTTGTGGTTGCAACAGTGACAGTAAATTTAATTTTCTCTGGTATACATTCCTTTACATATTTGAAGAGATTGTGATCACTTCAGTTTGCTCAGCATATTTTGAATGTATTCACTGCAGTATGCTAAGATGTCTGAACTGAAGCTTATTTCAGTTTTTAATTTATTATGTTACCATTTCTCTCTGCAACCAATGGAGGACCGCAAACACACACAGTTCTAAATGTTCTCATTTCTACATACTATCAAGGTAGACATAACAGAAAACTAGCACTTTCCAGATAAGAGGTTCAAAAGACAACTCCTAAAATAGACGCAGAGTATGTGAGTTGTGGCGTTAGGCCTAAAATACACAATTCAAAATGTCATGACAAGATAAAATACCAAAAACAAGATGCCAAATGGGGGTTGTCAGAAATGATAATCCAGTGTATGTCCAAGCAGGCCATTTTTATTATGTGTTTACAGAATGTTCATATATGTGCTGAAATAAACAATCATAGAAGCTAAAATTATGGTAAGTATTTATAAATGGAAAAACAATACTAAAGAAACTGTACTGGTGGTATTTTGAATATGCACATATGCATCTTATGACTCCTGAAATAGACGGTCAGTATGTAAAGTCTCAAAAGGAGCATTAATGAGGACATTCTGCAAAATTAACATTCAGATTAAAAGATGCACCTAAAACAATGATTGTACGGGGTTTGAATGTGAATAAAGATGGTCCTGCATGATGTGTCGATGCAGCTCATGGTAGGAGGTAAGAATCAGGTGATGATCAAACTTTGGGGAGACGTGTGACGCATGTTGGGCAGCTTAAAGAACTTTATTTAAGTTAATGTTTGTAATTACTTTTGATGACCTCAAGACCAGCTTTATGGTCTTATGGGAGGATTTATGGCTTTTATCCAAGTTGTTTTCTCCAAGTAGATCCTTGCTTGTGCTGTATTTACTGTACGTCGCTTTGGATAAAAGCGTCTGCTTGATTTAATTATAGAAATGTAGATTTGTAGCTCAGTTTTGTAGCTCACTGGTCTGTGTGGTGCACAGTTATTCTACAAATGAACTGAAGATCACCGACTCTGGTCCATTACACCTTTTCTGAAATGTGTTATGATTATTTGGTATTACAGTAATTCAGGGAGTCAGATTAGAGTCACCACAGTGTCATTATCTTTATAACCCAACTTTTATAGGCTTGCTTTTAGGTGAAGTTTACTTTAGCTTTAATTAATTTTAATGTTTTATTCTATATTGTTTCCTTTTTTTTACATGCTCACTCTCATTTTATCTTAATTTTAGCTGCCTGGTTCTTTGGCGTGATATAATCTCAAAAGTCCCTAACGTTTTCTTTAATTTTTAAACTGCCTAGTTCCTTTGTTTGATATGTATGCTGATCTAGCTAATAATATCTAACTTGTCATTTTTACTATTTATTTACTTGACTGCTCTGACTTGTCTCCTTGAGGCTTGCTGTGTTTGCATGTTTTGACTGTCAAAGCACCTTGTAAAAGCTGTTCTTAAGGGTGCAATATAAATCAAGTTACTGGTAGTTATTATTATTTTCTATCTCATTAGCATCTTAAATGTCATTATTAATTCTGAATGCGTGTGTGCCAGTCCATCACTGACTGTAGTGCAAATGATTGTGTGTCATGTTTCACTTACAGGATTGTAGACTGGCTGTCCACCCATACCCTGGAATCACATTTACAGATGCAACATGTAGGTAAGTTTGCCACAAACGACAACAAAAGAATGTACACGGAGAACGTGGCAACTTTGTCTCACCGGCAGATTTGCTCCTGGGAATCCTCCCTGTTTGAAGAAAAAAAACAAAACAGAAAAAGCATCGATCACATCCAAACTTCTGAACTTAACTTACAAACCGGTTTACAAGGACAATATCAGCTGTTATTCTAAAATGACATACCCCCATACCACCTCCCATGCCTCCTGGATATCCACCCTGCAAACAAGCACATATTTCAAGTAAAGTATGTTTTCTTCTGATGCTTTCTTTTTTGACATTTGTGACATATGACACTTTTTAAATAAAAAACAAGTATGAAATTGAACACTGATGAAGTGTCTATTCACCCCCATGCCGCCTGGAAATCCTCCCTGTTGAAAAGTGTTAAACATCAGTTAAATAATACACTTATTTCAGTTCTGACACTTGAACAAAATACTACAAAGGCCTCCCAGATATACTTACGTCCATTCCTCCTCCCATGCCGCCTGGGTATCCTCCCTAGCCAAACGAAGCAGGGGTCAGTTTACTGTATTTCACTACACTTCATGTTACACTTAAAGGAAACTGCATGTAAATACAGTTAAGAACAGACGTACCCCCATGCCGCCTCCTGGATATCCTCCCTGTTAAGACATGGTAAACAGATTTAATCAAGTGCAAGGCCATGCTAAATTCAGTTGCTGGCAGATACGCTAGTATGTATACTCACTCCCATTCCTCCTCCCATTCCTCCTCCCATTCCACCTCCCATTCCACCTCCCATTCCACCTCCCGTTCCACCCTGAAAAGGCCAAACAGAAGAAACAAATATGATTAACAAACTTCTAAAAATAACAGAGGAGAAAACTGGCTCATATATAGAAAGACACTTGCAGAAATGGTTGCTAATTCCAGTATAATAATAGAATATATTGTAATAACAGGTGAACAATGGAGTAATACACATACAAAACAACTAGTACTGCGACAGCTACTACTACTGGTACAAAAATGTGTTTGCCTATACTCAATATTTAGCAACCAATTTAAATACCCTGACCATGCAATACAGCACAAGCACCCTAGCAACAATTAATAACACCCCAGCAACCACTGACCACTTACCTGCAGGAGATGCAAGACATGTTTTTCACTGCATTTTAAAGCTTTAAGTAATATTATTTTAATATCTTAAACCCAGCAGAACAAAGCAAGCACAAGCATTTTCTGAACACGACATTGCATTTGCTGTTTTACTCACTCCCATTCCTCCTGGATACCTATACATGCCACCTCGAGCACCCTGACAGAGGCACAAAGCATTAGCCATCAGCTGTTCATGATTCACACATTCTATTTTTGACTTTAATTTATTTTTCCAGCAAAGCCCAAAGCGTCAAAAGCCTCTCGGACTTGAGGACTCACCCCGATGACATTAATGGTCTGGACAGAAACATCTCCTGCAATCTGCATCGCACAAACTCGCTGCATGGGGAGACGGTGTGCAAAGGTGTAGAAGTCATTCCCATTGACTATAATCTGCAACAGACAAATGTTAAACAGAGGTGCCATTAATACACAGGTCTATTAATACATGAGTAGACATCGCAGCCATCTGCAGCACAACAAAAGCACAAGTTATGGCTTTTCAAGAGGTAACACTTTACTTTAGGCCCATTACTGGCATTTAAAGGAACAAATTCATGTACTCTAACTCATCCTGCTGTCACTTTCTAATGTACATGAAGCATTTATGAAGTTTTTTGCAGCTGTAAAAGGGGGATTAAAGAAAATTATTATTCATAAAAAGTGCTTCCAGTGGGTGTACATGTAGTTTTTCTGACCTGGTAGCCCTCTATAGTTACTATGATGACCATTTCAAAGAGCTCGCCCTTGCAGAAAGGCATACTACGAATCTTCTCCTCCGACTCCCAGCATCCACCCTGGCAGGAGTTAAACACCACTTTGTCCCAGCCGTCAAACCGAGGGTTGAAGTGCATGGCGATGTCGCTGGCCTCAGACTCTCCACAGAGCAGGTTGATATAGAACCTGCCAAAAACAACATCAGGAGAACCACAAATATTACGTCACTGAATGCTGGAGTAACTGATAGATTAGTTTGAACAGTGTAGGTGGGGCTGAGTGAGGAAAAATCTGAGGATCCTGTAAAAAGTCTCTTTACAAAGGAGCTAAAGATGCAATGTTGCAGTCAGGAATTTGTACTGTTTGCTTTGTGCGTTAATGGCCTGTGAAAGCACTTCCAGCGATGTGGATATTGCTATTTTAAAAAGAGGGGGGCCTAATGGTAAAAGCAGAGCTGTGTGCTGCCGGTGTGCTTTGATCTAACAATACAAAGAAACCAGCTCCACCCAGAATTAGATTACACAAGGTGTACCCTCAGTATTTAAATGCTGTCAGAGGGTTTTCATTAAATACTGCATGTCCCAGTGAATAGAACTGATAAGAACGTTACCAGACATACAGACTGAACACATTTAAATGCTATTAGTAAAACTAGTATAGATTTTATGATAAAACTCTGCACTGTAGGCTTTCTAAACTCACCTGGTGATGTCTTCAGGGATGGACCCCTGGATGTAGATGGACACTCCTTCCCTCAGGCCTCCATAAATGGGCCCCAGATAGGGAATGCACTGCACCGTGCACAAAAATAATCAACCACACTGTACAATGCATGCAGGCATGTGAGACGCACCTCCAAATGTCACTCACAATATTCAGTAGATCAGTGATAGTAACTCAAAATAGAATGAGTACCTTTAAAAATCCATGTATATCAGCAATAGTCTATAGTCCTAGATGCTGTCACGGAAAATAAATGCTAAAAATACCCCAGTATGTCCATTTTATTCAAGTGTATAGACTTTGCTACATGCATTTGATGGATGAAGTTACTAGTTACATTTCCAATTAAACTTTAATCTAAAAATGTTTAATGAAAGGCAATGTCAAAGATTCAGTCAGCTGTGCCACAATTTTTTGGCTCATGAGAAGTAAGCAGTGACCTCTTGTCATGTCTTGTATATTATCATTTATTAGTAATACTTTTACAGTAGGTGCAGTAGTGTATAGCTTCAATTAAATAGCTTTTTATGTGGCCTAAAGACACACAGCTCTCCATAATTTCACTCTAAAGGAAAGTTTGCCGAATGATTCCAAAAACAAATTCAGATTTTTGCATGCTAACGTTACAATGGTTTTCTCTCCTATTTATCATCTCCTGACCTTTTAGGTTAATCTGTGATCCTCTTATGAGCACTACACCTCTGGCTTGAGAAACACTGGATGAAACTAAGCAAATTTATAGCAGCTAAAACAAGTTCCACCTCAATTAGCTGCAAACTTAAAATGCAACGAAGGCACTGATGCATCATTTCTCAAGTTTGTGGCAGAATGATTTCTTAAAAACATTTTAAGCACATAAAGCTAATAACTTTGCTTTTAGTTGCACTTCTTCCACCACTGCATTGATGTCAAGATGGCTACATTTCACCTTAGAGGTACATTCCTTGGAATAATTAAAAAATAACAAAATCTTTCTCTGCATCCTTTTGGTTTTGCCTTACATAAAGTCCACACTGTCCTGGTATCATATTGAAACTGTCAACAAGAAGTTCATTCATGTAATAGCATTTTTCAATACATAAATTCACTAAATCTCATAAAACCGATTAAACTATGAGTAGCTGCGACAAAAAACAGATTTAAAGACAATCCCACAATCCAGTCCAGAACTAGTTGTTCCTGCATGAAATGGATAACATTACACTAATATATATTTAGCATAATCTGCCCTACATCCTAATCCCTTGTCATTCATGCAATACACCACCCACAATCATAACCAAAAAAAAATCAGAGGCTGTTAGTGCAGCTACTCACAGGGCCATAGACTGGCTGATAGCCGGGCGGAGCAACAAACATGGCAGCAGTGGGTGAGATGGACAAGCAGACTGAAAACAGGAGAGTTTTTGTCAAAGACTGATCTCTGCTAGAGGTCTCATTTTATACAAGTATTGAGGGAGGAGCAGAGCAGAAAACCAAACCCAGGACTGCATCACCGTGTTTGCTTTGGAGGCAGAAGATGCAAATTTACCTTTGCCCCGACAGAGGAGTGGCACCTGACAACAAAAGATGTGTGTTTGTGAAGCTTGTGGAAGGGAAATCCAACATTACTGAACATTGCTGCAGCGAATGAATCGGAGTGTCAGGAAGCATTCAGGTCCTTTGATGATGTGAAAGTAGCAACGCTGTAATATAAAGATACTCTATTGCAAGTAAAAGTTGTGCACTGAAAATGTCGTTTCACAAGCAAAAGCACATCACTGTACTATTTAAAAAGACGCATTCATTAATTAAAAGGAACAGCTCTGATCTTCCACTCCTACTTCAAGACAAGTACTTTGAGAAACTGGAATGTAAAGCTACTAAATAAATGAGCTGGAGTAAAAATTAAATGTAAGCAGAGAACAACTATATAGTCCCCAAGTAAAATACAAGCATCTTGTACATTTATACTTGAGTAAATGCACAAAACAATGAGGAAAAAATGCCATAATGCATTTCTTGTTCTTTTTGGTTGTGAAAAAGACAAGTGGAGCTTAGAATGAAAGGCCACATGATCTCTGTTCAACACAGCAAGCTGATGTAGTTTTTCTACTTCCTTATGATTGAAAGTATGATTCATGGAATATTAAGATAAGCCTGTCTACCAAAGCCAAGCCAAACAGAAACATGTCACCTTTATCTACCACTCCTACGTATAATTTCAAATATGTATATTCTCTGGAGGCAGTAGGTTAAAGCTTCGCAAAGTAAACATGCAAGGCACTTATACAGACACACATACATGCAGATAGACACAGAAATCTTTCAGAGAACAAAAGCTGTCATGGAAATACATGGGTGTTTCCAGAAAAGTCAATAGTGCGACATTTTTGTCTTTGTTTAAGATAAAGTTGTGATAAAGCCACCATGAAACCCCAGCACTAGATGAATGAGCGCAGGAACATTTCATTTAGTAAAACAAAAAATCTTTTATAGTCAGTTAATGATCAGAGCAAAAACTGCAAAGTATGCTGAATACATAGACTCAGTAATCTGTGGATTCTATGGAATTATATCAGAGGAAATAAGAAATAGGACTTCTCATGAAAAGAAAATAAAGAAATCACTTATTTTTAATAATGTAATGAGTAATATGAATACTATAAGATGTCCTTGAGCACATTTGTGAAAACACTGAGCAACAGGTCAGCCAGAATGACAAATACTAACAAATAAAAATTAAGGAAATGATCCTGCATTCTGTCTAAAGTTCACACCTGACAGCTAGTAACCGTATTTTTAAAAAAATTTTCAGCAGGCATGCATGCTTAAAGGTTTGTAATGATACATAAATCATTCCATAACCTGTACCTTTACGCTAAATTTCTAGCCTTAAAATAAAATCTGATTTTCCAAAATACCCACACACTGACAACCTCAAGTATACCACACACAGCACACGCATGCAGAGAATGACCCACAGATAAGGAAACATGTTCGAGTTCTCCTTAAAATAATCTGTTTATTCTGTATTGAAACACAGGGTTCAGTCAGAGGACACTCGGTCAAGTGGAAAGTAGTGATCTCCATTCAGCTCCAGACCATCAGCAGCCTCTGTGTGGATCCACAGCAGGACAAAAGCACACTTCAGAGTCATCAGCAACCAAAATACTGCTCTGTCTCTGACAATATCGTAACACTAAATACAAGATGGAGAGTTTGTGGGTTTGTACGTGATCTGAAGGAGGCGTAGTAAAGGCAGAACTGTCTGAGATCAACGCATCACACGTGACTTTTCTTGATCGAGAAAAATAACCGATATGCTGAATTCCTAAAAATATCTATCGTAAAAACCTAACCAGCAAAAACAAAAGCCAATTTTTCTCCCTTCTGACTGCAAACTGGGCATTTACTTCAGTGTAAGACCAAATTCTCTTCACCACCGTGGATTTCACAAACATGTTCATGTCTGACAAAGTAGCATGGATCATTTAAACTCCTCAAAAGCCCTAAAGAAAAAAATATATGTATCTATGATTTATGTAAAATATGTCTTTTCAAAAGGCCCCCGAAGCAGCCTAGTCGATACTCAGTAATACAGGTGACACTTTGGCCAAAATGTATACATTAAATACATTCAATACTTATTTTTAATGCACTCACAAAAACTTATTTGTGCATAAAGTGTCATTAGAACAGACTGTTGGCCAGAGATACAGACGGGCTAAAACGGTCGTCTTCAGAAGATCTGATCTGTGTATAAATAATAAATAAATAACCTTGGCATCCTCCTACGCTGTATGTGTACATCTTCACTATCTTATATGGCACAGAGACACCAGTGGAGATAGGGGACCACATACACCCAGGGACGCATCGTAAGACTTCAGAGTGCCAACTGGGTTCGTCTACGTAGCTGAATCACGCCGATTAACTGAGATACTACTACGTTTATTATCTTGGCAAGTCAGTCCAAGTCAGTTTTCATTCACGATCGCTTGTTTGAAGATAAGTTTCTGTGTCTTTTGTGAGAAAAGGAGCGAGAGAGGGGCCAAAAAGTGTCCAGTGCTCCCTCCAGGATCTCGAACGTACGACTGAATCATCGTCTTTTGAAACGCTCTCTCACTGAAATCAATAATCAAAAATGGCTGCAGTCACATACAAAAAAAAATCCAGTCTTACAAACAATGTAAATAAGACATATCCAGTCAAATCTCAAACAAAACTAAAAGCCTAAACTACCTGATGGCTAAAGCAGTGACATTGCTATAGGCACTAGAACGTTTACAGCAGCAGCGACTAAAAGAGCCCCTTGTGTAAAGACACAATTGATGCAAGGCAATCTATGTATATTTGAAATGAAAAAGGCCAAGTAGTGTATTTCATAGCGGAATAAAAAGGCCCCTGGCTTCTGGTTGTCATTATTACTCTGTTTTTCTTCATGTAATTCCGTCAAAGTTCTCCTGCAGGTGGAGTCAAAGTGTGCATAGCTTTAACCGAGGAGAGCAATATGCAGAAGGCAAAACTAAGACATAGATGTGTTCAATCTGTAAATTTAAAATCTTTCCTCTCTCTGAAATTTCCCTCCTCTCTCCTCTTTTTCTCATTTAGACGCATGTTGAAGATGCAGGACTTTATCCGAGCTGGTCCTCATACTGCTTCCTGAAGCAGTCTCCAGCCGGGAAGAAGTCCCAGCATCGCTCCTGGTACATCTTCCACACGTATGACTCCTGAAGGCCGGGGAGAAAAGCAAAAATGTTGCAGCATAAGACAAAATGGTTAG
Source organism: Acanthochromis polyacanthus (assembly GCF_021347895.1). Lineage (NCBI taxonomy): Eukaryota > Metazoa > Chordata > Actinopteri > Pomacentridae > Acanthochromis > Acanthochromis polyacanthus. Next base: position 26,265,145 of record NC_067125.1, read on the forward strand.
AGGATGACTTTAATTATTAATGGAGATTTATAAAAAGGTTGAATAGGCATGCACCTTTATTTGACAAGCGTTCAAAATATCTTAATGCTCTTAACCTAAAAAACCAATGGATCCTTTGAGAGGCATGTTGTCTTATAAAAATCATCAGAATTACATCATTTATCAGAGCCAGAAACTCCAAAAACTGAAAAAAATTGTAAGATTTTCAACTTTCTGACAGTCTTTGAACTATTCATCGATGACATGCTGTTCTGCAGGAAAATTAACCATATCTAAGCCTAATTTATGATATTTATTAAAAATCACTTTATTCGGCATTGCATTAAAAAAAAATCCATCCCCAAAAATGATTTGTACAATTATTTTTGAACGTGTGAGAAACAAAAAATTCTGCACTTCTTGGCACAGCTGTCAAGCCACTGGTGACTCAGCTATGTCCAACAATCACACAAGAAAAGTTCTGGGAAATGTTTTAACAATTTAAAATGTAAAAATATCTACAACATATAGAGTCATCATTTTTCCAATATTAGTAACACCTGTGTGGAAAAATGTACTTGTTGGTCCAAGGTTTTTCAATTTTTGCTAAATTAATAATCAAAGAAATTAAATATTTGATCAAATGAATTCTATCTCTGAATTCTCTCTACCTCCACGGAGGTTCAGGACTTCATATTGCAGAGGGAAATGAGCCCACGGTGAGTAAAACAGGCGCTACAAATGCTCGGAAACTGCTTTGAGTTGGGAGGATTAAACCGATCTGTATGTTTACTGACCTGTCCTGTGTGTTCTGTTTCATCTTTATTGATGAGATACATCAAGAAGAACCTGAAAAAACACACAAAAAGGAATCAGTCTTCAGAGACACCAAACCCAGCAGGACAAAATGGGGAAATAATCTATCTAAATCTATACAGTGTCAAGTATCTGCTGTTTCTTGAGGAGAGACACAAGCACAGGTTCAGAAACAATGAATGCATACTGTGTTTAAAGGAGTGTAACTGTCTTATCTGCAGTCGGAAAAATAACTCACATGTAGTTGGCCAAATTGTGTTCTTCTAAAGTGTGCGTCTCGAAGCCATGCGGCGTCGTGTCAAAGTAGTCGCTTCCTATTCCGCAGATGAAACATTTGGTCTGCACGGAGAAAGACAAGTGCAGATTAAACACATTCTTGTCTTGTAGCTGAATGAGAGTCGAAGGTGAAGTTAATTGAAGTGACCATTTAGATCCCAGCGAGACTCATTATCTTACCTCCATGTCCTCTCTGACCTGCTCCTGCTGGTCTCTCAGCTCTCCAAAGGCGTCAATGATCAAACCTGGCAGACAAAGAAGCAAAGAAGAGCAAAGGGCTTGAAAAGGGGACATTTCCTCTTCAAAATTAGGATTCAGACCTACAACTTTGAGTCATACACTCTTTCAAAACTTTCAAACATGCTTCTCCGTTCCACTTTTCGCCAGAACTTTTCAAACTCCACGACTAAATGTTTGAATTTTGTCTGCACTTTTGTTGAATTAAAACAACCCCTTTACCCTGGATGATAGCCAGCAGGATGACGATGACAAAGAAGAAGAAGGTGATGTCAAAGAAGACTCGGTAGAGCTCATACTCATCTCCAGCCGGGTCCTCGATTTCATCACCAATGCCACCACCAGCGCGCACGCCGACGTACATGTGGAACAGGTAACACTGCAGGATCAGGTGACAAAAGGTCAGTTTAAGGATTTAAAACCCAAAGTAAAGTTCATCTCCACCAAATGGTCCTCGAAACTCACAGTCATCATGTCGTCGCACTTCATGTCCGGTTCATCCTCATCTTCACTCATGTTGTAGAACTTGCGGAAGAAGTTGAAGGCCACCACAGTGTACAGGTAGACGACGACAGCCAGCAAACCCACCGTCATCATCAGCTGCAAGGAACAGATCATATGAGTTCAGTTTAGAGTGTCTAATGGGGAAAGAGAAAGTCTGGAGATGCATCAGCAGTGGAGGTGTCACCTGACAAAAAGGCTGAAGAGGACTTTATTTCATTTATCTTTATATCTTAACCAGCTGAACAGCCGAAAAACCAAAAACAGGTTTGAAAGGCATGTTCATTTTTAAAAATTTGCACCATTTATCTGAGCTAGAAATGTCACAAACAGAAAAAAAGGTAGATCTTTAACTTTCTTATGGTCCTTGAACTACTTATAGGTTACATGTTCTGCCATGAAAATTAACCAAATCTAAGTAGAAATTTGTTTTATTCTCCATGTCATTTCTAAATTCCCCCCTCCCAAAAATAATTTGCTTTAACCAAATTCCGTAAAAAAATCTGCATTTTTGACACAATGGTAAAGCCAGTGGTGACTCAGCTGCAGCAAACGGCCAAGTGACCAAACTTTAGGGAGTTTTCGGCTGAACTACAGGCTGCAGAAGTGTCACCTGTTTGCCGTTGTGGGTGACGGAGGACAGGATGGTGCGCAGGGTCTTGACACCCATGGCGATGTCCAGAAGATGAGCGGCGAAGAAGAAGTTGTTGTAGTGTCCAAGCAGAGACATTAACATGTACCAAACCAGGTAGAGGAAGGTCTGAAAGATGAAATAGAGCTGTGTCAGTGACAACACACTCCTAACAGATTAAATTCCAACACAAAAAGCTTTTTTTTTTTTTTTTAAACTCACAGTGTCGGTGAAGACAACACCAAACTGCCAGATCTGGTATTTGATGTCGATAGATGTTATCCTACACAGATATAAAAGAAGACAAGCTTGTTATGCCGCATTTTTTTCCCACTATAAACTGTGTTAATTAAATGGAAAAATGGAAAAAGCTTGTAGCACATACCAGCTGAACATCGAGGTGTCGGGTTCAGGCTTCTTTTCGTGCGTCATGGCGCTGACGTCTAGAGAAGCCAAATCCATACCGAGCAACTCCGCAATTCTCTCTCTGCCATAGATGTCACCGTATTTATCCAGAACCTTCATATAACACACAGATGCTCAGATTCTTGTTTCACTTCTGGACATATCGCTGCAAAAACGAGGCTTCTGGGCTGAGAAACTCACCTTTCTTTTGACAAACTTGTCCCAGTAATTGTTGGGGAATGTTCTGCATCAAAAGAGAAGCACGATAATTAAAATCCTGCCTGCATGCAAAGGGTTAAAATGTTCCATTAATATTTAATGAAATGATAAAACGTATTGCTTTGTCCTTGATGTCTGTCGATCATACACAGAACACTTGGACAAAAATGCAACAGGACTGATGCCAGTGTCGTTAGCTTAATTTTGGATGTGTGAGATGATTAATTAAGGAAAATATTTTCCAAGTTTATAAAATGACAGAGCTGTGTAAAGGTTGCACTGTGGAAAAGTGGTGAGTCACCTTCATTAAGCTACTTATCAATGTGATAGGAGAAAGAGTTGGTAAAAAAAAAAAAAGCTGTCTTAATGTTGATGTGGGGGAAGGCTATAGTTTTGTCTGCTGTTGAGACTAGTCTAGGATCAGGCTGGACTAAATATGGGCTGAAATTTCTGGTTTGCTCCATAATCTGCTGTATGTTCATCCATTTATTCAGCAGTCTGATATTGTAAAAGTTCTCTTACGGAGTATTGAGCACCAATCTGTCCCACTGGCCCTTGATGTCATCGTCCTCAGGCTGCTCAGTAACATAGAGACCATCAAACTCCAGCTTTCTGGCCAGTTCTTTCTCTCTTTTGAAGATAACCAGAGGGACCTGAGGAGGATGGATGCGAACAGAAAGACACACGGCATGAATCCAGCAAGCAGACAACTAAACGGGTGGGTTTTTTTCATGCAAAGAAGAGCAAACGGCCCACACCTTGAGGCAGTTGTATCCGATGATGCAGAGGAAGGAGATGATTGTGTGGACGATACCCAAGAAAGCCATGGCTGGTTCCATGTAGCCTGTGCTCTCTTCCAGGAAGTAGTACAAAGGGCCTTCTTCATCATCGTCTTCTCCTCCGTCTTCTAAACCGGATCCGTCCTCCTCAGCACCGGAGCCTTCAAACAGGCCAGAGCCCTCAAACAGACCAGAACCCTCAAACTCCTCCTCACCTGGAGGACTGTCAGACACCTGAAGAGGTCAGACATTGAATATCAGTCCTGCAAGTCTTGTTTTTTTATTGTAACTGTGCGACATGAAACTCAAAAACCAGAGCACATACTGGAAAAAAATACTTCTAACATGAGAACAGCAGTTAAGATTCTGTCCAGGAATATTGGTGTAAAATTATATTCGAGTCAAACTCCTTAACGCACACTTAGTTTCATCTGCAATGGTGCAGTTGCGCCTCCTGCAGGTGACTGTCAGATTAGAAGTCTTGCTCAGAAACTGTATGTGTACATTTCATCCAAAGTACAAGGTGTTGCAAATAAGATCTGAAACTACAGCTAGAAAAACTAAAAACAGAACCTGATTCATCATCTATTCTAAAGTAGTCTTTTTGCAGTAATACTCAGCTCTCAGTGCTCCTGCCACGTTTGAAACACTTCCTGGAAGTCTCGTCTTGTAAACACATCAGGTGCCATTTGTGACGTGCGCAGGATCTTCTCCACTCTTTCAAAACAACAACCCTTCAGCTTGAATTCCACTCTGGAAGATTGTGTTGGAGCAGCTCAAAACTTTTAAAATGCACTGAGGCACGAGCTTGATGGCCTGTGCCACAGATTCAGTCGTTTGCATCAAATATTCTCCATCCGACAGCTTGGCATGTTACAGTATAACTTGACAGTAACAGAACAATGCTGGGGGACCAATTTGCAGTGTGAATGTGAAACAGAACGCTGAGTGTGTGCTGGGCTGTGCTGCCTTCTTTAGCCTTAAAAACTGGTTTCTGGTATATAGATTTGTAGCTGCAATCAAACTCATCATCAGTAATGATCCTTGACATGAATTCTGTGTCATTTTGGCACAGAATTTGATATTTGTTCTTAGTACAAATTAAAGTTCTACGATGAAATTGCAAATGCACACCTGCCAGTGGTCAGATTGGGACTTCTAGTGTGTGTTCTTACATGGCAGGAGCACTGGGAGCAGTGGATTGTTGCACAAGAAAAGCACTGAAGTGACTCATGGCCAAACTATAATCAGATACTTTTTTGTTGCTTGTTGTAGACAAATGTACAGACCCTGTAGAAGAGCAAGATGAAATTGAGAGCGAAGGCGATGAACAGTGCCAAGAACCGAAGGTTGTAGAAGTTTCGAGAAAGGTAGTTCTGAGGAAAGATAAAGAAATTGGCAAGATTTGAGTACAGTCTAGGTGAAAAAAAAAGCAACATTTAACTGCCTGGATCCTCTTCATTAAAATTTAAAATGGATTAGACCTAGCAGGAATACTGATCAGATCTTGATTCCTGCTGTCATGGAGTGGCCAAATATCTTCCATGAATTAATAAACAGGTAAGTATGTTTTTCATAAATAATGTTTTCAGGACCAAACTAAATGTCCAGCATTCAGGCTGAACATATCAGATTCATTTTCCAGTATCTAGATGTTCGATCATCATCTAACATGCATTTAAAAACATGCTCTGCACCAGAGAGCTGCTTACCATGAATTTAATCCTCTGAACTTCCAGCTCATTCCACAGCTCGAAGCCCTCCTCGGCGTGTTTCTTGTCCTTCTTCGCTTTGGTCTTCACGGTTTTCGTCTCCTCCTCCTCCACTGCAGGCTCTTCCTCCTTTGCTTCAGGTTCAGGCTCTGGTTTCTCTGCCTTCTCTCCATTCTCAGTGCTGGAAAAGATGCAGAGAAACTTGTGTTTTTGATAATAAAAGTGACAGATCTGTCTTCATGTGAACAGCTAATAATGGGAAAGCTTGAAGACATTTCTGCGCAGTGAATTACATCCAGTTTAAAGCTGATAAAAGCCAGCAATTAATGGTTCATGCGTAATGTGGAAGCTTTAAATCTATACACCTGTAATTGCATCTGAAATGAACAGAGCTTGTATTTTCAGCTGAGAGTGATTCAATATCAGCAGAGGACTCATTATCTCCAGTGTTGACGTTGATCTGCAACAGGCAGACTACTTACTCTGCTTTCTCAGTCTCCTGAGGAGGTTCTTCTTCATGTACTTCAGCCGTTTCCTCCTCGCCTTGTCCTCCCACTGCAGCGGCCAGCTGATGCAATGATAGTTTGTAGCCAATTAACAGTTTTATGGAGACTGTTATTAAACAGCTATTAGAAAGAACAACTCACCAGTTTCCTCTTGAGCAGCGGCGTGCCCTCTGGAGTCGGAGGTTCTTCTGTCGTCGTCTCTCCAAAGTCTCCGAGTCCACCGGGAGCATTGAAACCAGGCAGGCGTCCACCTTCCCTCTCCTCACCATCCTCCTCCTCTTCTTCTCCTTCCACAGTGTCTAAATGGTCCATTCCTCCATCTGCATCTTGGACTTCTCTGGCTCCGGGTTCAGGTGGCAGGTCGCCATGAACTTCGTCTTGTGTTGGATCCGGCATACTGGCTAGAATCTCTGTGACTGTCATCTTCTTGGCTCCCTCCACTAAGCCTCCACCAAACAGCGCCTTCCATATTAGTGTGAAGAAGCCCTTACATATACTATAGACAAATATCAGGATGCCCATCAGAATAGTGTAGATAAACGTAGCCAAGCCGATCACCATCTCCTTTATGGTCATTTTTCGGAGCTTGCGGTACTGACGCCGCAGGTTTCGGAAGGTGAACATGTTGAAGAAGTTGACGACACTCTTCAGGAAGTCTGCAAAGGCGGAGGTTGACTCCGGAGCTTCGCCCTCGCCATTGCCTTCCTCTCCTTCTCCAGACTCTCCTCCTCCTTCATCTCCTCCGCCCTCCTCCTCTTCCTCGTCGTCTTCCTCCTCTGCACCTTCTCCCTCAGGCTCGGAGATCGACGCAGCGATGTTCATCTCAAAAATGGTGTCCTCGCAGAAGTTCACAAACATCTCCATCTTCTCACTCTCGCCGCCCTCATTGACCACGTCGAAGATAAACTGCCGCTTGGACTCTCGGACCTGTGGCATCTCCCACTGGTTGCGGTTCGCCTCGCTGATCTCAAAGTAAATGCGCTCGATCTTCCTGCTGGCACCCATGATCTCAATGCGGCCGAGGAACGGGCGGAAATAGTTGAGTACGCTCTCTGCCTGCTCCAAGAAGTTCTGAAGGCGAGTGTCATGAGGTACATGCTCTGACAGATTTGTGAGAAGGACTGCGATGTTGAATCCGATGTCTTTGGCCGGCTCCTGGAAGCGATCGGCAAACTCCTCAAAGTTGATCATCTCGTTCTCATCGGCCTCTGAGCAGGAAAGGAGGAACTGAATTTCTGAAGGAGAGTACTGCTTCTGGCTGTCCATGGCCTTGGAGAAGTCCTTCTTTGAGATGAGTCCACGTGGATCAGTCACATAGTCACGGAAGGCGTCAGACGCCACGATGTCCTTGAGCTTGAGGAACATGTCGAAGAACTTGAGGATCATCTCCACGTTGCTGGAGGACTCCACCAACATGTCAACCATCTGCCTGGCAATGGTGCCGTTCACCACGTTACCTGACAGCAGAAGTTGAGTAGATCAGGATAACATAGAAGGTATGTGACAGAATGGTGAGAACATGGACTGAGATGTACATCCTACCTTCAAGTAGAGACAGAAGCATCACTACCATGTCCTTCTGCAGGTCCAACAGTTCTTTCAACAGTCCAATCTGACTCGAGTCCTGCAACAAATCCAAAACACAGCGAAATACAAACACAGCAGAGAAAACAAGTTTCTTAATGTGTGTACTGACTGAAATTTCTCATTTTATTTACATATATTACAGTTTATTTTGTGCTTCTTTTGAGACATAAGTGAAAGACGCTACCTCAGAGTGTGCTCTACTCCAAAAATGATCCTGGGTTTGCATTTTTAAATGAAGAATATGCATTTTTAACATCACAAATAGTACACTGAATATGACGGAAGGCAAGACAGACACTAGAAACACAGGCAGGAATAAGAGGAGGAGAGAAAAAGGCTCTTCTAGGGAGCATCGCCCTTTATCTGTTAAAAGAGACTGCAGGATGGGAGAATAACCATATTTGCAAACGCTGATCTTAGCAGTCCTGAAGGCCTGCACCAGCAGATAACAGCAACCACATATATTTTAGACTGCAGTCTGTAGTGGCTGTCAGGCTGGCGAAGATCTAGAGGAGAAGGGTGTGGGGACAAGCTACCGGCAAAACCGCAATTTCATATCCTGAGAACAAAAGCAGCCAAACACAGCTAAATGAACAGAAGCAAAGCCAGATGCTTGAATGCATTAAGGAGTAACAAAAAACCCCACGAAGAAGAAATAATTTAATCACAGTCTGGAATAACACCTTCAGAAAGTGGCTGAAGCTATAAGCTACACAGACTTTTTGTTGCCTGTCCTAACAATCGATAAAACTAAACCTAAAATCAAAAAAAGAATGAAGCACTGCATAAATACTTGGAAAGGCAAAGACAAACTATGAGTTACTACAGAGAGCATCCACAGAGAGCTACATGAAGATGATGCAGGTTGTTAAGTTGCTTGTTAGACAATGTGAAGCATGAGATCTGTAAAGAAGCATGAAGGGCCTGTAAATGAGATGGCGTTGGTGGGAAAACACAGATTCTTACGCCATTTCGTTGTCCAGGATCAGGGTGCATCTAACAGGGTTGCATATGAAAATAAAAATGTTACCCATCAACATTTTTACTTCGTGTTTGCATCGTCTAAGCCAGAGTATTTCATGTCAGACCATATCTTTGAATTTTAATCTTTGAGCCACCTTCTTATAAGTCTCTCTAAAACCTTTTCAAGTTCTCTGAAATTCTGTTGAAAAATGTGGACAGATGTTCGTTCTTATCTGATACAAAAACTACCTAAACCTAATTCTGATGCAAAGTGTATTCAAAATTAGATCCATGTGACAAAATATAATTACACAAATATGCAAAAATGCTTTGTAAACAGCAGTGTCAGTGGCAACCAAAACTGTCACAAAATTAGCAGGAAGCACCGCAGCTCCTTGTTAGACCAAACAGACTGCTGACACGTATCATTCAAAGCAAACGCACGCTTATCCAAAGCACGATCAAACGCTAAGCACTGGTCAGTATGAAACGAAGAGAAAGATTAAATGTATTACACAGAATCAGTAAAGTTGGAGAAAATGGAAGTAAAAGAGAGGAGAAGTAATTGTTTTATCTTCAAATTGTTTCTGCCAACCTAAATTGCGAACTTACCGGCTTATAATATTGATTAATATTTATAAGAAACATATAGGGACAACACAAAACAACAAGTAAGAAATTAAATTAAAGTGACATAATCTAACAGTACAGCAGATAAATGCATACTAATTTATCTGTTAAACATCAAATTAGACAATAACAATGATGTATTTTTAAGGTAATTGTACTTAAATGAGAAATAGCTAATTCTAAGCTTCTAAGCAAAGGAAAACAATCTTGTAAATTCTATTTTAACTTAGGTTTGATGCTAATTGAAGCTCATCTTCAACTGGACTCAAACATGTTTTAACTTCATCCAGTATGAACACTTTCCTTTCTAAAGCGACTCAGTAAAGAGGCAGAAACAATCTGACAAAGGAAAGAAGGAGGGGAGAACGCTAGTTAAGATTTTAAAACCAGCTCATTAAACAAAATAGTAATCAAATAAATACATACTTTACTCTGCAGGAACCGTGAGAGAAACAGTTCATATAATTAGTATAATCAACGTGGAAAATCAAACAATACAGATTTTTTATTAGAATAGAAAATAGTGAATTTTCTATAGAAATTATCCTTAAAATGTTCATAAAATGCACAGAAAAATATACAATAAAGCTAGAAAAAGGTTGAAAATGAATTCATTTAATGGGGCGTTTCTTACCTGAGCAAGTTTCATCATCATATGAGCAAAGACGTGCAGGAAGCCGACAACAGCGTCCCACAACCTGCTGTGGGCCAGAGACTGCTGGTTACCGGTACAGGGGCCCTGGAAGACAAAGCACAGAAAATATTCCAGTGCTGTCACCATAGAAGATTTCTTTTTGTAATTTAAAGTCAATGGTATGTCATATATTAGGAGTTATTTTCTGTTGGGACAAATGTAGCTATATCCTAACATCATACTTTGCATGAAGAAGTGCCATTTATAGTTTCATTTTGAAGAAGAAATGGGAATTCTCATCTTTTTGCTTCCTTTTTGTTGCAAATCTCAAATGTCCAGTCACTCTGTAATTTAGTCCTTAACTTGTAATGTGGACAGAGCTTAAGCTAAACCTGCAGATTTCATCCACCTTCACACAAGTGCCAATCCAACCAGGAGCTATGACTCACCTTGATTCCTTCTTACCTGGATGTACTCTGTCAGGCTGTTGAAGACCTGTTTGGCCACAGTCATTGCTTTGGAGAAATTCCTTTTACCAGGCTCATCAATGATGTCTTTTCCTGAGTAGTACCAGTAAAAATCACTGATTGACTCCTGAAAGCGGGCAAGGAGGGAAAAGAAAGACTTCAGTCTTACTAACGACTTGATTAAAGTGAGAAAAGTTTTTCCATCTATACTGTAAGTACAATTTTAGTATATAAATCGTGTCAAACTAATTCATACAAGTATCACACTGTACATAGAATCTATATTCTGTTTTGGCTATTTTTTCCCCCTTTCACTTTCCACACATTTATGGCACCATTGCCTGTCAGTAACTTTGCATCTTTTCTCTGCACTAGTTTGTGTTTTGTCCTCTCCGCAGAGATCTCATGTTTCTGATCTGCAGCTACTGGCTTTCTTTTGCTGTAGCATAATAAAATACCAATGTTTGCAAATGCATGTATGTGTGCTGGTTGGTTAAATTCTCAAAATACAGGGGGAAAAAAAAAACACCAAAGTGGGAAATGCAGCATAATGTCTGATTGTGGTGATTAAATTATCTTGGGACAATTTTCTATTTGACCATCTAAAAGTAAGTGAAAATAACTTCAGCAAAAATCATCTAAAATCTTTGCTTTTTTTGTTTTATTTGAGTGACTTGAAGCAAAGTCTAAATAAAATGAGGCATATGAAAGTGACCTGTAGTCGCAGCAGGTAGTCCACAGTGCAGATGATGACATTGATGGTCGTGGTGCTGCCTGTCTGAGTTCTCAGGTAGTTCTGGAAATCTGAGCACAGACAACAGAAAAAAAATGCACTTTGAATCACATTTGAAAGTCTAAAAATGCCCCAAAAGGTCAAATTTTACCTATCCTAGACAGAAGATGATGCATTTGCAGGATAAATGTACTGCATTTGTACATTAATTATACAAATTCTGAGCTGCCACTTCTCTACAAGACATAGCAATTCACTGCCTTTAACAGTAAGCGAGTGCGGCGCTCTCCTTGGTGGAAGGTCACTAAAACCCGGACTGACGTTTGGTAAAGAGACGCTTCTGTTCTTCATTCACTCACCGTTATTATGGCCCTCACAAAGAAGCTGCAGGAAGCGGAAGAGGTCACATGTAAATTCATCGTCTGCCATCACTTTCTCATCTGGGCAGAGCAGCAGAGGACATGAAAATTAATCCGTGCAAGAGAAGGTTTCGACAGTCCCAGTAAAAAGAATATAGGAGAAATGCAATTTTGCTGTGTTATTCTGTTAGAATACACAGTAGAAAACCAAATTTAGCACAACAAATTAGGAGTATTAAGGTTAAAGGTTATTTTCAAGGTATTGAAAGGAAAAAAACACAATTTTTAGTTCTAGTTAAAAGAAAAAAATCCATCTAATTTAAAATTTACTACTCCTATAAGTGGCATTTATTGTTTATTTTTGCTTTGGAATATTTAGTTAATAGCAATATAATAATACAATAGTAATTTGACCAATTACAGGTCAAATTGTCCAAGACGCTTTGTTCTGTAAAGTGTCGAGACAATTTGACCTGTAACTGGTGCTATATAAATAAAATTGAATTCAGCTGAATACAGTAGAAACAAGCATACAAAATACTGGTAAGAAGCTTTATTTTAATGAGTTAATTTGTAAAGTGTCATAAGTTCTAATAATCATCATTTAGACAAGAAAAATAACTCCTCATAATATTGTCTTTAATATACTAAAGGCAAACTTTTTACAGAATCATTTTTCTCAAACTACAGCAATACAGATTCATTTTCTAAAGAACAAAACAAAAAAAAATCCACATCAACAAAAACAAGGAAAACTATATTTGGAGTCAAAAAATCCAATAGTTTTCTCTTATTTTATAAAAAAATACAGTTAATTTGAAACCAAATAATTTGTTAAAATGAACGGTTTAAGCAGATTATATAGATTAGATTTGTAAATTAACTGTGTTAATTAAGAATCTGCACTGGTGAAATGGTGATAATGGGAAACCAAATTTATATTGCACACCTAAAATACACACTTAACACTGCAAAATTTAGATTTAGTACATTACTGATAAGTAAAGATCCTTTTTTCAGCAACATAAAACTAAAGCACGTAGTGTGTGATGACGGTGAGGGACATTAGTGTACTTGTATGTGTACAGTATGAATGTGGGGGTGCACACACATGGACTGAGAAAACAGTAAAATGGTGAGTACCATCACCTCGTACCATTCTCCTGCTTTCATTAGCATGTTAGTGAAAACCACAAAGACCTCTGAGTCTCCGACCATTTGTCAGCTGGAGGCTTCTGCAGTGACTCCTGTCCCTCTACAAAACTAGCTGTCTACATCTTTTGTACATAAAAACTGGGATGGACATCGGAACAAACATCAGTCACATCACACTGAAGTGGACATGGGAAACAGATAAATGGGCACACAAAATCAGGGAAGAACAAATAAAAATACATCTGAGGAAGCACTGGTGACACAGATGTTGACACAAATACAGAAACGTCAAGTCACACTGTCATGCAGGACAGATCTACTGAACTCTGCAAACTCCAGTTAGCCACGAGTACGGATGTTGGTGGGAAAAAAAAAAAACACTCAGTACACAGTAATGTATATCGAATGCTGGAAAATGCACAGTAGCTGTTGTCAGGGTGGAAATAAAGGCTGAAACTAAAGTGAATTAAGAAGGTTACAGGAACTGAATAGCTTTTTGTAGTTGCACTAGATCACACTTAGATTAACTCTATAAGCATGCCATCAGATATTTTATATAAACGTCTTACTCAAAAAATTGCACAAGCATGCTCAGATTTAATCACGACCGCACATGAACAGAACATAAAACCGCAACGGAGGGATGCTGGGATTTTTATTTTCCTAACAATCACGGACACCATACTGCTGTCATCATGGTGAGTCACCAGGTCATTAATGCAAAACAGGACACGATTCAGCAACAGCTAAAGTAAGACTTCATTTAAAACTATTTAAAAATTGTGATTTCATTATTCCCTCATTGTCAGTTACCGCATCTTGGTACATTAAGCTGATTGATCATTCTGCCTCATTTCACCAAATAACCCATGTCTGACCATGTTCAATTTGACTGTTTTTTACTAATATTGGTGAATATTGATGGAGGTGAACATGTGTAACTGCTATTGGAGTGGTTTCACCACCATACCTGCTCAACAACTGCACTGATAAGGGCTATAAATGCAAGAAACAGAATTTCAATCATGTTTTTCCTCATACAGTATACCTCTGACTGGCACCAAGCTCCAACTGTGCTTCTCACAAGCCATAAATTCAGCCTCTTGGGGTGAAAAATAAAGGTTTTATGGTTGGTGGAATACTGGTGCAGACAGAAATACGGACATTTTTTCACTAAATTTGAACAATCATGTAACTAGTGTAGGAGCCATATGTGAGTGCTGTGGTATGTGTATGCACCTCTCATTGACGGACAGGTGAGGGACGGGTCACTTTCGGTGTGATCAGTGTTGATTATGATGGCACTCAGCTGGTCTCCTCAGGTGGCGTTTGTTGCACATGGTGTGGGGTGAGCAGCGGGAGCGAAACCTTTCGTTGACCGCAATTTTATTGTGTTGTTTTATGTTTTTACCGTTAGCGATGGATTTGAAACTGAAATAAAGATTAGAGAAATTAAAACGGAAATGTGGAGTGCGCGTCAACAACTTTTTCTCCTGTGTTCAGCCCACTGCGGCCGATTGCTTTTTTCTTTAAAAGTTGGCCGCAATAACTAGTGTATGTATTCTACTTCAGTAGGGTTGTACCATTAGAGACCACATGTGCATAATTAATGAACCTGCAAAATTTCAGGACTCAACACTGCATTATTCCTCAATTTACTGCTCCACAGATTGGTGCAATGGTGCAAAAATCAACGTGACCCCACTCTTCTTTAGATCCCTTTGCAAACACATCTGCCACGGAGGGTGCCATGTTGTTCTATTGCCAACATTTGCACACAGAATTTATTTAGCTTATTTTTATTATATTATTATTATTTCTTATTTCATATTTTGTTTTATCTCATTTGATTTGTTTCAGTTGTGTGAAGGGAGTTCGCAAAATAGGATTTTCATCACTCAGGGTAACCACTGTGTTTCTGCTGTGTGTATGACAAAAAAGTTCTTGAACCTTCTCTAGGAATTTGTAACTGAACTAACATTAACTGTGACATGTTCAAAATATACACAGAAAAAAAACCTGACAAATATGAGAAAATCAGACGTGAACTTTTTTTAAAAATGTGAATTCAGGTGGAATGACCCAGACAGAATTATGTACAAAATATATTTTAAATGTAAAACTGACCTAAAATAGGTTATAGTAATGGTGGAAAAAAGCAGCTAATCTGGAATTTTAGTTTACTATCACATCTTGGCTGTGTGCAACAAGTATGCAAGCAGTTAAACATTATGACCTAATGTTCCAGAGAAAAAATGAAAATTATTAGAAGTTACTGTGAGGATTTATGCAACGGCTTTTGTCTGACTGTGAGGGTCAACCCTAAACTGAAGTGGCGAGCTACATTTGAATGATGCAAATCAGAGAAACACAGAGTTTTAAAGGTTCCTAATGCTGCTGCAATTCATTTCAGTTTCTAGGTCACAGGCTTCAGTATCTGAGACAAAAAGCGGGAGAGGATTATTGAGGTTACTGCATTTCCTTCCCAGCGATCAGTCACGAGACTGAGATTGTTGGAGTTACAGTAGATCTGTGATAAAACACTCAAGGATGGAAATTAACCTTTACAGTCCTTTCCAAAGGGAAAAATGCAGCGATACAGCAGCATGTGTATCACCACCATGTTTCCATTAGAACGTAACAGTGGAAGAGCGTCTGTAAAGGTTAATTACACTGGTTCCTTGGGTGTGAAATGAATGCATATTTAGTTCACAGCAAGGAAAAGTCTAGTCAGGTGATTGAGAGCTAAAAGAGACAGAGAGACAGAAAAGGAGGGAAAGAAAGAGAAAATATATCACAGCAAAGTTTCATTTACCACGTTCTAGCTTCTTATCTGAGAACCGTGAGAGCCGCAAATTGACGGGTGGGAAGGACATGGGCATGAGGGGCAAAGGGTTGAAACGACGGGCAAAGTGAACAAGATGTAGAGGGGGAAGAGAAAAACAAAGAGAGACGAAGTGAGTCCAGAAATCTCATGGCTGTCAGTGGATGATCAACAGTTCAACATTCATCAACAGTCAGTGTTGTGACTAACACGAGTGCGTCATCGCTCAAAGATACCAAACATGGAAACGTACCTGCAACCAGGCATCCAAAAACACAGAGACACATAAGAACAGAGTACACACTGGAACTAGAAAAGTGTTGCATTACTATATCACAAGTTGACGCAAAGAAAAGGGAAGACAACAAAGTTATGTGGTGTACACGTGTGTGCACTGTGTTGTGTCTTAGGAAGATGTAGATCAAACTCACTGGTGCCCTCCTCTGAAACCATCCCAAGTCCTTCAGCCTTATTCTGTCTCTCAAAAGCGTTCAAGTCCAAAACGCTGCAAACGATAAAGATTTAAAATGAGAATAGAACAGATTTTTGACGAAACCATATTAAAATCTCAACAATAAAAGGCAAGTTGACGGCACAAACGTCACAAACCTGCAGGTCTGCATGAGAGCCTGCACGCTAAGGAAGAATCCCACATCCTTTTTATCCTTCAGATAGTCCAGCATTCTCTGCACACAGATAAGACAGAAACTTGACAAATTTTCTTCAAAAACAGCAGCAATCTACTAAAGATGTTAAGACACATAGCTGTGAAAAAAGTTTACGTAAACATTTAAAGCTATGTATATCACAGCAGTATTGAGTTTCCATTAACTTTTTATAATAGAATCAATAAACAAATGTGTCTTGTCACAAAAAATGGTTCTTTCATAGATTTATTATAGGTCCTCCAGAAATATAACAAAATCTGCTGGGTCGAAAATATACAGTCAGTCACTGGAAAGGTCAGTTTTGATGATGTAAAAAGCTATGTTAGTCCATTATTGTGGCCTCTTAACTTAATTTCTTCATTTCAATTGACTACAGCTGCCGACTCCTCTGAGCCAAATTAAATAAGGCCTATTTTATTCACTCATTAGACTCAGCCACAAACAATACAGTGACAAAGTCTCAGGAGCTCAGCAAAGCCTAGAAAAAGAAATCAGCAAAGCTAATATTTGCTTAAATGTTCTTTTGCTATTTTTACCTCAGCTCAGCACTTTCGCTAGCCATCTACAAGCTAATCTATGAAAGAACCAAAATTCATTTTTTTGTGACAAAAAATTAAAAGTTACAGGGTTCAAAGCTCAATACTGCCATGACACAAGCGGACATAAGCTTTCAGTCAGATGCAGATGTACAGTTGTACTGAAAAAGAATATTTGGTTTAGCTTCTTTTTCAAGCTTAATAGCCAAAACCACTGAAAATATAATTGCTGTAAATCTCAGTAGAAGTCGTGAAGGGCGTCTTTACCTGCTGCACGTCACTGTTGCCTCCGTTGAGGATGGAGATTCCCAGTTTGAGTGTTGAAGAAACCATGGCTCCTGGTTCACCTGAAACAAGCAGAGACACTAAAGATGAGAAAATTTGTCGCAAAACAAACAACTAGGATTAGTTTGGATAATCTTTAATGTCTCTGAGGAGCCGTTTGGTTTGCATACACGAGTCAATACAACCATTTAAAGAAGCCATCATCATAAAGTTGCAACGAGCTTTAAAAGCAGAAAGTCCATCAATCCTTGGCTATAAAGTGTTTGTGCAACAGCAACTTGGCCAACTGATGCTGAAAAAAATTATGCGATATAATTTTATTTGGGTTCATCATAAGGCATTTTTTAAACTAAACGTCCCTGTAACTTGACATTATCGATTCCTCTGCTAAGATGAGGTCTGAGGCTGGTTTGTTTGTCTGTCTATTAGCAGAATTATGCATAAACCACTAAACTGAATTTCTTGAAAGTTGCTGGAGAGGTTGCCAAATGAAGAACCCATTCAAATTTGGCAGGGATTTCTGTTTTTCACAACAATAAAAACAGAGATGTAGCAGCGACCTTGGCGGAGGATGCAGCCTCAGACGATCCTTCCAATTTTTTAACCCTCAAGCGACCAAGCTATTTTAGCGACTAAAATGACCGACTGGGGTCATTTATGACCCCACTATATTTTACACAGGAATATGTCTACTTTATTGCCTCTTTTTGTGCTTTCTTACCTGTTCCACTCCACTGCATTTTAAGATGGATATTCTAAAATAACCTTCTTTTATTATTCATGGATTTTAATCATTTTTGACTCAGAGCTAAAGTAAAACCATATAAACAATATGATGCATTGTAAGAACGCAATAACACTTATTTAGACACGCTTTGTCTGCCACTTCTTTTAAAACTTTATTCCTTTTATTTCCTCAATAGTAAATCAAAAACACATAAAAACTAAATCTACACAAACATCTTGTCTGTATGTGTGCAATGTAACATGCAGAGAAGCATTTAGATTAGGGGCGGCTGTGGCTCAGGTGGCAGAGCCATTCATCCAATCCAAGACACTTTACCCACCTTACCTCCTGTGCTGCCACTTACACTGGTGTATGAATGTGTATGCTGTGTAATGTTGGTGGTGGTCAGAGGGGTTGTGGGAGTGGATTGGCAGCCAGTCAGTCTGCCCCAGGGCAGCTGTGGCTAAAAATGTAGGTCTGCCAGCTATAGTGCACTGCAAAACACTGAAATATAGCAATTAGAGGTAAAAATAAATAAATAAAACTAAGGCCTACAATAGTGAAAAACCTATACATCTTTCTGGGGTCATAAGTGACCCCAGACAAGTTTCCATTATCCTTGTCACACCAGTTGGCCGATCTCTACAAAAAACTATGAGCAGCTGTAGGACAAGTAGATTGACAAATTCATGGTAGGAAACATTTTTCAGACAAAAGATATAAAAACGGCAAATATAATTATATGGCTGGGGTCATAAATGACCTCACTCGGTCGCTTGAGGGTTAATATCTCTGCACTGACATTAGCAGAGGTGGGTAAAATAAATTAACCTAGACAGGCACCCAGTCGATAAAAACAAACGCACATGGCGTTATCTGTCAAAATAACACAAAATAACAGCATAGCGGCCCTAATGACAGCGTAATCTTTTAAACTGACAGTGTAACGGCCCGTTACGTCAGCGTAACGGGCCGTTACGCTGAAATGCGCTGGCGAGAACACTGGAAAAGACTACTCAAGTACTGAGTAACTGTTTGATTGTAATGTCCGATTTACTTTTTAGAACTGAGATCAGACAGACAAAAATGTAAAATAATGTGCAAATTCTGCTATTTCTAAATAATAAAATAAAGCAAAAATAAGCAACATCTTTGCAAAATGACATGTTAAAGCACAAGAAACAAAAATGTCCAAATCTCAGTTTTTCACAACATAAAGCTTTAGAAACAAGTACCTGTAGTAAGGTAACATTTGTATGTTTGAACAGTGAAAACTACCAGTGACAGGATGTACTGTATTTAACTTCCCTCCAAATGGCACAGGCTGAGTAGATAGAAAATAATATAACTAGGGCTGGACCCCAAAATCCAAATACTTGGAATGGGAAATGACAAATAAGGCAAAAGCTATGGCTAAGATTAGGGCAGTCTATAACAGCACAATTTCACACAATAAAATGTCCACACAGACAAAACAAAACTTGAACGCGAGAGTAATCGCGCAGGCAGAGGAGGGTGGAGGATCTACCTTTGCAGGCGCTGATCATCTGCAGCACCATCTCTGCAGCCCCACGGTTGTGCAGACGGGACTGCTGGTACAGAAGCCTCTGTTTCTCCATCTCCTTTTCCTGTGGAGCAGAGCAGAAGCGACACAGCTGTAACCCTGCCAACACGAGCTGCACTGCCCCCCGCACTCACTCACACACACAAACACACTGCTAGCCTATTTAGGATCCACTAACTGCTCCTAATAAACCCGATTACAGCTAAAGATGATGATGGACACGACATCCCAGTTTGAGAAAGATTAACTCAACTTCAATTATTGGCAAAATTTCAAATTCATGTGTAATATTTTGATTACATGTTCACTGTTTTTTGCTTTAATGTACAATATTGTCAATGTAATGTCTAATAATATGTAATATTATTAGACATAATATTATAATTAATAATTATAATTATTATTATAATTAATTAATATTATAGATGTAATATCTCCTTTTCATCTCATTTTTCAGGTGCGATAATTCGTTACGGTGCGATAAAACTTTAAAACTATAATTGCCAGCATTACTTTTTTTACTATTATCTAGCCTGGCTTTAGCTTACTTATTTTGTTTCAGCATTGAACTGTACTTTTAGTCACAATTATCTTATGTCATTTAGTTTTTTCTGAGGAATATATTGCACAAGAATTTCCTTCAGCGTAAACAAATTTTTATCTTATCTTTATAATAATTTCATTTCCATCCACTTCAGTGATATTTAGCACAAATATTTTAAAGTGGAAGCACCTACAGAAACTCAATTAGCAATACACCATAAGAATTGTTACATTTATTAGCTATTTATTGACAAATACTTCTTGTATTTCATCAAACTTGAGTCTATGACTTGCTAGTAAATAAAAACATATGCATTCAAGATAAACTCAATACAAGGCCGTATTATTAGGAAAAATTACTCTGACAAACTGGATAAGGAAGATACAGTTTGTAAAGAACACAGACTTTACGTTTTTCGTATTTTTTTCTTAGCTGGGCTTGCTGCAAATCCAAATTAAGCGACCTGATTCACCTGCTTTTTACTCCAATGTGGAACTCCAGTTTTGTCTTGTTCTGGTTAATTTCATACTCTTGATCATCCGGTTGACTTAATTTTAATCACGTATTTCATCCTGCATCTTCGTATCCTGAATGTGTTTACACTGTAGCAATATCAATAAAATAAAAGAGAAATTCGACTTATTCTTGGTTCTGTTTTGGGACCATTCAAGACACACACATTCTCTTCCACCGGAACGAAATGTGTATTAGTGATGGAGACTGTTATTCCAGCTCTTGACATCCTCCAGAGGCGCAAACATTCAGTGGCAGCAAACACTTCTTCCCAAAGCAGAACACACAACTTCACACACACACTTCCTAGGAAGCACCAGCAGTTGGTCTGAGTAACACGGCATGCAAACCCTGCTTCCAACAGAACAGTTTAGGGTTGTTCTACCGTATAGCCTGAAAGTCGTACAGTTAGGCTACTTGCAGCAGCAGTGTGCGACTCATGTCTGCTTTTAGAGGACTTTCACTGTGAGTGGTCACAGCATAAAAAGCACCAGATGTTCAGGGCAACACCTGCTCTGTTGAGTAACTAATGTTACCCTGAACATCTGTGCTTTTCTTTTTGTGACATCAGTGTGGGAAAAAGGATTTCAATCGGCAAAATTTATAATTTTAGGGAAAATTACATGAATGTCTTTGGAGATGCTGTTTACTATTAAACATAAAATGCACTGTTTTGAATTCATCATGAACATTCCTACAGAATACTACACTGTGTGGTGCAATGCTGTCATATTTACTGCTGCTGCATAATAAAGAGCTCTACTTCACTGCTGTTCCCACTACACTGTATTTCACAGTTCTATATACTACGACAGTGCAGTGGAGTACAAATGCTACCGTACAGCTGCTATGAACAACCATCCTGTTGACAAAAGAGGTTAGATTTGACCCTCCCGCTGCACACCATGCATAAAGCCCCACCCAAAGCACCCACAACTGTATCTACCCCTCCCTCCGCCCCCCTCCCTCCCTCATAAGCCTGACATGTAGAAGAAATGATGCAAAAGACTTTTCTCTGGTTACAGAGGTTCTGCTCATCACTGGAGCAAATCGTGTGTCTTTATGGAGAGACTGTGAGTGGTGATGTGTGTGCGTGCATCTGGATGATTGTGTGCTTGCATGAGTTCTGAGACAGTATGTGTTCGGCTGACTGTGCAGGCTTTTACTGTAGTCCGTGGTGAGCACAGAGAGGGAGACTGGTCCAATGCAGAGGAAAGTAAAGACAAACAAAATCGGTTAATTGTCAGTCGTTCGGAAAGCTGACGTTATCGGGTGAGTCCATGTGGGTGAACACAGCGAAATTAGCAGGTGAGAACGGGAGGTGTGAGTCGGGGAGGAAAAAGGTGGTGCGAGTCCGGGAGAGAGACTGACCACAAACACACAAGATCAACACAAGAGGGCTAGTTTTACTGTTAGGAGACCTGCTCCACGGTGGGATTACTGATATCAGTTTTTTAAAAATGTTAAGTCTCAAAAGGCAAGTGCACATATTTTCTAAAAGGGAATAATTATAATGCTTAGCAAAAAAAATCTTATTAAATCTGCACTGTCCATAGGAATCACAGTCCTGTTATCACACTTGAACTTGTTTTATGCATCTTATCCAGGTTGTTTTCTCCTGACTAGATCCCTGCTTGAGTCGTATCCACTCTCAGACATACATCGCTTTGGATAAAAGTGTCTGCTAAATGAAATTGTAGAAATTTTAGACTTGTAGCAAATAAAAAATAAACTAAAATCAGTAAATTTAACCAACTAAGAGCATTTTTACATTACATAAAGGAATTTACAGTGCAAATAGGTGTAACGCTACCCTCCAAAAAAAGCAACTGATCTCTATAGCTACAATATCACAGTGTCCAAACCTGTCTCTTATGGCAAAAACATCTTTATAGTTAGAAGTCACCAGCCGTACTGCGGGGTTAATTTATGAATTACATGTTTAAGATTCTGATAGATGTATAAACATACAAAAAAAGTGATGGTTTCTTGTTTGATTGTTAACCATATATAATTATTGCAGCATTTTGTCAAGATGTTTATTATTATTCCTCCTGTGTTAATATCATATTTTACTTTAATGCACTGGTTTTAACCAGATCACATGTAAATTTGTTTGCCTGCTGCTGTACTTTCTCGGATAACTGGTAGAAAAGCTACACCATGCTACGATGCTGTCATTTTCAATAGTCAGTCGACTCTTTAAAACACACATCAAGCTTCAAAACTGTGATTCTGAAATTAACCACCTAGCCAAGCCTCAGGGGGGGTTGTTTTTAACCTGGGATTCATTTTGTTGTCTTTAGCTGCACAGTCTCTCTGCACTCAAGTCATGCAATTTAGGGGGAAAAGACAAATTGAGTCTGCAACGTCGATCCTACTGAGTCCAGCAAAGGCATGCACAGGTCAGTCCACCACAGCAGGAAGTAGACACGTGGTGTGAGTGAACGAGAGAGAGAGAGAGAAAGAGAGGCAGGAAGAGAAAGGAGAGGAATGTAGTAGCAGAAGTGGGGTGGGGGGGGGATGTGCCGAGTGTGGTGTCCTGGTGTGGTCACTCAGTGAGTGGGGAGATGCTTCTCCGCTGACTCCCCTGTCTCCCATCCCCTGGTCCCCCCATACCATCTCTGTCTGTCGCACCTCAAAGGATGGCTCCTCCCCCTCCTGTTCTCCCCCTTCGTCCTCCTCACCAATGTGGCAGCTCTGAGGGAAGACGACAGAGGAGTCAAGGACTGAGTACAAGATCGCATCAGATTTAAGAGCCTCAGATCGCATCAGATTTAAGAGCCGTAGTGTTTCACATAATAATGCTGTGTTAACCCTCTGAACTCCAAAGTTTAGGGGCTTTTTTTGCTCACTGTGGGCTCACATTTTTCTGCAATATAAAGTCCTGCACCTCTATGGAAACAGCACAAGTATGGTTAATAGTAGATGGAATTTAAAAAAACATATTTTCAGCAGTTTTACATCGTTAGAATGCCATAAATCATAAACACTGACACAGTTTTGATACATACTGAGAAAACGAAAAATTAATTTCTTGGATTATTTCTTTTCCAAAATTTAAAAAAAAATAGAATCAACATTTCCACCATTTTTCCAAGCGTCCATGGTTGCTGCTAACACAAGAAAAGTGGTGCCTCTACATGCTATATATATTTTGTTACATCATTTGTCTGTCTGCTCTGTGTAAACACTGCCTGCAGTTCAGCCAAGTTTAGCCAAAAAGCTGCAGATTTTTTCTTATTTGATTCTTGATTGCAGCTGAGTCACTAACGGCTTTACAGCTTTGTTGAGAAACCCGTTTTTTTTGTGTTTTACAGAATTTGTTTAGAGTAAATGGTTTATTTTTGGCAAGTTTTTAATGAAACATGTAACATAAATGTGCTTAGATTTAGTCACGCTTTCCAACAGAATGGCATGTCACAGGCGAGTAGTTCAAGGCCTATGACTCTTCCTTTTCTCACAGTTTCTGGATTATGAAAAAAGATTTAATTCGATGACTTTTCTAAAAGTAACTTGCTTTTGAAACTAACCACTAGGTTTTGGGATTCAGAGGGTTAAAGAAGTTTTTCTCATGCACAGAACAAACAATCTGACAAAAAAATGTCATGAGAAGATGCTGCTCAGCGACCATCCAGAAGTCTTACCTTTGCCATAATATCAGCATACGACATATAGAGATGGTCAACGTCAAGTTTACTGCAATGAGACGACACAAACAGGAATCAGTGAGTCTCACAGAAACAGGTCAAACAGCTGAGACGCTGAAAAAGCAAGAGACTCTTACGTCTTTTCTGTGAGAGCTGTGCGGCTGAAATGAAGAATCAGCTGGTGAAGGGGGTCAGGCTTCGACTCTGTCTCCTCTTCCTCTTCCTCCTCTTCCTCCATGGCTTTCTAGTTATTGGCGATAAAGTGAATCATGACTAAACATTAATATAAACTGTAGACAATGTGTGCCAATAATAAGCAATGGCATAGGATGAAGGGAGATGTGACTTACTGATAGGTCGTCTATCATCTTGTCTTCAAATGAGTAACCCTCCGTCTCTAACCAGTTGCGCTTGTAGGCATCCAAGAACATGTTGGTCGCTCTGTGCCTGTGACACAAGCAATGACTAAGACTTAGGAAGGGTTCAAATGACTCATGTAAAGTCTTCTGATTATATTAAAGATAATTTTTTATTGGTATGTAGGGAGTCATTACGTGGGGATGTTGTAGAGCGGTGTCATCCTGAAACAGGCCACCACTGCCCTGCGACGCTGTTTAGACAGCAGCTTGTGCCACACCATTTTCTTCGACTTGAAGGGATGCTCAGTCTGAAGCAAACAACACGTTTTTCCTTAGAATATTTCTTGTTTTTTTGCAGAGACTTTTCTCACAAAAACAAAAATATCTGTTTGCAGGCAGAGCTCAGCAGCATGTTTCTATACTCACCACCTCAATGTGGTAAAGGACGGCGGACACTTCTTGGACCCTTTTCACCACCTTCTCAGGATCCTCGGCATCTTCCGCCTTTCCAGACATCTCCTTGTAAAGAGACATCTGCCAGCGCATAGCTGGGTCCTCCACCTGAAATTAAATACATATAATTTATGTAAATACATTCACAAAAGAATGAAAAATGTAAATACATTCACATAAGAGAGAAGCCAGCTGTGCCCAGCACGCGACTGGAAGATGCTGGCAGATGTCGCAAACAGCTGGTGTTCCCCTCTGAGATCGCCACTACCACCTTGAGGCCTGACCTGGTGCTCTGGTCCCCTTCCTTAAAGAAGGTATGCATAGTCGAGCTCACTGTACCCTGGGAGGACTCCATGGAGGAGGCATATGAGCAGAAGCACCTGCGGCATTCTGAGCTGGCCGCAGAAGCTCAACATCGTGGCTGGAATGCAGAAATCCGCCCAGTGGAAGTTGGGTGCAGAGGCTTCGTGGGAACATCTACCATAAAACTTCTGAGGGACCTGGAAGTGAGGGGCCACAGCCAGCGCACAGCTGTCAAAGCTGCGTCAGAGGGAGCTGAAAGAAGCAGCCAGTGGCTCTGGCTGAAGAGGAATGACCTCAGTTGGGCCCCCAAGTAGTGCAACAGGAGGTATGCGGTCAGTCAAAGTGGCTCACGACCAATTGGGCTTGGGACGCAAGCTCAGGACTGATCATCCTGCAGCTGGCCGCCTCTGGAGAGGGTGTATAGTGTTAAAGGCCGAAACACCCTATGACCCAGAGGAACACTACTGATGATGCGTACCCGTAAATTCATTCCTCCTTAAAGTCTATCATCCACCATTCATCGTCAAGTCCAACGATTGCATGTGCTCGCACAAGAATAACAACATTTCATTCTGTGTTTTCTGGAATCTTTAATGTGTATAATAATTAAAAAGTCGTCTCACCTTGCCTTGCAGATGCAGATTGTTGTTTAGGAACTCCCTCACTTCTTCATCTGTGTCTTTCTACAAGGTAAAAATAAGATGTAGAGGACATTTATAATTTGTGGTCATTCCAGATAATCAGAATATTCTGTAGTTTAAATACTGACAAGATATTCAGCTTCTAAATGGATTCTTAATAGAAAAACAAACTTAGCTGGACAACTTACTTTTAGATGTAAAATGACTTAAAAGAGCATTATTTCACATTTTGTATTGAAGAATTACACAAGCATACCATATATTTAAAGTAACTGAGTCAGAAGTCAGTCTCTAAAGTGTCTTTTTCCTGTTATTGGACACGATACATTCAACAAGTGTGCTTCAAACATGTCACAATACCAGTGAGTATCTGATCTTGGCCACATTGATGAGCTCCTGGTCTGCAGGGGAGCACATATTGAGGCCGATGGGAAGCATCTTCTTCAAAGCTGCTACAATAAGGGAGGTCTGCACCGAGTAGCGATCCCCCCGCCGCTTCTTCTTGGTACGCTCCTGCTCTGATCCTCCAGACTGAACAAAGAGACAAAGTTCAAATCGATAGATCACTCAAAAAAAATCAGAAAAGAAAATCCTTTTTTAGAATATTTTTCTGTGGCATCTGAGCATTTTTAGAATATTAAATAAAAGCTAATAAAGTACAACATAACAGGATACAATGACAGATTGCTGGGAACCAACTGCAAAGTAATATTTTATATCACAACATGCTGATAGCATCATCATCATCAGCTGAAAAAAGACAGACCAACAACTCTATCTTCCTGTAAACATCTTTTTGTGTTTCAGGTGCTTCAGCCGCACCAGCTACAGTTGTTATCCACAATGCAGCCTCACTGTTAGTAGTGCAGTGGCAGGACAGGCTGCACCCTGACGGCACACAGAACAGCACCAGTTTATGGGGTCAGCTCCATCGCCCTGGAGCTCTTCTCACACTCTCCTGTCCTGAGGCTGCAAATGCTCATTACTGACTGTTGTCTGGCCTCACAGCACCCTCGCTGCCCTCGGTGTGGATGTGGGCATCGAGAGGCATTGTGACGATCAGGTAACAGAAGCTCACTACAGTAATGTCCATCCGATAGCCGAGGAGAGGAGGTTTCACTTACAGCAATGATGTAGAACATGAATCAAACAGTGATTAGATACTTAATTATTTAACAATTTAATGGTGTCAATGAACATGACATGGAGTCCAGTTAGTAAATATGATGACAGCTATGAGATGAAGCTTGCTTCGGGTTCCCTCCGACAGATCCAGCTAGTGAGATGTGCTGCTGATGACTGAACAAAAATCTAATGGAGACAGCAATGGAGACAGCTTTGTAAGCACAAAGCCAAATGGTGATACTGAAACGAGAAGAGTTCCCCAGCGCAGGAATCTTTGACACAACAACAACAACAAAAAAGAAAAGCTGGAAAAAGTCCAAGCGTCAATGACAAAGTTTCACAGATGCTCCATAACCGTATCCGACAGGGACGATCTAAAGGCAAACCGTTTTATTGATCAAACCAAAACAGGGTGATGGCCCCCGGCTTCAGGAGGGCACCAATTAGAGACGCCACTGCTCAGCCGGGCGCCATGAAACCTCTCAGGCTACTACGATCTACAGAAAAGAGCTTTCATCAAGCCGCTCCAGACCCCTACTCACACATATACAAACACACACATCTAGAACATAAGCGTACACACTCACATTCACCGTCACAAACACATCCCACTCACAGAAAAAACTATAAACAAAAGCACAGCTACATCTACATTATATTCTTCTCCTTTCACCCAGAAATGTGTAGCGACTTCCCTCCTGGTAGTAGCTGTGTGTATGTATGTGTGTGAATATTGGGGTCTGTGTATATATCAGAAGTGCTGTAATCCGTGTGAGAGCTTGATGAAATGCCTTCCCAAACTCAGGGTGCCATGCGATCAGCACAGCGCTCGTGCACAAACACAGTCTAACCTCTCCATCTCCGGCCTAGAGGCCCAGCGTCCAACCCCGACACAGGATATAAGGAGAAAACACAGTTAGCAACACTCCTACCACTGTCCAAAGACTTCATTCTGCCACTAAAAATCACCTGGAAAAGGATGTTAATAGTTGTGTGACAGCCCAACAGTCTAACATTTCTAAAAAGTTATAATTTGAAATGATTATCGTTCACAGATGATCATTTACCTGATGTTCTTACTCATAATGAAAGAGCTGAGAACAGATCAAGAGGAGTTTCCTTTTAAATCTTTCTTCTGCTTGAAATGGGTGGCGTTAGTGAAACACTCATTATTAGAGTTTAGTTTCTTAATGAGTTACACCTGAAGATATGAAGTACAAACATCTAATAGGTTGTTTATTTTCTCCTGCTTGTTCACCCTTACCTTGGTCATCTTGCTCTTACTGTCTGCAGTCAGGAAGGACATGTTGTTGATCTCGTTCATCACCACAAAGTTCTGCTCCTCCCTCTTAAAGTTCTGAAACACACAACATTCATGTCAAGTGGCAAAAGGCAAACAGAAATCACAACAAATAAGATCAGAATAGGCTAAAATAATACAAGACTTACATGAGACTTTGACCAGAAAATGAAGACCTCTCCCACCATCCTGAAAAGTTCCTCTGCATCTGGGTCTGGACAGGTCAGCCACCGGGCCCTGCACAACAAGACAACAATGACAGAACAGATTAACTCCAACAAACACTAGAAATCTGTGTCGAGAGTCAGTTATTTTACTACAACTAACAAAACTGGGTTCATTTTACAGACAGCAAACAAATAACAGCATCCAATGCAAAACTTATCTCCTCACAGTAGAGGCTGCAAAGGCTTTTGCTTGAGAAAATTGGAGTGAAGCGAAGTTTAAACTTACTTAAGAATACCATAGTTTCCTTATTTATTTGCTCTCAATAGTGAAATTTATTTGAAAAAATTCTATTGACATACCTTATTTTGTAAATTCATGCAAAACCAATTGTAAGACTCTCTGCTGATGATATTCAACTCTTCTTTTGAACTGACAGCCAAGAAAAATGCCCTAAAAGATCAATCTTAGAATCTATCTTAACCTATTTTAATGTAATTTGAAGTCTTAAAAAGATACATTACATTGTTTTTAAGATGCACTTGATATTGAAACTTTGATAATAATCTGACCACATACAGAATTTTGTAGATTTACATAGAGCTAATAACACAATATGCTGATGACATTCAAACTCTTCTTTCAAACCCAAACAAAAAGAAACATATTAAAGATCACTCTTAGGATCTATTTAAAGTTCATGTTAATGAGTTTGAAGATAGAGTAAAAATTGGACAAGTATACATGCAAGTATGTCCCTTTAATCACTGGACAAAGGTTAAAAACAACACCACCAAAGATAAGAATTGATTTTAAATACTAGATACAAGATTGGAATGTCCAGCATTAACACAACAGCAAAACAAATATATAAGAAAATACTGCCCAATGTTCATCAAAGCATCTGCAAGTTCCACTACCTGTTGTTGTCCACGTAGCGGATGAGCAAAGGTAGAGAGCGTACAAGTCCCGACACAGCACAGCAAACTCATCTCGAATGGTCCCATTTTCACTGTCCACCTCTGTTTTGGCCCTCCATGCGAAGCTGATCCTCTTCAGCCACCACCTTTCCTGAGCGCTTCTTCAACTTCTCCATGGTGGGGATGAAGTGGGATTTAAGCATCTCTGGTTTGGCCCTGCTGACGATGGGCTGAGCGAACACTAGATACACAAGAAGTAAAAAGAAATGCAAAATATGAGATGTACACCCTGTAGAAATGTAGTTGTGTGCATAAAATAATAACTAGCCAAACTGCAAACAAGTAGAAATCACTGAGAAAGTGTATTTAAGTTGTTTGCATATCCAATTGTACAACATTTACGATTCACAAGCTGTGGGATTAAACATGAAAACTCCAAATATAAGATGGCATGGCAGGTGGAAATGCATTTATCTGCACAAAATAATACCTATACAGATTGCAAAAGAGCAAAAATCACTAGGAAAGTGTATTTGACTTGTTTGTGATCCAACTATACAGCATTTACACACGTGGACAAAATTGTTTGTGGACCACCTCAGTTAAAGAAGGAAGAAACCCACAATTCTCACTGAAATCACTTGAAACTCACAAAAGTAACAATAAATAAAAATTTATTGAAAATTAAATAATCAAAATTAGCCAACTCACTTTTGGAATTGTTGATTAACCTATTATTAAAAAACAAACTAATGAAATAAGGGCTGGACAAAAATGTGGTACCCATAACTTAATATTTTTGCTTGCACACCCTTTTGAGGCAATCACTGCAATTAAACGATTTCTGTATCTTGTCATAGAGCGTTCTGCAGCTGTCAACCAGGGTATTTTGGCCCACTCCTCATGAGCAAACAGCTCCAGTTGTCCTCAGGTTTGATGGGTGTCTTCTCCAAATGGCATGTTTCAGCTCCTTCCACATATGTTCAATCGGATTCAGATCTGGGCTCATAGAAGGCCACTTTAGAATAGTCCAACGCTTTTCTCTCAGCCATTCTTGGGTGTTTTTGGCTGTGTGTTTTGGATCGTTGTCCTGTTGGAAGACCCATGACCTGCGACTGAGACCAAGCTTTCTGACACTAGGCAGCACATTTCTCTCCAGAATGCCTTGATAGTCTTCAGATTTCATCGTACCTTGCACACTTTCAAGACACCCTGTGCCAGATGCAGCAAAGCAGCCCCAAAACATTACTGAGCCTCCTCCATGTTTCACCGTAGGGACAGTGTTCTTTTCTTCGTATGCTTGGTTTTTGAGTCTATGAACATAGAGTTGATGTGCCTTACCAAAAAGCTCCAGTTTGGTCTCATCTGTCCAAAGGACATTCTCCCAGAAGCTTTGTGGCTTGTCAACATGCATTTTTGCAAATTCCAGTCTCGCTTTTTTATGAGTTTTTTCAGCAGTGGTGTCCTCCTTGGTCGTCTCCCATGAAGTCCACTTTGGCTCAAACAACGACGAATGGTGCGATCTGACACTGATGTACCTTGGCCTTGGAGTTCACCTTTAATTTCTTTGGAGGTTGCTCTGGGCTCTTTGGATACAATTCCAACGATTCCGTCTCTTCAATTTGTCATCAATTTTTCCTCTTGCGGCCACGTCCAGGGAGGTTGGCTACTGTCCCGTGGGTCTTGAACTTCTGAATAATATGAGCCCACTGTTGTCACAGGAACTTCAAGCTGTTTAGAGATGGTCTTATAGCCTTTACCTTTAAGATGTTTGTCTATCATTTTTTTTCGGATGTCCTGGGACAATTCTCTCCTTCGCTTTCTGTTGTCCATGTTCAGTGTGGTACACACCTTTTCACCAAACAGCAGGGTGACTACTTGTCTCCCTTTAAATAGGCAGACTGACTGATTATGAGTTTGGAAAACACCTGTGATGTCAATTAAATGACACACCTGAGTTAATCATGTCACTCTGGTCAAATAGTTTTCAATCTTTTATAGAGGGTACATCATTTTTGTCCAGGCCTGTTTCATTAGTTTGTTTTTTTTAAATAATTATGTTAATCAACAATTCAAAAGTAATGGCTGTTTTTGATTATTTAATTTTCAATAAATTTTTATTTATTGTTACTTTTGTGAGTTTCAAGTGATTTCAGTGAGAATTGTGGGTTTTTCCTTCTATTAACTGAGGGGTACCAACAATTTTGTCCACGTGTGTAGGATTCATAAATTATTGGATTAAACATGCAACTAGAAGCAAGTGACTATAGTTTCACAATCACCTTTCACTATAATTGCCAGAAGATTCATCACATCACCTGACAACACCCTTGCTTTTTGCAAAACTGACCTGCTAATCTCTTCATCCAGGAAGCCTCGTCTATACCCAGGTTGTTAACCACGATCTTCATGATGCTACCCAGCAGCTGGTTGAGATGCTCGGAGGTGACGGAGGTGCACAGCTGGCCCTCCAGCTCAGGGAAATTCTCCAGGCCTCTCTCCCACCAGCGTGGCAGGTAGTTACACAACATGGGGAGGGTGATCTCAATCACATGGGGCATTTCTGTGTAGCGGGCCCCAGACTCAGCCAGGTCATGAATCTCCTTCATCAGGACCTCCAGCTCTGGGATGTCGGGGCAAAGCTCCTCTACTTGATTGGGAAGACCCAGAACTGAGGAGGGACAGAACAGGCAGATAAAACAAAACACATTTTAATAATCTGATAAATAAAAAGTCAAATGTATGGGTAATGTTTTGCGGGGGATGAAATCAAAACAAAATGTCAAAACCCACTGGATCTCTCTCTGGGAGTCTTGGTGGTGTAAACAGAAAATGTGTTGAATTCGTTCAGAGCTGGCTCGAGGAAGGCCACCGGCATAGCAGCTGCTAAGTGGGCCAAACACTCGCCAAGAGCCGGTCGCTGTCTGCACAGGAGAAAAATAACACAAAATGTCTGCATATTCAAATAAAAATGAATGCGTAATCAATCTTTCAAAGCATGCGTGTTTTATTATTTTTTTCCAGTTCTGCTTTGACTTTACAATAAAATCTTGCTTTTACTCATGTATTCACTGAGGTCTCTGCTCATTTTCTCTGCAGAAAAATACCACAAATCCTTATAATACGCTACATAAATAAGTAATCATGAATGCAAAATCCAGCATTGAAAGCACAGATACATAAATATTGAAATATTTCCCTGTTTGTCATCACTCTGTACTCACTTCTCTGCATGTGGAGTCTTCACAGTTGCCCAAAGAGTAGATGCTGCACATCAAACGATAGCAGGATATCTGCAAATCATCCACTGAGGATGTGGAGGAAGAAGCACTGCATTAGCTTGGAGTCGGTTGCAGTTAGACAAACTATAAATCAATGGCAAGAAGAACTTCACTCACTCATGACATCATCTCCAAACTGGTGCTGGGCGATGTGGTCAAACAGTGAGGTGAGGACCGCAGCAGGGCGGTGGTGGTGTAGTTGATGTTCTGGGACACACCTTTAACCTACAGACAAAAACACAAATCATATCGGCTCCCAAGAAAATGAGCAAATATCTTCTATGTGCAACAACAGCTCTGCCTCTGACCTGGTTTCGACTGGACACTTTGCCCAGTTTCAGATTCTTCAACCATTTTCTCAATGTCATCTGCAGCGCTCCAAAGAACTGGCGCAGGACCAGCCTTCACGATCTCAGGGCCGATTTCATAACCAGTTCTAAATGAGGACACATAAGGAAAGTCAATACACAATCCATAATCTCAGAGTTTGTTTCTATTTTCTCTCTGTCTGGGAGATGTAGTGTGATTCGGTTGTGAGTTACCTGGCATCCAGTGATCGTGAGAGAATGTGCAGACAGTTTACCACTGCGCTTGCATCCGTTCCTGAAAACAGCACATTATTAGGTGCCTTGTCAGTGCTGTCCTTTGGTAGAAAACACTTTAGCATAAAAGACTGATTTATTCATAATAGGAGTGAGATTTAAAAGGTCTGTATTTAAAAAACAGGAAAACGGGGGTTTACAACTTATAAAGTGTTAGAAAACACTGAGTAAACTCATAATACCACTAAAACCATTCATTTTTGATCACAGATATTGTTAAATACATAGCTGAGATGTCAGGAAATGCTGAACGAAATACTGTTGCATTGTAAACTGGATTCCTTAAACACAATACCACCATTATGCAGTTACCACAAAGTAATGTTGGGAAAGAACTTTCCATTATCTACTGACCACTAGCTAAATATGAGTGATTTGCTATTAAGGCAAATGGTGGTGAAGGGAAGGAAAATGAAAATCTGCTTGCCTCATAAAGCCAGGGTGGAAACGCATCACACAGCTGCAGTTCACTGTTTATCTGTGGACACCTGATACCATTACACACATTCATGCTTTTCACTTTGTGATCTCAGTTGAAGCCTTAAAAGCAAACATTTTTAAATCACGAGAAAACACTAAAGCCAAGCAGAAGCTGAGCTGAAGAGAGAGAAGCATTAGAGAAGAAGATTCAGTAAAGTGGAAAAAAGCAATGACAGGCAAGTGAGAGTACACTTAGAGTGAGTCTGCGGATTAGTATGTAACCAAAAAGGAATCAAAGAAGCAAGTAAGATTTACAGGAAATAAAGAAGTCAGACAGAGGGACAGAGATGGTGACAGGGCGTAACGCCACCATGCAAGTTCCTTTACCAAAAAGAGAAACTCTGTGTCTCACCAAAGCAGCCAACTTACAGAAGATACTGAGGCAGGAGGAAAAAGAGGAAAGAGAGGAGAGGAAGGGAGGATGGTGAAGGGAAACAGGGCAGGAAAATGTTTCAAGTACACAGAAAGCAAAGAGAGGTCAAGGAAATAACAGAATTGCACAATAGGAGAGAGAGATGGAGGGAGGTGGCAGAAGGAGAGGACAGACACTATCACATTGAAGTCCTAAAGCTGAAGGAGGGTACAGGATGAACAGTTCAAATCACATAATTCAGAGAACAACCCAGTCTTTTAGGTAAGCTTTTAATGCACATACCTGGCAATCATCTCCTTCTCCTTATTGGACGAATGCCCTCCACTGCCCAAACCTTAGGCAGGAGTGGGAGGAAGTACAGGCAGTGGTTCTTTGAAGTACTGATTCACCAGCGGCAGGGAGGATCTATAAAAAACAACCTGAGATTAATTATTCATTGCCAAAAACGGCTTCCTACAAAGCACAAAGTCACACCATTAAACAGATTCGGCTTGTTTAAGGTGCAGAGAGAGGACAGATCTTTTTATCAGCACTGACTGTGAGGTGAGATTCTGCTACAACCTTCTCCTGACTCATTGCTAAAACTCAGTGAAGCGTCCAAGGAGCTCACCTTGGCAAAGAATTTGATCTCTTGTTCGTGTGGTGACTTCTCTCCACTCTACCGCTGCTAACTACAGCCTCTGTTTAACAGCACAAAAAAGAAAAAAGAAGAAAAATAAGTCACTCTGCACTGGAATAAATTGCTGAGTCAAAAACATCTCAAACAGCAGTACCGAGATGAGCGATGAACTCCTGAGCGATGTCCATCCATTGAGAAGTTTTCTGGAGAAAGCCGTACGCAAAACGCTTCTCGATGGAGGAAATGTCCTGCTCCATGTCCTTTAGACCCCTGAGTGCGGAAAAAGACGGTGCAAAATGAGAGCAACTGAAAGAGAGAAAAGAACATTAAACAGTGAGATATGCAGCTGACCTCGTCACGGCGTATCCATTCAGCTGGAGGAACTTGAGCAGGTCTGGTTTCTTCTCTGTCTCTGGCCTTCTCTTGGCCGTCAGGGTGTCATAAGGCACAAGCAAAGGATGGGTGCCACCACCTAACAGAAACACGAGTCAGTTTTAGAATCAACAGACTAACCAGCAGCCATTAAAAACTAAGCTACAGTTTAGGTGTGTAACTAATAGAAAGCAGTCTTGCCTTTGGCCTGCAGCTCCAAGCTTCTTCTTCCTGCCCCAGGTGTTGTGATAGTTCTCTGCCAGCTGCTCAGCCATAGACTGCCATAAAGAGGATACTCACATTTATTTGTAAAGCACATTTAATTTATTTATAAAGCACAATTAATATAATGAAAGACAATGACTAAAAGATGAAACTAAAAAAGTTAATAAACAACTTGTTCTTCACGAATCAAACACCTACAAGAAGAAGTTTCTAAAGTCTGAAATCTGTTTCAAAGTTGAACTAACCTGCCCAGTTTCTTACAGATGGCCAAGCAAAACATAACACCTGTAAAATACTGACATAAAGACACATACCTGCAGCTCTCTGCTCAAGGCCATTCCTGCGATGTCTATTGGCTGAGGGTTGTAGCCGTGACTGGGATCATATGTGGCCTAAAAAAAAGGAAAAAAGGAAAAAAAAACAAATGTAGGAGCATAAGCGATCAATCATTTCTTTTTCGGTAAACTTGTGCAAGAACCATCCACTCCAGTATGGCCAGACAGGCAGCCCAGTATTCTTAATTCTCCAGAAAATGTTTTCACTCCTTCCTCTCTCTGGTACCTGAGCGGTTTTGGGAGATCTTTCGGGTGACAGCCTTCTTCTCGACTTCTCCCTCCCCTTCTCTGGCTTTCTCCAGGGTCCCACTCCCACGCCAGCATGGCCTTGATAGATTCTTTGATGGGCCAACGATAGATCTCTTTGTCCTGAGAACAGAAAGAAAATTTAAAACGGCCAGGAAAACTCCAACCCAGAATTACAGGATTAAAGATTTATGTCTTAGAACTGCTAGTTAAGCAGTGCTGGCATCCACATACAAGTACACAGTACGATTATAGTTACAGCTTAGCACTGTAATCTGCATAATTATCAGTATTCTGGGGAGACAAGGATGAAAAATTACCTTTTCAGAGATGTTTTGTACGGCCGAAGCATTGGGTGAGTCTTAGCGTTCTCATCCAACAGCTCTCCGTACGTCCAGTTGTTCTGAATCTGCAAAGAATCGTTACACAGAAAAACATTATTTACTAATAACTAATCATTCAAAATCCAATTTTACATTTTTTTTTAAGAATAACTGACCTTTTCAAAAGCCCATTTGTCATGAGTATGCTCTGCGTACTTGTTGATGAAAGCATCCAGCCTCTCTGGGATGATGGTGCTGCGAAAAGATGAACTTATAAGGAATGCTGCACAGGTTATGATTCCACAAATCTATGAACAAACCTCAACTTTGGAATACACACATTAGCTTCTTTGAACCAGTGAATTAAGTATGAAAATGACACTAATTCTCTGCACTTGGGTCATATGTCCTCTTCACTTTTGCTGCCTTTTTCTTTAAAGCATAGCAGCAGATATTCTTTCACAACAGAACTTTAAGTTATAATAAAGCAATAACAGCTAACTACAAGTACCTATCATAAGCAAGCTGCTTACTGAACAAGTACAAGAGAATTAAAATAGTAAGATAATTGAAATTCAATGTCAAATCAAGAGTTCAAATGAGATTTTTTGTTTTACTGTTGTAAGCTCATAACAAACAAGTATTTAAACTGTAATGTAGTCTTGTTTCTCTCTTCTTCTCACTTTGGTGGTTTCCACTGGTTTGGGATCAAAGTTGCCTCAGCATCCACTGAGGCCTTTTTCTCAGTGTGGGATGAGTAGCTGGCATCCACGTAGTCGGGAGGGATGGCTCCGGCTATCGCACAGAGGCACGGCATGGCGATCTTGAAGAGCTCTGCATCATATTTCTATGGTTGAAATTGACATCAGAGAAGCCAAGTTAGTGATTAAATAAGCTTAAATTTGTAGAAGAGGTATAGTTGAACATCAGGACAATCATCTTCTCAACCTTGTGTGCCAACGATTTCAAAGATTCCCCAGAAGAGCTTTTCGAGAAAGAGTCGCAGCTCCTCCTCAGAGGTCACGCCGAAAGTTCGCCCATCCGTTTGGCAGGCAGTAGTACTTCCAGCAGCGCTCATAGTGGTTGGTCAGCAGCTGGAACGAATAAATCAGACAGTGAAATACAAAGCTTTAAGATGTTAGTGTATATTGGCACTCACAAGTAATCTGGTTGTCCAGTAATGAATACTTTCCAACACTCAATACAGTCTCTGCGAATCTGTGTTTGAACAGGTTTGCTGTATATATATTTCCTACACTCAGTACGATTTACTCTAATTATGAAATGCAATAAAAACAAAACAAATGCAACAGCAGGCAAACCTTAAGAGGGCATCTTGGCGTATTCATTGAGGATGGGTACATCAAATACCAGCCTTCTGAGCAGATGCTGCAGCATAGAAGGTCGAGGTACCTGAGAATGTCACAAAAGCTTAATGAGAAATCTGTTTAAAATGGGCAAAATTATCATTTCTTTTATGGTCATTTAGGATCGTTTTTGAACAGAGTCTGATCAGTTATTTCTTATTAAACAGATAATGTACTTCAAGAAACTTTGTGGTAAATACAAAGCATGAATGAATGCAAATGTAGATTTCTTTGTTGCAACAATTATTCAGCTGCCCAACTTTTGTTTGCATTCTTCTAAACGTGGAGTTTGTCTTTGGTACTGACTTGCAGAGTGACATGAGGCACTCTTCAATAACGTCCCTCTGAGCCTTTGGTGAGGGCTCGGCCGCGGGACAGACGGTAAATGGTGTGGAGCATGGAGTCGATCATGATGGCACGGTGGTCCGTCCCGGCAAACAACGGGGCACACTTGGTGAGCAGAGGCAGAACAGCTGAGCAGAGGTAGCGGTTGAGGGCCAAGGCCATTTCAGTCGTACTGAACGCCACCTGAAATCAAAGATCAACTATTTTTTCTGACTGTAACAGACAGATGCTGTTTCAGTCTTGGAGGGAAACTGCAGGAAATCACATAAAAACTTTCATATTGTGTTTACGCCCGTGTCTTTTCCTCCTCACCGTATCCAGAGAAGCTGCAGCTCTCATGTCAGGCAGGAAGCCGACCTCCAGCACATGAAGCAGGAAGTCCTGGTTATCAATACCGTAGACTCTGTCGAGGAACAGCACCATGGAGGCCTTGTGGTCGGGCACAAAACTGGCTGACATCTTGGGCTCAATAATCTGACTTTCTGTGGTTTGGAGAGAAGAATTTGGACATGCAGGAGGATGCCAAATATTCCCACATTTTGTAAATTTTATAAAGTGCATTTGTTGTATATCACCTTTTCCATAGGCAGGAATCTGCACAGGCAGGCTGATGACCCCCACCAGGTCCTCAATGGGCACCAGAGACCCTCAGGATGGCCCTGATTCTCAGAGCTTCACCTTTGCCTGCTTGGATCAGCTGCAAACATAAAAATATAAGACATGCTGTGTGAGTACTGGTCCACCGTACCTGGGAGGTTTAGGAGGAATCAACATCTTGAAAGCGGCTCTACTCACATGCATCTCAGGGGCACAGCGACCAGCAGATCGATGAGGGCCGAGTAGAAGGACATGATGGCATTTCCCAGATGCACACGGTTTCTCCTCGTGCTGCTCCTCACCACCAAACCTGAGAATCAAGAAGACACCATCATGAAAACGCCTTGAAGTTTACTATATTTGTTGAGTCAAACAGTTGAGTTTCCCAGTTTTCTAACTAAAAGCTCAAAGTGGATTGATCATTGGATGTGGCACCAGCACTCACATGAAGCGTCTGTCTTTTTTGACTGTGGGTCCATCCCTCGCTGGATCCTCTGAGATCTTGATGGCCTCCTCCATGGCAGCCAGCAGGCCGTTGCCACCCTCTCCTCTCAGGGCTGGACCGAAGCACTCGGGCGACGGATGAGCAGACGAACCACAACGTTTGGCGTTCTCCTCCACGCTCTCTCCTGAGGAAAAAAGATGTGCAAATGTTACTGACAGAAACTCACAACTCAAAACCACATATACGACGCTAATAGCTGACCGTTGACAAAGACGGCAAAACGCAGGAAATCCAGATATCTCTCTCCTCCACAGGGGTTCCAGCCAATGTCAGGGTATCCCTTAGACAGAAGCATCGGACACATCTGCAGTCCACAGCCGGCCAAGTATGTCACCACCTACATCACCAGAAAAGAGATGTTATAAGCTGATGGCTACACTGCATCCATGTGGTTTTATTGTCTTAATTTTATGTTTTCACAAACCATTTCCAGAGTCTTGCTCTTAGCAAAGCCAAGGCCAGCTCATTGTTGTCGATGCAGGAGGCCGCAGCCACATCCAGAGGTGTGGACCCACGCATGCCTGCACATGGAGCATGAATATGCAACAATAATAATAATTCAATATCACCTGGACTTATCCAGGGTCACACGCATTAAATTTATCAGATGTTCACCGCTCGTCACAGCAAAACAAATCTTTAGTTTCAGCCTGCTCATACTCAATTAAATACGGAGAAAGACACATTTAACAGTAAAAATGGAAAATAACCAGACAATGCAGACTTACAATAAACAGCACA
Source organism: Acanthochromis polyacanthus (assembly GCF_021347895.1). Taxonomy (NCBI): domain Eukaryota; kingdom Metazoa; phylum Chordata; class Actinopteri; family Pomacentridae; genus Acanthochromis; species Acanthochromis polyacanthus. The sequence continues at coordinate 26,304,722 of NC_067125.1, forward strand.
GAAGGGACTGACCCAAACCGATGCCGCTGTTCTGCAGCAGGTAGCTCAGATGGTCAAACATGGAGCGCTGGTTCTGTCGGCTGATGCGACAGAGTAACACAGGAAACGACAGCAGTTGGTCACCATTTGGGGGAATCGAATCTCCTGCAGACAAAAGAGTAAAAACATTTGTGAGCTAAAACTAACACTGATAAATGTGAGCTGAGGCGAAAACAAACTTCCTGAACGTGAAAGGTAGGCTGACTAAGACGGGTGTCAAAAAACATCACAGTTACCTTGAGTCTCCTCCTCCACCGAGCACATTGACCATCACCTCCATGACAGTCTCATGCATGCCGAGAGCTCTCATCAGATTGGGTGCTGTAGAACACTTTGTTGTTCATGATATCCTGGAAACAATGCAAAAAAACTTGAGAAGTCAGAAGCGGCATGAAATGGCGAAGAGGCTTACAATTTCACAAATAACTATGCGATATATCAAACATCGAATTAACTCACATTTCCTCTGATTATCACAATAAAAGTCACTATAAATGTGCATACTATCCTGCCGATACTGACCCGATGCTCTGGATCATGAGTCGCTCCCTTCAGGGACCCATCTGGACAATGAGCAGCGATCGGATCTGTCCCAAACACTCCAGCAGGTCCATGTGTCCTGAACAGACACGGCGTGATGGCGTTAGGCTTTGGCAGCGCTCGGATCAGCTCGCCAAGTCCGTCGTACTGCCGGTGGAGCAGGGCTGAACATCATACGCACCAGACCGGGGTTCTGGATGAAGGGACTCCTGGCCCAGTGGATCATGGTGTGGGAGATGAGCTCCTGAAGGGTGCCTGGGTGATGAGAACAAAAAGCAAAGAATTTTAACATTTTGACCTGATATGAAATAAATGACATTTAACTATTAATGTCTGTAAATTCCTTTAAATATCTCTGCGTGAGCTTACTGAGTTTTGGTTCTTCCTCGGCCTCTGGCTTCTCCTCCACCTCCTCTTTCTTGCGGATGTTCTTTACCTTGTCCACCAGACTGAGGAGTCGGCCTCTCAGTGACGTGTCCACCTCCTCTTCCTCTGCTTCTTCCTCAATGTGAATGCCTTTGTGTAAAATAGGAATACAGCATTAAATCCTGAAGAGAAGATACGCATACAGAATACACAAAGAGGATTTCTCACCGCAGTGGAGCAGGAGGTCACTGTGAAACTCTCCCCAAGTGGTCTCGCACCTCCTCTGGCACTGGACACTCCTCATCCTCTGGACCATGTTTAAAGTTGGTCAGCAGAAGTACCTTGACGGGTAGACAGACAGAAAACCTCATCAGGTTTGCTATTTGCTTCTTTGTATTTACTAGGACTACTTGAGTCTTTCTACAAAATGGAAGTTGTCTTTTGCAGCTGTTCGTTTCTCCAATCTGGTTTTTAAATCTAGTTATCAGAAGTTTTTGTTAACAAGGTCAAACTGAGAGCTTGCTCTTTTTTGGCATAAAATAATTGGTACCTGGTCTTGCGAGGTGAACGGAACTCGCGGGTCTTGCGTGCAGTCTCGGCAGCCGACATGGTGAAAGCTCTCATTAGCTGGTTGTAGCGAACACGTTGATTGCTCTGAATGTTTTGGACAAACTGATCTGAGTAGGCCACGATCGCCTCCACTCTGTGCCTCAGCTCGCAGTCGCAGAAGTACTGCAAGAGGGTGCACATCTGAAAAGGGAGACAAGATGGGGAAACAGGTTTATGATGCATAATTTGTAAAATACTCGATAAATGAATAAATCTAAGTTTGCAGAGTTTAGATGTGACACTGACTTGCAGTTTGACAGACTCTGGCAGCTTCATCTGGAGTAATCCTTCTTCCAGAACCCTCCTCCTCCTCTTTTGCTTCTGCTTCCACTGCCTCGGCCTCCTTCTCCTCTTCTGCTTTCTCTCCATCCACTTTTCCTCCTTTGGCCTCTCCCTCCTCCTTCTCTCCCTCCTCTCCTTCCTCTTTGGGCTCGGCCTCTTCCTCCTCTGCTTTCTCCAGCTCTTTCAGCTCCTCTTCCTCCTCACCGACCCCTTCGTCTTCCAGCTCAGCTTCCTCCTCTTCCTCGTCCTTCCCTTCCTCACCTTCTCCTCCCTCCTCGGCTTTCTCTCCCTCCCCCTCCTCCTCCTCCTTTCCGCTGAAAACGTTGGGGTCGATCATTTTGAGGATATGCTTGGTGTCGTCGTCGTTGAAGATGCCCATGATGAGCAGCGTACTGATCAGCTTCAGGATGGGGACGAAGTGGAACTCCACGCTGCCTCCTACGGGATCCCTCATGGCCTGGCTACCATCCAGCACAGCCTCCGTTAACATGCTAATCGCCCTGGTTTTCAGCTCCTGCACAAGAAAAATAAAGCATCAGGAATCGGCGACCAAAGTGTTTTGCTCAGATACCACCTGTCTCCTGCTTCTTACCTGTAGAGGGAATATAGGACTGAGTGTGTAGAGATCAGGGTCGGTGCCGACAAAGTTGATGGATGAGAAGTGCAGCTTTGGCCGTAAGCAGGTGGTGAGGCCGACGCCAGGCAGAGAATGAGCCTTCTTTGCATCCGGATAGAGGTGGATACTGAGAGTCTCCTCAGTCATGGGAACGATGAACTCCCTGTTGGTGCCCAGACGCGCCCGTTTGGCCGACTCCAGGTGGATGCTGATGAGCAGGTCGTAGTAGCCGCTGCGGAGAGGTCCCGGAAGGTAGGTGTTCTCGGTGGCGTAGAACAGCTGGGACTCATCCACGTGGCTGCACAACGCGTGAGCCACTCGGTTGTTGCCGAGTGCACACACGGCGCAGTAGAGCATCAGCGTGTGATAGTGGAACTTCATCAGATCCTGACGCTCCGACAGCTCCAAGATGTCAATGCACCTGTAAGAAAGATGCACTAAAGGTCAGTAGTAACTAGGCAAATCCGATGAGCCAATATCACACTCATAATAAACACTTTGCAGGTGATTATATCTGTATGTTTGCGGTCTTTTCCCTAATTGACACTCAAGCTCCAAAAACGCTTTATGTTACAGATCCACATTTCGTAAAGCATGTGATTCACTTTAATTTGTGTTGAATTTTCTTAACAGCAAAAAGACTAGTTTTAAAAACAGGCTGATAAGTACAGAATCAAAATGTCTGATCTTTTACCCCTGACACCTTGTTCTACAGACAAAGAACTTGACAATAACAAAATTATTGTAGTGAAACCCTTCAAAAGGTACATTTAAAAAATTGAGTGAATGACCTGCTGTTAACCACTGATTTCTTTTTTTTAACAAAACTCAATCACTTGTAAGATGCCATGGAAGATGTTAGGTACCAATTACAAACTTGGGGTGCATTCCAATAAGGATCAGATGAAAAAATGTGGGGAAGAACAAGAAATCTAAATCAGGACGGAAGAAAAACTTAAGTGACAATGCTATGAAGATGAAGAAGAAGACGAATTTGAAGAAGAAGAACAAGCAGACGAACAAGAAGACGAAGAGGACAAAGACCACAAAGAAGACGAAGAAGACGACAAAGACGAATAAGAAGACAACAAAGACGAAGAAGAAGACGATTTAACTTTATTGTCATTGCAGAGTAGGCTTGGGCGGTATTGCGGTAATACGGTATACTGTCGGTGTTTAAAAATAGCAGCGGTTTCAGTTCCAATACCGTCATGAAAAAAATGCAATGGTGTGTGGCTCCGTTATGAGAGAGGGAGAGAGAGCAGCACGTGTGTGTGTGTGTGTGTGTGTGTGTGTGTGTGTGTGAGAGGGGGAAAGCGAGATGTTCAAGCGACCCTAAATGCAGCGCGAGCGAGGAAGACGGCAGTAGTCGGTTCAGGGAGGAAGAGAGAAGAGGTGTGTAGCTGCTGGGTTAGCGCGACTGTATGGTTCAGCCGCTGTTAATTTACAATAAAGGCTGTAGTATTCTTCGATAAGGCCGGGCTCCTGTGTCTTTGCCTTCTATGACTGCTGAGGAAGTGAAGGGGTTAACCCCGAAGTAACATCAGTAACTTTGGCCCTGGAGAACTGTCCTCCCCTGTGCTTCCTGACCACGGTCGGGAGCTGAGCAGGAAAGGTTAACATAAGGATTAAATACTAAATAAAAGTCATTTAATGCCTAAAATTGATTCTATGTCCAGTAGCACTTGTGTGGTGGAATTTTCAGTTTGACTTAAACAGTTATGTTTTAGCCTACTTTTTGAGACTTTCCATAAAGTTTATGAACGTGACGTTGTTACGTGACAGCGCGGGGGGTGGGGGGGGGGGGGGGGGTGGTGGCAGATCCCGCACAGAGTGACTTGGTGTCACTAAAGAACACAACTTCAGCAGTTTGGGAGTATTTCGGGTTCCAGGCAAACGAGAAAGGAGAGCCGGTAAATACTGATGAAGCAATTTGTAAATTCTGCAATCAAAAGGTGATCGCGAGAGATGGAAACACCTCTAACCTCAGGACGCATCTCTGAATCAACCACCCACTCACTGCTGCGAGTATTCAATTTCCGAACGTGAAGGCACAAGCCAGTAACAGTAATAGTCACGGTAATACCGTATACTCCAGTAAAATGTGAAGGAAGTTTGACGGTATCAAAATTTGGATACCGCCCAAGCCTATTGCAGAGTACAACAAAAAGCAGTCTTTGCATATCCCAGCTTGTTGGGAGGTTGGGGTCAGGGTCAGTCAGACTACAACATCCCTGGAGTACAGAAACAGGGTCAAGGTCTTTCTCAAGGGTCCAACAGTGGCAGCTTGGCGGCGTTGGGACTTAAACTCCTGACCTTCTGACCAATTTCCCAGAACCTTAACTGCTGAGCTATCCTATTCCCCCAAAGTGCAGTATGTCCTCGTTGTGTGCATGCCACATATGACAGTATGGGCAGCTGCAGTATAGAATAAAAACCACAACAAAGTAAAAACAAGTACTCGAAGTGAAATGCAGCCTTGTTTCTGACCTGTTCTCCTCTGGAATGTGCAGGGCCATCATGATGAGAGGTTCAGTGCACTCCACCATCCAGCCCAACCTCTCACTCACTCTGCCCACCTCCGGGTTGAGGAAGTGGTTGGGCATTCGGCTCCAGATGACCGGAGTCAGCATCTGGACGTCCAGCCTGGGAGGGCACTGGGGACGGGATTCTTACGCTCGCTGCGGAACATGGCCGCTGAGATGGGCATGATGTTCTGATATGGCAGAGACAAATAGGGGACGTTTATAATCCGAGGAAGATAAATCAAGTGCAGTAGTAGCAGTTTTGAAAATGTGAGAAAACGTATGAAAAATTCCTCTTCTTGTGTCTATATGGGCGTTTGCTCTGGCTGGCCTACATTCCCCGTCCCATATCTTTTTCTTTCTATATTCTTTTTCTCTGAATTGTGCCGAGTTTAGTTGAATCAGTTTTATCTGAACATAGATGCCTCGTCACAGATAAGATCAGCAAAGTCTGACTTTAAACATAAGTCGGGAGGAGAATAGCGATGAAGTGCTGGACCTTAACCCATCAAACAGACCACCAACGGGGTTCTGACCCACATTACTGAGCTGGTCTGAACGGAGAATGAGAGCTACTGAGCTTAAAGAATATTTTAAGCAGAGGCAGCTGTATAAAAGTAGCCTCTGACCTTGAGTTTGCCCAGTTCCAGCTGCACCATGTTCTGACTGGAGGGCTGGATGAAGACGGCCGGGAACAGCTTGGTGTTGGGCTCCACCTTAAACGATACACATCAGGTTGTACAGCAACATCCAGATTTAAAGTGAAGTCATACAGATACAAATAGACACATATACTGAGTAGAATCTCCTGACCTGGTAGAAGGTGTTGATCTCCTTTCCGTTGGCTGTGAAGGTCATGAGGCCCGTTGCCAGGTCGACCAGGCAGCCGACTACCATGTCCTCCTGGCTGAAGCGGGTCTGCTGGTTGCTGACCAGGTCTCCTCCCCAAACCATGTAACAGTTACTGTGCTTCATGCTGCAAAGAATCAGCGAACACACAGCCATGTGAAAACTCATCACAAATGAAATCATCTGTTTATATTGCAGCAGAAAAGCTTTGCAGCTGATGCATAAAATTACAAAAATGCAAGACAGAGGAAGATAAATAAATGGAAAATAAACTCATACATATCAAATTATTTTTGCTTTCTCCAATATTACAAGAATTGGATAGTCTGAAGGCAGTTTTTCTAGTCTGTTATGTTTTTTATAGTTATTTACCTTTAAAGGAACGCGTACTGGGTGTTGTCAGCATACCAGTGGAAAGACATGTTGAATTTTTACATAATGTTCAAATAATGAAATTCTATAAATCATGAAATATTTAGTATAACTTTTTGACCATCTCTGATTTGACTGAAACTTTATTGCATTAAACGTGAATATTTATAAAGATATTTGTGAAATATTAGTTTGATATACTTTCTGATACACTTTCCTAGATATGTGTTTTTATTAATTACCTGTGAACCCACTTTCAGCACATTGCAATATCTCAGGAATTATTACAAATAAAAGCCTGAAAGTTTCTGTTTTTTCTCATCATGTCATTGGAGAATCTGCAATATTGGACAGTTAATTCAAATGATGGAAATCTCATGTTTGAGCTCACAATCAAAAAAAATTCTGATTCAGAAGTCAACTAGAGTATTAGACTGAACTAGTTTGCTTAACTTTGGTACCTAGATAACAGGTATGACAAATTCTGCAAAACGAAAATATTGCTAGACAGTGTGATCCAAGTAACTTTGGAGTTTTTAAACTTTTCTCAAAATATAACAAAAAACATAATGGTATGATATGTAGTACTAGTGAACATTTTAGGCTTTTATCTTAAATAGTTTCTGAGATATTGTCATCAAAACATAGCTTCAAATTTCAATATGCAAAAACATGCTGAAAGTGGATTCACAGACATTTTTAAAATAACCCATACATAAACTGAAAGTGTGTCATGGCTCTGGTAAATAAAATACCATTTGCACGTGGAAAGGACTAACCTGTCGTGTATGTTGCCTTTGTCGTCTCCCACGGTGACAGTGACGCTGCGCACCTTGGAGAGGTCAAAGGTCGGATCAAACTGGTGGTAATCAGGAGTCACCCAGCCGACCCAAACACCGGAGGGCTCCTGCCCAGCAAAGATCCTCACAGAGTAGTAATACTGGTAAAAGAAACACAAAGGAACAAAATGAAATGCTTCTCAGCAGAAAACATCTGGATACAACTTCTAAAGCTAATGAAGTCCAAATAAGCAAGATTTTTGTGCCATCATGAGCAGAGAATAATCTCACAGTGGTGGTGCTGAGGATGATCTCGGGATCATCTCTGTCATCAGGAACCACGTCTTCCACCAAACGTGGCACCGTTGGAGGAGCAGGAGGAGGAGCGAGAGGTGTCATGGCTGCCTTCTTGGCTTTGGAGAAGAATCTGTTGCACAGAAAAATGAGAACTTTAGGTTATTTACATAACTTCAGTTCTCGGAGTAATATTATGAAAGAGAACTTCCAGCTTCTTTGCAAACTTGTATAGAACTTAATTGTTGAACAATTTAAACCACAAAATTTAGCATCAATAAAATGCATGTGGCACATTTCTTCAAAAAATATTAAAAATAGGAAAACAAGCCTGTCTATAGCATATACTGGATGGAGAGCTAGAACATTTCTGTAATATTCAACAGCTTTAACACTCTGCAGGCTTTTTCCTCTTCTCCACCAACACAAACTGCCAAACTCACCCTTTCTTCTTCCCCTTTTCTGACATTGAGTCCTTCTCGTTTTCTACAGAGATCTCCTTTGACACTGACGGCTCCTTCTTCTCCTCCTCCTGCTCCTTGCGACTGGCAGACTTCTTCAGAACTTCAAACTCAGAGTCGGGCTCCACCACCACCACCTCCTCCTCGGGTATGGTGAGGGCTCGGGTGAGAGGGGTGGTGCCCGCTGGGATCTTGAAGGTCTCGTGGAACTGGACGGGCATGCTGAGTCTGAGGAACATCATGTCGGTGTTGGCGTTCTGCGACCCAAAGGTCTTATGGGTCAGCTTCAGACAGGGGGCGCTGTCCACGGTCCCATCCACACGGGACAGCTGGCAGACAAAATCTTATCTAATTATCTAACTTTAAAGTTCTACAAGCTTTAGCAAAAGCACAACTAGACATCTTTGTTAGGTTCCTGAAGATGTTTCACCGCTTTTCTAAGAGAAGAAACCTCTTCAAGAACCCAAAGAAATGTTAAATTGCTTTTTCACTGACCTGGATGACTGAGAATCTGCACAGACATCATTTTAAAGTTTGACATGTGCAACTGAGCACGTACCTCAATGTGATTGTGGTCAGTGGGCACAGGCACAAACTGTGGCAAACTTTTACTGAACCACATGGTGATGTCTCGCTTCATGTTGATGGCAAATGGCTCAAATCCTTCCTGCAGGCCACAGATGGCAAAATAGCGCAGGCTGCTGACATTCTGACCAAGGTTAATCCTTCCGACCTGAGACAGGCCCAGAGCACAAACTGGGATAAAACCTGAAGGGTAAAAGCACATGAAAGCAATTGGTAAAAAATATTCAATGATGCCAAACGAATTTAATGCCAAGAGATACTTTCTTTTAGTTGCTGCTACTGATGCTGATCGAACAAAGTCTCACCTTCCCCGACTTCAATGTCTTTGAAAGCCATCTCTGAGCCCGAGTCACTGATCAGCATTTCTCCGTTGAGCGTGAACATGATGTTCATCTCAGTCAGATCAATCATGCAGCCGACGACATCGCCAGACTGCCACTGGCGACCAAAGGGTTCATTGCCAATGTGCCACCTTTGAGCCTACAAAGAGATGCATCAATAAATGAAACAAAACTTCACGTTTAGGAATAGGGTTAGCACAGAGGGATTACAAATAAAGAAATCTTGAATCTACTACGGCTTCTTCTCATCTGGGTGCTGAGTTTTCACTTAATGCCCAGATAGCAAACTATGGGTGAATCAATGTTGAATCTATGTTGAGACCTAACGTCGAAATTATACAGAAAGCGCAAGGTTGATAAAATGTTGAGTCAACGTTTGCTTACATAGATTACATGTTTGCAAACATAGATTCAACATTAATTCAACATTGACCTGTCAAACATTTTAATTAAACCAAAATACAATGTAGATTCAATGGTATCTTTTAAACACAAACTTCAATGTTGACAAAATGTTGTTGAATCAACGTTGATCCAACCATCAGTCTTCAACCATAACCAAAATTCAACCTTCTTAACCCTAATTCAACATTGATTTAACATCTTTTGCTATCTAGGTAAAGTGTGATTTATGGTTGAAAAGCAAACGTTGACTCAACATTTTATCAACCTTGCGCTTTCTGTATAATTTCGACGTTAGGTCTCAACATAGATTCAACATTGATTCACCCATAGTTTGCTATCTGGGTGTTGTCCTCGCTTTACAAAATTTTGAAAAAGGACTGTTACTGAAGTCTGGTTTATCTCAAAGAAATGAAGGTCGATATTTTTAATAGTTTGGTTAAAGTCAAGGGTGTTTGGAAAAGTTTAAAAAGCTTTTTGTTCATTTTGATATTGGTATGCACTACATTTCCCTAGTTTGATTCCGATTAAGTTGGATTGAAGCTGTGACTGGACTTGCCTTGTTTCCATTGAAAACGTAGGCCAGTTCATCTGCTCCCAGTTCAGTGTCGGAGCGGACATTTGGACGCGCCCAACCAACTCTCATCTCCCCTGTCGTCACTGCCTCAAACTCAAAATACCACTTCCCCTGAGTGACGGCGTACGACTTTTCTGCCCTGAAGATTCGTACTTTGTCACCACGGGTGTTCTCAAGGCCATGGCCAGCTGCAGTAGAGGACAGAAAATAAGACAAGTTGGACTCAGAATGGAAGGTATTGGAAAACACAATCAGTAGTCTGCAAACAGTAAACACTTGTTAATATGAGGTAGGCTGACTTACTGCTCTCCTGATCTGGAGGCTCGATGTTGTAGCCGTAGCCAATGAGGGTGCGGACAGCGTTGTTGACACTGTCTCGGTTCGTTTTCTTAGTTCTCTCGTCCAGCAAGTTGTAAGGTACCAGACGAGGGTTTCGTTTATTTACGATGTCCTGAAAAGAATAACAAAACGTAGCTTGTAGTAAAGAATAAAAACTTAACAGGTGTGACATCCTATTTACAAAATCTAATAAAATGCTGGAACGGCAACACATTAGCATAGATTTGACTGGTTTTCATATGCTGATTAATATAAATACATTAGGTCCACCTGGTTTTCCATAAAGTACAAACAAAAAAATGGAAAAGGTTTCAAAAATGGTCACCTGCACAATGCTGTAGGTCCATCCTTGCCTCACTCGGTCCCTCGCCCAAACATTATGTCCATTTTCCGCCAGCTTCTCCACAAGCTGGTTCTGGTTTGGTGTAAGCTTGACATGGCTGAGGTCGAGGGGGGCAGGCTTGTATCCGTTGGTCATCACATAGCTGGAGGACAGACAAGGACATACTCTGATACACTTACAAGATGACAGGGAAAGATACTGTACACAGCCAGAAAACAATCTTACGTCTTGGGGAGCTTGATCTTCTTGAGATTCTCCTCTGCTTTCTCATCACCCATACCGACGTGGCAACCCAGAGCCAAGAGAGTCCTACGGGATGACACAGATACAGGCATCACCAACAGTGTCAATGGAAGTAAGCACTCAAACCTAACCTGCTACATGAGCTCAGTTACAAACTCACTTCAGAGTCTCCCCAGACATCTGCAGGTTGTAGTTCCTCTCTGGTTCGGGCAGACTCAGGAAGTCCACCAGACAAGGATGGAGTTTCTTGTTGTCATCCCTGAACTGTAAAGAAAAACAGCAGTTTCTTACTCAACCTCCCCAAAAGTCTGTTATTTTTATGCTTTGTTTGCAATAATAGACCATTTTCCAGTGAGATTTTGACAATTTCTTCCCTAAAAGAGTGTAAATTAATGCTACCAATAACCACTCTTTATTGTTATCCAAGGCATTTAAAAACAACATAAGTCTATTTTTTAAGAAAGTGATGACACAAATTCACATACTGGCCCCTTATTTTAACAATGAACTACAGTCTACATACGTGAGAGTTTTGAATTATGACTCAGATTGATTAAAAGCTCCAAATCACCCAAATTTGACAGTTTCACATCAATACTCGTCCACAGTTGCTTCAGTATTCTGGTGCTGACGGCGTACTCACAGTCCCATAGGTCCAGCCCTGCTCAATACGAGTGACAGCCCACAGCTCGTGAATATTCTCCGCCAGCTTCTCTCGGATGCGTTCCAGGTGAGGTGGCAACACGATCTATAAAGGAAAGAGAAGTCAGCAACTGAAAAGTACCAAATATGACCAAAGTCTGATTTCAGTTTTAGAGTTCTACCTGAACGGTGTCCACGGGGCAGGGGGTGAACGAGGTGTGGGTGAGGGATAAAGTGGGGCCTAGAAGGTTGCGAACACCCTCAAAGTCGTGCTTGTACTCCTTGATGGGTTCAATACGCATCCTCTCTCTGGGCAGCACAGCTTCGTAACACGGGGCGTAACCGGGTGGAGGCATGAACTTGAAGTCTCCGTGGCGACCACCAAGAAGGAAGCGGGCCCTGATGTGACAAAAACAGTTAGCCCTGGTCTTAATCTGCTTGAAACTGAGCTTCACGTACTGCTGAAGTCCTTTATGACAATAGGGCAATGATCTGTATAAGCCTCATAAGGAAGAAACCATTGATTTAATTTCTGTGCCAGTTCCTGAGCCTGTGTTTCCCTTCCTGCTGCTGTCATCAGTCAATGCAACATAATCCCCATCTCAGCACTATGACGGACCATTACACACAGCAGCTGTAAAAACTCTGTCAGGACAAGACACTGTAGACTTTAGAGATTATGCGGCGAGATTTAGAGATAAAGAAAGAGCATTTGAAACTAACAGACTGCAGTAATGTGTCACTTAAAATATTCTGTCATCTTAAATGATTTTTGAATACTTTGCCATTTTGTTTATGTGTAACTACACTCATGGGGCACAAATTAGTACTAAATGGGATCATTTTAAAAGCTGGCAGCCTTTCTATGCCTGCATCACTGCGCTGAATTAATATTTGTCACTTTAATTCACTGTTGCATCAGTTAAATTAAGAAATTAACAAATCAAATTAACAGAAAACAAGAAAAGAAAATGGCACAGATGACTTTGCTGTCATGTTGAACTTACTTGACTCCTGCAGAGAAGCTGATGACGGGGAAGAAGAGGCCGTCCACGTTAAAGTTTTCAAACATGCCCTGAACTGGGTGGCCGTTAATGCGGAAGGAGATACTGGGCACGCTCAGATCCAGACAGCAGCTGACGACATCATCCGCAGCCAGAGTGTGAGCGCTGGGCGAAGCCACCTGACGGGCGACGGTACCTGAACAGCAGAGCAGAAAACAAAAGTCACTACAAGACAAACAGCATCATGGGAAATAGTAAAGTTCAGGAAGCAAGTCCCACCTGACCACAGATGTAGTCCATCAAAGCCGTAAGAGTAAAGGTCATCTCCTACACCGTTGCCTCCCCAGCCTTCTCCTCCTCCAGGGTAGGGGCTGTAGCCCTCCGTCATAGCCCAGCCCACCCTCAGGTGAGTCGCCTGTGCTGTCACAAAGGGCTCCACGTAGTCCACCATCATCTCGTAGTACCACTTCTTATACTGGGTGGACCCCTCACATGTACCCAGGAAGATATTGGGTCGCACACTGAGTTTCATAAGACAAAATATGTGTGAAAAAGAGAAAAACAACTAGTAGAATGTAAATTCTGCAGTAGATTAAGTACCTGGTGGCGTAGTTTACAATGTTAGTCTGCAGCAGGAGGTCGCGACCCGGGAGCAGGTTTTCAGTGATGAGGTTCTGGTTGGACCTCACAGCAACACCGTTACACACACAAAGAGAGCGCAAGACATCCAGCACCTACACGAAAAACACAACTATCACCTCCATTTTTACATGTGAAGCTTCCATCCACTGCATTACAACAAACCAGGAAGTGTTTCATGAGGATGCTACAACACTCCAAATCACCACCTGCAACTGTGTCAGCTGGACCTAATTAATGTGACGCAGGCAAATGTTACTTTCCCTCCCTGTTCCTGGCAATAAGAGAAGACAAACCTTGTGGTTCCTTCCATGTTTGTCCAGGAGAGAGATGATAGACTTAATGTGGTTCTCCTGGATGATGTTCAAAACCTCGGGGCTTTCAATTAGGACACAGTACAGCACCTCAAGAATACCTAATGGTAAAGAGAAGGAGGGCATATGACAAATTGTTAGCAGATTCATTAATTCAACCTTTCTTTAAACTCAAAGTACATTGAGGTGTGAAGGCCTCACATAAAATGTTAGCTGAGTAAAAGACTAGAAGACGTCATCACAAAAATAAGTTCAGACAATAAAATATGAAGAGGCAAAATTAGTAGACAGTAATTAGCACTTTTAAGTTATTAAAGACAATTACATCAACTAAAACAAGAGCAGTTTGAAGTCAAACAGGATTAAATTATAAAACCGAACTGTCAAAATGTTAAAAAATGAATTTAGATTGATTTTTTGGTTATTCTGGACAGTAAATAACCTGCAATGTAATCCAGTCATTTGAGCAGGTACAATAAGGGCCCACACTAAAAGACAGTAATGAGTTGATGTGAGGGGGTAAAGAAAAGAGTACAGAGAGTGAGGGGCATCCAACTTTAGCATACAGCTCAAAATGATGAGCGTTTTAACTATAGGCAGTCATAAATCTTAGTACAGAGTCATGGACAGCATCCAAGAGCTGTAGAGTTGTAGCTGATGTATATATGTATAAGATGTCAGCAGAATCCAGGACTGATAAGAAAAAGTTGCCTAAGAAAGGGTTTTTCTACAATGCAGAGAGATGTGATTTGTTTCTACAAAAATAAATTGTTTTTTTGACATAATATAATCATCGGTGTTGACACACAACAATATCGAAAAAGTGTGCTTCTCTCAAATGCCCAAATATTTATACTCTGTACATTCCTCTACCAGTCAGAGTCGAGATGAAAAGATTGTCAAAAGCAATGTTTTTCAGGTGGGTGAAAATCCTGTTTTTTTGTTTTGACTACACTGAGAACTAATTCATCTATACTGAGTGCAATTTCAGCACAACAGTATAGTAGGGTATCATTGGCATCAAGACGTATATTACTGTGGGATACTGAGGAAATCTATGTAAAAGATGAACAGCACAGGCTGGAGGATTGAGATTCTAAAGGGCTATGCAAAAATAAGTAGTAATCTAAGACAAATTGTAAGTAAAAATATCCCTTAATAGAAATTAAGTGCCTTACATAACAAAGTGCTTATTAAAAAACACACCAAGAAGGTTCGATTTTAGCAATTTTCCAAACTAGGTTTCAGACTAGACTGGCTGACACTGAGATCTGTGGCTGAGGATAAGCTCACAATAGTTTAAAGTTCTCTACATCCAGCCAACACTTAACAAGCAATTAGTCAATTCTAAAGATCAGGTCTAATTAGTGGATGGATAAAGTGATAGCATCTGATACCCGAGGAGGCCTCCAGACGGTCCAGTTTGCTGACCAGCCAGTCCAGGTTGTCACAGAACAATGCACAATTAGAGCGGTTCCCCCTGATTAGAGAAGCTGTGGAGTGGAAACACAAAGAGAGAAATAAAGTTACTTTATCCAACTGAGACAGCACTAAATTTGTGGATTGTGCTTTGTCAGAGTTCATAGCCTTTCTTGTACCCAGCAGCTCATAAAGAAGGTTGACAATCTCCTTCCAAGACTCTGCAGCTTCCTCTCCGGCAAATTCAGAGAAGTGAGCAGCAGTGTTGTACACGTTCAGGCGGTCGATGCACTCCAGCACGATGGTAATCATTCCCTGAGAGTTAAAGCAAAAACACAGCGACTAGGTTAGGCATACATAATCATTCAGGGGTTGTTTGTTAGTCTCATTGGCAATATTGTGGTAAAAGTCTGAAGAAGGTTCATTTCGAGGCTCAGATAAGAATTCAGTTTGGGGTTAAGAGCTCTGAATTATGTCACATAAACAGCTCACAAATATGTGTTCAGGTTTATTAGAAGTTGGGTTTAGTTAACCTGTAGTGGAGATGATGGTAATTCCTAAGGGAATTAATGAAATTTAATGTGCTCATGTGACAAAACAAGCATAACTGGTTGACTTTTAAGGGCGTAAAAGTTCTCCAGGGTGTCAAAAGTGGAAGAATTTATTAAAGTTTTAGGAACAAACTGTAAAATCAGCAGCTACTGAGAGTCAGTGTGAAGCTTTGAAGATGCAGATTACCTCCTCTTGGAAGAGGTTCTGCCGGTTGCGGAGGGATCGGAGCTTGGTCTGCTTCTCTTCGTGCTCCAGTTCCTCCTCGGGTGGACGAAAGTAGAAGATGAGATCCTGAAGCGAGAGGATGACTCCCTCCAGAGGAAGTGACACTGCCACCGGTGACTTGCTCTTCCCACTCAGAGAGTCCAGGCCCCTGCAAGGAACACAAACAGCAACACAATAAGTCTAAAGAAACATCGCTGCATCCTGTCACAAGGAATGGTTATGTAACATGCACACTTACTTGATGAACTGTCTGAAGAGGCCCGTGGTGCTGTAAATCATTCGAGCAGCCTGAGACTCTTCAGTTTGGGAGCGGGACACAGTTAGAGCGTCGTCCATGTGGCCCTCCTGGTGCAGAATGACCTGCAGACATGGACAAAAACATGACAGTGTAGATCTAAATAGGTGTTGTTTCTTATTGCTTATTATACAAAATATTCATGATTGTTTCTGGAGGCGAGTCTCGTTTCATTTCCTTGCCTTTCTCTTCATCATCCCCAAACGAGCAGCTTTGGCATCCAGGGCAGCATATGTGAGCCACAGGCCTGTGGACACATGCTGGACGAAGCACATGGACTCTCCGTACTTTATCTCTGGGATGCCCATCCCCTCGACGTCACGCTTCTGAGCCACGTCCACCTTCTCCTGCTCGGCGGAACCAGGACAAAAAGGACAGGTGGGGGTAAAATAAAAGGGGTCAATAACTGAAGAGATCATGAGATAACAAAATACTGAGAGGACTGTAAATTCGGACCTTTGAAGCACGGAAGCAGAATGCGGACAGCTTGGTATTGGCCCTCTCTGGGTCGACCACCAACAGGCCTTTTTCCTCATCAAGACACAGGTATCGGCCCGTGGTGATGTGGCGAATGCGGAAAGACTGTCCCCACTTCATGTGGCTACCGCTCCAGCTGCAGGCACAACGTGGAAACAAAGCATATTATAAAGGCTGGTACTGCCGCAGAATTCAGACATTTTGGCACATTATAGGCCAAGAAATTAACGATATGGTTATGCAAATGGTTGTACATGCTACTTGGACTGGGAAATTTCTTCATAACTGATCAATATGAAGCAAATCTTTATAAAATGCTAACATTCCGTGCGAGGTAGTGAAAGTCTCAGCTTAAACGAAGTGGAATAAGGTCATAATGGAATATATTTCTCTTGATTATCTTACATGTGTGCTACACTCTAAAGATAATGTGTTTCATAGTACATGGGAGGATTTTATTACCTACTCTGGAGTAGAAATTTCCTCTACCATCACTAGGAGGCTGGTGTAGGATTGCCTTTGCCTTTTCTTTTTCTCATTAACTCAATGTATTATCTGAGTCTCCATTTATGTAAATATGCAAGTATGTAAATTTGTAAAAGTCTGTGTCTGTGAGCTGAATTTGTTGTTGTTCTTCTGTTTGTTTTTATCTGTCTTCTTACATTTTGAAAACTAATAAATTAAAAAAAGCTAAAGTCTTTTGAAATACTACTATAATATGATTATCATTTTTTGATTGTTATGAACTCTTAAGCAAATTATGGAAAGCAAAAAAAACTGACACTTTTATAACATACATCAAGGACAAAAAGGCATTTCTGCCACTAAAACACAAAGAAAGTCTTCTTTTGGCCTAGATTTTCTCATGTAACCACAACATCCATGATCAGTTCAAGTATATTTAAGGTCTTATATTTTGTTAGCAAAAATATTTATTGTTTTTTGCACAGAAATGAATTACATATACAAGCGGCAGTCATGCTAAGAGTGTTCTGTGGGTATTTCTGACAAACCCTGGAGTCCCATTCGCACATGCGCATTCCACAACAGCAGAAGTAGTAAGTAAACTAAATTAAACTGTGAGGAAAATTGCAATCCAGATAACATAAAACACACAGGATAATAAGTTCATCTCAGTTATTTATTTGCTGAGCTCTTCATTAGTAGTCGGGGAGTCAAAGTGTTCTAAAAACAGCTGTCAGGCTTTATTGAAGGGCTTTGGGGAAACTCTCTGGGAGAACCTAATTCTCTCTGCCTAATGCACTGCTGTATCTAATGAATCCATCTATCGTGAGCAGGCAGGGAGGGATGTGTCCGTTTAAGGAGAATGAGCCTCCTAGCAGACAGGGTGGTGAATGCTACAACTCGCTGTGTGGCTCTGGGTGTGTTTGGCGTTAAAGGAATTCCAGAAAGCACCATGAGGGGGTTGGCAAACGGCTGAGGACTTCTGTTGCATTTTGCTCTCTTCTCTTTTCTTCAGAGGCAAAAAATATCCCAAAAAAACATGAGAGATTTGCACATTGATTCCTCAGTTTCAAACACTCTCGAGAGAAACCTCAGATTTATCACTCACAACAAGCACGCTTGACGCAAATGCATTGCTTATATGTAGCTATTCGAGGGACAATCACCTGATTCTGAGGGGCTCCAGCCTCCACAGGGATCGAGCCTGACTGCAAACAGCGCCGCCTTCATATGAGGCCGTCCTGCAGCAGAGCAGAAACACATATGCTTTCACATGATAGAAGATTAGCGGGACGTTTTGCTGCTCTGAATAATTCAGCTTTCTTTCCTTCTCACCTGCGTTTTTCCTCTCCTTCCTCTGGTGTAGCGATGGCCAGACACTCGTCCATGTGGCCGTGGAATAGCCTGAGAACGTGACCTCCAGTCAGAAACCCTGCAAGAAGGAAACACCCACCATAATGAGTAAAGAAATTTGTGCATTTCTCAGTGTGTGCTGCATGAATCTTTTAACATAAGCCCTAAATTCTCACATTTTCTTCCTGATTAGTTTGTATTTTGCAACACAACTACAAAAAAAACATATCAATGCTTATGGGTACATTTGTGTGTATAAAAGCTGTGTCTAAAATGACTGCAGAGCAAAAAGCAAGTTTGCATAAATCAAGTTTGTACCCTCAGCTAGCTCGCATCCTGAACTGATTGGGTTCATGTTCCACAGAGTTTGCATGAAGGAGGCGTCCACCATCAGATCTCCACTGGCATAGGACAGATGCTGAGGGCAGAAGACAAGAAAAGATGGGAAACAGATTGAGTTTAGCCAAACCTATTTCCGTCTAAATCCTCCACTGTGCAGCAACAGAGCGGAGTCTTACCAGGTATCTCTCAGAGGACACACTGACAAGGATGAGGTCGTCTCCCACTCGGACCTTCTCACCTTCTGATCTCTGCTTGGAGGCTGGATGAATAGTCCACCAGCACGCCTCACCTGCAAGAGGAGCAAACAGATATTGACTGATACCTTACAACATACGGCTGCTTCACACTTATCACCATCACACTGGTGTTTATCGTCATCAAACAAAAAACTGCAATAAAGCATGTAAACTGTTAATTCTAATTTATGTGAATAGTTTTGTGAAGGTATAATGTAACAAAAGATTTACACATTTTATTATTTTATGTTTCAATCTTATGTTTAATCACTCATAATTGAATTCACAATGTCCATATTCTGTATGCATTCATTTATTAACATAAATATTAAGTTTGAGTTGCTATGTGTACCATCAATAATCACAGACTGAGGATTCTTATTGGTATAAAAAGCCTGAGGGGGATGTCAGAAAAAGAAGTGAGATTTTGTCAATAATAGAAAAGCCTGTGTGTACAGTAAGAAATTCAGTTACTTATCTCTGCAAAGGCAATAAACTCACAACTTTTGTGAACAAATCTCGATAATGTCTCCGAGTAATGAGTTTCCGCCACAGAGGACAACTCAACAAAATTCAAAAACAATGTATAAACTCAGAAAAAACAATTACATAGTAGTACTAGAATGGCTGAGAAATCAGTTAAATGCGGTCTTAGGAAACAGTGAAATTTCAGTTTAGTTTTTACCAGTGGCATCTTCCTGCAAGCCTACATCGAAGGCCAGCTTGTCCGTGAGGGACCGAGATGTAGTCAGGCAGCTCAGGTACTGGAGGAGAAAGTTTGTATTCAGGACAGAATGCATGCATAATTCTGTTTTCTATCCATTTGTTATTCCATTTATGCCTTGTTAAGCTGCCTGTAGTCGGCCTTACCATGCCTGAGTGGTGGTGTCTCAGAAGAATGGCATGACCGTACAGTAAAGTACGATGGCCTCCACCCTGGGACGACTGAAGCAAGAAAGGATAGAATTTATTTATTTAACAGACTAAGTACGTCTGGATCAAACAGGAGAGGAAAACAAGGATGAATTTTTAAAGCTCCGAAGCTCTGAACCCCAACCGTGAATGGCTGGATCACAACATGTCATGGACTTCCACTGACACTGTTGTGTTTGTTGAGGTTGTATTTCATGATACCATGCTGCATGTATAGCCTAATAATCCAGAATTTTACTATTTATGTGCATGCTGTATGTGTTGTATGTGTTGTATAAGGATATATTCAGTATCTCTTGTCTTGGATGTGCAAAGTGTACCTAAATATTAGCTGAAATTCGCGAGTTGATTGTGTATTAAACGTATTTTTAACCAAAATAACACGGTGACATTTTCCCCAAAACAAAAAATTATTTACAACATCTGAGTCCATCTGCAGAAATGCAAGCAAACAGAGCCACATTAACACAGCAGCAGGAAATTAGGATAAAACTATGCTGTAAATCCTATTTTTCACAAACGACGTGACCGATGAAGTTCGACACAAAGGAGTCACCACAGATTACAGTCTCACAGGCACATCAACACAACATCCAACCGTCCTACCTTTTCTCAACATCCAGCAAGGATGCAACAAGAAAACACAGTTATTGTTGTAGACAGATTCACCAAAACAACGGCCTAGTCGAGCCAACAGGAAGATAAGCCTGTGTGTGAGGTTAAGCACCCATAATCCACTGGGATGAGTCAGGGGCAGGTAAGTGGTAGCTCGATATCAGGGGTCTCAGGCAGCATTAACACCAGGCTTGATTAGGACAGGTGTTGCTGCTGCTGCTGCTGCTGGTGATGTGTGTGTGTGTTTTCCTACGTCTGTCTGTGTGTGTGTTAAGAGGGATTTCGGCCTGCTGGTGTCCAGTTTCCCCATCTATCCCTGACAGAGGCGGCTGGGACACCGCGCTGGGCTGCATGCCATGCTATTCTCATCCTCATCATCGTGGCTCATTCGTATCTCTCAACTCCTGTGTAGCAGGAGCTGCCCAGACTAGTCATTGTTATGCAGCTAATTAAGCTATTAGCCTCGACCAGACACAGCTTCATTCATGTGTCATATCAAAAAAAAGTTAAAATCCTGTATGACCCTGCAAATATTCTTTGCTAAATTGCTCCTTACCGCTATAAATGATGTTTTGAGAGCTTAACAGTGATTAAAATTCACAGTAGCTGTAGTTAAAACGTTAATAAAACATGACTATTTTAGTATTTTAGGCTGTGCTTGCCTGGAAATCTACTGGAAAAAGGAAAAAATACTCCATGAATTAGCAAACTTTTAGCTATTTTAAACCTACGCAGTACGTATTAACAAGTCTTAATCATAAGCAGAGTTTTTAAGTTTAAAGTGCAGCAGTAAAAAATGCACATTGTGTATAAAAAGAAACAGAACTCAGCTTGACAAACAAAGAACAATGTCCTAAAACAAACCAACAACATCAAGCAAGGCAAAGTAATGATGAGAGCATGACAATAAATGCGCTGATGATATTTCTGCATGAAATGAAAGAATGATAGAAGAACTACATCAATCGTAACAGACAGATCTAGTTATTAGGGAGAAAAAAAGCACAGAAGTAAGAAATCCTGCTCACTACAACCTTGACTCTAGCTTTTCAACTTGAAATTGAATCAAAAATTTCAATAAAACTTCATTTTTTAAATCATACCAGTATCTATTTAGCCTCAGGATAAAATAATATTCCTTAGAAAATGGATTTATACACATGGAGAGCTACCGTTACTGCTGTTGAAACTGAATCACAGGTGCACAAAACAGTCACCACCTTGGGTTTGGGAGGGCTACACCGACATGAATCGAGACGTGTAAATGATACAGAGCTATTTCATTCATAGGACATCTAGCTGCCAACAGGACAGGGACAAGGACAGTTGCCAGGTTGGTTGGAACACACATTACAGGAAATAAGACATGTTAGCAGACATACCCATTTGTCCAAATCGACTGCCTGCTTGGCAGAGAGCAAGAAGGGGAGGGGAAGTGGTGTCAGATAGCAAGTAAAAAAACAAAACAAAAAAACCCAAACGTAATAAAAGCCAAAAATAAGTCCATCGATGGCGCTCGCATAGACTGAAGGGCTGTGATGTACGATATGCTGCGAGGTGAACTTTGACATTCATATTTAAAAGGTTGAATCTGCGTTTAAACAAAAAAGTAGTGGGAAAAAAGACAGAACAGGAGCTTTATATTTAACCCAGTCTGTTAGAGGGCTGATATACACACAAATACATTTATAAAAATGTGCATACACATAAAAAACCCTGTCTTTTATAATGATATCTGAGAATACATTATAATACTAAAGAAGCTTTGAAGTTGAGGTTAGCTGTGTTTGATTAAAAAAAAAACACATTTTAGGGTATCTAGTTGTGCTCAAAACAGAGGAACAGTGGCAGCATCAGAAATTGTATGGCTTCAAATAAGTACAAATTGCCTAACTTTTTATTTAGATGTTTTATTGAAAGCTCAAATTTTATAGTAGTCAACTCTGAGATGCAGCAATTAGCTCCAAAGTGCAGGTTAGGTGTGTTAAATGGGATTTAATGTTACTTTAACTAAGGATCGATTGGAAATTTTACTATTTGAAATGCTATGAGATGACAAATGTTGTGAATTGGTGCAATAAAAATAAACTTTAATAGAATGTAATCGAAGTGAAATTGTTGCAGGGTACCACCACATTGTTTTTGTGCTACATTTTGCTAAACACCTCACTGTAACATGCCGGATGTAAAGATAAAATTGGTGTTCACTTGCTTTGTTATTCTGAGAAAGACAGCAGACATGCACTTCCAAAATTACTGTTGTGTCTCCCATGAGTAGAATGTACTGAAGCAGTGAAAACAATATGAACGTTTTCTGCTCAGTCAAATCTGCCTGCAAACTCAGATTGCACACTACAAATACAGCAATCAGAGCTAAAATTGAAGACTATTGTCCTGTAACATTGAGACAAACAGGGGATAGAAGCAGTGAAACTGTGCAAAAGAACAGTATTTTTTAGCCAGTCATAAGGAATTATGAAAATCCATCTAAAAAAAGTCTATTCCTCTGCCATTTGTCAGTCATAGGACACAATTTAAACACATATGCATCTCTGTGTGTTCCTATGTATCTACGTAATATGAATCTACCTCAGTCATGTCCACTGTGTTGGCCAGCATCTCCTGCAGAGCTCGGACTGAGAGGGACTGCTCCAGAATGAAGGTGCATATGGCCAAGTCCGGAGGCACATTCTGCATTAACAGCACAGAGGTAAAGCAAAGTTGTTTAAAAAAACAAGGTTGTATTTGACAGGACAATCCAAAAAGGAAGGAAAGGTCATGGCTTTTTACCTGAGCGTTGGACGTGGTCTCCAGGAAGCAGAGGCGGTTGCCGAAGCCCTCGCAGGACAGGCATAATTTAATCTGCTGCTCCTTCAGGACGGAGGCAGTGCACTGCAGAACCACCTGGTCATCCTGCAGCCGGGACACAAACAAACACACATTATTATTTCATGTTCCCATTACCAATTCAGCTATTCCCCTAAAACCTGCTTTGCCGCTTGTTCCTGCTCAGCCAGCTATTTTCATATTTTAGCTTCTTTTTTTTAAAGCAGTGTAAGTAAAAAAAACAAACAAAAAGACTTGATGTTGGATGCAGGTTTTGTTATGTGAAATACCAACCTTTTATTGAGACACTCGGGAAGGAGAACAAAAGAGGAAAACTTGCTGTTACGGCCACAGGTACCTGTGTGCCGCCTGGTTTCTGGGTGGTTTTCTGTTGGACCTTTGTGTGTCTGAGATTGCATGTGTGTGTTCAGCTGTGGCTGGTTACAGAGTCTCTCCAGAACCCCAGCTGCCAGCCTTTCCACCTGATGCCTCCGGAGTTGACTACCTGCACTGCAGCCCTGTTCTCCCTACCTCCCAACCTTCCTAATTAGGCCTCCTTCCAGCTCGCCTCCACCTTCAACCAACCAGACACAGCCATCACCACACCTGTTGCCAGCATACCTGCAGCTATGCTATTCGTCTGGGTGGCTGGTATCTGTGACCAGTCCATCCTGGTGCCTCTCTGAGTGTCGTATTGTTGTTTGTGTGATGTGTTTCAGTCTGTAGGTACGTGTGGTTGGTTGGTGGAAACCACGGACACTTCGGTCTGCAGACGCTCTTGGTGAGTTCTACAGATACTTCGGGCTTCTGTTGTCGGCTGCTACTTTGGCGTGGAGCTTGGAGCTTCAGGTAGCAGTCTGCCAGCTTAGTGAATAAGCCATTCTGTGTTTGAGTATTTGTGACCTGTGTGGCCAGCGTGTGCGAGTGTGAGGCACCAGTTTTGCTGAGTTCCTTTTTGCACACTTTTTATTAGTTTTTGTTACTGGTGTTGGTGTTTTACATTTTACAGCACATTTTATAAAAGGCACCTGCTGTACAGCACACAGTGACCAAAAATGTTGTCCAAAGCATACTTTAAGAATAATGCATTTTATGCTTTTTACCCAGAATTCCTCACTGTGATGCTAATACACTTAGTAAACTTGGCTTAATTATACAATCTATCACATTGAAGGGGTATTAAAGTTATGTAATTGTAACTTAAATAACAACACTAGCAATAAAGGAACTTTGCAAAGATGGACATTAACTGATGCTCATCTTGTACCTAAATGAATGAAAGTCAACAGTCACCTGCAAAAAAGACAAATCTACTTTCAAAATCAGCGACTAAATGGACACTAGTTGTTGTAAAGGAGGCACAACCACTGATGTGTTTTGAAATGGCCGGCTGACAATGCTGCAAACTGCCCTTCCAGTAGGAAGAAGCAGCACAATGCTCCACACAACTCATTTGCACAAGCAGAATGCTAACAGTCAGTAATTTGTTGCTCCTCGTCAATGCCTGCGCCGTCCAGAGACCGGTGTAAATACGGCGATAAACACCTCCTCCCAGTGGAAACCCACACCTGACACTCCACATTCTCAGCTGCTCCTTCTCCTCCGTCATTATGTAAGTGGGTCCATCGTTTAACCTGAGTAATATTCCTCTCCACAGTTCTGGACAGATTCCTGACTTTTCCCCCTCTCGTCTAACAACTAATGAATCATTCTGTCTTCTCAATCTTGACCTGCTCGCCGTCTGGCCTCGGCGAATCCGCACCAGGTATGCGTCGTGACTTATTGTCAGGGATAACAGGCAGCGAGGAGGCCGACAGGCAGCGTAGTCAGGAGTTTGCATGTCTGTGTTTATGGCACATAGCGGGAAAATGGAAGGTGATGCAGATCAGTGACCTCATAACATCTACTCCCCCTTCATACTCAGAGGCCTCTAGTGTTTCTCTGGCTGCAGTGGCCTCCTCTTCCTTTGGCTGGGCTATCATCTATCTCTCCTCAGCCTAGAAATGTCTCCTCTGTCCTGTCCTCGTGTTCCCTGCTTTGCACTCAAGAAAGTGGAGCAATGTGTCCTCTGTTTCATGAGCAACAGCACTCAATATACAACTCGAGTGTTGCTAAAACTGTAAGGGGAACGTGCAAACATGACTTTCTCCGAGAATCTGTGGCGAAGAGAATCGATTTTTAAAGGATGTCAAGCAGGCAGTGGAATATCTTTCCCATCATCCTCTTATGACAGCAGTACCTAAAGTACACACCAGATTTAGAACCTATAGGTGCTACAGGGACGTGGATTTTGATAGATAGATAGATAGATAGATAGATAGATAGATACTTTATTAATCCGGAGGGAAGTTCAAGTGGTTTGAGAGGGAATAAAACAGGTTAAAGTGTTTGTGTTTTGAGTGTATTAATACTCAAACGACAGTCCCCATTAAGGAGATAGGGCTGAGCTAGTGGGTGTCTAAAAGCAGACTGAAGTAAGCCAGTGACTCATTGCTCTGAGACGAGATGTGCGATCGGATGACAGCCGTAGACGATATATGTCCCAGCGTTATACAGCAGTGCGGCCCAGCGGCCTCCATCTATTTCAACAGCTACAGTCTCACACGGCGGACTTACTCAGCTTCAATCGCTCTCCTTCTGGAGGCAAGATCAAAAAGAAGAAGCGCAATTAGGTGACTGTGAGAGTGAAAGCATCCAGGCATGAAACCTGCACAGAGAAATGCAGGCCTGGATGAGGATACTCTATTGCATGCCCGTATCAGTTTGTCACAGTGTGGAACTTGCTCACAATGAATAATATTATTACTGAAATAATTACATGACTGTTCAAAAGTTTGAGGTCACCCAGGCAATTTTGGGTTTTCCATGAAAACTCACTCTTTTATTCATGTGCTAACATAACTGCACAAGGGTTTTCTAATCAACAATGAGCCTTTCAACACCATTAGCTAACACAATGTAGCATTAGAACACAGGAGTGATGGTTGCTGGAAATGTTCCTCTGTACCTCTATGGAGATATTCCATTAAAAATCAGCTGTTTCCATCTAGAAAAGTCATTTACCACATTAACATGTCTAAACTGCATTTATGATGAATTTAATGTTATCTTCATTGAGAAAAAAAAAGCTTTTCTTTCAAATATAAGGACATTTCTAAGTGACCCCAAACGTTTGAACTGTAGTGTATCATCTGGATTTTGAGGAACCGTAAAACAAACTACAAAACCTTGTTGTGCTGTGCAGGAAGGCAAAGAACCAATTTTTCCCATACAAACCTGCAGAATTCTCAAACTCTTATTGTATTTTATAGATTTAACCTGTCAAGTGTGATTCAAAGCCCCAGACAGAATGTCAGTTACTGTCAACCTGGCAGCCGGAGAGGACAAACACATCAGCGTCTGCCAGGATTTTCCAGCACTTTGTTGGTAAATGGATAAACTGGTTATTCCATCCTGAATGCTGTTTCACTCAGAGTTATAAAGAGTTACAAAAGCACTCTGTTGAATGCATCACCAGCTCCACAGCGGTGTCCTTCCAAGAGTCACACTGCGTGAATCACTTCCAATCCGACCACGTGAAAAGCTGACTTAGACACCGCAGAAACCCCGAGGCTTAACTCACACTTTTATTAATAGAAGCAGCTTTTAGGATTTGAAGGATGTGCAACTGACTGGTTATTGTAAACCAAACACAAGTCCTGATTATTTGCTAATCTCTCATAGCTGATTGAGCAAAAACAGATGAGCGACACCAGGATGTGATGGTTATTATCCTCCTGACCTAGTGAACTTATAGCTGGGTGGTAAAGAGACGTACATGAAACAAATCTGATGTCTAAACAGCATGAAAGGTGTTGGGTTACAGTTAAAAACCATGTTCGGACTTGGAAGCTGAAGTACGTGGGCTATGCGGATCCTCAGGGTCAAAGGTGGGAGGCAGAGACAATTGGTTCTTAAGTGGCAGCCAGTTAGACAAACAAACAACCACACAAGTGTGTGCAAATAGGGGCGCGTAATGCAGCAGAGATTTACAGCCAGAAGCACAGATAGCGCCTGAAAGCAGACACCTTTGTATACTCGGCGATGGCGCAGACAGAGGGTAGCCAGGCTTCCCCAGCTGAGCAGGCACGGTGCCCGAAACACACAGGAAACAAGCAAACAAACAAACCGATGCACAGCAGTGAGCGATATCTGCACCCTCCAGTCCTCTGACAGTAAACTAAGCTGAGAGATAGGGCAAAGTGCGATTCTACAACCGTAAACAAAGCAGAGTGTGCGTTAGTTCAGTGTGTGTGTGTGCTGTGATACTTCTGTATGTGGAACGTCCTTAAATTCAGGGAGGCAACTGGGGCAGCAGAACCTTGGACATACAGTAGGGCATCGAGTTTATCTGGGATGTAACACTTTAGATGCACTGATGTGAATGCAGCATCCAGCTCGGTGCAGACACATTTCTAAACTCCAGATGGTTTGTCTTCTCCGCTAGCAGATAATTAGCTTTGATTCAGGACTTGTTTACATCTCAAAATTGCAAATTGAAGCAAGTGAACTTCTAGTTATGATCACAAAAAGCAGATTTACTGATTTTGAGTTGCATGATGGCCCAAAAAACACAGAAGTTTATTCCACCAGCCATTCCCCTCATAAAGAAAAATATCCATAAATTGTTTAGGTTTAAAAAAAAATTATGTCCAGACTATCTGATATTACATTTTTTGATTAATAGATCACAAGGTAATGTCAATCTCCAAAATGACATAACAAATTTTGGTAGCACTTTATAATAACTATACACTATTAAGCATTAGTTAAGCATTGGTTAAGCATAATTTCAGCATTAGTTAATCCTTAAATCCTCATGAACTCATCATGAATTCACCATTAGTAATGCATTACAAAGCATTAGTAAAGACAGTTTTAAATGTTCAACCAACACATTATTAAGCATTAGTTAAACATTAGTAAAGTGCTTAATTCATCGTTAACTCATCATTTGTAACTAATTAGTTATACGTGCATAATTAATCATGAATTCATGATCTGTATGGCATTTATTATGCATTACTAAGCACTTAATAAATCCGGTTAAAAATGTTTTGTTGCTCATTGATAATCTCAGATGTTAATACTTTATAAAGGGTTAGCAACTGTGTTAGTATATGATTTACAAACACATATTCATCCTCAATGAATAACTTATTAATGCGGTTACTACTCATTAGTTCAGTATATTCCGTGAGCCCATCTAAAGTGAGGACTATCTATGCTTTATAAAGCATTTATAAAGGACACAGAAGCAAAGATATACAAAGTGTCAGTTTTATTGGTCCCAAACAATACAAGCTCTTTTAAATACACACTTTAAACAAATACAATCTATAAAATTTCAAGTAAACTTGACAAACATCTTCAAATAACAACAGTCTGTGATCGAATAAAATAGAAAAATAAAATACAAGCTCTTTTAAATACACACTTTGCAATCCTTAACATTTCAAGTAAACTGGTGAACTATCTCTTCAGGGCACACACACACCAGAGGTAAGTGGCTGCCTGATTCTGGGATTCCGCCAGTGCATTTCAATGGTGTGCCCTTGAAGTGCACAAAGTGCTTTACAGTAAAACAAATATACCGTTTTCAAATATTGCAAGATAACACTAGATAATTTCTGCAACCTGTTTGCCTCTACGATCAGCTGCCATCTCCCCAGCGTGATATGGCTCTCTCTAACCCGCGCGGTCTCGCTCTCCAGAACCGCGGAGGAGGTTGGGACTTGCAGGACTCTGGGACTCTGGGATTTTGGAGCATGCGCACTAGCATTTTTGACGGTAAGAGCATGCGCAGTAGCGTCCTACACGTCCCAGAGTCCTACAAGTCCCAGCCTCCTCCGCGGTTCTGGAGAGCGAGAGCGAGACCGCGCGTTTTTTTTTTAAAATTTTTCTGAAATGCGGAAGTCGGAGAGAGAGCCATATCACGCTGGGGAGATGGCAGCTGATCGTAGAGGCAAACAGGTTGCAGAAATTATCTAGTGTTATCTTGCAATATTTGAAAACGGTATATTTGTTTTACTGTAAAGGACTTTGTGCACTTCAAGGGCACACCACTGAAATGCACTGGCGGAATCCCAGAATCAGGCAGCCACTTACCTCTGGTGTGTGTGTGCCCTGAAGAGATAGTTCACCAGTTTACTTGAAATGTTAAGGATTGCAAAGTGTGTATTTAAAAGAGCTTGTATTTTATTTTTCTATTTTATACGATCACAGACTGTTGTTATTTGAAGATGTTTGTCAAGTTTACTTGAAATTTTATAGATTGTATTTGTTTAAAGTGTGTATTTAAAAGAGCTTGTATTGTTTGGGACCAATAAAACTGACACTTTGTATATCTTTGCTTCTGTGTCCTTTATAAATGCTTTATAAAGCATAGATTGTCCTCACTTTAGATGGGCTCACGGAATATACTTAACTAATGAGTAGTAACCGCATTAATAAGCTATTCATTGAGGATGAATATGTGTTTGTAAATCATATACTAACACAGTTGCTAACCCTTTATAAAGTATTAACATCTGAGATTATCAATGAGCAACAAAACATTTTTAACCGGATTTATTAAGTGCTTAGTAATGCATAATAAATGTCATACAGATCATGAATTCATGATTTATTATGCACGTATAACTAATTAGTTACAAATGATGAGTTAACGATGAATTAAGCACTTTACTAATGTTTAACTAATGCTTAATAATGTGTTGGTTGAACATTTAAAACTGTCTTTACTAATGCTTTGTAATGCATTACTAATGGTGAATTCATGATGAGTTCATGAGGATTTAAGGATTAACTAATGCTGAAATTATGCTTAACCAATGCTTAACTAATGCTTAATAGTGTATAGTTATTATAAAGTGCTACCCAAATTTTTATTATTTATCGTAATGAGATTGTTTTTCACAGCAGAATCAGTAAAAATACACACATTCACACATCACCATTTGTTTTTTATTAAGAATTTTCAGACATGTATATTTTTTTCTCATCTAAAGTACATAATTTATATGGACAACTAATACAGCACAGTATTTATTGTTTTTATTTATATTGCATCCTATGGGGTTTCACAGCAGAGTTCATAGCTATTATTAATGTTTTTATCTACTTTGAAAATTAATATGTTTTAACAGAGTGTGTATTGTTTCACCATGAATTATTTACAGTCCATTTCATTGTACTATTTCAGCATCACTCTCAGACTTGTGAAAACCTGCCCAGCAATCAAATCTCTCCTGTCAAACAAATACCATATCCGTTCTTTCTTTTACGGCTCCAGATTCTTGCTCGATGCTCTCATTAAACGGTGCTGATGCAGGCCACCCCAGGGCATCGATTATATTTCTGTGGATGTGAGTGAGGAGAGCGAGGGACAGCACATTGCACAGCATGTGGGTGGAGGAGAGGAACAGTTCAATCAGGGGCAGTGATGGGGTTTCCCTTTGAAAACGGGAAGAGACCATGCAGGTGCACCATCAGCATCCTCCATCAAAGAGTGCAGTCTGAAGCGCCTTGTGGCTTCCCCGCTCTTGAATCACGCACTTGGACTCATGTTTTCTCTTCTACTCTACACTGTAAAGAGAAAAAATCTCTCAAAGAACCTTTATTTTGTGTCTTTCCTCCAAACAATTGTCGTTTGTCATCATTCTCTTCAATAACTGCTCATTTCACTGAACTTTAATTTACGCTGCATGCAGTACGTACAGTCTAGATCTTTTACCATTTCACTTCTAAAAACACTCAAATCGCCTCCTTACTGCAGCGTCAACCAACACCAAAGCACAAGTCACACATTTTCTTGCAGGTAACTGCAGCTGACAGCCCATGAGACTGGAAAAAAAACACAATTGCAAGCCTGTACTGACATTTACGAGGTGACAATAAAGCATTGTGCAAAGGATTTTGGGCCTTTATTATGTCATCAATCAACAATCAGGTGTTTGATTGGTCCCAGATTCCCTCTGCAGCATCTGACAAACAAATCGAAAAATCTTCAGCAACATGGAAATACAAAAACTCCTGCAACAGATGGCATGGCCCCCACTGAGCCTTAATATTGAGTTAATCTGCAGATACATGAGGGAAGAAAACCAAATGATGCACTCTAATCGACAACAGAGCTGTAGTCACCATGCTTGGATCAAACTACCTGCCGAGTATCACAAAAAAAACTGTACACAACACTGTAAAAAAATGTTCGTAAATTTCACAGTGCAAAACTGTTCAATCAAAATGGCAAAAATCTGTTAACTCTAAACCTGTTCGATACAGTTTATATTAAATTGGATCACCATAAATAGTTAAATTCAGAGGAAAATGTCTTTTTTTTTTCATTTTTCCTCTTGAGAATATGCATGTCCCTACTCTTGCACAGTTATTTAATGGAAAAATGCTGTAACAAAAACATCAATGCTGTAATTTTTGCAATTATTTCTTGAAAAGAAAATAATTTTTCACAGTTGTGCTGATAACAGCAACAAATTGTAGCATTTACAACAAGTGACATGGCAATTTTTTTCCTTTATTTCATGTAAAAAATACAGTTTGTACATGTCAAATTGATTAGTGGTAATAACAGACATATGCTTTAATATTTATGGCAGCTATAACTGCAATTTTTGCTAAAAAAAATAGATATATTAAATGTTAAATACACGAATTGTTGAGCTGATAAAGGAAAAATGCTGCAGTATTTGTAATAAGTCAAACAAATTTGATCTTATATGGAATGTTCATGTAGATTTTCAAGTAAAACAAAAATTTCTTTAAAGGCCAAAATTTTTTTCACAGTAAAATATGGAATAAACCACATGTTTAACCATAAAAATCAACAGTATGAATACATTTCTTTACTGTAAATGAAAAAAAAATGTTTTACCGCAATTTTACAACCACAGCTGCCAGACTTCAACCATAAAAATAACTTCTTTTTTATAGTGAAGTTTGTCTTTTAATTAGGAGAATTGGTGTAGTTTTAAGGGGAAAGTGTTGCCATTCGGAATATTAACATTATTTTTTTTGTTTACAGGACTTTATATGAAGTTTATTTACAATTTTTTTGAAAAAATCTATATTTTTGAAAAACTGCGCCAAACAGCACCTCAATTACACATTAAAAAACTATATTTTCTCACTAAAAGAAGTTAAAGGATAAAGGTTAAAGGGTACTCAATATAGGCTCTATATACCTATGTAAATGTACTGTGAACTGTGCTTATGTTTCACTTCTATTATTGCTTTTACTGTATCTCCACCATGTAAACTCTGATGGCAGAAACATCAACCAGCTCCATAAGAAGTATTACTATACATTCAGTAGTACACATGTACAGTCAACTGAAGTTAAAACCAAACAGTTATTTGTAACACTGTTTTAATTTAGCTGTTGTGCAAAGACAGCTCAACTAAAAACACTTAGAAGTCTCTCTTCCAAACCCTTTGAGTGACTTCTATAATATCACGGTGGTGCTTTTCCTGACATGACATTAATATAACACTCTTTGAAGACTCAAAACCTTGAAAATGATGCAAGAACAACCACACAGATTTTTGCAACAAGCCTTGTTCTGTTGCATCAAAGCTGCGGCTTGTTTCCTTCTGCTTCGCCGTCACAATACAACAAACTTAAATGCCACAAAATGTGTTTCTGTCTGACAGCTAAAAGTGTTTGTGAAAGATATCCTGCTCGCGGCTTCAGGCTGTTGATTTTTGTTTGTGCAACACAGGAGCAAAGCCCCTGCAGGCTGAGTGACAGCAGGACACCAAACAACAAGGCAACTGTTATCTCACTTATACACGACTATAGGACTAAACAGCTCAGGCTGCGCGCATTTGAAAATAAATCGCAGGCAAACTGAGGGAAAGCTTCACCCCGCTGTTCCTATGAGTGTGTCTGGGCTTTGAGTTGTGTGTCTAATGTGCTGTAATGACTTGCAGATAAGTTCTGCAGTATAAAGTTGTTTGAGAGAGACGGAACTGCTGATAAATCTTCCAGCACAAAAGAAGTCGAGAACAATCAGACTCTGATTCTCTCCTTCCTGTTTCTTTCATTGCACTCCATAACATCTCTCTTCACTCTATTATTTAATCGCCTTCCTCTTTTCTGTCCTTTTACTCCATTACTTCCAGCGCTCTGCTGTGGGCCTTCCCCCTCCACTCCGCTCCTATTTTAGTTGGCTGCACCTGTCACGATCACATTCCCTCCTTCTGCTGACCAGCAGATACTTGGAGGTCTCACTTGAAGAAAGAGCCAACAGAGACTTTCGTTCGCAGGGGAGACATTGAACACACGGGACACTAACCTCTGCTTCTGAAGAGCAGAAAGAAAAAGTCAAATTAACCCACGAATGCTCTAAAAATGATTAAATTTGAGCAACTAAAGACGCTTACAGCTCAGTAGGTTACACATTTCAGCAACATTGGTAACAGAAGTAAGGTTGAAGTCTTAACATCTGCTGCTTTATTTGATAAAGATTATTCTCTTTCCAGGTTGCAAACAAAAAGTAGGCTAAGACAGATACCTTCTAAACAGAATAACCACGTTTCCCTATCTGATAATTTCCCCTGACAGCTAAGCTACTAGCTACTCCAAGCCGACGCCGTGATAATTCACAAATCAGATTCTAAGGAGCATTTAATTTTGATTTCATTAGCACACTGTGTTTTGACAGCTCACACACACACACATTGGCTTTGACTTCCTGCGGCTCAGTTAAACCGCTACAAACTAGCAGACATCAAACATTAAACAGCCTTTGCCCTTTGAAAGACGATAAGTCTGGCAGACAGCAGCGAGTCAAGGGAAAGCACCGTTATGAATAAATTATTTCTGCTGGCCAGGATCCAAAATCCATTCTTCCAAAAAAAAAGAAAAGAGAAAAAAGCCCATTTGCCTTCAAAATTGGCAAAGTACCTCCCTGACCAGGCGATCTGTGAAAAGCAGATATGTTAATCTAAAACGGAATAAGTTTTGTTTTGCAGCATGACTTTGTTGAAATCAGATTACAGCCTAATATCCTGAGTAAACAGGAGTAAAGAAAAACTGAAAATGTGAATATTCGCACATCATACTGCTGTGTTTCAGAGAGTTTAATGAATTTCTTCTTCTGTTTCCATCATCTGGTTGATGATAAAGTTACACAATGTAAATTAAAGCGTCAACAATTGATTGATTGATTAGTTGTTTTTCATTAAATGAAACACTACCAGCTACAACTGCAAGTATTTTAATATTAAACAAACTGGCTTAAATATTTTTTAAGAAAAAATATCTAATACAATATTTTCTGGTTTACTTTCTCTGCTATGACAGTATAAACATCTCTGTGTTGCAGACAAAATAAGACTGATGAGCCCTTAATTAATCCCTAATAACTACAATTGCAAATATTTTGAGTTTAAATTAACCGGTTTGAACTTATTATTCCTTCCTTCTGTGCCAGTCAACTAAATATCTTTGGTTTGTGGACAAAACAAGACTTTAGGAAACACTGATGGACATTCTTCACCAATTTCTTGGATTTTACAGATCAAAAAGCTAATCAGGTAATTGAGAAAACAACTGATTGATCAATGAGCAATGA
This sequence comes from Acanthochromis polyacanthus, assembly GCF_021347895.1. Lineage (NCBI taxonomy): Eukaryota > Metazoa > Chordata > Actinopteri > Pomacentridae > Acanthochromis > Acanthochromis polyacanthus. The sequence goes on from NC_067125.1 coordinate 26,339,257, forward strand.
AAATAATTGCTAGTTGAAGCTAATTAGATGATTACAGAGCTTGTACCAACATTCAGCTGCCATATAAATGATCTGCAATGCAAAGTATTTATGAATTTGTAGCATAAAAACTGTATATAACTTATTAGAAGCAGAGTGTGTACCTGTACACACAATGCAATGGTTAATTTTGTTTATTTTTATTTGTATGTGACTAAAACTGGGCCAATTAGATTCATTTAATGGAAGTTTGACATAAACTATCCGTCTGTCATCTACAGTTCACCTCAATTTGCCACCTTTGGATTGTGCGAGTGAAAATATGGTCACACGAGCAGCATAACAAGACAGTGATTGTGTAATACTTCCCCTCTCCCTGTCTGTCTCGTGCCTGAAAGAGCAAAGCTGACCACCTGTTTATTGTGTAAACCTGCAGGCCGACGAACAGGTGCTGCACGAGCGTACACGCAAGTGTGTCTATGTGAGATTGCGGTTGTGTTGTCGTCCCACCGAGGACGTGTTCATCTCCCTGGCTCAGCACTTCTAAAGCCGTGTTCTGCTCTCGCCCTCCCATAAACCGTCCGTCATCTGCAGTCATTACAGAATCTGCTGCTACTGTAGCTCAGTCAGCGTGAAAAAAAACAGAAAGGGAAGACGGAGGACAGCTGGGATGAAAAATGAGCAGAAACTCTCTGAACAACTAAACAGGAAAAGCCATCAAATAAAATGTGTGTCATAGTGTTGGGTTTCCTCAGTCAGTGTCATCTCGACTGCAGAGATCAGCAGCCAGATCTCACAGGAGGAAAAAAAAAAGCAATACAGACATGATGGTATTACACTTCCTCTGGGAAACATAATGTGCCGAAGAAAAAAGAAAATACAGAGGGAGGAGGAAAGTGATGAAAAGTAAGCTTAACATTTTGGCAGAAGTTATGAGACTCTGCAGGGGCAGAGATGTAGAGGGCTGGTTTCAGCACCTGAATTTGATTGTGTTGCCTTGTTTACTGTTAGATCTTACAAGGTTTGACAGCACTTCATCTAATCTAAATGCAGCGTTGAATAGGTGCAAATATTATTTGCTGTATTTGCACTTAAGTTTAATTAAAATTAAGTGATTAAAATAGTGAATTATCAGGCAATCATTTCATTTTATCTGTTTAAAAATGTTTTCTTCATTCCTTTTTGATTTTTAAACAGGAACATATGATAAAGATTTTGCTAATAGAGCTTAGCAAATGTGGGTATTCTATCATCTTTGAAGGTCATGCAGCACTGGCCTTGCTAGTCTAAAAAGCTGAAGTGGTCACACATGACCATCTGGGATCTTTGTCACCACCTTGCATTTGTTTTCTGCACCTCTATTGTCTATAAAATAAAAAGCAAAATGGCAAAAATCAGTCAATAAAGTCAGTAAATGCCCTAAAATCTTTGAATCCTACAAACGCCACCAGACAATTATCATCCAAAAACCAGTAAATTGTAGTTCGAATGTTGTTTCGTCTTCAGAAACTTGGTCCTTTGTGCTTTCTCTTGCAGATCTCTGGCTGGGCGGAGCTTGTAATCATCATTTTATTACCTGGGTGTACCTGGACAGAGTCTTAAGGTCATTTAAACCTGATGTTCAGCTACCAGCTCTGCATGTTCTGGTGTGTTGGTTTCACATACTTTCATCACACACTGAATTTTACTATCAAACCTTATTCAGATTTGCTTTTGTTTAATAAATTTAAGCAAATTCCAGTAAAAGTCTCCCTTCTTTGTTGCAGCCTGCAACAAAGTTGAAACGAATTGGGGGCTTGTCCGGGGAAGACACACTGCACTAAAACTCCTCTGCACTTCACTTTACAGCCAGAGCTGTGTGACATTGAAGGGCTGTGGTTTAAAAAGTTGTGCTTCTTTAAACCAGGACATCCAATGACCTTTTAACCTACAAATCACCAAAGCTCACTGCAAACATAACCTCCCATACAGTTCTCATAACAGGGGAGTCCGTAGGCCCATATTGACCATAAACATCCCCACTGACTGTCAAAACAACACACAATGTCTCTGTTCACATGACACACACACCGACGTCTACACATGCACACACACCACGTCTCCCAGAGGATGCCGGCAAGTAGGACACTGACTCCTCCGGTCTCTCCCTGCAGAGCATGTGCACTTATAGTGGCACGCTATAAAAAGAAACTGCTGTTATAGACTGGAACTCGAATGGCCCTTAAACTCACTCGGCTGTGTGATTTACACGCCGAATGTGGCATCATGAAACAGTGACACAGCTTTTAGTATCACCGGCAGAGAGAAACGGTCCAGGATGTGGACGTCCATGCCTACAGCACACGATGAGGCGCTTCAGCAGCCGGAGGAGAGCAAAGACTGCCGGCTACCGCAAGCTAAGCCGGTCTGTGACAGTAAATGTGGGGGCTGAAGTGCTTGTAGGGTGTTTTGTCTGTTTTAGGGGGAGGAGGTTGAACACTGGATACCTGTAGTTCAACAGAGAGCATCCACTTTACTACTGTACATGAGATGGCACAGCCGAGGCCCACTTGTGAGTGTTGACTGTACATCTATTGAAGGCTCACTCAGCGCTGTATGAGTCACAGACAGGGGCTGTAATAGAACAACACTATAAAACCAGACTAGAATAGAGCAGCACTGCTGAGTAATCCGCGTATGGCCTTTTGTAATTTGTGAAAACGATCACTGGAGACGCGCTGAAGATGCCCATAATGCATAGCATTTTCCCTGTATTCCTCATCTCCCACACTGAACAGGGTTCAACATTTAAAGACTCTAATCATCCCTTCTTTATCTTCACTTACTATTAAACAACCCCCCCCCCCCCCCCCCCCCCCCCCCCCCCCATGGGAGAGCATTAAATGCAGCAGCGTCGCATCGCATTACTCCCAAACTCCCACGGCTTTTCTTGTTATTTGGAGGATTCCCAGCAGGGGTGAAAAACAACAGAGAAACTGATAGAAATGAAGGGACTAACAGGATTACAATGCTGTCGTTTTTTTGGGTTTTTTTCAGCTCCTTTTTCAGAGACATCAACAGGTTTCGCAGTCTGCAGAAACACCTACATGCTCACAGTTGCTTTCACAGAAGAAGAGAAGAGCAGCTCATATTATGAATTGTAGTGTTGCACGTATCAGAGGGCTCACTGACTATCAGACTGATCAAATATTCAGCTTTTTTCTCATTATCAGTATCATTTTTTTTAAACAAACTGATTCCAGATAAAATATACTGAGGTAAAAATGTGCTGCTTAGGCTCAGATGCAGCCTTATTAACACTGAGGGATAATTTTAATTAAACAAACTGTATGTACGGTATATCACAAATAAACAAAGATATTTGAATTGAGTTGTCTGCTGGAGTTTGTCTTATTTTAGATGTTGACTCCAAGATCTTCAGCTTTACCGCAAATCAATTCCAAATATCACTTATCGGTGTCCTTGATTAGCAATAATTGGTATCTGCATTTAAAAAACAAGTCAGTCAAATCCCCAAAAGTGACATTGAATATGGTGGGAACCTTATTTAACTTCAATATTTACTTTATAATTAATTGCTCAACTCCTAAGAACAAACCTCATGTGCATAAACTGCATGTATAAAGAGAATACACAAGAGAGCAAGATATATAGAGCAGCTGGCAGCCAAGTGCAATGTTAATAAATCACAGAATTCACGTACTACATAATTTAAGTTGCTATTAAGTTAGCGTACAAGGACTTTGGTCATTTCAGCCCCAAAGACGCCATCCAATACATCTCATCACTGACTTCACCGCTGCAGCTCCGATGTGAACCACCATTTGCTTCTTATGTCTCCGTCTTGCATCAGATCCTGTGTTCAGGTTCTAAATAGACTTGGGTTCGCTAAAAACTCAGAGCTAAAGGAGGATGTCAGCTCTATGTTTCTGCACACGATTCTTATCAGAGTAGAAAACCTGAAAAGCCAGGTTGAGATGAGTGGTCATTTGTGGAGTATTTTGCTTTAAAGAGCCACCTGATGCATTGTCTGATTTAAATTTTAGATTTTTAGCACTTAAGAACGATAAATTGTAAATACTGCCATTTACTTTTTAATTTTAGCAACTATTAATGCTGTAATGTTGTTGGCTGTCTTAAATTACAAGCTCTTTTTACTCCCTCTATTGAAAATCAAGTTTTGTACTTGTTTACGTGTCTATATAGTTTTTTATACACTATGAGACATAATATAAGTGATTTGAAGTGACACTGAAGCTGCAGTGCACCGATGACACTTTTAAAAACACTAATTCACATTTACAAGGTTTTATACATAAAAAGACCTAAGGAACAAATCCTGTCGGCTGGCTTTCTGCAGTATTATTCTTCTTCGGAATTGGTCCAAACATCTATGGATGAAGCACTTTAATACTACAGCTGATCACTGTGCTGCCTAAAGTAGCATCCACACATTCCATAGGAAGCAATGTGCAGAGTTGTATTTAAGCTATTTTAAAGGGAGGAAGACATTATTTTGATGAAAAAATAAGTCATTTTAAGACACAAAGGCGAGTTTTCAAAAGGTTAAATCAAACACCAGAGAGGAACTTTCAAATCTTTGCTCAGAATTCTACAGGGAGATTGATTTAATTGATGTCTGTAAACTGCTGGAGAATAATGCGATCAGCTTGGAAGGAAACATTAACAAGAGCCATAAATGGTTGTGGAGCTCCATGTCACGTGATGTAACTGTAAGAAACATTCATCAGGTAAACATGAGCCGACAGTCTGCTGCCCAGCTGGTCCAGGTGAGCCAAGATCTCCTCCCTCGCTTCATTTCCATCACACCTCCCATCTCTGATAGAACCGCAGGGAAAAACCCCAGCAGGGCAGACAGCTGACTCACACAAAGCCTCCCATCACTGGCCTCTAATTAAAAGACTGATAACCAGAACCATTTGGTGGATGCTCTAATCCAAAGCACCGGCACCTCTTACATTTTTAGCCCTGAGGACTGAACCTCTGACCGGGGCAGCGTTAGTGTCAAAGATAAACCCACTGATGTACGCGGGACATTAATAATTCACGCGGAGCTGCATTGTTTTCCCTTTTGAAGTGTTGCCGTTTTAATAGCTGCATCCTAACTGAGCCTCTCAAACCCAACGCCAAACCCACTGGAGGCATTCAAAGTGTTTGGCCTTTGTGTCTCACAATTCATTTGCCAGTTAGCGAAGAGAGGAAACAAAAAAAAAAACTCTATTTGTGGTTTCGTAATAGCAGCAGCAGCTGTTTTGCTCCGTAATGTCGTCTTGTGGTTATTGTGAGCTGAGCCTGACAGGAATCCTGTCCATCAGTATAATTTGTTTGTGGTCATCCTGCATGACTCTGTCTGGACTCTTTTGTACTTGAGCTATTATTTCACTTCTAATAAGATTCAAGAGCAATTGAGGTAAACATTGCAGCAAGGCAGAGGTGCATTTTACCAGACATACATCTCACTGTGATACTGTTGTTGTTCTGCTCAAAGACAAGCTACATGAACAGTGGAATCCTTCAACAGCTCACATAATCATGGAAACAGAGCCGGGCTGCGAATCTGGAGTATTGTTTATCCACTTTCATCAGAACTGAAAGTCATAAACTGTCAACAAAGTCGGCCTAAATTAATTATTCCAGGCACAAAGTTATTAAACTCCAGCACAATTCATTATTAGGTTTTTAGTTTGTCTGTAAATGAGCAGAACAATGCAGCAGCAGGATGTAGGTGATTGCAATGAACATGAATCTGCAGTTTAGGGAACATCATCATCAACAAACTGATGATTTGATGATCTGCTATCAGTATCTGAGAAATAGTCCCTTGATAACATAAAGCTGGAGACAGTCACTGCACCTGTGATCACGCAGGTGAATACTGATGTCAGTAATCTGTATTTGCTTCATTACCTTTGCAGGTTCTACCAGTAGGAGGTAGGTTTTACATTTCAGGATCAGTGGAATAGATGAGAAATAAGCCATTTAATCTGAGTTTTTTCTCAGATACTGCATGTTTTCTGCTCTTTTACTTCAGCTGTGGGAACCCATTTCAGCAACTCAGCTGTTTTAGGTCAGTTTTGGGGTCTTCCCCCACTACGTTGGAGACTGTGAAGTGGATATCTCTACAGTGTGATGCATATCTGCTGCTCCAAGGAAGACATACAGCTTCTGGGCAGCTGTCCCCTGCAGGTTCTGGGTAGCTTGTTGCTCTGCCTTCTCACCCCACACTGACAGGCTCTACTTTCCTCAGATATAAATAGATAACGATGCTAACAGATGCACCAGCCCCTGTCTGTCTATCTGTGCACACACACACACACACACACACACACACACACACACACACACACACACACACACACACACACACACACACACACACACACACACACACACACACACACACACACACACACAGTGTTACCAACCTATGTAATATAAAAGAGATTATGAGCTGCACATTCTGAAAATATCAAAATATAACCATGTACTGAAGGTTAACAACAAAGATTTCTGAGCTCAAGAGAGATTAAAGAAATCAATTATGAAGTTTAAAGAGAGCAACTGATAAGCAGGTCATGGCACATTCAGGGCGCCGCAAAAATAGTCAACTATATACAGAAGCGGGGCTTGGCTCTGCAAACTGCAACCACAGATCTGGACATAAAATTCCAATGCCAGAGCAGCGAAAGTGACAGAGAGAAGACAGACGGGACAATGAAGCTGATGCTGGAGGATCATGAATCAATTTTAGGCACATGGAGTAGAACTTCATTGGTTCTCCTACATAAAAAAAAATAATTATCTAATTTCCTTTCTCCTCACTGGGCTCATAACTCCCAAACTCCTCTCCAGTAGCCAGGGCAAGTTAATAGGAAAGTAAGTAGGACTCACCGTTCGCAGGAACTGAATCTCCTCTTCTCCCTCTCCCCCTTCTGCCATCTTTCACCGAGGGTTATTCGCAGCTCCTCGGGAGAAAAGAGACAATCCTTCAGTTTTCTCCCTTCAGGATTTTTATTTGGATTTCTATTATCTCCTCTGCTACGTCCCTCCTTCTTCTCCTTCTCCTTCCTCGCTGCTGTGCCCGTCTTCCTCTCTCTCTCTCTCTCTCTCTCTCTCTCTCTCTCTCTCTCTCTCTCTGTCTCGGTGTTTGTGTGTGTGGGTGTGCTGGAGGACAGCGTGAGTCCTGCGCTCTCACGGTGGTGGTGAGAGAGAGTGACAGGAGGTAAGGCTGTCCCCCTCTCTCCTCTCGCCTCGACTCCCTCGGATGAGGGAGGAAGGGAGGGATGGGAGGAGGGAAGGCGAGGGAGGGGCAGGCACCTTGTTACACATTTACACCGCTCCCATCCCATCCCATCCCAATGTGCCGCCATGTTTGTAGAAGTGGGCCACTCCTTCACACAGGCGGCTCCCCACCTCCCCACCACTTCCTCCCTCGCTCTCTCTCTCGGCTCCATCACCCTCCCCTCCTTCTTCTTCCCACATGTCTGAGGCTATAAAAGGAAAGAGGGGTGAGGACCTGCCTTTGGGGAGTGAGCAGTACGAACACACGCACAAACTCCTCAAAGTGAGTAAGTCGGCTGCAAGAAAACCCCTTCAGACCGGAGCGCATCCCTCACTGCATGAGCTGCACCCAGAGTGACATGTTTGGAAATTGAGCTATCAGGCAGCAGATGAAGTTCAAAGTGAGGATATGTGTGGCAAAAATTAAAAATAGGGATCTGTAAGGTGGTAATCTGTGAGTCTAAATGACAAATTTGCAATAACTGACTATTCCTGTGGATTAAAATCAATTTAAGTTGAAGAATCTTGAGCTCATGGCCCCAAATAAAGCACTATATCTGAGCATAAACAACAACGCGACAAAATAAAGTTGCCGACCAAACACATCCTTAATCAAAAAACTCTAAGTGTCAACTAATCTACTTGATCAGTGACTCCACCACTTTTAGTAAGTGAAGCAAGTTAACAGGGCTTTAAAAAAAAAAAGAGGATAAATATCTGATATTCTACATTTAGAATCCTAATTTTTGACTTCACATGGCTGATTTTGTCTAAGCAAGTGTTTTAAAACCAAAGGAGAATCATTTAACAACAACATAATGCAAAGAAAACTTTCTAAACTTCACATTAAAAGCATGACCCTGTGAACATTTTTGCTCGGTATAAAGGTGAACTGAAAATAAAAACTGCTGCTGAATAATGTCCTGTTGATTACAAACAATGCCAAATTTACAATAGCTTGTTGTTCCTGTGGACTGAAATAAACTTAATTTTAAGAATCCTGAGATAATGGCCCCAAATAAATCACTACTTCTGAGTATAAACAACAATGTAAAAAAGCTAAAGTTAGAGACCAAAAACATCCTTAGTCAAAAAACTCTAAATGTCAGCTAGTCTGCCCATTTAGGAACGTGTAGATGAGGTTTAATCAGATCTGCTAATGTCATTAAACATACTGTAAACCATGACAACAGACAAACAAAAAATCTACCTCTGTCAGGTAACAATGACTCGATCATTCTTAGTAATTGAAGTGAATTTACATTGCTTTTTAATTGAATAAAGGTCACAAAACATGATAAATACCTAATGCTCTACATTTAGAGTCCTAATCTTTGTCTTCACATTGCTGATTTTGCCGAAGCAACAGTTTAAAACCAAAGACGAATCATTTAACAACAACATAATGCAAAGAAAACCTGTTAAATTTCACATTAAAAGCATGACACTGTGAATATTTGGCATTTTTACTTGGTATAAAGGTGAATAATGTCCTGTTGATTACAAACAATGCAATCCTTATTTCAGCTGAGGCTCTTGTAACTGATAAACTGACCGTCTCTGTCCAAACGATCTGAGTAATGTGCTGGATCAAAGCGAGGCTCAACCTAAATCTTGGCACAGTCGTTGCAGAGGAAACCACCGATGCTTCCTTACAGTCCGATCGATAACAGAAGAGACGTTATGTCAGGCCTCTAATTAGCTCTGTGCACTTTCACACTTTGCCATAAAATATCAGATTTTTGCCATTGGTGTGTCAAAGCGGCAGCTAAAATCACTGATTAATGCCCGACAGATTATTCTTTTTCTTAACAGTCATTTTAACTGTTGCAGTGTTGCTATTAAAGGCCTCCTGAGATCCTCTGTGCTGCCTTTAAGGGATGAATATTAATGAGTGGACATGAATCCAACAGGTCAAGTGGAGACATTACATCACAAAGGAACTATCTTATTGATTTCATTTCATTTATTAATTAATGAATTGGTGTTATGTGCAAAGAATATATCAAGCAAAGATGCCACAATGAAAAATCAATGCTTTTCTCTGTTGTATATCAGTTTAACATGAATAGATTTGGAACTGATGTCAGCTTGGGTGCAGGAAATGAGTGAATTTTAGCATTTCCTCGTATTTCAGAGGAGGAAAAATCATTGAACCCCGCAGCTTTTGGTCAAAACAACCCCTGACACACAAAGGCCAGTGGTCTACATGGTGAGAAAGCAACATATTTTTTGCAGACTGCAAACTTGCATAATGTAAGGACTCCAAAAAAATCAAGTTATCTCTTCAGGAAATCAACAGTTCAGTGGATCTGCACGAGTGTCAGTGTCACACCCCTCCTGGTCATCACAGGCAGCAGGGATGCACCAGACGGGAAATCTGGAAGTCTGGGCAGGAAAGATGGAAAAAAAGAAAGCGCATCGCACACAGTGACAGAAGCAGCTTTCACACACAAACACACACACACCCTTACCTCCGCAGTCTCCATCTGGCAGCCTTCAGCATGCTTCCCTTCACGTCCATCGTCTCCCTCCGCAGCAGCAGCAGCTGGCAGCGGAACCGATGTGTCGGGACGCCGCTCGCCGGGATACAACTCCGTCCGGCAGGCAGGGGGAGGTGGAGGCGGAGGTGATACGGCACTGATGCGGAACTAACATGAATTCTGGGAGTATGAGTCCTGAGTCAGATGTCACCTGTTTTCTGCCAACTCACGAGTCCGTTTCCTTGCAGTTGCGGCGCTGCGCCTCCGGGCTGCGACATTGCACCGAGAACCGGAGCCAAAAGGCCTCACAGGGAGTCCAGGAGGATCAATTAGCAATAAAAGTGAACAAAGGTAGGTGTTGTATGCTGGTGTGATCCAGATTATTGTGCGGATGCATTATAAATGTATCCAGAATTCCTTACAAACGTATAAAAAGTGAAATTAATTGGTTACTTTCACTTTCGGTCACCATCAATGCATGCCAGAACCATGAATTTACATTTTTAAAGCTATTTAAGCTTTAAAACAAATTGCACTTAACTCAGAAACTAAATATTATTCAGAAAATAAAGCTACACATGGGTGCAATTCAACTTTAAAGTGGCAAGTCTACTGCAAAAAAATGTGTGTTATATTAACTCTGAGGGTTAGCTGTCTTTAAATTTACCATCGAAGTTGATTGCAAGCTTCCTTTTTTAACTAAGTATTGCTTAAGATTACAGTAAGATGACCACACTGTCAGGAAGCAGCATTAAATACTGTTTCTCCCTCTGTGACATTTGCATACTCTGTCCAAGTCCCTCGAGTGATCTCCTTTCTAATGCAAATCCAAAATGCATTTTTTAGGTGTTTTCGGACTTGGCATGCGAGGTCTGCAGGAGGCCTGCCCTGTGCATCTTTCCCTGCTTTTCAATGCCGTATCGGCGGCTCTCCCTGCCAGCCAGTCAGCTTCCTGCAGCAAAGAAGCCACCTCTGCTGACTGTGGGGTGGCGGGGGGTGACATTAATGGTTGCCTCTTCCTCTTGGTGTGATAAAACAAGGATTCCTTTGAGCCCACCCTGTCCAGCTGCACGACCACATTCACCAGCACAAACACTACCTCCCTGTGTAATCACTCGCCACCCTGAGAAATGACAGCGGGAGTTGGTCAAAAAAGAGAAGAAGAGGAAGAAAAGGAAGAAATCAGGATGATAGACATGCTCTGGGGGACCCTGGAGACCTGCAGGGCGACAAATCCAGAGAGGAGACACGTGTCGGGATTCAACAATGTTATCAGACACTTGATGATTTACTGCCAGATTCTGGTGCCAAGATCAGACCAAGAAGTGACGCTGAGGTGCGGCTTGTTGTGTTGACAGATGTCTCCTCCTGGCTGATGTCGCTCATATGATTGCTCATCACTATCTCTCTCGAACTCTCCTCCTCCTTCCTCTGTTGGTACTGCATTTGTGTTCACTATTCTCTCTCTCTTCCTCCTCTCCCCTCCCCCTTGCACACACACAAACACACACACACACACACACACACACGTACACACAGAAACTGATGTGAGTTCCCCTATCTATCAGAGCCAGTTCCTCCATTTAAGATGCTGACTTGTTTATGTTGAAGGGGACAAGTGAATGACTTTTGGCGGCTCTTACACTGCACTTCGAGGGCTCGTGTGAGGCGGGGGTTTTTTGTCTTCTGTTTTGTTGCAGGAAATGGGGGCCTGAAGTCTGTTTAGCTGCTGATTTGCGGTTGATAGAGAAGGGAGATTAACTGAGACACGTCTGATAAGGCGTGGAGTGTTTTTTTAAGTGGATGACTGGCAGGTGAGCAGCCCTCAGCCCCAGCAGCTCTCCGTCCTGGGCACATAAACAAGACAGAGGACACAGAGGAGGAGGAGGAGGAGGAGGAGGAGCGGGGTCAACCATGGAGCTGTAGGGACACGCTCAGATGCCCGAGCAGATCGCCAGTGGAGGAGGAGTGCTGCTCAGGAGAACAACTCTGCAATGAACAAGACCAAAAGGTAACTGAAGAAAGAGGAGAGTGCATTGAAACTGAGACCCACTTGCAGCGAAGTCTGAGTATGTGTCAGCAGCGAGTGTGCAGCCGTGATGTGTGAACCTTGAGGTTGTATCTGAGAGGCAGTGTGGTTTGTGCAAAAGGCTCCCCGACGAGTCGGAGAGAAACAAGGGCACTTTGGTTTTATTTTCCGCCTTCACTGAGTGTGTGTGTTCTACCAGTTATTTCAGCTTGCAAACAGCAGCTTTGTGTTGCAGCTAATGTCTTTGACCTGCATATCAGTCAGGGATATCAACTTCTCAAATTATTTGTGTGTACTGCACACAACTGAGCCCTGTTGTTCAACAGTGGTGCGTGCCTGCTCACCTTTCCATGGAAATGTGTTTTGCTTCTCTGTTGTGTCCACTTCAGCTGCATTTTCATGTCAGCTCACTGATGTTTTTTTTTTCGTTTGATCTTAGATGAAACTGACAGACTACATATTTAGCTGCCTGTGTTGTCAGTCGCAGTTTTTTTGCTGCTGTAGTTGTGACCGCAGGCCTTATCAGATTGCCTGGAATGAGAGGGTTGTGTGTGTCAAATGTTAAGGCGGTCGGAGGTGTCAGTTCTGTGTGATTTTTGCTACCTGAGTTTAAGGAGGACCGGCGGAGTGGCCGCGTTTCTGTGCTTCCCCTTCAGTGGCAAGATTATCTGGATTCAACACATGAGGCCAGGTTTAGGTTTTAAAGAAGTACAAATGAAAAAATTAAATAAGAAATACAGTTCAGGTAAAAAGCAAAGAGGAACATGTTAATGAGAATCTAAATCCACATGAAAGGAAATTATAATCATCAAAAAGAAGTAAAATAACTTAACCCTGGGCCCAAAGAGGGAAAGAAAGTCTGTACTTGCATAGGTTTGATTTTGTGACAGTTCTTTCCTTGTCTACGTCACAAAGCAGCTTCAAAGTTTGTGGAGATATCTGCGGTTTTTCTAGATGCTACAGGGGTTTTATGTTTCACCAAATAAATGAACGGCTCGTTGCGGGAGATGCATCCCCTTGATGCGAAGGGAAACAAGAACGCAGGTTGTGAGAGGGGAGAGCGAGGGAAAAAGAGCCGCACACAAACAAGGCCTTCAAAGGGCCTGGGGTTCAATTAATCAATTAAGGGAAGAAAGAGAGGAATTTGCATATCCCCCCGCCAGTGTGAGAGCAAGAGAGGGAGAAAAGTGGGGGGGGAGGAGGAGGAGGAGGGGAGCTGGATCTGCAGCCAGGAGTCCTGACACGGATGGGAAAGGCAGTGAGAGGGGGATTTCCAGGGAGAGAGAGAGAGAGAGAGAGAGAAAAAAGGAGAAGCTGTTTCCTGAAAGGCTTGAATAGAACAAGGATGAAGGAAGAGGAAAAAAGTGGGTGAAGGAGGAGTTGTTGAGGAGGAAGGAGGTGTGGAAGGTCTTCCTAGAGCAGAATCAGGGATGTGATGGAGTCACAGCCAAGTTCATCGATACTGCTGAGAGTTTTTCTTTATTGTCACACAAACAAAGATTTCTTTCACCGTCGGCTTGTTCCCATGGATGCACTGTTACGTATATACAAGAGGAATCATTACCCGACTCTTAGGAAAAACGTGAATGCAAATACCCAAACAGTAACTCAGACTGTGTGCTGATTTGCATGGGAATCCACCACGCGCTGCCTCTGAAGGCTGCCGGCTCCTCACACAGAGGACAGACGTTTGACTGCTGCTCTGTGTTTTACCTGCTCAGCTCTCAGGGGGGGAAATTCCCTGACAGACGTCATGACATCGACAACATTTCCCCATCAGCATTTCTGTTTGTAGTCGCGACCGTGTCTCCTCGAGTGTGCAACCGCTCTGACAGCAAGTGGATTCGCTGTGAGTTAAAGAGAGAGCTGAGGAGTTGTAAAGGGCACCAAGATAAGAGAAACCACCGAATACAAGTCAGAAATGAACTGACTGAAAGCACAGCACTGGATATTCGTATAAGTTTCTTTTTCAGTCTGTTTTCTCAAGTAGTCTAGATGGTAAAATACAAAAAAATGAACTATATACATCTAGATATTGTTGCATACATTTAACTTTTAACTGGAAAACATAATGAAAATATAAAGGATGCATGTGTTACAACTACTTAAATGAGAGCTTTCTTTTAATGAAACATTAAACAAACTGAAGTTCTCTTTGAGTTTGGGAAAATAGACATAATCCCAATTTATTGCTATATTTAGTAAAAATGAATCAACTTATCAATGACAGTAATCATCAGTCGAAGACCTGTAATAATTGTTATTGGGAGGCCCTGCGGAAAGAACCAGAGGCCTAATAGATAAGGAAATAGTCTCCAGAACTGAAAAGACATATTTGTGCCTATTGTTCAGTGTGATATTTTTCAGTGTGCCTTTTTATTTTGTAACATTTTTTATAAGTTGTAGCAGTTTTATCTGGTTTTGGATGTTAAACAATCTGTTTCTGGACAGTTTCATTTATATAATTCCTCCATAAAGTTGTGATTTAAGCTTTTTTTTTCCAATTATTTGAGGGAATTTATCAGAGTATCTGTTTCATTATAGATCCACGAGGGGATGCTTTCTATCTTACGCTGTATTGGGCCAAGTATGTCAAATAATGTGGAGAATATACTGAAAGTCCCTTTTGTAGAATGAAAAAAGTGGAAGCTAGCATTGCTATTAATCAGCTAAAGATCAACTGTAAGCACATGAGGAGGTCAGGGTTTCAAAATCTGAGCAAAAAATGCCCTTTTGAGAATCTTTAATGGTTTCTAAACTGCTAAACAACATGGACAATTACTATTGTTATCAACTAACAGAGAATTTGTGGACCAAAATCACAAATTGAAAGCAAAAATTGAGAACAAAACTATCTAAAAGGTTAAGTATAGAGAGAGGCATGCAGTCCTTCAATTTATCTTAAAAAGCATGTGATTAGATGCAGAGTCTTCACTGGACAGAGCTGTAGAAGTGTGTGACTCAGGTACAGATTAAACTAACCCCAAACAGCTTGATGGTAAAACCGAGTTACCTATCTTCACAGCAGAACATCCCACAGTGGGACAGGACATGCTGTGCTGTTGGGTGTTTTGAAATCAGTAGCCAGACAGTGTAATGAGGCGAAGAGCGGGAGAATTTTTGTTGCCCAGCAGGTTTTCGAACCAGCCTCCTGCAGCTGGACTGACTGCCGGCCTGCAGAGACGTGGAGTCATCACTTTGTGTCCCCCCCACATGTTCTGTATCCAGGCATGACTGGATGGCACATCATGCCCAAGCAGTTCGTGGTAGAGATGATCGGTGAATGTCACCCCGTATGTCTGCAGGAAATTGCGCATGCATAATGTCCTCTCTTGTGTTGTACATAAATCAGACCTAATGTATTTTCTGTGATGCATATTCTATACTACATATGTATTTGTGTGCGTGTCTGTGCAGGCTGTGAGTGGGCAGGGGAAATGAGCCGCGCACACAATCGCAGGTTAAGAGAAGGGGATGTAGGTCTGGTCATTCAGGGAACTTGTCGCCAGTTCTCTGAAGTACTCGCTGTTTCCTGGTAATGTCATCACATTAGCTGCAGCATAGAGATCAACACAGTTTCATATTATTACATAATACGCTCAGTTTGTACAGAAGCGTGGCAACGAAATCTGAAGTTTTAACACCTTTAAAAAGAAGACACGCAATGATCAGGGTTCAACTGAACATTTGGTTACATTTATTGTTTTGCCGCAGGACTGTGGAGCAGTAGCTGTTTTGCAAAGCTAAAGCAAAATACCAGATAAAATGTCAAAAGCATAATTATGAAAGGAATCAGTTACTAGTTGTTGTGAAATACAGTCAGATGTTGCTCAACTGAGCAACTGATCTGAAGAGGAACCATAAATCTAATCATGAAACAAAAAACCCCCAAAGAGTAAACTCCTAAAGAGCAACTTAACATTATTCCATCTGAAATCATCAGGACCATCTCTGATTGGCTTGAAGCATTTTATTAATAGATTGTATCGTCATAGATTGACGTATTCAGTACTTTACAAGATTACATTTTTGAAAACTGCCCGTCGACCCACTTTGAGTTGAGGCTGTGTTTGAATGACAACATCTCAGGGACTATTAAATAAATAAACCCATTTAAATAATGTAAAGAATCTTTTTAGTTATATTTTGACTTCAGCGTTCTGTTCTACTTGGGTTAGGTTTATCTACCAATGTTTTGGGTCACGAAAATCCAACAAAAATGACTTCCTTTCATTTTCGTGATGAAATATTTCATATCAAAAAGTACCCTGTATGCCGTGTTTTGTATTATTGCACCACAAACCTACATGTGGTTCACAAAATATCACTAGTTGACTTCTGCGTTTTCAATTTTGTTGTTAATGTGAGTTACATGATGGGACTTTTCATGACGGCTTCACTTTTTTTTCATATTTCAACTCACCCATAATCAGAGATCGTACTTGTCCAACATTGTGACTTCAATGGCATGATGAGAACTAATACTGAAAGTTTCAGGTTTTTATTTGTAACAGTTCCTGAGGTATTGTCGTTCAAACAGCTTCAAATTTCAATATGTGAACAAACCTGCTGAAAGTTGGCCGATGGGCGGTTTTCTCAGAAAGCATTTGACATAATACAGAGTTTCACAAATGTCCTTTATAAATATCCATATTTTTTATTAATTCATTTATTTATGTTATTAATTGTTGGTGATTTGAAATGGAGGAGAAGACTGTTCCTTGATATTCATTGATTAAAAGGTCATTTGACTTCACTCAACATCAGTCCAGCTTCACTGTGAGGTCTGCCCACTATATTTGATCTAAGGATTCAGAGTTCTCCTTGTTTAAAAAGCTACCATTGAAAGCCAACGGAAGGAATAATAGCATCAACATTATCCTTATATTTGTTTCAGGACATCAGTCAGCATTGGACTTGATCATTACTGCTAAAACATAGTAGAAAAGAGCGTGGAGTTCAATCAAACAGTGATATTTTCTTCTCAGTCTGAATATTCTTGCAACTTGATGAAGTAAATCTCTCTATTATTTCATAAACTGAAAGAATATGATGTGTTATTACACTGACAGCATCTAAATGTGATGTCAGATTGCACTTTTTTAGCCTGACCTCCAAATTTTCTGACTGTGGTCAAAACTACTTAATAAACACAGCTGTGCTGCTAGTTTTTAGAGCCTGGCTCATTATAATTAGACACAACAAACTTAATAACATAATGATCTTCTCTACTCTCGATGTTTCATTTAAATGACTTTAGGAAGACACAGGTTTGGGCTCCATGTTTCAAAGAGGAAAGAATGTGAGCATCTGTGAACAACTTCAACTTAAAGGTTTCTAAATTCACAGAAAAAGGTGAAATACAGTCAACCTGTAGGTCTCAACATCTAAACCTACATGCTTAACAACATAGCAGTCCCCGCAAATTCAGTTTTTCCAGCTCATATGACAGAAAATGAAAAAGATCTCAGCCACTGTCTGTCTTCTCAGCATCTTAAAGTAAGATTCACACAAAGCTGTTGTTGTTTGAAGATATTCTGCCTTTGCACGATGGTTCAGACAGCTGCAGAGCTGTAGCGAACCTTATCAGATGTAGAGAGCAGCGTTTCCTCAGATGCTGACCTGCACTATCTCACCACATTTGCTCTACTTATTTCTAGTCTACTTACGCTCCCCGTCTCTTTCTCTCTCTCACTCTCTATATATGTCTCTTTCACTGTGTTTTTCTCAGGAAGCCCAACGTGGAGAGTCCTGGTGTGCTGAAGAGCAAGAAGCTGGTCCAGCGGAGGAGGAATACATGTCCCAGTCCTCAGGACATCAGCCGGGCCCTGCAGAGCCCCAGCGCTGCTCCCAGTGCCAGCGCCGCCAGCCTGGATGAGCTCATCCAGCGCTGCCTCAACTGCTTTGGTCAGTCTCTGTCCCTGCATGTCTGCACGAGCTCCCAAAGTTTGTCATGTGTCTTTACTCTTTATCACGGCGAGGTTATATAAATGAGAGATGAGGGAAAATGAAGAGGGGGGGAATCCAGGGTGAGAGACACTGACAGGGAGGGAGGGAGACAAAGGCCAGTCTCATACAATCAGGCTTTGTTCTGTTTGGCTGCAGAAGCTGGCCAGCGATTCCCATGCAATGTTAAACTGAGCAGATCTCTCTCCTCTCGGCCTCCCTTCAGCCTTCAGCGGACTCTTCATTAGTCACTTCATCCAAATCACAACAACATGAGAGGAGGGATTGTAGCACACATACAGACTGTTTGTGTTGATTTTAGAAAGGAATGGAAAGTGGCATCAGAAGAACTCATTTAGATAGTATCTAATCTAAAAATAACGGCCTAGTTATGGCCATAATCGACAGATTTGCTGGTGAAAGGGCAAATAAACTAATTGCCCGCTGTGTGTGAAAGGAACTGTTGGGTTGGTTTAAGTTGTAAAAACCACCTGTTAGCAAAAGGAAATAAGCTAGTACACATTAAATGTTGCTAACATGAAATTTTATTAATTGATGGCGAAGTTAGAGGAGGATCTGGTTGTACTGAGCCCTAAATTATGATATATGCATCTGTAAATCAATACATTCAGGCGTGTGTATTAGAACTTCACTTACAATCTGAATATAAAACAACTTGTATGATTTACTTAGATTTGTAGGCGTGCTTTCCAATAAAGAAATAAGACTCACATTTACAGTAAAAAGTTTCGATTTTAAGGTTAAAACCCCACAATATTATTCATTATATGAACTTATATGTCTAAATCAAATATTAAATTGAAGACGTCAGGTCTCAGCGACATGATACACTGTATGAATTTAAATGACTCATTTAAATATCAGTGATCAATTTCAGTGAGGTAAATTTCTATTAAAGTGGGTTACATTTGTAGGAACTGCAGCAGACAGTTGCGTAAGGCGATAATGTTTTTTCTACACGTGGGTGTGCAGACTGCCTGGAAATGCTGCGTAGTTTGATTTGGTCCCACACACACTTGGAGAGGGGTTTTCAATATATATGTATGATAAAAAAAGGTACATTATGCATGAAGTAAATATTTATTTAGACATGTTTCCTTTAATTTCTCTTCAAGTCCCGGTTCGCTGTATCTCATATTATAAATGGAAGGTGGGAAAGCACATAAAAACAAATCTCAGATCTACTTGAGTTGCATGTTTTCCACATTGCTTTAGAAAAATCAGCACATTTGCTCAAACTGCTGAATCACCGAGAGCAGTTTCTGTCCTTTTTAATCGCATTAATCCTCCCTGTGTGACTGCTCTTCTGCATTTTGTTTTCAGATTCAGAGGGGAAGCTTTCGAGCCCCAGAGGGTCCCAGTTGGTCCACATGACCCTGATGATGCACAGCTGGGTCGTACCATCTCAGATGTTCGCCCAGAAAGTTCTCGCTCTATATCCTCCAGCGTGGATCAGTGCAGCGCTCTGGTCCCATCGGTGCACTTTCTCCCAATCACATGTTCAACTTAATTAATCAGATCAGGAAACAGGCTTGGCTTTGTTTTGAGCCGCATGTCCACAAAGCAGATTTCAAGTGTATAGCCGTGCTGGTGTTTAGTATAACAACGACTCGTATTTCTGGTTAGATCCTTGACTCTGTCTCTCACTTATAAGGACTGTCCTTCGGATAAAAGAGGACTCAGGCGGACTCAGATCTGCCACCTTGTCAGGTGAGTGAGGACACCAGGGGAGTGTTGTGTGACGGAGAGCTGACAGAACTGGTTACCCAGCTTTATTTGTGAGTAATAAACATGTTTTCTGTTGATGGCAAGGCGGTGGATCAGCCAGTTCCCGGCGGTATTTGAGGTGGACCCCCTTCTGGAGCAGACCATGGGGGACCTGTGGGCTCTGGTCCGGTTGGACGGAGAGGAGACACACTCGCAGCTCATCGACTCCTCCTGCTTGTGAGAGCTGTTTTGATTGGATCTTTACCTCCCCGAAGGACTTGAATTTGGCTTGTGTGGCCACAACTCAAACCAGTTTTTCTTTAAATAGAATAAGTGTCTATTTCTGTCCCGTTACTTTCTCTTCCCAGAAGCCCTCATGTGAACGTATCCCAGGCTCCATCGCCCTCCGTGAAGAAGAGGAAGGTGTCCTTGATCTTCGACCACATGGAACCGGACGAAATGGCCGAGCATCTCAGCTACCTGGAGTTCAAGAACTTCTGTAACGTTTCAGTAAGTTCAGAAGAACACCTCTCTGTTGTCTGTGCTTAGTTTGCTTAATGAGGCATCATTCTGTTGCTCTGACAGAGATGTTGCTGCTCCAGAAACAAACAAACCGCAAATATTTACTACTATTGTTATTGTATAGCTATAATAATCAGTCTACTGATAAAAAATAGGACACTATAACAACATTTTAGAGATTAAATCTAGCTTTACCTGACAGCTAAGTTGGAATATTAAGGTTATTCAAGTAATTTTGTTTATGTAGCACTATTTAAATACCAAAGTGCTTCTAAAAACTGATCAATAAAGTCAATTAAAAACTATAAAACAATACAATTATCACAAGAAATGTGATCAAACTCATTATATGATAAGTTACAAAGGTCTGACTTAGTGCATTCAACCCAGATAGAAATTGAAATTGCATCTAAACTGGAAAACCAACCAGTTAAAATTTGCAAGATTTAAGTGCTGCAAAAATTCTGACAAATAAATTCAATCAAAAACAAAAAAAGGTTTCAAAATCACTGTATAAGTTGCAAGAGTCTGAATCGGTGCAATGAACTGCGAAAAATCTGACAAATAAAGTCAATAAAAAAAACATAAAACAATAAAATAACTACAAGAAATGTGGATAAAATCATTATATGATAAGTTATGAGGGTCAAACTTAGTGCTGTTAACCCAGATATAAAACTAAATTTCATCGAAACCATAAAACCAAGTAAAAGGATGTTTTGCTGGGGATTTAAACAACCTGACATCCTGCAGCAGAGCTTACTTTGTATTTTGATTTTTGTAATACTAATCACCAAAATTCTGCAAGAATTCTGACAAAAAATACATTTAAAACCATAAAAAAATAAAACTGTTACCAAAAATTCAATCAAAATAGCTGTATGATAAGCTACAAAGGTCGGATTAGTGCTGTAAACCCATATATAAATTGAAATTGCATTTAAACTGGAAAACCATGAAATGAAATGATGATTTAAAGGGCATTCAAACAGCTGAAGCTGACAGCTTAAAAATTTCATATTTAGGTGCATACATTACTAGGATTTAGTAATAGGTAAGAATACTTTATGGGAAAAAAGTACAGATGATCACTTCATTTATTAATATCTACATTAAGTATGTTTTGTGAGGAAGTGGTACCAAATCCACCCGTTTATTGAGGATCCAGATGTGAGGTTTCTTCTAGATGTTGGAATATTGTTGCTTTTTTTTTAGTATAAAACCAGCCATGTTTTTAAAATATATTAACTGGCTGGTGAGCAGGCTGGGTTAGATTCTGAACAAAGTTTTCTCTCTTTCTTGTCTGATTTGTGATCGGCCAGTTCCTGGACTACCGCAGCTACGTGGTTCGAGGTTCGGTGAGGGACAATCCCCCTCTGGAGCGGTCGGTCATGATGTGTAACGGCGTCTCCCAGTGGGTCCAGCTGATGATCCTCAGCAGACACACGGCTCAGCAGAGAGCTCAGGTCTTCACCAAGTTCATTCACGTCGCTCAGGTAAAAATCAGGAACCAAACATCACAAAAAGTGGCTGAGAGGCTGCACTTATCTGGGTTTGTTATTTGGGAAAATGATTTATTGTCCTTTTTCCACGTAGAAACTTCGAGCTCTGCAAAACTTTAACACTCTAATGGCAGTAACTGGGGGCCTCTGTCACAGTTCAATCTCCCGCCTCAAAGACACTTCCAACCTGCTGCCTCCTGACATCACTAAGGTATTTTGAATATTACACACAACCATGAGTCAGACAGAACTATGACCAATAAACCTTTCCCCCTTGAATCACTGTCCTTTCTGAACTATTTCTGGCTTTGGCGTCTTCACATTCAATGTTCTTTCTTCTTTCTGTTAACCAGGAAAGTTTGTGAGATTTAATGGCCTTCAAAAGCTGATTTTCATTTTTAATCTTAACTGTGAAACTAACAGATATATATATGGTGTCTGTGCAGATACCAGAAACCAGTTGAACTCGTGATGTTCGCAGGGTTAATGGTGTGTTTTTTTGGGTGGGACATCAGCTATGTGGTAAATGTGACATTTTTGCCTGCTTTCAGAGACGACACCTTTAACTCCCCTTCTGAGGTTTCTTTGTCATATCCTGATATGAATGCTCAGCTTTTAGCCTCATAGCAAGATATGTGTCAGCACTGGCTCACCGAACTATCAAAATAAAAGAAAGAAAAGTAAAGAAATAAAGTTTAAATTCTAGTAAAGATCCCAAAGTTTCCAAAGATGGCAAATATGTCAGGCTGAATGTTTGTGACAATTTATTAAAAATGATGCACATTGATAAAAATAAAAATGCAGTGTATTTTGGGGCCTAAATCCAAAAGTGTGTGCATTCATGTGCAAAACTATCTATCTGCTATCAAAGGAGAAAAATGTGTACTCCATAAAAAGCTTTTGTTTTAGTTTCTCTTTTGGTGTAAACACGGCATAGATATAACAAAAAGCTAGAACAAACTGGCAGTGTCTGTTTTAAATGAGGAAATTATATTCATTTGAAGCTAATGAATGGAAAACGGCAGGGGGAAGGTGCATGTTAAGAGGTTGATTGTGCTATTAAATTGGACTTATGGGCAACAAAAACAAGAATATTCAAACCTTAAAACAAATAATTGAACATATAGTTTAATGCAACCCATTAAAGCTACACTGAATTGAATTTGATACAGAACATGTACATTTACATATACACTGCTGTTCAAAGGTTTTCAGACAATTTCATGTTTTCCATGAAAACTCACACTTTTATCCATGTGCTAACATAATTGCACAAGGGTTTTCTAATCATCAATGAGCCTTTCAACACCATTAGCTAACACAATGTAGCATTAGAACACAGGAGTGATGGTTGATGGAAATGTTCCTCTGTACCTCCATGGAGATATTCCATTAAAAATCAGCCGTTTCCAGCTAGAACAGTCATTTACCACATTAACAATGTTTAGACTGTGTGTCTCTCATTCATTTAAGGTTATTTTCATTTCTTTCAAAAATAAGGACATTTCCCAGTGACCTCAAATGTTTGAACGGTAGTGTATAAACATGAATGACATATACAGCTATGTCCTGAAACCTATGATTTCTGTGTAAAAGTTCAAGTCTTATAACTGTTTACTGTATGAAATGTTAGATTTTTTTTAATTTAATGACCTTTTCCCTCTTTCAGGCCCTGAGTGAAATGACTGAGCTGCTCTCGTCGCGCAGCAACTACAGCAACTACCGGCGGGTTTACAACGAGTGCAGCGGCTTCAAGGTGCCCATCCTTGGTGTCCACCTGAAGGACCTGATCTCGCTGAACGAGGCGCTGCCGGACTACATCGACGAGGAGAAGATCAACCTGAGCAAGCTGCAGCACCTGTACAGCAACATCAACGACCTGCTGGCCATCCACAGCTGCACGCCGCCGTTCGAGGCCAACAAAGACCTGCTGCATCTGCTCACGGTACGAGACCGAAACAAGAATACAGAATTGAGATGAAAAGATTCCACAGAGAACATCTTAAGTTATGTTCTTTTCATGCTTCAGCTCTCTCTAGATTTATACTACACCGAGGATGAGATATATGAACTTTCATACACCAAGGAGCCCAAAAACCCCAAGATCCAGGTCAGTAGAGCTGAAATGAACTCTTTCTCACAGCATCAGGCTTTTTGAACCTGTCTTTTCATAGGAGGATGGACATTTGTGTACTCTCTGTGGGTGTAACGTGTTCTTCAAAACAAAAGCGCAGCCTCTGACGCTGAGATACATCAAAGTCGGCCACATCAAAGTGCTGTACGTTAGGGAAGTGTGTTATGTGGTGGGTGTGCTCTTTCTTCTTGTTCCTCACAGTCCTTCGTGTCTTATCACTGCATGTGTCGATCCACAGCCTGTAGCTGCAGTTAAACCGCCGGTCGTGGCAGAGTGGGGTTCAGGGGTCACCCCCAGGCTCGACCCTGACACCATATCCAATCACGTCAAACAGATGGTGGATGTGAGTATGCGGCTTGGCAACAACCTCATGTCTTTCACTTCCTTATTACTCGGCAGCTTAAAGCAGAAGCAAGGAACTGCTGCTCCACGGCTGAGTGTGTGTTTGCTCTGTTGCCCCCTACAGTCCGTCATGAAAAATTACGACCAGAACCAGGACGGCTACATTTCACTGGAGGACTTTGAAAAAATAGCGGCCAACTTCCCCTTTTCCTTCTGCACTCAAGAAACTGACAGGTGAGGAAGCGGCAACGCAGGCCTCACGCAAATCTGGGAAACGTCATCGCTGTTTGAGTGACAACTTTAACTTTGGAAACTTCTTTGCTCAGGGTGGGACAAATCAGCCGTGAGGAAATCACCTCTTACTTAATGAGGGGAATGTCTGTATGTGCCAAGCTGGGCTACAACTTCAAAGACGCACACAACTTCCATGAAACTGCGTACAAACGGCCAACGTTCTGTGACACATGCGGGGGCTTTGTGAGTATCTGTTGTGTTTGTTTTTGGTTTTGTATAGAGGGTGAATCAAAGTATAACACGACATATCATGTCTGTCTTCTTGTAGCTGTGGGGAGTCATCAAAGGGGGCTTCCACTGCAAAGGTAAGCTAATAATAATAATAGTAATAATAATAAAGGCCAATCAGTCCAAACTGAAGGAGAAAGCCCAGGTATTCACAAGTGAAAAAACAGAGTAAAACATGGTTAAAGATTTTCAAAATAACACCAGATGCAACAATAAAAGAACCAAAAATGCCATATTTAAGTACGGGAAAAGAACAAGTGGAATTAAAGAAAATAGAGGTTAAAACTATAAACACAAGGATAAAAATAATAATAATAGTAGCAACAGTAAATAGATAAATAAGTACAAAGATGAAGAATAAAATGAACTAATAAAAAGAAGTTGAAAAATCTATTAGACAATTAAAAAAAGACGACCTTCACGATTTAAAAGGAGACACTGATCACAGTCTACATAAAGTAAATCATTCAAGAGTTTGTTCAGAGTAAGAGTTCGTCTAATGTAAGGTAAAAAAAAAAAAAAAAGTTTGAACATCATGTAGCTTCTTGTATTTCTGAGAATTTTTGTTTTTGTGGTATATTATTGGGATTTCATCTGCTATGGAGACAGCAGTCATTTGGCTAATTACGCTCAAAGTACAACAGACTTACATGTGAATACTAAAACGCAACAAACTATATATCGGGGTCACTCAGACATAATTTTAAGTGAAATGCCCCTTCCAATGTCAATGCTTCTGTTAAAGTTTGAATATTTTCTCCTTCTCCCAGACTGTGGGATGAACTGCCACAGACACTGCAGAGACCTGGTGGGATCGGAGTGCGTAAAGAAACACAAAAACACCACTGGGTCCTGCCCGTGCACACCCGCCCCCGACTCCAGAACCAAGGGCAACAGCTGTAGTGCGTCCTTTCTGCATCGCATACAGTCCACAAAACACATGCCATTTTTTGCATACAGTGCCTCTAAAAAGTATTCACCCCCTTATGAAGTTTTACGCTTTTATTGCTTTTGAAGCACTGAATCACAGTCGATTTAATTTGCCTTTTTTTGATGATTATTTACCCCCAAAAAAATCTCCTTCCATGTCAAAGTGAAAACAGATTTCTACAAAATGATATCAATTCATCAAAAATCTAAAAGGTAAAATAAATGATTGCATAAGTGTTCACTTCCTTTAAAGTCAACAGATGCAACAAGTTGGTACCAGAAGTTGTACGGTTCATTAAGCGGAGATCATCTGAGTGCAGTGAATTTATGCCAGTGATTGTAGTATAAAAACTAGTCGCTGGTAAACAAGTACACCTGGATAGAACTACACCATGAAGACAATAACACTCCATGCAACGCTATGAAAAGGTTATTGAAAGATACCTGAGTCTTTGGGGAGTCATAGATGTCTTGGTAGCCTCCCTAACAGTCTTTTTCTTGCTCAGTCACTCAGTTTTTGAGGACAGCCTGCTCTAGGAAATATCCTTTTCATTTCTTTATAATAGATTTAACTGGACTCCAACAGATATTCAGAAATTTTCTTTATTCCCTGACTTATGCTTTTTATCAACCTTTACATGGAGTTGCTTGGAGTGTTCGTTTGTCCTCAAGAGTACTGATTCATCGATGACTACACCTTCCAGATGCAGGTGTCTTTACAGTACAATCACTGAGACACATTCACTGACCTCAGATAATCTTAATTTCACTAACTGTGTGACTTTTTGCACCGGTTGTTTGGATCTGGTCATTTTAAAGTGGGTGATTACTTGTGCCTTTTTGTTACATTTTATATTTTTGATTATTTAGCTCTTCTTTGTAAAAAATCTGTTTTCACTTTGACATAAAAGAGGCTTTTTTGTAACTTCTTGTCAAAAAAAGCCAAATTAAATTGCCCAAGATTCAGTGTTGAAACCAGTGAAAGAAGGAAACTTAACAGGGAGGGGAACACTTTCCATAGACACAAAACGACATGAACTCAGCACATCAACGTCTTATTTTCCCGGCAGGTTCTGAGGAGGAGACGTTCATTTTCCCCCAAAGCAACGAGACAGAACACAACAAAAACAACATGAGCGACTCGGTGCTGTCAGACCGATCGACTCAGACGGATCCTGGCGTTTGGACACCCGAGAAGAAGGACAAACGAGGAAACCACCTCAACTCCCTCCTACATGCATCTCCAGAGAGAAAGGTGAGACAAGAAAGACAGGGTTTTTTGACCTTTCATGCCCTTTTATGATATTTTTGTCACAAGTTTTGAATATTGCAAGATCACTCCCACATATTCAGTGCTTCCAGTAGTGATTCACTGAGTGGAAGAAGCTAATACATGAGGAATTAGTCACTAATAGAACTAGAAAATTTCAAACATAAATTAAACCAAGAATATGATCATTTCTGTGTCCAGTTTGTCCTTTCAAGAAGCTAAAGTAACTTCCATTAACTCATTATTACCACCAAAATTATTTTGTTTTTATTTACCATCTTTAAAGACAGAAGAGTTGGAGGGAATTTTGTTTTTGCTCATCTACAAGTTCAAGAGTTGAATCTTTCTTTACAAAGAATTTGATTTTGACAACAGACTAATTCTGCAGTTAAAGCTTTTTGTGTGAAATTCAATTCGTCTCTTTTTTTTTTGGTTTTCCAGGTCAACACTCTGCCACATAGAGCCCGCGGTTCGTCCATGCCCGTTTCCTTCTTGCAGGAGAAGATGGAGGAGCTTCATATGTACAAAGACAAAAGCCGAGAGCCGGACTGAGCTCTCACATTTCACCCATGTGGACTAAACTTGCAGACATCACCACGTTTGGGACAAATCCGCGTCTGACTGGTGTTGAACTGACGAGATTTTGTGGCTGTTCAGAATACCAGCAGTAAATGGACTCCTTTCGTGTTTCAAGTACGGTTGTGACCTGTTTTTAACTTTATGTCAGTCTTATTAGTGTGGCTGTTAGGGCTTCGAACATCGATTTTTCCGACTGTAATTTATGAACACCTCGTTTTGTTTTGTTTTAGAACACGTGCCTTGGTTCTCTGGTGCTAAGATTCTACACAGCCTCAGTCCATGTGAAGTCATCTAGAACAACCTGTCATCCACATACATATTATAAATGCAGGGTGGGAAATTAACACTAACCTCAACAAAATTCTGGTTGATTTTACGTTTGGCAGCTATATGACAACTCTGTTTAAGATCTCATAGAAACTGAATTGCTATTTGTTTAGCTTTGGATTGGGTTATATATGATGAAATACATAATATACATGCATATTTCCTTGACAAACAATAGCTATTGCTGCACCATTAAGCCCCTTTCAGACATGTAGAGTCAAAAGTGCAGGTTGGACTTTCATTTTGGGTTATCATCACACATGTACAGAATTTGCAGTGCTTAGGAATTCATAAGTAAACAAGGAAAGCACTCAGAGAGCGCAGTACTCCGCCGAGGCTGCTCAGTCATTGTAGGATTTCTAGCTGATAAGTCCCGATAAGTCCACAGCGGTAGATTTGTAGTAGGATCGTAATCATGTGATCATCAGCAGGCAGCTGAAGTAGTGTTCACGCTGTGCCGCTATCTCGCAATGATACAGAAATCTTTAACAAAACCTTGTAACTAGACTATAAACCACATCACTGCCAAAATCGAATCAGCTGATCCTTGGGTTACTTCTGAGCTTCCCTGAAAATTTCATCCAAATCTGCTGTTCCGTTTTTGAGTGATGTTGTTCACAGACAAACAGATGGACAAGCGTACGATCGTCATAACTCCACTGCGTTCCTTGGCGGAATAATTATTTTGACAGTTTGTTATACATCGTTTGAGTTACCGTCCGCTGTGGCTCTGTCCATCCCTGTTGAAGGTACGCGTCAATGAAGCAGTGATCAATGTTAATGGAAAAATTATCCGTTCTAATGATAGAATGCCCTAATTTGAAATATTCCACGTCTGAAAGGGGCTTTACTGAGCTGTCTATTCCTTTTGTATCTCTGGTTTTGTAATACGGTAGATTACTTTGCGCAGCAGTGAGGCTCTGTCTCAGAGACAATACTGGATCGATTGGAATTTTGTGGTTATATACACTATATTGCCAAAAGTATTCACTCACCTGCCTTGACTCGCATATGAGCGTAAGTGACATCCCATTCCTAATCCATAGGGTTCAATATGACGTCGGTCCACCCTTTGCAGCTATAACAGCTTCAACTCTTCTGGGAAGGCTGTCCACAAGGTTTAGGAGTGTGTTTGTGGGGATTTTTGACCTTTCTTCCAGAAGCTCATTTGTGAGGTCTCACAATGATGTTGGACCAGAAGGCCTGGCTCTCAGTCTGCGCTCTAATTCATCCCAAAGGTGTTCTATCAGGTTGAGGTCAGGACTCTGTGCAGGCCAGTCAAGTTCATCCACACCAGACTCTGTCATCCATGTCTTTATGGACCTTGCTTTGTACACTGGTGCACAGTCATGTTGGAAGAGGAAGGGGCCAGCTCCAAACTGTTCCCACAAAGTTGGGAGCATGGAATTGCCCAAAATGTCTTGGTATGCTGAAGCATTCAGAGTTCCTTTCACTGGAACTAAGGGGCCAAGTCCAGCTCCTTAAAACAACCCCACACCATAATCCCCCCTCCACCAAACTTTACACTTGGCACAATGCAGTCCGACAAGTATGGTTCTCCTGGCAACCGCCAAACCCAGACTGGTCCATCAGATTGCCAGATGGAGAAGCACGATTGGTCACTCCAGAGAAGGTGTCTCCACTGCTCTTGAGTCCAGTGGTGGCGTGCTTTACACCACTGCATCCCACGCTTTGCATTGCACTTGGTGATGTATGGCTTGGATGCAGCTGCTCGGCCATGGAAAACCATTTCATGAAGCTCGCTGCTGACACTGTTCTTGAGCTAATCTGAAGGCTGCATGAAGTTTGAAGGTCTGTAGCGATTGACTCTGCAGAAGGTTGGCCACCTCTTGGCACTATGCGCCTCAGCATCCGCTGACCCTGCTCCGTCAGTTTACGTGGCCGACCACTTGGTGGCTGAGTTGCTGTCGTTCCCACACACTTCCACTTTCTTATAATACAGCTGACAGTTCCACGCTGGAATTCTCTGAGCTCCTGAGAGCGACCCATTCTTTCACTAATGTTTGTAACACCTGATTCTGATCATTTGGAAGGGTGAGTGAATACTTTTGGCAATATAATGTATATGAGGAAGGATATTTTCATCTGGTTAGTTCCTCCTGAAATGTAAATCAAAATTTATGCTGCTACAAAATTCGGAAAACATACAGGCAGGTGAGAGATTAAAGGAAAAACCTGAACCCTTGACCCCCCTCCAGTTAGGGGATTTGGTGGTTCTGAGAAGCTGTTGGTATCAATGAATCTTCGCGGGAAGAATCACTTTCAAATCAGGATCTATCATTCGGAGTGATCACCTTGGGATGGTCTCTTCCAGGGTGACTGTACCACATCTGTAGGGCAAGAGGGGTCACCAAATGGTTTGAAGAATATAAGACTATTTAAATTACCACATTTTGGACCTCTACAACCATCAAAACACCAATGGAGTGAATATCTTTTGGAAATATGTTCATCTGTCCCTCCAGAAGAGTCCCAGAAACATGGAGAATCAATACCAAGATATAATGAAGCTGTTTTAACAGCCCAACACCTTGTCAAAATTTTTTTAGAGGTTTATCCTTTCATTTCTCACCTATTTGTATATTATTATTACCCAGCCCTTACTCGTTTTAAGAGTAACAAAAGGAAGCTTGTCAAATCCAGTCCATCAGGCAAAATGTTTTTTTCCTGCCCTGACAACATGTTTGACTTTCAAATTTGTCCAAAAGGTTATTCAAGGTTCAACAGGACTGCACTGGAACAATACTTACATTCCAGATTTTGGCATTTTATTTCAAGCTAAATGCTTTATTTCTTGTGTTCTTTGTCCATGATTTCAGTTTTGTTGAAGAGCAAGAAAAATACACCAACAAAGATAAGTGGTAAAGCATGTGTTGTGTTTGAATTCACTCACTGCTAGAAGAAATGATCACACGAGCATCTACAGGCGTATACAACTGCGTTTATTGTATAAAGACAAGAAGACAGCTTGCGTAACTGGTCAAAATCAGATTTTCATTTTCAGGTAAAAAAAATGGGTTTGACTGAAGGCTTTAAACTACTGGACTCAATGAACAGCAATCACAAAGGGATGGGGAAAAAAACTGCACATACAACTACTCAAGAATGGCAAAATATTATTCTCAATTAAAGATTGGATAAAATACTACAGTATCAACACCTATAAAAAATGTTCCATAATGTTTGGATTCATTTGCAGTAACTAAAATGTGCTCACTCAATAAATGAAAAATAAAACAGCAAGACAGAGGAAACGGGGCATGAAGTTAAAAAGCATGCATTTTGTTCTTAAGCTTCTCAAAGCAAGCAAATTTATTTAGGGTTTGCTGTACTTTTCCTGTCATTTTTTTCACACTACGCATCCTAGAAATATACAATTACCTCTTCAATCTGTAGGAAATGTGGAGTGCAGACATCCACATTCAATGCATAATCGATAACATTCATTAAATGTCTTGACACCTATCATCTACCACCTCACGGTCACTGCTTAGAGTAAGACTTAATTCAGTAAAAATAATGAAAAGACATCAATTTGTATACAATTTATGTGTACATTGGTGAGGAATGAAGGCTACTGTGTTAAACCAGACAGAGAATGTTATGGTCAGTGACTCAATGTGGGACTGTACAAAATTAATTCGCTGCAGAGGTCAGAGGTGTTCAGGACAAAGGTGGATGCAGGTAGAGATGCAGGGCGAAGCTACTGGGAACCAGAAGACGAGCCTTGGCTGCCCTGTCCAGGGTAGCTGCCGTACTGGCTGTAATACTGGTTCCACTGGTTCTGGTTCTGGTAGTACTGCTGCCACTGCTGAGCGTACTGGAGGCAAAAACAAACACAAATGCAGCAGTTAGAGAACACTTACAGTCAGCGTAGTTCTTCTATTTTGCACCCCCTGTCTATCTTATGAGCAATAAACTGAACCCTTAATGTATGCAGGCTGCTTTCAGAACAACTGCTGCATCAGAATTCTTCCTCTACAATCAATGAAACTGGCCACACCAGCTGTGAGCAGCATGTAAGCAGTAGGTATCCACTCTGCACATGCAAATACAGACCAGGACTTTATTTATAGTTCTATGTGAGGTGTGTGCAGCCTTTTTACACAAATGGGACACAGAGAATCTACATTTTCTGATGAAATTATCGCTATCCAGGAAATTATTTCTTTGTATCAAACACAGCCTCCGCTTCAGAGTCAAAATCACCCCATCTGCATGTATTTGCAAGTCCCAGGTGGCGGTTGATTAGAAACTTGATCCATAACAGAGTCTACTGTGGTCTGTAGATGGTAAATTACCCATATTACACAAAGTCTTCACAGTGCTTTGCTCTGACACAACAATCCCAAATTGAAAGGGACAACGGTATTGAACATGCTGCGCATACAGAATACAAAGTGGAGTGCTGTGAAAGCAGATTGCAGACATTTGGATTTACTTCTATCCTACAGTGAAGACTCCAGAGCAATCTAGTACTACTACAATGAAATCAGGACAACAGTAGTCACCGTGTTCCCATTCACTGCTGTCTGACCCATAATTTGGCAAATTCCCTACTCTTACTGCCCTGTATATGTATGAAGTGGTCTGTGTGACGTTAGGGTCATCATTTTTACTTAAAATGTGTGTAAAAGGAGGTGCGGTTCTTCCATTGCTGTTCACCTACCTGCTGATATTGCTGGTTGTAGCTCTGTTGTTGCTGCTGCTGCTGTTGTTGCTGTGGCTGTTGCTGGTGGTGGTTGTAGGTCTGTGCAGTGGCAGGTGTCTGGCTGTAGCTCTGGCTGTAGCTCTGGCTGTATCCTGGGTACTGACTGTAGTTGCTGTAGTAGTTCTGGTTGTAGCTGCCCTGGCTGTACCCTTGACTGTAGGCCTGGTGGTGAAGGAGAACATTCATTTACGGTTAGTTTTTTCCTCCAATTTTTAATCATTACTCAGACTTCAGATGAAGGTTAAGCACCTGGTTGTATCCTCCCTTGTTGTAAGGAGCTGGACGATTGTAGCTTCCCCCTGATTGCTGGCTGCGGTTGTATCCACCACGTGTATCAGAGCCTCCATCGCGGTAGCTGTTGCCCCACCGATTCTGGTTATAGCTGCCACGATTGTAACCTGCAAAATAAACCAAAACCATGTTCCAAGATCAGTCTGCATAGCTTTACCGAATGATGACACGATGGCTGCAGTTCGTGTGCCTTATGTACAAAAGCAAAGAATGCCTTTGTTGCTGAACGATAACCTCAATTTCTAAAAGATCCTCAGAGATTTGTCTTTCAGGAAAAAGATTTGTGATCTGAATCTACCAATATAAAATAGCTTGAGTGTCTCACCTCCTCTGTATCCGCTGCCTCCATCTCCACTGCGGTTCTGGTAGCCACCACGGGAACCATCACGGTTGTCATACCGCTGGAAGCTACCGCCGCCACGGCCACGGAACCCACCCTGCCTGTTGTCGAAGCGTTTCTCAGGGGGCGGGCCAGCCTTGCGGCCTTCCTCATTGTACTGCTTCACCAGCTTTTCAGCCTCCTCGGATTGCAGCTCAATGAACGTCACTGCCTCCAGGAAGTCGCAAGCCTCGGGGAGAGTAAAGTTGGCTTGGAGAGTGACAGAGGTGACCACAGGTGAAGGAGGAGAGAGAGACAACCCATCCAGCAAAGAGTCGGATGGAGAGGCAGAGAAAGAGAGAGAAAGAAGAGGGGCGGGGGGTTGTAGTGAAGACCAGAGCAGCCACACCACCAGAAGACAAAATGAACAATAATTACTATTATACAGGGGCGGCGCAAATCAGAGAAACTAAGAGCAGATAATGACAGCAGATGGCAGGGTAAAGGGAACAAACATTACCTCCAGGGGAACTTGGAGGAAACATTTGTTTAAGCAGACACAGGAGAGGGAGGAGACTTCAGTAGAGGTGGGGAGGGGGACAAAAAGGAAAACTAAAAGGTTGGTGAGAAGAGGAAACAGCACTGCAAACCAAGGACGGCTGATGTAATGGTGTTACGAATTAACTTCCAACAACATGGGCACGTGACTGCTCGTAAGTTTGCCATGTGGAAACATCCTTTTCATGGAAGCCAGTTGTGCAAAATTAGCCCGACTATTACGTGACCTGAAAAAGGCCAATGTCTCAGTTTGCAGTGCATCAGAAGTAAGCTGAATGGCAAAGTGGCAGATAGAGGGCAAAAAGAAAAAAGAAAAAAGAATCAAATTCATGTGGACTGTTTAAAAAAATGTCCAGGTCTGATATCTGGCCAAAGGCTATGATGGGGAAAGGGGGGGAGGGGGCATCTTCCAAGTTTGATTTTAGAGACAACACATAGAAAAAGTAAAAAGTAGATCTGGTGTTTTATTTGTTGTTTTCCACAGCATTCCTACCTTTCATTTCTAAAACAGCATGATCGGGCACATCCTTCCCCTGCTCATTGGTTTGCTTTAATGTTCGTTCTTTTAAATCCTCGTCCGTGGGACAAATTACAATAGCCTTGCGTTGAAAACCTTCAAAAGGACGCATTTTTCGTCTCCTTGCTGATCCATATACATTTGTCTAGCAATGGTGACAAGAAAGAAGTAGAAGCTTGTTTGTTATTGTTTACTTGTAATGGCTTTCCACTGGAAGGAAGCTGGAACCCTGCAATAATGAAGTGAGAGAGGTTTGGCTTGGATGTCAGTCTACGTTTTTACTCAGGTACTAGTGGCCTCTCGTCACTCCACAGACTCACCTCACAGCCTGTGCATTCAGGCACCCGGTGACTGCTGATGGATGTTAGATACGAACAGAGGGACCCCACAACTATTTAAACTGACTGCACTGTCCATTTGCGCATTTACCTTACAGCTCTAAGATGTACAAGTTTAACAGACTGTCGAGAAGTTACACTTATTCAATAACGTCATCATGCTGTGACAATGTGTTGTAATGTGAATGTATTTTAAGAAGTGTTATTACTGCATTCTGTTGAGAACAATGTGAGTATGTAGGATGATCTAAATCAAGAATCTTTATGCCTCAAAGTTAGAGTTACAATGACTAAAAGTGTGATGACTCTGCAAAATGTTCCTAACTTGCTGTATTATAGTTACAACATAGCATGAATCAATATTCACTTAACGGATTACTTCTGTGTTCTTGCATATTATTAAATAATGAAATTATACAGTGAAGGAAATTACCATAAAATATAAATTACAATGAATAAAGAGATGCATGAGTCTTACTGGTTACATGGTTAATTAGCAAAGTGTCAAATATTCTACATGTTGTCATTCAACACTCAA
Source organism: Acanthochromis polyacanthus (assembly GCF_021347895.1). NCBI lineage: Eukaryota > Metazoa > Chordata > Actinopteri > Pomacentridae > Acanthochromis > Acanthochromis polyacanthus. The sequence continues at coordinate 26,374,145 of NC_067125.1, forward strand.
ATTAAGTCACTCCAGGATTCGTCATTTAAGGAAATTATGACAAATGGGAAGATCAAAAATGTTGCAGTCTCCTCCCAACGCAATCTATGCACGCAGCAATGTATGATCACATTTTGCTTTATCACTACAGTCATTTCTAAACTTATCTGCACCATCAATCACTCCTTTTCATACTGTATGAACTATTAACATTCCTTGACACATGACACAAAGTAGGTCAAAGGTTCTCTTTAAGGAAAGTCTAATCAAAATGTAGGTTAATGACAAATCCTTAATTACATTCAAACTTCCAGAGTGCACTTAAGAATTAGGTCTGCATCAATTCACTGCCACCAGTAGTCAGACACACTTAGCCACGCAACAACAAAGCAGCTCTGAGCACCTCCTCCAATCAAACAATCTACGCAACTCAAGTGTTTCTTAACTAACCGATCAAAGTCTTCAATTTAACAAGGAATTCAATTCTTAAAAGATTTTAACAGTATCTTGCTTGCTTTAACATCTTGAATGTATACCAAAAGTAAAACTAATTTGTCACGTTCATTAACGTCTAAGAAACAACCATATAGCAACACTTAATTTTAAGAGCAAACACTCTTTCTAAACCGTCCAACTGGCAGTTTAACTTTCTTTTCTCATCAACTGATCACCTACACTAAAAACGACTCGCTATTCTGATGGGTCCCCCACACTTACCTCGACTTACCGTATCTTCACACGAACTCTATTTCCATTCCAGACAACAACAGACAGATATAACCTACCTGCACATACTCACAGCATCCACAGAAAAGTCAAGGTCCACCATCAGACCCACCTACCTTTTCTCACATTTGCTGAACACAAGGACCTGAAAATCTAAAAGCCGTTAGTCACTACTTACCTTCAGGGTCAATTTATTAAAAAACACACTCAAAAGTTCCATGTATCTCACTTAAAAATAGCTTTTAAAAAGCCATCAACTCTGTCTTATTAAATTAGCAACAGAAGGTGTTTTTCTTACTCACCAGTCAGAGCTTACTTGTTTCTCAACATCTTTACATAGTCATGGTTTACTTGTACATTGTTGAAATTCACAAGACAAACAGTACTGTATTATGACAAGAAATAGCAAGTGCAAATATACTGAGGGATGAAAACATAACATATTCTGTCACTTATGAGAGCCATTAATCATTTTCTTTTACAAAGCATGACAAGCAAGTGACAAGAGGGTGATCAATGCTTCTTCTACTCTATAATACAGAGACCCCCTGAAAGATAAATAAATAGTCCATTAGAGAGAGAGTGATCATCAGGGCACATTGACTGACTGTGGTGAGTATCAGAGCAGAATGTCAGTGGAGGGGCAGTACCTGATCCAGGATGTAGTTGCGTCTCTTGCGGGCGGCGATCTCAATCAGTCTGTTCAGACACTGGGTGGCCTGCTGGATCAGAACATCCCAGCGCCCGGCATAGTTCTTCTGGCGACGCAGACCCATCACCTGCAAAACAGACAGTCCAATTTTACAAATATTTAAAAACATTTAAGAGTGATTGTTTCATTTGGTGGTGAAAACAAACCTTCATCTTGTCCATGATTGCATTTGTGCCCAGGATGTTGTACTTCTTGTCAGGGTGAGTCTCTGCGTGCTTTATGGCCCAGGTGGTCTTTCCGCAAGCAGGGAGGCCAACCATCATCAGAATCTAACACAAGTGAATGCAAATATATGAACTATGAACATGAATTTCTAACTTTCTGTTGAATGTTGTATAAAAATCAAACAAAACACAAAGTGTCAGGAAAGTAAATATCTTTTCTAGACTGTGTATCTGACTTTTCCCCCCCAATCACAACTCGTTTTTATGAGCAAAAGCATTACATACTGTTCAATAGTGTCAGCCCTGCCCTACCTCGCAATCAGATTTGCTGGCAGGTCCCTTTGTGCCTCTGATCTTGTCCTCCATTCCGAGATTGTGGATGTAGGTGTATCCCTCTGGTGGGGGGAAGTAAGGCTCCCGCTTCTGTCCAAAGTTGAACTCAACGGCGCAATTCTTCACCAGGACATGAGGGAACAGGGCACGGCCTGCCAACGCCTCCTTTGTGGTCCGGAAAGCCACACCAAGAAACACTCCATTCTTAGAATAGCCCACCTCCACCTCATCACCACTGTCAAAGTCCTGTAATTATGGTCATGAGGTAAATAAACGGCTTATTAGCTTTGTTTTTACAACAGTTAATCAAAAATTATGAGCTATTATCATTAATTATGCAATAAAACAGCAAAAAATGGTAGTTAATCAAATGTATGTTCATTCCAGTTAACTATACCGTATTATCTTGATAAGATGCTATACAGTGGTCCCTCATCATATCGCGCTTCACTATATTGCAGATTTTTAAATTGCATTTGGTATCATGGATATGTTGCTATATCGTGGGATTCTGCAATATATAGGTATTTTTATGTTTAATCGTCTGGCAAGCTGTGTTCCAGAACGATGCTGGAGAAAGGACATCTGCCTTTTATGCACTCTGTTTCCGGCACGTGTTTGTTTTGACATACATAAAGAGCACAAATATAGAAAACGTGGCAGGAATTCAAACACACCACACTTCACATTCCCGGTCCTGACATGACACTTAACCAAACTAACTAGGCTGGCTAAACCGCAAAAACACAATAAACCACAAACATTAATAACAATGTAACACTAATGTAAACCACAATAATGCCATTTAAAACCACAACACCTCGAACTCCCATGGTGCATTGTTGCACAACAGTTCAGTCATAGCGAGCAGCTCTGCGATTGTGACATTATTAATTATTTTTGTGGTAAAATAAGCGGGGGTGGGGGGGTGGGCTGTTTGTAGCAGAAAACGGCCCAGGGGGGCCGCGGCGGAGACGACCCGAATATTCGGATCCGTTCGTCTGGTCTCGGGTCCAAATTTTGCCTTCGTTTTGTCTTCAGTTAAACTGAAGAATTCCCAAACAGTGGCGGTCTTCAGCATCTTGTCTTGTGTTTATGCAACAAAGTGAAGCGTGACGTCAGAGTCGGCAGCAACCTGGCCATTCGGGTGGCGTTTACAAACACGAACGGAATATCCGGATACCAAAATTAATATCCAGACACCGCCGTAGCGAACGAATATTCGGGTCCAGCCCTACTGATCGCTGCACACAGTGTTGAGCGGTGTGTTGGAATGGTTTATAAAGCGTTAAAACATATACAACAAAATCGATATGGTCATGACTGGACGGATTGTTTTTTGTTCTTGAACGTAACCCCCGTGATAGACGAGGAACCACTGGACACAACAAAATAAATATTAATGCTACTTACGATGTAACAGCCGATGACGTCATTTTCACCAAACTTCTCACCATAGTCAGCAAACTTGCAGTCAACGGATTTTTTTCCAGTTCCTCCGAATCCAAAGGAAAAGGGTTCCTCACCTAACACATGACAAAATAAAATGCATGGTTTCAAACAAGACCGCAGCTCTCTGCTACAGCAAATACTGATTTGTGTCAAACATCATCTTGATTGTTGCAACAGATGCTCTTCTCACCAAGCTGAGTGCTGCAGTGGTTCAGTGACCATCCAATTCTGACCACATGGGGATCTGGTTCACTGCTGGGCAGGTGCTTCACGGGAATTTCTTCATTGATCTGAAGAACGGCGGGAAAAAATAGATTTTAAACAAGCTGTATAAAGGTTTTAGAAAACATTTATTGGTATACAAAAGGATCAAATCATAGCACTTGATGAAGGCTAATGAACAAAGGACTGGAATGATAACAGACGTTGCAGCACTTAGACTTAAAGACAATGTATGTAATGAACAAAAAGTTTCTCATTTATCAAATAAAAAATAATAAACACATAAAGCCTCTCAACTATCAGTGACAAATTTGTCCTGTGTACAGAATACGTTCATTAGTTTCTTACCAGACCTCAAGCTCTGTCAGAACATTTAGGACCGTAATCATATCAACATGAAGCAAACATCCCTCTAGTTTTGAACCACTTCGTCATTACAGAAAGACACTCGTTTTCTGTATTTTACCTTCATCTCGTAACACACGCGGCCCTGGGTGACACCATGCGTAGCTCGTGCTCCGGCCCACAGGTAAGCAAAACCTTCGATGGTCAGAGGATAACCACTGTAGCGATCTCGGGACACTTTGAAGTGTAAATCACAATTGTCTGAAAAGAAGAAAAAAATATATATTTTAAACATATTTAGTAGCATGTAGTGTTATATCATACTTAGCACTTAAATTATGTGATACATTGAAAATGTACCAACACGAAACTTCTAGATGTATGTAGTGGAGCTGTTTGCAAAATTTAGGTTGAAGTTGAAAAAAAATCTGAGTCATGGAAACATTTCTATTGTAATATATGCATGTAGTAACTGAGCTGGAATGCTAAGAGCTGAACTCACTTAAATACAGAAGCTTTGAAAATAAAACCCAGCCAGCTCACAGCCAGACGGCCTCCAGCTGGGACAGCAGCTCCTCACAGCCGTGACTACATTTTTATCGTTCAGAGATCCACTTTATTGTCTTACTTACATGTATCAATTGTAACAAGAGTGTCATCTATGTTCTCTTCCTCATCTTCAGCAGGAGGCTGTGGAGTTCGGGATCTGTACAATATCAGCAGAGTATCAAGTTACCATCCTTTAATGTCACTTTAATCAAAAACTTCACTAAAATTTATTCATTTGACCTACTCTTCAAAGTTGGTGTGTGGATTTAGAACAAAAGCTAGAAAGTCTGATGTAAAATATCAGAATTTACAATCAGCTTACCTCTTGTCCTCACGGTGCTCGTAGTAGCCGTAACTTCTGTTCTCCTCATACGGTCTTTTGCGGCCGTAGTGTCCACCTCTCTCACCTTCCACTTTGACTTGCTCAGCCTGACCTGAAGCTTCTTGCCCTTGCTGCTGTTCTGCCCCACGACTGTCCTCCTGTCTGCCTCCAACAGCCTCAGATTCAGCTTCCATTTTGACTTCCACTTTGACTTCTAAAACGATACATGAACAAATATAATCACAAGAACAGTTGTAAGTACATTCGCAACATATGTATATGTGCAATATTTTTATTTCCATCTAGAGAAATTTAAACTATCTCAACTAGTACTTATATATATTTTGGCGTATTTTTTTTTAATTTTCTACTGAAATTACTTTTTAAAGTGTTTGCACTATCCCATTTGCTGCTTTAAAAATGAAAATTTCCCCTGTGCAAGAACAACAAAGGCTTATTGTACCATTTGTAAACAATGATTACCCAACTGCATGCAAAACATTTATCTGGACAATTTGAAATTTATCTTTGAAGTTCTACATGTGACAGCAGTGTGATTGAGTTCAGTTTTACAACTTTGTGCTGTGACTAGTATAGTCTGAATTTCAAAAAGTGCCTGTAATTGTCAATATACTTTACTGACGACTATAGGAAATGTTGTCTTCTGGCTTTGAACAACCTCAATTTTGGAGAAACGTGCAGCCACAGAGCAGAACAAACTGCACATCAACTACAACGTGCTCTTTGAGGCGACTCTACTAATCCTTGATCCACCGTGCCACCCTTGAATTTGCAGAATATGTGTCAGCAGTAAGTAAACTTTGCTGCGTCTGCAAAGTTTGCCTCCTCACAGTCTAATACCTGCATGAAATACATTCCCATCAAATCACCAACCATTTTTTGTAATAGGACTTAAAAACTTTAAGTGGCATTAGAATTTTTTAAGTCAATAAATTGTCCCAACAGTTAGAAACACTGTCCGCACAATATACCTCATTCAACGTGTTTATATGAAGAAACACTATGTTATGATAATGTTATAAACTGCTATATAATATAACCTTGTCTGTTGTCAGGCTTCTCCTCCCCCTCCACCCTCTGGACAGGCTTGGTTTCTTCCTCGGACATCATTTCAGACTTCTGTATATCCACATCAGCTGTGAAGTCAGGCATGCTGTGTCCCGAGTCTGAAGTTGGTTGACTTTCGTAAGGCTCGCCCTCTGCTTCCTCCGCTTCTTCGGCCTCCTCTTCCTCGTAGTAACCACCTGAGTCTCGACCCTCGTCTTCCTCTTGAGGGGCATCACCTTCACCATCATCACCATCATCTTCATCTCCGTAGTCCTCAGCTTCTTCTGCACACATAAAAAGGGAGATTCAAAGTGTTAGGTGCTTCGTCTAGCATGTCATAACAGTAAAATAGAAACTCAACATGCTCTTCAAAAACACGTATAATTGTAACACTTTCTTCTCTATATTTTCTCACATGCAAGTGCACGTTGATCTCTTACAACTACATCTGAAGAAATAAAACTGCAATTTGAGAAACGATGTAATCAGTAAATCAAGAATTTACAATAATTATTACAATATTATGCAACAGGTCTCACGCAGGTGTAAACTCTCAAGTCAATGGTTTTACAATGTCTTGTGTGTTGCTTAATCACATGTGAAATCTACTACAGAGTGAACATTAAATTGAAGCATGACTTTAGAAAATTATATGGCAATTAGACAGCCTCCTTATATTGCATGGCCCAACAGTAAGAATAAAAACACTTTGGAAGGGCAGTTTTTTTTTCTGAGATACAGTCAGAACCATAGGACAGTATGTGTCCAGGTTAGTCCAAAAAAGTCTGCAGACAAGAATTTCAAAACTTTACAAGTGGCTGCAACTCCCAATTATTTTGTAATTTAATCAATTAGTTGCTTGGTCTATTAAAAAGTCTGTAAATGGTGATATATGTCGCTCTGGGTTTCCAGATGTTTTGTTTATTCCATAACCCAGAGATAACCATTTAACTCATGGAAAAGTTTTTTAAAAAAGCCCAAAAAACATTTAAAATTTAGGAAGCTGAATCTAAGAACAGACTTTTTTCTGAATAAATTACTCAAATAAGTGTTAATAATTAATTGATTAACCCTTGCAGCTCTAGTTTAAACACAATGAACTCAACAGGTTAAAGGTCACACCACATAATGCACATCAACGTCTGCGCAAAATATCCATGTAAACATCGCTTTACCTTGCTGCTCTTGGGCATCGTCTCCACCTTCGTTTTCTTGATAGTCGTCGTCGCCATATTCGTCCTCCTGCTCCCCCTGCTCCGAGGTATCAGCCTGGGCTTCAGCCTCCATAGCGGCTTTGAGCCTCTCCACCAGGTCCGCCTTCAGGCCTCTGGTGTCCAGGCCGCGGCGCTGGAGCTCCTCCTTCAACTCGTTGACTTTCAGTTTTTTCACGTCAACACTCATGGTGTTTCTGTCTGTTTGTTTTTGTTTGTTACCTTTGCTTGCTAGCAAGACAGAAGAAACAGATAATGCTCAGGCACCGCTTACTACGCTGCAAGTAACTTTCAAAATCGATATCTGTTGCGCGGCAGTCTCAGTCAAACGGGCTACATGAACTGTTTAGCTAAGCTAGCAGCGCTGGACGGATACTGCAACGTTGTATCTTGCTACACTACAGGTTTACAAGCCATTTAACTCTGAAATTATACTGGCGTTTATCTTTAAAACTGTTTACAATACACATATAACACTAAAATATGTGCTACGATTGTTATTTACCTCCAACTGTCGCTACGGTGCTAACGCTAGTAACCTTCTTAGCCTGCCGTTAGCTAACGCTCCAACAAATATGCAAGATAAGTAACTTAAACTCAGAGAATATACAAGCATGAAGCGTTCCTTTATTCATGCATGCTAGTTCTACAGTCAATGCACTCTGTATTTAGCTCATAACAGCGCAATGAAGCAAAATATGACTAAAAACAAAGTTGAGGCCTACCTCCTTTACGGGAGTTGCGCGGGTAAGTCGTGGTAGTAGGTTAAAAGAGCCGCTACTGCCCCCTTCCGACGCACACCAGACCGAAACCTAAAACCGGACGTTAACAAAAGTAAACACACGCAGGGGAGTTATTTCCTGCTTCGACTACGATTCTACTGAAAAGCAGAGCGCTGTGATTACTCCAAAACATACTCGTAGCGCTAAAATATATTTTTACATCCGAATATGGGGGACAATATGAACATCAACGTAGCATCTTCTTATATTACTCATTTCACACTTGGAGCATTCCGAAGTGACGTTTGATTTGGAGGCATGCTGGGTAATGTAGTTTTAGTATAAAAGTCCTCGCTTAATCCTCCGAATTAAAAAAAAATCTTCGCTATTTTTAAATGTCATGCTTTTTTCTGTGCAAAAATTCATCGAAATAACACATTTATCAGAGCCAGTAACTGCACAAATAGAATTATTTAATTTTCAACTTTTCAATGGTTCATTCAGGAAAAACAACCAATAATAAGCTTAGAAATGTGACATGACATGCAAATAATTTTGTTCTGCATGAAGAATAAAGCATTTACATCAGAGCATGCAAAAAATAAAACAATTTGCTGCACTTTTTGGTGCAACCTGTAAAACATGACTGGCTGTAACCAACTGTTAAATGACCATGATTTAGTGATCATTCAACTGAACTGCAGGCTGTGTTCACATAAGAGAGCTTGAGAGAAATAAAAAAAAAAACACATATCTGATCAATAACATTAATGTAGCATGGCTCAAAAATGGCATATGGGGAACTATGTTGTCAGAACATACATTCAGCATAGTGAAATGGCTTCTGAAAGTCAATGTGCAAAGTAGTCTGAAGCAGTTTGTAGAAGTTGTGAAAATGTTTGCTCTCTTAGTGAAATAGCCTGTCAAAGATTGTAAAGGCCCAGTGGAGTTCTTGAATTCTAGCTATGTTGTGCACTTTTTCTTTCTGAGGTGCAGGATTTTATATCGCAGTGAAAAGTGAGCCCACGGTGAGTAAAACGTAACAAAAGCAAAAAATGCATGAAACCTGGAAACTAGGGCTCAGAGGGTTAATCACTCAGGCCTACAGCTAGCACTGAAGAAGGGATGTCATACAATCTGTAACGGTTCAAAGTAAAGAATGCAACACAAACTCTATGAACAGACAGCATACCCTTTTTATTCACATCATTGTCAGTTATCATCACATCAAATGTACATGAATCAGCAATCACAACATGAAATGTACATGAAACTGTAGGGGCACATACTATCAAAAATAAATCCACTCGTGACCTGATGTTCATCTGTTTTGCTGTCAGCTGTAATCTGAAGTTCCCAAAATTTTATTTCTTAGAGTTATTATTTAACCAATCATGGCTCACAGTTGAAGCCAATAAAGCATGAAAACCAGCATTTCCTATGTGATGAAGGTCCATGAGGCTGCAGCCGCTACAAAATATTTTTTATTTTTAGGTCACCCTTTGCCTTGTACTGCAAATCTTTATATACACTTGACTTGATAATGAACATGCACAATCAATCAAAGAAGTTCACTATGAATATCATAGCAATCCCAATTTACAACTAGTTGCTCAAAACAAGAGCAAATGACAGCGCCCAAATCCACAGCGCAGTGATATGCTTATGCCCACCTCTTCCACTCAACTGTATGGCAGGGGGCAGTGTGTGAAACAGGGCAGTTATCCAGCTGTACATTCAACAGCGCTATGTAGGTGCACTCTGCTCCTTCACACACAGACCAACAACATGCCTAGCAAAGAAGTGATGTTGTCATTTTTTGGTGGGAACAGGAAAGGAAAGCAGTTGCCTGTTGACCTCTCTCAGCTGTGCATTTAGAGTCTCTGTGGTTAATGCCAACTCTGCTATTTGAGTCTGTAGGCCTGTAATGGTCTCGTTCAGCTCATCCTCTTTGCGGCGAGAGTTAGCAGCCTGCCTGCTGTACTCCAGCACCATACAACCGCCACCAACGAAGAAGATGATTGCCTCTCCCAGCAACTCTGCGCCCAGCTCTGCAGCTGCTTCCTCGTTCAGCGGCTTAATGGTGGAACCCCGAAAGCCCATGATCCGCATCTTCGTTCTCATCTCAATCCAGTGATAAACTGTGAGAACAAAGAGCATATAGCACACAAACACATGGCACCTTTTAGTATGATGTATGGGTCACATTTGAGATGAAGTGTCAAATGATATGATAACAAATAATCGTCCGAGTCAGCTGAGATAGGCTCCAGCACCCCCCGCGACCATAGTGAGGATAAAGCGGTGTATAGAGAATGAATAGTTCTAAATTTAGGTGGTAAGACTGAAACAATTTCAAATCGAAATCACAGTCTTAAACAGTGCAGTTAGCAAATCACAAAAACTGCAATTTACAAAGTGTAGCCATTTATAATTGAACTAATGCTGTAATTCAGGTTTATCTAATTCAAGCACATCAAAATTGTCAGGTGGGTTTTTACGCTTCCATATTGATCTATGCATACTACGTATTTCAGTCATGCACACAGTGGTTCAACTGATATTAGCCGAGTATCATTATGTAATAGCCAAACCTTGTACATTTTCTGCCACATCTGAATCAGGGTCAAAACTGTTGTGTTAATGGTTGCATAAATTAACACCATCTCCTTGTGTGACAGCCACGCTTTTGATGATATACATGTGCTAATGCTCCATCATGTTTAAAATGTGTTACTTAGTGAATACTGAACTGAAGCATGATATATCTGGCAATATTAGTCAGAAAAAATCTTAAGCTGACATTTTCCCCATTTATTTTAAATTCCATGCTTCCATGTTACGTGTACACCGACAACACAGACCACAATAATACTTCTGCATTTTTTCTAAATAAATGCTTTCTTTCATGCTTGACAAGAGTTTTTTCAATTCTAATGTCAAATTGAGCCTAGTTTTTTTTAATTGCTCACTGACAACAGTGTAAATATTTTTAAACTGAACAGATCATTACCAAGAGGGCAGGGTTTTCCGCTTTAACTCCTATAAGGCAAGTTTTCTGAGAAAGTAGAGCACACAGTTTCAGTTGCTTCATTCAGTATATGATTACTGTGATTCAAAACTTGATGTTTTGACAGGGTATTGCACTATGAAATAGAGAAATTGCACAGCCACCGGTTCACATATTTTTTTTTATCTATTTAAATGTAATTCAAGTTACTATATTCTGTCCAAGACGTTGGAGAAGCACTGTTGTCCTGTCATGTCCTCACAGCAAAGCAAACACAACCTGTTCAATGACAGGCAATGCCCGCCCTCTTCACGTTAGCCTAGCTGCTATTGGTCGAATAAATAAACTCAGGGATCTCCTTGGCTAAGCGGCGCTTCCAGCTTCAATGTCATTGGCCATTGGAGCACTGCTTGCTTTCACAGTCCTCGGGGTGACTCGGACCGGACTCTCAGCCATTAACAACCGTTAGCTCGGTTACTCACGCTGCGCCGGCGGCAGGCAGACGTAGTTTTTAAAGAACTCGCTTCTTCGGGCTCCAGCTTTTATCCGGTTCGCCACAGGCTTGCTCATTTGCCTCACTCCGAGGTAGAGGAGCTTGGCGATAGGGAAGGCACCGACAACCATCTTGGCGGAAACGCTTTACAACGGCGGGGCGGAGCACGTAAAGTTTACGTGGTGACGTTATTGATTGACAGGGTTAATCCCACCCACACAGTCTTTTGTCCCGAGTTTCTCACGTCACGAAACTTTTCTATGCTTTTCTCTGGAGCAAATGTGACATCAAGAGCTGCTCCTTATTTCGGTGTTTAACCACATGTGAATCAGATTCCTAGTCTTGGCTATATGCCGTCAAATTAACAAACGATTTGCCAATTTCATTTAGGCAATTTAACTCTACAACTCATCCTATTCTGACTAAAGTTCTTGTGAAACTTCTGAAAAGCCACGTAAATTTTATTTTTAGGACACAGCCTTTAAAGATGATGGATGGAATCAAACCAGCGGATATAAACTGAAACAACAAGCATATTCGATACACTCTATGACAAGAAGTGTAACTGTACTTAGGGCAAGTTTTTCTCAAGGTCTAAAATTTAAAACATCAACTAGAGACCTGCATTTACCTTATAACTACTTTATTTCAAATAAGGTTTTTTTTTTTTTTTTTTAAAAAGCAACAGCATTTAACATAAAGTATACCCTGATAATTTCCATATTACCAAATTTAATCGTGGTACTGCTTGTACCTCTTGTTAACATAAAACAGAAACAATTTCTCACCCATTCTTTAAGTGTGAAATACCCCACAAGTTTTTTATAGATCTAAACTCCTCCTGAATTTTAACCTTTAAGTTAATATTTGCAGCTGTGATAATCCAAATGGCGCCCTAGATCATTTGAGTGATTTCTTTGTGTATGTTTTTTATTGACAAACTGAAATTTTGTCAACCACTTTCACTTTTTGTTCTCAGAACTGAACTTGGAAATCACCCAATTTACTAAAGAACAAAAAGCATGTGGACAGCTTTAAAAAAAAAAAGTTCAGCCCTGAAATTTCTGGGTAAATGCTGTGTGTGCCCATTTTTAAAAATATATATATTTGCTATTTGTGTGCAAATAGACAGCGCTCTGTTGGACTCAAGTAAATAAATAAAATAGATATGAAAGAAAATGTATTAAAATAAAAATTTAAAATAGCCTATATGTGCTGCTGATGTTTGTATATTTCTATATAACTATTTTGTTTTTCCATTATTAAAAAATTCCTGTCCTGTGATTTGGACTCATACACTGATACTGAACCCAAATTTTCCTTTTTTGTCCCCTGACGCAATGACACTGATGACAAAAACAACAAGAAAAGCACTCTGTGAGCGCAGTACTCCACCAAGGCTGTGTTTCGTTCTTCTATTTTGATTGGTGTTTATCTCCTTTTCTTTAAAAATGTTATTTTTTTAACTCGACTCCAAAAGAGCCCTGCACAAGAATTCACGTGTCTAGACTGTCTGTTTGCACACAAATGGCAAATAAAAACGTTGAATGACTCTTGAATCAAATATTGGAGATGGTTTTTGCCATGAGCCTGAGTTGGACACCACCATGCTGTATGAGAGTAAAACAAACACACTGATCATTTCCCCAAAAGGCCCCATCTGGCGTAGGCAATGGTGTATGACAGGAGAATTCCCATAAATCAACTTTTAAAACCACAAAATATGCAATTAAAAACACACAGCCCTATTTTTGGAAATCATGCATGCACCACTTTTGCTGAATTCATTGCCATCCTGCACATGTATCACATTTGGTGCAATAGAGTATGGAGAACTAAACTTAATAGGCCCAATATTTTACAAAATCTGTAAGAAATCACATAAAACATCATTAATCAAGATTTTCATATGTGTAATGTGCATTTTTAGCTACATTCATAACTGCATGTCTGGAAAAAAAAGTGTGGCTGTAACTCCCAAATTAAAGTCTGACTGTATGTGTGTTTTTAAGAACGGTGCAGCTCCTGCCTCCCCCTCCTCCTCCTTTGCAGTAAACGTCAGTAGAAAGTGTCCAGTGAAAGGTTGTCTTCACCTGAGCCAGCTGTGGCAGCAGAAACACCTGGCTCGGGTTACAGCAGCGCACAGAGCCTGGGGGCTGGACTCCGAGCCAAAATAGCTGCTCTCGGTGCGCAGCTATGACTAAATGTCTGGAGCCTCCGCCACAAGAGAGAACCGCACGCTGATCCGCACGACTCCAGGAAGAGCAGGGGCTTTGATCGGGGCTTTCCTTCCAGTTTGGAACAACACAGCAGAGAAGACTTTCATTTCTGAGGTGAGGAAGTTTTCTTGAGTTCTCCTCGTAACGCGGGCTGCGCTCATCTGCGTGGGAAACACAGAGAGACGGTAAAGTTAAGATGAATTTAGTTTTTGTCTGAAGTCGTGTGTGTGTGTTGTGGGACTGGAAGGGTCGCTGGCGTCGCTTTTTGAGTCGTTTTGTGTCTCGACTTTCTCGCCTTTCCACGGTTTTCTCGGTCATTGTGAGGGATCCAGAGCGCGAGGAGGAGCTTGTTGTAATGGGAATCAGATGTTACCAACCCTGGCTGGCATGACGCTCAGTCTGCCACCGCACAGAGGAGCTGGCGTTCAACAGCTGGACACCGACGAACTGATGTGCAGCTTCACCTGAAACTAACTGACATTCATTCACAACCTTTAAAACACCAGATCTAAAGAGAAATTCCATCTACAGGGACTCATACACCACCAGCCAAAAGTTTGGACACACTTTCTGGTAGTGTATGTGTTTTATTTTAGTATTTTTAGGATGCTTTACCTGTGATGTTATTGTTGGATCACCTTATTTTCTTGCATGAAAAACATTAATGTTGATTTAATGTGTAGTTAGCAAAACATCCATCACAACTTTAGGATATTTTTTATATCCCATTTCAAGTGACTGCAAGTTAGGAAATGAAATCTGTCACTTTTTGCTGAATTTTTGAGCCCATCTTTGCACAATTATGATCTACATGAAAAAACCAAACTTTCCTGTCAGAGCAGGATTTAAGTGGCGTCTGTCCAACGTGTGCTCTGCTCTGGTTATTGCTCAGAACCGCCTGGGCTGCATTGCACCGTGCACTTGCTACAACCTGTTGTCAAACAACAGTTCACTTTAATTAGACTTTTCTTCACATATGTACGTGTAAACATGTGGAAGCATGTTTGAGCTTCTTGCCAAAGGCCCTGAGCTGTACACCTCAACAGGAACACGACACAATTATACGTGGATGCAACTTGCCAGAAATGCCTGTTATGTTGAGCAGCTCTGAGAGATTCCTGAGTCACATGCTTGGTCAGAACAGTAGAGGCTCTGGAAGTGAACAGGATTAAAGCTTACAGTCAGCAGCATCGTGGACCAAAAGAGGAATGAAGCAAAGTTCTGCTGCAGCTGGGGATCATTGATTGTTGCCTTGGTTTGTGTACTTTGGTGTCTGCAGACACTGATCGTCATTGTCGCCTTGTGAGGATCAATACTGTCGGATTGTGCAAGAGCTTCGGTGATGACAGTCACTGTCATGGCCAGAGTGATGAGTGTGCACGCTTGTTTGTGTAATTATGTTGGGAGCAATGCAGTGACTAACTGGGTCACAGGTGTGGGCGGAGTAGTTTTGCATATGAGAGGATTAGTGTTGTTGAAATCTGGAAGTTGGTGGTTAATCAGTGAAGCAGTCGTGTGTCGGTGTGGACTCATAGCTAAACTGTAATCAGATTTAACCCAGCGGCACACGTAGCTAAGAAAATATTCAATGCATCCTATTAGTCAGTGCACTTTGGTGTAAGTTTTCTAAAGTTTGAGGTGATTTTCTTTGGATTAACCTTTAGATAAACACTCTTTGGGATTCAGCAGCAGTATACTGAAGATGGAACTTTAAATGCATTGTGATCTCCTCCCTAACAGGTTCTGTGACACATGTTCCTGACATTTTACACAATAATTGCTCAGTACCTCCCACTTGCATTAGCTCAGTTTGTCTTGGCCCTTCTTTTTTTGTCTTTTCAGAATCCAGTAATGCCAACAGTCTATTTTCAATAGATTCCTAACCCATGAGATTGAGGTGAGCCAATGTAAACATTACACTGGATGTTATCTTTGACTTTGGACTTAATGGCATCCCTTAATGTTACTTCACGCTAATGATATTCTGGGTGTATCGAGTCAATATGTGCAGGAGCTGTTGAGAAAGCTTGTGGAAATTAAATTTTAACAGCGTATTTCACCAGAACCCGATCTGGCAGCTTGACAGGTTTTATTCTCCTAGTTTGTGTTTTCTGGGTGATGAAAAACAGCCAGACTTTAAGGTTTTTGGTTTTAAGTCACAATTGAAAGTGTTTGGTTGTGCAAGAGGAATTTTTTTTTGTCATCAGTTCCCGGTCAAGACAAAGCCTGAAAGAAAATGGAGGAAGGATATTAAGGAGTGACCGACAATTGTGAAACAGGATAGGGTGGAAATGAATGGATGCCTGCACGAAAATAAGGAGTTCAGCAGAAACTAGAGTATCAGTCAGGAAGACATAAAAGGATTGGGAAAAGGGAGGGACGACTGGTAGTCTTGGTCAGACACGCCTATGGCATTCTGCAAAGCTAATGATTATTGTCTGTAATCCTGAAAGCCTTCTTCTTCTCCTTCTCTCGGGATATTTCTGCTTTTCCTGGTGTCCTTTGACGAACTTTTCCAGCGCAGAAATAGCCAGTAGTTTCTTATTTCGGGTTTTGATCTTGCGGCTTTCGTCTTGGCTTTCACCACTCGACAGAAGTGATTGTTGTATGCAGCAGCTGACATTGTGATCTGGAAAAAGGAAGCAGAGAGGAAATGAATATCAGGTTTTCCAAGAAACTTCGCTAGAGAAAACAAAGTGCAGTGGAAGCCAGGAATAGAGGAAAAGCGCCTCTGCGGTGGCCACAAGCTGTCAATCCACTTCAGACTTTCAGATGATTAATTCTTCTGTGATTCACTCGGCGCCTCCCTTCTGTCTTATATCTATAACTTTATGTACTCTACTGCTTGTTTACAGAAAGGTGTCACCTTGGCTGACACTTTGTGATATGAGCATGTGTGTTGGCTGTACCTAGAAATGCTGAGCTTCTCTCTGTAAAACATTCATTTTGCCAAGTAGGTTTTTCTGTGTAACTTAGTTTGTTGGCACATCATAAAACATGCTGATAAGAAGAGCAAATACAGACAAGATGCAAATGACCAGCAGAAACCGTAGAGATAAAAAGTATAAACAAGAAGAAGGGAAGGAAAGCTTTAAAATCACCAAATGACAGCAAAAAAGGGGGAAAACACAAGTAAATCCAGAATCTCCTTGATGATGAAACACAATATGATGAAAAATGACGATGATGAAGCATAAATCCAAGGAAAATGAGGCAATACCCTGGTTGTATTGTATGTCTCAATTTATCTTTAAAACGCTTTTTAAGCTTACACCCTGTTGGCCACCAATGAGAAATGTTTTAAATATGCTGCTACACCTGTTTTCTCACTTACTCTCAGCACTTTTACTCATGTAAAGATGCATTGATAAAGTGAAGTAAGGGCTTAGTAGTGAGAAAAGTCCAACCTCGCCAACAAACACGAGCATATTTATGAATTAAATCACAGCAAACAACATTAGAAGTTGGAACAGAAGTGAGGGAAAATGGCGAAAGTGTCATGCAGCGTGCAGAGGAGTTTAGCAGGAAAGGAAGGGGTGGGGTGGATGCATCACCAGACCGCGGGAGGGAGAGTTCGCCGGGTGAGTGATCGACCTTTGCGAGTCAGAGAGAGTGTAATCTCTTTTTGTGTGAGTGGCTCTCGACAGAGATAAGTGTCCCGGCCAGTGCGAGGTGAATGCCTCACTGGGAGGAGTGTTGAGGAATGTGAGTCTGCAAACAGGCCAGACTGAGACATAACAAGTCCCTGTGAAGAACGCTCATTATCCAAATCTGCTGCACTCTTCACTTTGATAGCCTTATATAATACGGTTTTACCTCCTTTGTGGGCTAAAGTTCAGCTGGTGTTGGGGCTTGTCGGGTGGTATCAGAATCAGAAATTGCCAAGTAGGTTGTCTTATACAAAGGAATTTGACTTGGCGTTTTAGTGCACAACAGTGAAACAGTTTAGAAAGTGTTGCCAGTCATTACTTAGTAAGTGTTAAAGGATGAACAGCAAGCAGTCAAATTAGCACTAAGTTTGTTGTCATGTGTTTTGTTAGCTTTAACCTTAGATGCATAAGTGGGTCAAAAAAAGGCCCAGTGAGGTCGTTTTCTTGCAATATTTTGTAATGAAAAGTTTTTCTCCTTTCATGTTCCAGCTATTATTAAAAAAAACATGTTTTTGATATCATTCCATTTTAATTTTTAAGTTACCTTTTATACTTTTAAAGAAATTGTAATATTTGTATTACTATCCCAAGCTCTTTATCACTGATAATAATCATACAAGAAGTGATGAAGTGCACAAACTCAGAGGGATGGAGAGCAGCAACAGTTAGAGGAAAAGTTTGGAAAGATGACAACAAAATGAATGTTGACATTCTTCTGCTGCTGCTCTGTATAATATTCTTCTTTTTCAATTATCAAAATGTCCAAAATCTGTTATAAAGTGAAAAATAAACATATTTCAAACATGAAATCATTCTTTTGTGGACCAAAATATAATACAAACAATAATAGAAGTGATAATTCTTCACCAAAATGACACAAATGGTAAAAAAAAAAACAACAACACATTGATTCTTATACAAGTCATGTTTGACCCATTTATGGAAGAGTGTAGGGTCCAATCACTCGTGCATCTAAGGGTTGAAGATGCACAAGGCAAAATTTTTTTCATATTTTATCACGCCTAATAACAAACAAAAGGAGGAAAAACACCCCCTTCCTTCTCTTTCATGCCCAATTTAACTCAAAGCAGTTTGCAGGAAACCTTTCACTTCCCTAGAAATGTAAGATTTATATCAAAGTCACAGAGAACTGAAAGAGAAAAAGCATGGCATTCAGATGAAAGGGAAGAAATCCTCTCAACTTCAAATCTATGCAATGAGTATATTATTATATAGCTTGTTTTCTATAAGTATATGCAGAAATCCACTAAAGAGTAATTTGAAGCTGTATTTTTTTCCACAGTAGAAGAAATAACTTCAAAAAAATGAGGAAAAAGTAGAACATTACAAGATGAGGCTTGTTAGCTTCAGCCATGAGCGAAGAAACCAGTAAATTACTTCAATTTGTCACCAAATTATGCCTGTAATGCTAAACAGAACGCATTAATTATATACTACAGTGTAAGAGCGGCTGTGAATTGTTTTTGAAGTAGGAAAAAAACAGCCCTCAGAAATGTTGAGTGGCCCCACAGAAGGCCAAGCTGCTGAATTATTCCTCATTTTCCACAGGCAGAAAAAACCGGCTTCACTGTGAGTCTGTCTGACTGAACTCGGCTGTTAAAGCAGGGCACGATTGTAAATGGGAGACAGGTGAGCTAGGAAAAATGAACACACTTGAACAAACATATGATTTAACCGCAATTAGTCCCAACATGTACATATTTGATGATAAGCTTTAGACTACATGGCTTTTATCTTAACTACATGTACATGGAGGGCCTGTCGGGACACAATGTTCCTGTTAAGAAGGTCATGAACTTAAGTTTCTTCACAGTGTTTACAGTATTTGAACTGTAAAATAGTTTTTTTTTTTTTTACCGTTTTTTTAACTACTGTAACATTTAAAAGCTGTAAAAAAAAAAAGGTGAAAATGACAAATACCTGCAAAACAATATTCTTGCAGATTTAAATACAGTAATGCCATGTAATTTCACTGTCACACGTTGTAAAAGAAGCAATCACTGTGGTAAAAATACTTAGATAGTTCTTTCAAGTTTGGGCCTGTTTTTTACTAGTATAATGTAAAGTTCGTGTATGTTGGCTGTTTTGAGAAATCCATTTTACAAAGTAGTTTTTCTCTTTTCAACTTAATTTGTTTGCACATAGTAAAATCTGCTAACAAGAAGAGCAAAAACAGACACAATGCAAACTAAAAGCAGAACCTATAGAGTTAAAAAGTATAAACAAAGAGTCAGGAAGGAAAGCTGTGACTTCAAAATCACCAAATAGCAGCAAAAAAAAGTGAATAAACACAAGTCAGTGCAGAATCAGTACGGTGGAAAATGATGACGATGAAGCATAAAGTCAATGAGGTAATTCCCTCATTACTTTGCACGTGTTTCCCGTTCATATTTTTCCTTTAAGTTTACAACGCCCTGTCAATGGCCACTGATGAAAAGGATTTTAAATATGCTGCTACACCCGTTTCCTCACTTATTCACGGCACATTTGCTTATGCAACGATGCATTAACAATGTAAAATAAGGATTTGGCAACGAGGAAAATCAACATCACTTCCTCAAAAATTACGCAAGTTAAAAAATGATGTAATACTGTCACATTTAAAACTTGGAAAATGGTGGCAAGTATCTGCCAAAATATTTTTAGCAATAAAACTATTTAATTTTACCATCACACATTATTGAAGAAGGAACTATTTTTTGTAATTTTTTTTTGATTGAAAGTGGACTCCCCCCCCCACCCCCCAGTTTTGACCTATTTTTTGTTGTTGTTGATGTTGTTGTTTTACTGTTGACATGTAAATTAGCGTTTCTGTCTGTGTTTTTACTAGATAGTATCTCTAATTTACCATACCAGGTCTCCCTCAGAGAAGATATTTTTAATCTCAAGGGACTTCCTGGTAAAATAAAGGTTAAATTAAAAAAAAACAAAAAACAGGGCAATTCTGTAAAATAATATTAGTACAGTTTCTATTTAATTAATTTACCTTATAAATCTTTCTTCCAAATAATGATAAATATCTGTAAAATGATGCCAACTTGCTAATTTAAATGCAGTGAAACTTGTGGAATTTATGGTAAATAACAAACAAACCAGTGATCATAAAATTACAGATTACCTACAGTTTTGTAATCTTTTTTTTTACTGTTAACATGGAAATTAATGTTTTTTTCTGTGATGATGTGCAATTAAACAAAACAGGGAAAAATCTGTGAATTAATAGTTAAACAAATCACTTACTGTTTTACAATCTTTATTATACATAATTTTCTTTAAAATAATGGTGAATATCTGTTAAGATTTATTTTCTTATTTAAATACTAATAATAGTTTTATTGTCAAAAGCATAAACTAGCACTTGTAAAAATAAGGATGTTTGATGTAGACATTTTTTTTATGTATGTAGACACTGACCTGTTTTTTAATTGTTAACTTGTAAATTAATACTTTTTTGTAATTTTATTATAACTGTAAAAACCTAAAATAACAGTCAATAGATTTTTTTCTATTCTTTTACGGTACATATTTTTTCTTTCAAATATTGGCAAATATTTTTAATATGGCACTTTTTTCTGAATTAAAAACAGTAAAAAAAAAAGTGTCATATTAGAGTCAAAATAAAATAAAAGCAACAAATTAATTGGTGAAAAATGCAGTTTTTTGATGAAGACTATATTTGCATGTAAATTAATTTTTCTATGATTCTACTGGATATTATCTATATTTTAACAAAACAGGGAAACATAACATAAAAATAAAAATAAAATAATAAATAATAAAATAAAAATAATAAAAATAACTGTAAATTGCTTCTTTTTTCTACATGTTCACAATTTTTGTGTACTGGCAGGACCTACAAGACAAATACACACAAATAATTTGTAATTTAAATTTTTAGCATCATTCTAATATTCTGGAAAATTAATCAAGGTGTTCAATTTTATATTAAGGTTATTTCTTTTACATTTACATTAAAATGCATCATACTGACTTACTGTCTCTAAATTAAAAGCTTCAACCAATCTCCTGTGTCTGATGGCTTTAATAAGTAGAAACAAAAAACAAAAAAATAATCCGAATAATTCTTTTCCATGCAGGTATTTTAGGTGGTTATTATTGTGCACAGTTTGGTTGGGATTAGCGCATTAGTTAAATAGCTTTTTGCACTCAGTCTGGACTAATTGGCCCGTTGGCACACACTGCTGTCTGAGGTATTAGTATAGTTGGTCATCCACTTGTCTAGCTATGCGCTGCACCTGTCTCTCTGTCTGCCTGCCTGTCTGACAGCAGCTTTCAAGCACACCAGTCATACATGATGTGCAGCTGGAACACCTGGTGCCACAGATAACACGGTTGAGTCAGCAAGTAGGCCGGGCAGCGTCAGTTCCAGGCGTGCATACCTGTGATTTCTTTTCTTTCTCATGAGGAAGCTGTGGCTTGTTCAGACATGGCAGGCATTCAGCTTGTTTGTTAGGCGCCTGGAGGAGGTGAGAGAGGTGAAACCCGCAGCAGGAGGGGAAGGGAAGGGCTGAACACTTATATTTTAAGTTTTAAAAAGGCCTAGTATTAAACCTGAAGCCTGAGTTAAAGAAGGAGAATGTTGGTGCAGATGTTAGTATTAGCGCAGGATGGTAAATGCACACTTATGTCCGAGCATAGTTAAATCACTGTGTGGGTTTTTTCTCTAACATCTGTGGTGGTTTTTTTCCTTACTTCAGGAGCAGAGCGCTGCTTCCTCACAGCCATGAGTTCCCAGACGAGCTTTGGCAGCAGCATGCTGTGTGAGTTTTCACAAATCCCCTATTTGTCTTTTTAGCTTAGCCTATATTTGTGCACATGGGAGTAATATCCTCAGCTAATTGTCTGCGGTGCTTATGTGGTTTAAATCCAGTTCAGACCATAAACGATGACCTGAACGCATCGCTGGCTACAGCTGACGAGTTATCCAGAGAGTTTAACTCCATGCTGAAGGAGGCGTCTTCTTCCAACAACAACACAACGTCTGGCTCTCAGGTACACACACACACACACACACACACACACACACACACACACACACACACACACACACACACACACAGAGAGTTCTATTTTTGTAATATTTCAGGGCTGTGCGATATATTGGACAAAAATGACCTTGTGATATTTAGTTTTTCTGTAATATATATTACAATTCTGAAAAAAAATCTGGAATTTTCACCAGATGACTTGGCTAACTCTATTTGGAATGACTAATTCCTTGTAAAGATGCATTAAGAAATTGAAATAAGGGCTTGGCAGTGAGAAAAATCAACCTCATTAGCAAAGAAATTAATCTGCAATTTTAAAATTGAAAAAAAAAGTAAAAAC
Source organism: Acanthochromis polyacanthus (assembly GCF_021347895.1). Lineage (NCBI taxonomy): Eukaryota > Metazoa > Chordata > Actinopteri > Pomacentridae > Acanthochromis > Acanthochromis polyacanthus. Next base: position 26,396,692 of record NC_067125.1, read on the forward strand.
TGTTTAAAAAAAAACAAATAAATATTAACAAATAACTGCAGAACACTAATTAAATACAGGAAAATGGTGTAATTTGACTGCCATGCATTGTAAAAGATGAAATTATTTGACATTATTTACAATCTTAGCCTGCTTTTTGCTGTTAACATGTAATTTAGTATTTAGTCTTTCTAGAATGATTTGGGTGATTTTGCAGCAAAGTTCCTCAGCATCAAAAATAACATTTTTTTTTAAACAAAAAAGGTGTTTGACAGCTTTCTTTTATGGTGTATCTTTGGCAGTAGCGTCTGATTTTTGTTTTTGGTTTGGATGGGGTTCAGGTTTGGTTTTGGGCTTTGGCGTGTCAAATGATCAAACAAATTAGCCGTGTTTCCTCGTGTTGTGGTAACAAGACACTGCTGGCAGATTAGCTGTTTTTGGTCAGCCTCATCCTTTCTGGAGCCAAATCTCTCTTTTTGCAACAAAAATCTTCCTTTTAAAGGTTTTTCTCCTGTTTGTCACTCAGTTTTCTGTGGACATGTGGAGCCTGCATGTCAGAAAACTCTGTGTTTTTTAAATTAAGTTTTAAAAAGTGTATCCAAGAATCCTCAAAATTGAGTAAATAAAGTTAAATCAGACTTCTCTTTTGGATTAGTCATGGAAAATGGGAAGTTTTCTTTGCATATCAAGCAGCAAAAAAAGGTTGTGTCCTGATACTTTTGAGTGAATGTGCATTACTTTGTATTTCATTTCCTGCATCGTGGCTATTGCACATTGCAATGTTGATGCTAACACAATATATTAAGCAGAATTAATACACATGAGAGAGTTGTAGCTTTGCTAGGGTCTGGGTTTCCCATCAGAAGCTTTCTTTCGTCACTCTGTATCAAAAGCTAAAAGAGCCTGTCCATAAATTAAATTAAACTGGTATCTATTAACCAAAATAAAAGAATTATTTCCAATTATTCTGCAATTATTACATTATATCACAAACGGCATATTCCAGGATTCATTAGAAGGCTGTCAAACACACAATGATTCCGTTTTTGTTCAAATTTAGCAGTTCAAACTCCCTTCTTGTAATATTTATCTATCCCAGATACAACTGACCAGCTCCAGTATCTCCAAAGAGAAGCCTCTGTCCTCTGGATCCTCCAGCTCCTCCATCTCTCCCCGGAAGTCGACCGGCAGCGCCAACGGCAGCAGCAGCTCCTCGGCCTCCTCCTCCAGCTCTTTCCATCCCATCGACTCGGTCATCTCCAGCAGTAAAAACATCCCCACCTCCCCCATCTTCTCCACCAGCCCTCTGTCATCTCCCAGGATTCGCAGGAAGACCCACTCTCCTCTTCCTCGGGTCGCATCCGACAGCTACTCCTACAGCCAGCCGAGCCCCAAACTGTCACCACGACACAATGCCCCGTCGCCCTTCGACAGGAGCCCCAGAGGCTCGGTCAGCTACATGGAGAGAAGCCCGTCTCCAAACCCCTTAGCCGTTCCTCTGGACCAGCCGAGTCGATCCTCTTCAGGCGGGAACTCCTTCAACCTGCTGAGTCCTTATGACAACAGCCAGATGGGCCGCAGGTCGCCCCGGCCAGACAGAAACCCGTCTCCGCTGTCCTTCAACCACCCGATGTCCAGCACCCTGCCTCGAAATTTTCACAGTTTAAGGCAACCAGGTGGGAAACTGTAGATATCAAAACCAACTAATCCTAATGAAATGACTAAATTCTGTAAATATCACAGAGAATCTGGAAGAAAAACTGCTTGAAAGATGGTCATTATGTATGACAACAAAAAAGAAGCAGGGCTCCAGCATATAATTCAAAATCAATATATTTTTGTTGTCATTATATATAAACAGCGAAATAAAAGTACAATCTTCATCTATGCAAAAGAGCAATAAGAAAAGGAGCTTATAAATAACATGTAAAAATCTGTAGAAAAATAATAATAATTTGAGATGTAATAATCAATATATGGTTAGCATGAAAGGAGGAGTCATTTTTCTAAAAAGGCAGTCAAATTTTAAGGTGTATTTCTCAGTCATAGATGTCATTAAATTTTAATTTAGGTTGGTAATATTTACTCGATATGATTTTAAAAAAGCAGCATTTTAACCAGGAATCCTTAAGTGTCTCAGTTTAATGCTTTAAACTACTGACTGACCTCATTAAAAGTAGGTGATGGCTTTTGATAACAGAACTCTGACACAACAAAAATGGAACCAACCCATTCATCTGTATCTTCAAAAATAGTCTGACGTTTAAAAAAAGCAAAATATCCCCACTTTTTAAGCTTTAATTGAAAAAATAACAGACTTGTAGGCGGCGATGCCTGACCCAGCCAATTACTTTGGCTTGAATGTCAGTGTTCTATATCATGGGGGGTTTATTTTACTGTATTTTTGTCTTATTTACTTTTTCTTTTGCTGTAAAGCACTTTGTGATTTTTTTTTTTTTTAATCTGTGAAAGGTGCTATATAAATAAACTTTACTTAGTTTACTTCTTTTGGAATTTCTGAAATTCTACACATAAAGCCTCAGAGAAATATTGGTATCACTGGTGATTTCTACTCTTTCTCTGCCCTTCTAATCCATTTTTGTGTTTCCTTTGCTTGCATTTCCTTCCTCTGTCTTTATCTCAATCAATCCATCCATCAGAGGAAAATGTGCAGCGGCAGAAGAGTCCCTCCAAGTGGAATGAAACAGATCTGGACGTGTCCTACGAGAGGAAACCTCACCACACTTACGACAGTCGGTTCATTTCTTTCTGTCCAGTTCTGACGTGACTTTTTGGAATCGCTCTCTGCCTGTTTTCTAACCTCACACCTTCCTGCTACAGAGTCGGAGTGGCTGCGACCATCTGTGCCAAACAGCAGCTGGAGAGAATCCAACCTGGACGGTCCTCCTCCGGCCCCGAGCCCCAAGAAGGTGGGCGGCATTCGCAGACACGTTTAAAATCGTAAAAAAAGATATTTGTTCTGTGGCACAAACTTTCATTCACGTCACCTCGAGGTCTTTAAAGATTCAGTTATCCGTCTAATTGGAATCACTCCAAGTCTCCTGGCATTGTTTTTGACAGATAAGAACACAGTGAACAGACTGTCCCTGGAGATAAGAGGCAGTATTTTCATACATGACGCACCTTTCCGTAGAGTTTAGGCATGAAAATTTTCTCTTCCAGTGTAAAATAACAGAAAGCTGAAACTGAATTATCAAAGATGTTTGCATTTGTCACTTAGTTAGTTTTTATTTCATTCATTGACAAAAGAAAAAAATGATAATATGATTCACTAGATTAAATAGTTAAAGTTTAGAGCTCTAAATATATATTTTATAATGAGATACAATCAGTGATATTTAACAGGAAAAAGAAATTTTACATATACTTTTTAAATGAGATATCTTGTATAACTATAGTTTTCCCCAGAATATTGAATGACTGTGTTTTAACAGTAAATACTGTCTTTAAGTACTAATAATATGTCAAAATACAGTTTCTATCATTACAAAAATATTTTACTGTTATATCTCTGTGTTTAAAAAATTATGTCTGTTATGTCTATACATTTGAGGTCATTTCAGTGTTTTGATAAATGTATATATGTTTCATTGAACATTAAAAAGACCCCAAAAATAGACATGATCCCTTGTAAAATAAAAGCTAGGAAAATATGAAGAGTTCATTTGCAAAAACGGATAACTCCATTTTATACATTTTCAGAAAACTCTTTTTTTATTGTTTACTTGAGATAATAGTATTAATAACACTAATAATTTATTTTTTCTCTATTTTGTCATATATTTTACTACTGACTCAAATCCACTCAACTTCAGTTTGACTGATATCATCTCACATAAACAATTTTTTAAAATTCTGAAAATTTATCAAAACGGAGTTATCTGTTTTTGCAAATGAACTCTTCATATATATGTTGGTTGTACAGAATTACTGTATTTCTATAAGGTCTTTATTGTCCTGTTTGGTGATAATGTTGTTTTTGGCACCCCAGCTGAGGTTTTTAAACAGTGAATGCTTCAGGTGATCAAAGAGTCAATCGAATTAAACCATTAATCGGTAAAGAAAATAATTAATAGCCATAAACTGATAATATATAATAATGTACCAGTAATAACAATGTAATGTTCTAAGATATAATTAAGAGAGAACTGTTTGTGTAACAGTAATTGGAATTGAGTAATTTAAATTTTACTGCATTTTCCAAGATTCTGAAAACAATCTCCTTTATAGTGCTGCAAAAAGTTGACTGAGGATGAGAAATATTTTCCTGCAGGTGGTTGGGAGAAGTTTTTCCAGTGGCAGATAAAAAAAACTTGACAGTTTCTCTCTGTGTTTTGTTTCCTTCCCAGGATCCTCGGTCTAATTCGGTCCAGTATTCCCACAGCTCTCTACCCCGTAACGCTCGCATATCAGTCCCTCCAGATGTCTCCTCTCCATCCCACTCTCCTTACCACCCTCAGCCCATCATCTCCCGCATTTCCATCCCTCCTGCCTCTGCTCCGACCCGCCAGCGTAAACCCATCCCTCTCTCAGTCATCATGCGCCTCCAAAACCCCCACTGGGGAGCCATGGCCACCCACCACCCCCGAGTGCTGGGAGGAGAAGGAGACATGGCTCCTTATCAGCCGGCTGTACCCATCCCCAGGGAGTACTTCCACCCGCCTGTAATCCAGCCTCAGCCCCCTGAGCTGAGGCAGCCGGCTATTTACAGCGACGGTAAAACTTATTTAACACCTTCACTGGGATTTGTGTTCGCAGGATGTTTGTCCTACAAATGTGGTTTCTGTCCATGTTTGCAGCTCTGAACCCAGGAGATGTTGACGCAGAGCTGGAGCGGCTGGACTATATCCGCCACATCCCTGTGATTCTGGAGAATCCTCCCACACCGGAGGGCAGCGTGGAGGGCGTGCCGATCGCTCCCCGGCCCCTCAGCCCCACCAGGCTGCAGCCGGTCGTGGCCCCCGAGGCCCAGAGCGACGCCATCCCCGACCTGGAGGAGCTGCTGCGCATCAGGGCGGAGATCCCCAGAGCCCTGAAGAGACGAGGATCTGTGGACCACTCACTGCCCATGAAGAAGGCCTCGCACTACCAGCCCAACCAGTACAAAAACCTCATTGACAAGCTGTTCCGCAGGAAGGACCACCGGCAGAGAGGGGAGCACGGCAGCGAGACCAGCAGCTCCTCGGATGGGGAGGATGCAGCGATGCCTCCTGCTGCTCCGCCTCAGACATCCAACGTGATTCCACATGTAAGCAGCTGGTTTGCAGAAACCTCAATGTGTGAAACTGTAAAGAAGGAAACTCTAAAGTGGTTAAAAATGGAGTACCGTCAATGCAACAAATGCTGAGAAAGATTGCACTATTTCTATATCACATCATGAATAAGCTGTGCAAATGATAAAATACATAAGATAAGACAAGATCACACAATGGGGACATTTGCATTGTTAAGAGGATAGTGCAAATATTTAAGGAATATCAGCACTAAAATAAAAAAATACACTAGTTCTATAAACAACAGTATTGCATATATCATTGGTATTACACTGATTCTTTAAAGAATAGAAATACTGATAATATTACACAGATTTGTCTGTAAATAGGAAGCTAACGTTACAGTACATATCCTAGTACGTGTAGAAAAATAGATATTGCAATAACAGATATACACTAGTGTTCAAATGCTTGGGGTCACCCAGCCGTTTTCATGTTTTCCATGAGAACTCACACTTTTATTCATGTGCTAACATAACTGCACAAGGGTTTTCTAATCATCAGTTAGCCTTTCAACACCATTAGCTAACACAATGTAGCATTAGAACACAGGAGTGATGGTTGCTGGAAATGTTCCTCTGTACCCCTATGGAGATATTCCATTAAAAATCTGTCGTTTCCAGCTAAAATAGTCATTTACCACATTAATAATGTCTAGACTGTATTTATGATTAATTTATTGTTATCTTGATTGAATAAAAATGCCTTTCTTTATATCCTCCTAAGACCCAAGTTTTGGTTTGGTTTGTATTTTAGTTTTTTTCTATTTACTTGGGATAAGGAGTAACCAATAAATATCTAATATCTGATTATTATGTTTATTATATTTACTTTATATATATGTCACAGTAGAGATGGCAATTCAGTAGAATAGGCAATTCTCCTAGTAGAATTGGCAATTCGAGAATTGGTTAGGGTTAGGGTTAGCAATCGCAATGTTCACTAGGAGAATTGCCAATTCTCCAAGCAGAGATTGCGATTGGCATCTCAATCTCATACCAATTCTACTGAATTGCCATCTCTACTGTGACATATATATATATATATATATATATATATATATTGTACTAGATTTACATTGTTATTACTATTATTATTAGTAGTAGAAGCAGTAATATTAGCATTATTATTAGTATTAACAATATGCCCTTTTGGGAAAAAAAATCAAAAAACAAAAACATGTCCACATATGTGGACGGCAGGTCTTAAGAGGTTAAATAATATATATATAATAGTAAATCACCAGACTTAGTTATTATCACTACTCTACCTTACCATGAATGTTATCACAAAAATTTAGTTTAAGATGGTGGAATAACTTCTCTGCAGTCAGTTTTTTAAAACTTTTCTGCATCCTTTTGTCCGTTCAGAGCTACCATTCGATTCTGCGCCGGTCCAGAGAACGCAAAGGTTCTGGAAGGCGAGCTCGGCTGAGTCCGCTGGTTCTGCTGCTCGATGGAGCTTTGGTGGGAGAGCTGGAGACGGTGCAGAGAGCTGTCCAGGAGGTATGTCTGTTAGATACTTTTACTGCACCGCATTTAATACTATTCCCAGTGATCGTAATAGTACCTAAATTCTAGTACTGGTGATTAGAGGCAAATACTATACTGTATATGTTTTAGGTGATGGTAAAATAAAGCTTTGATTTATTAGAGCCCTAATATTTTTAGGATCTACACTTCATACTATTATTATTGTTATTACTATTACTGAGTAGTGGTAAGAGTAGTATTGCTGCTTTTATTCTTTAGTAAAATAGTTAATATTATAATAATAGCTTTGTTCTTATTATGAGTTGTAGCAGTAGTACAAGTAGTAGTGTAATTCTTGCTATTTTTATTGTTAGTAGTAGTAGTAGTAACATTATTGGTGTTTCTGTTATTATATTAAATCTGTAAATAAAGTAAATCACAAACTATGCGATCAAACTATGCGATCAACAAGAACACAGTAGAAAACAGTCTATTCAGATAAAAGATGAACGAACAAAATAATACCGTTTTACACATTCAGATAAGGGCAAATATGCTCTTTGCATTTGTCATTTTATCAACATTGTTTGCCACTTCTACTGTCAGTACAAATTCTTCATCCTCCAAAACCACTTAAAATTCCTCTCAGCTGACATCAGCAGCCTTCATAAATATGTTTTATGGGGAGAAAAACTCTAACTGACAGAGACAGTGAAGTTTGTTGCCAGATGTGCTGTTCCAGTTCTCAGTTTGGACATTAAGAGGAATTTAAAAATACGTTATATTTAACTTAAAATGCCTGCACGAAGCTATGCTGAGTCTGTTATCCCCTCTTCAGTCTGTCTCTGCTGCTTGTTTGTCTGGAAGTCAGAACAACAACTTCTGCTTCCATTTTTCTACTTTTAGATGTTGGGAGTTACAGGATTTCTCAAGAGGATGCTGACAGTCATGTTATTTCTGAGAAAATGTTTAGAAATAATGGTGGAAAATTGTTGTAATTGTAGTTTTGCTGACAAATCTGCTGTGTGTAAAATGTCTCCTATAGATGACTGACCCCAGCCAGCCGAATGATGAGGGCATCACTGGTCTTCACAACGGCATCTGTGGGGGGCATTACAACGTGGTGGACTTCCTGGTTCGCATCGGAGCCAATGTCAGCGCACCAGACAGCCATGGATGGTAAATATTTACTTTTTTCTTTTTCACCTGTACCCTATCTGCCTCCTAAGAAAGCTTTACATAACTCAGTTCGGACAGGGTGACACGTCCGGCTGTCATTCATTAGTTTGTTTTGTTGGGGCACAAATAAAAGTGATTACGCCACAGTTCACCATCAGATCATTTGCATCTGTCATCCTTGGGCCGGTACGATAAATACAATACATAAAACAATACAAAACCTGCAATTCCATCAGTGTTAGATAATAAACAAACTCAGTAAATACAATAAATGGAACTCCACCTCTTCGCTGCTTTAATTGAGAAGAAAGGTTGACCAACAGGTATGTTTCTGAACTGCAGTCGCCTCTAGTAGATGCTCTAATCCTACCTGAAGGAGATGGTGCAAGATTATGAATCATTTCAAACATCAGTCATGCATCAGAGTTAAAGTGGAAATTGTCTAAACCAGGTGTGTCAAACTCAGCTCCTGGAGGGCCATTATCCTGCATGTTTTAGATGTTTCCCTCTTCCAACACACCTGATTCAAATGATCAGCTTATCATCAAGCTCAGCAGAAGCCTGATAACGAGCCTGATCATTTGAATCAGGTGTGTTGGAAGAGGGAAACATCTAAAACATGCAGGATAGTGGCCCTCCAGGAACGGAGTTCGACACCCCTGGTCTAAACTAAAGACATAGTTTCATTAGAAAGGTGCAGCAATGATAATCTTGAGTGAAGTCACGCCTACTTGTGACAAGGTTGTAATGCAGTAAGACGGGTGGGGATAAAGGAGAATGTGAACAAAGAGTTTGCAGCAGATAAGGACAACTGGTGCCAGATATTTTGAAAATTATTCAGTTTAAATTTAACATTGCTGGTGACTCTGTTAACCCTTTGCGCTTCAGTGTGTAGTAGGTGTACCGCCGGCGGTACACCTACTAATTTGCATAGGAATTTCAAGAATGTCCGACGGCTGCAAACGCGATTATACAAACACTATACGCCGATGGAAAGCTTAGATTCTCATGAATCCGCCGGTATAAACCACTTTCAGATGCGATTACCACAGCGGGTGAGAAAAACACATTTGTCCGACAAAAACGAATATTCATCCATCCGTTCTCTATACACGGCTTCAACGCACACAGCGCGACTCACATTTCCGGGTTCATTATTACACACAGAAAAAAAGATTCCACAAAAAACGGCCATAATCCAACCTTATACATCCAGACAACACAAGCCAGTAAACTATTTTGTCCAAAACATGTCCTGAAGTCGGTATAAAATCCACGAATCGGTCGTTTTCAAGGAAATGCACCTCGCGATGTGCGTCCAATATTCCCCGTATTTTTCGTAATTTTTGTATTTAAAAATAGAATATTAGCGATTTTTTTGTACTGAAAACGGCTGGAATTGACTGCAGCTTAAAGGGTTAAGGAAGATCATTAGTGTAAATACTAAATACAATTGGTCCTAAAGTAGACACTTGAGGACTCTTGGTTTTAAACACTGCAAAGTTTCCTGAGTCTCTAATGTTTTGAGGGATAACATTCCACGTCTCCACTGCTTTAATAGGGAGCACAGGTTTATTAAAAGCTCTTCCTGTACTGCTGCAACCTTTAATAGATGCTCTAATCCTGCCTGCACTGTCACTGCCTGGGTGGATCTGTTTATTCCTTAGATTGTGCATAAAAAAACACACTATCATCAGCGTACATATGAACAGTAACACCTGGACGCACTTGAGGAAGCTCATTCATGTGTAAAATTGGTCCTAAAATAGATCCTTGAGGGACTCCTGGTTTTAAACACTGCAAAGCTTCCTGAGTCTCTAATGTTTTGATGGGTGAAATCCCACTTTTGCTTCAACAGAGAAAGCAGGTTTATTAAAAGCTCTTTCTTTACTGCTGCCACCTCTAGTAGATGTTTTAATCCTGCCTGTACTGTCACTGCCCAGATGGGTTTGATAGTTTGGCTAAACACGATCCTTAGATTGTACATACAAACACAGTATCATCAGCATACATATGAACGGTACCACCTGGACATACTTGAGGAGGATCATTAATGTATACTAAATAAAACTGGTCCTGAAATAGACCCTTGAGGGACCCCTGGTTTTAAGCACTGCAAGGCTTCCTGAGTCTCTAATGTCTGTGGGGATTGAATTCCGCTTTTTCATTGCTGTAACTGAAAAAAGTGCATATGTGAACGGTAGCATTTGGGCAGACTTGAGACAGATTGTTAATGTATATACTAATTAAACTTGGTCCTAAAGTAGACCCCTGAGGATCTCCCGCTGTACAACAAGCAGATGAGGAACATTTGTCATCCACTTTGTAAATTGTTTCTTCAAATTCAAGTAGGGGGCTGCACAGTGGTATAGTGGTTAGCACTTTCGCCTTGCAGCAAGAAGATCCTGGGCTGGGCCTGGGATCTTTCTGCATGGAGTTTGCATGTTCTCCTTGTGCATGCGTGGGTTTTCTCCAAGCACTCCGGCTTCCTCCCACAGTCCAAAAATATGTTGAGGTTAATTGATCACTCTAAATTGTCCACAGGTGTGAATGTGAGTGTGACTGTTTGTCTGTATATGTAGCCCTGCGACAGACTGGCGACCTGTCCAGGGTGTCCCCTGCCTTCGCCCGAGTCAGCTGGGATAGGCTCCAGCACCCCCCGCGACCCTAGTGAGGATAAAGCGATGTATAGAAAATGGATGGATGGAAATTCAAGTAGGATTTCTTCCATGACAGATCTTAGATAAATTAAATTTAGAAAACTTTGAAAGTTAACTGTGTCAGATGTCTTCAAATCTAAGAAGGTGATGATTTTGCTTGTGGCTCTGTGACAGTCATACACAAATCACCTCGGATGTTGTCAGACTGTAACGTTGTACCTGCTTGTAATGAATTCCTGCTGTGTAATTTGCCCACAGGACTCCTCTGCATTGTGCAGCTTCTTGCAACGATCGTCCTCTGTGTGAGTTCTTGGTGAGGAACGGAGCTGCTGTCATGGCCATGACGGAGAGTGATGGTGCCACCGCGTCCCAAAAGTGTGATCCTTACGCTGTCGGTTTTGAGGAATGTGAGAACTTTCTTAGAGGTGAGGCAGCCACACCAGTACACACCCAGTTAAACTGTACCAACTGTTAAAAATGAGTCACAACAGAATTATCATAAACTGATATATCCACTTTTGACCTCAGTGTCATGTGCCTAAATGTCATTTGAACACGTGCTAGTAAAATAGTAGATGCTAAAACAAACTGAAAGCTCATAATTATTGGTCTTAAATATGGTCATCCAAAATAACATAAAGGGAACAGATTTTGCTCAAGAAAGTGGGGAAATGTTGTGCTATTATTCAAATATTTTAATATTTCAAACCATTTCATTCCAAATCTGCAGTTTTTTTTTTGAATGTATTAAACCAAAATGTTGCAGGTGAATGTCTAGGAAATAGTTTGTTTTTAGTGGAGGAAAATAAAGTAGTAGCACTTTAGCAAAGGGTTTCAAATGAAAGCTATTGTAAATGATAAATTCCTACATATTTGATATGTTATGTAATGTATAAACAGATATTTTAACCTGGAATAATCTTTCTGATCAAACTACTCCTATCTGGTGCTGTAAATCTATATTTTTTTAACCCCTAAACTTGCCACCAGATTTGAAATGCAAGTTCTCTTTAAAGAAAAAAAAAGCTCAAATAACACTATCTATCAGAGCCGCAAACTTTAAAAACAGAAGGAATTGTAAGAATTCAACCTTTACAACAGTAGTGGAACTACTTGTACTGTTCAGTCTGGAAACTTAACCAAATTCAAATGTAAAATTGTGGTATTATATGAAAATTCTATGTATAATTTAAAATTCTGCCAAAAACAAACTATTAGCTATAACCAGTTTCCGTTAAAAAAATAAAAATAAAAAATTTTGTGTTTCTTGTCACAACCGAGAAGCCATTAGTGACTCACCTGTGATCAACAATTGCATAACAAAAATTATATTTGCCTGACCTGGGTTGAACTGCAGGCTGTGTTTTCACAGAACAGATAGCAGACAAGTATGTAAACAAGTTATAAAACTAGTAGTAAAATATCTGTGGTATGTAGAGCCACCACTCATATTTCTAGTAGTGGTACCACCTTTGGGCACTTTGAAAATGTTGTGCAAGTTTATTCAAAGATTTAGTTAAATTTTTGTTAAATAAGCAAAAAAACTCCACTTTTGCTTTCTTTTTTACAGAATGTATGGCATTGCACGTGTCATACTGCTCTCAGGATATTTCTAAGTTCTCTGTACTTGTAGTCATGCTTATGCTGTTTCCATAGAGGTGCAGGCAAAAATGAGTTTAAAAACAGTAACAGGAGCAGAGAACACCCAGAAACCTGTTTTCTCTGAAACACCAGGCGTGGAGGAGGCCATGGGGGTGGAGAACAGCGGGGTGTTGTACGCTCTGTGGAGTTACCCGGCTCAGGCTGCCGACGAACTGAGCTTCAAAGAGGGAGACATGGTTACCATCCTGCAGAAACCTGAAGGCTCCGACTGGTGGTGGGCTTCACTCTGCGGCAAGGAGGGTTTTGTTCCAAACAACTACTTTGGGGTGAGACAGCAATTTAACACTTACCTGCTGGTTTTTGTTGTGCTATGAATTACACAATGCAGAAAAAACATGAGTGTGACTTGTTTCTCCTTCTTTTTTTACAGCTTTTCCCAAAGGTTCGACCAAAATCTCTCTGCTAGGTGTCCTCTCGATGATCCACTCCAGTCAAACCGGTGCAGAGGACAGTCTCAGTGCTTCACCGCTTCACACCGTTATTTGAAAGGACTGTGTCTGTATGAGTGTGAAAGAGCTGTAATGCCGCAGGGCATGAGAACTAGTTTTGATCTGTCAGTCAAGGAGAGTTGAAGGAGAAATCTCAGTATTCATTTTGGCCTCACTGACAGAGACAAATCGTCTTTTCATTCACACCATCTCTGCTGTAGGATATTTTCTCTAGTAAAGCTACAACTCCAGCCTTCTGTCGAGCTTTGCTGGAAGATTACAAAAGGGTCGTCCTCCCCGCTGTCCTGCTCAGCTGTGCTCCAGTCAGGAGTTGACATTTCTGACTCATTGGCTGGTAACTCAAGAAAGCAAACAGCGTTCAGTCCACTCAGCAACAAGGTCAATGTAGGTGTGTGTTGTCATGACTGTTCAGTTTAGAAACAGGCTGCTTCTCTTGGAGTAAAATCAACTTTCTCGGCAGCGGAGGGGTTTGTTTGTTTGTTTGTTTGCTGCTACATCGAAGCAAACGGGAGCAGTTAGGAGTTAAAATGGAACTTTTATTGTGAGTATTTTTTGAAAATGTATTCCGTCACCGTTTTTTTTTTGTAAGTAGTTTCACAGATTTTAGTGCTAATATCCAACTGGAACCATATTGTGAAACAACGTTTTCATAAAGAACGACCACATTCATGACTTTAGTAGCCAAATATGATTTTTGGATTATTAGGAGTGATGCTTTTTATGGTATTTACAAGCAGCCACAGTAAAACTTTACCAGAATGTGACTGGTTTCGGCTCCCCTTTCCAATGTTGCACAGTGTTGGTTCTCAGTTCCATTCTTATGTTGTCTATATAAATGAGTATAAATGTGTTTTCCATGGCAAGGAAGCTGGTGTTTTTGTGGGTGTGTGTGGATTCACAGCGGTAGAATGAGCGTGTTGACTTTGTTTTCACTTTATATTTCTTAAGTTTTCAGTGTTTTCACACAGTTTTCACTTTTGTTGCGAGGGACTGCTGTGCGCCTGACCTGTCACCTCTCATGTGAGGGGCTCACAGTTACCAAATGTACAAATGTTCAATAAATATATGAGCCGTATGCTTTACATGTCATGGTTTGTGGTTTGGTTTAAAATGCAACTGTGAAGCTTCCGTTACTGACCAGCAGATGGCTCTGTATTATCAAGTATAGATTCAGATTCAGCATAGCATTTGTATCGCCTTCTTCAAATATAAATATATGACAAACCACCATTTATCAAGGCTGTTTTTTGGAGTATCGCTCCTCTCTATTGTGCATCATCCCCTAAGTTCTTCTGTTTGTTTCTTTGAAGTTATATTCACGCTCTTTCTCCTTTTCTGTTTCTTTTCCACCACAGAGCACCCGGGCGACTGCTGCGTTACTTAATGAATCAATTAGCTGCACTATTATGCATAAGTGTAATTACTAAAAAAGCTACATGCATGATGAATATATTTTTAATTAAGTCTGACTGGAAGCCTTTTGATCTGCAGACTATCTGCACCCTGCTGGTATTAAGAAAAACACCAATGCTGGTGCGCTTCATCAGAATCCCTGTGGACGATTAGTGTCAACGTCGTTTGAAGCTCTCTGCTGTTAATGATTTTTAAAATTTATTTTATGTAGATTATACAAACGTATGATGATAATGATGGTGATGACATTCGATGAGACCATTTACTCACACACTCGGGTGTGTAGCTGCAGTAAAGAAACGCAGAGTTTCTGATGAATAATTCAGGTGATTTAAGTGGACTGAAGTGTTCAGTGGCCGGTGGCAGAATACATAATGTTTGGCTGAAATCTATCTCCTATGGGTTTCAACTCGAAGGCCGCAGTTACAGAGAAGGAACAAACTGTACACTGCAAGAAAAATACCTCATCTTTATTCATGAAATATTATATTTTTTCATCCAAGTCAACAACTAAACCAAGGAGGTGAGATAATGTGGTTTTATTCCACAGGTTTCTAGGAACCTGGAATTGAATCTCACTTCGTTACTTTCATTATACATTTTTCATGTTGTCTGTAAAGTAGCTCTTTGGAATTGGTCATAAAAAAGATTAGTCATTTTAATCAGTGATTCACATCATTGGAGTTAAGATAAATCCAGCACGATGCATTAGTAATGACTTCTAGAAGAAAGTCAGAATTAAACATTGAATCTTCCCTGAGATGTTTCTCTTGCTGAGCCGTTGGATTAAACTGCATTAGAGATGTGACGTTTGCAAACAAGTCAGTCATTTGAACGACTCTTCAAAGTGAACGATGAGAACCGGTTCGCAGTTGTGAGCCGTTCGTATATGCAGATTGCCCATGCTTTCTTAACAAGTCACCTGTGTGCCTGTGTGTGAGTCTGAGATGTCCACGCCGCCTTCACATGATCGACTCATGACATCTCTGAGTTTGAGTTGTCCACAGCACGCTCCATTCACGTGAACACAGCTAATATGCGCAGCTAACTTATGGTACATGTCCACAGGATCTGTCAGTTTCATGCATCCTATTCATTGTCTATGTGAAATGCACCGTATTGCATGCTGGTGTCGTTGTGACACGTTTTGAGCTGCAATCCGGTGCGTCTCCCCTGAGTTGTCCACAGCTCACTTGCATAAAGTAGACTTGATTTCTACTTTATGCAATTTCAGTGTGGTCAACGGAGGTATGACGCATCGTGAAACTTTCATCAAATGTCTAAACTAGGCGTTCTTGAACTAAAATGAGGACAGATTCAGCAGCTGCACAGGTTATTTCTTCCCTCAAATGCTTTCAGAAATATTTTTCACTGAACTGTTTTCATAATGAAAGAGAAAGTTTGCAACCAAATCGCCATGTCGATCCGAACTCAAGCTGAAAGTGCTGTTATGTCACCATGTCATGGCCCGGTAGTTATGGCCCATCAAGTGGGCAATTTTCAGATACGGCACATTTACATGTGGGAAAAACGGATCCAATGGGCATGTAGCTTGATGGTACTCGCGCACAGGGTTCATCAATTTCACACATCCCATTCATTGTCTATGTGAAACACACTGTGTTGCATGCTGGTGCCCTTGCAGCGCATTTCAAGCTGCAATCTGGTGCGTCTCCCCAGAGTAGGCCAGAGCTCATTTGAAGAAAGTAGACTTGACTTCAACATTATGAAAATTTGGTGCGGCAAACAGAGGTCCAACACATCGCAAAGCTTTCATCAAACGTCTAAACTTGAACTAAAATGAGAACAGATTCAGCAACTTATTTCTCACCCCAAAGGGTTTCAGAAATACTTTTCACAGGACTGTTTTTGTAATAAAAGAGTAAGTTTATGATCGAGTCGCTATGTTGGTCCACATCTACTGGACTGAAGCTCAAGCACTGTCATATGACCAACTAGTGGCCCGCAAGTGACCGGCCCACCAAGATTTTCAGATGCGACGTGTTTACATGCAAGAAAATCGGATCCTGCAGACATGTAGCAGTATTGGAGGAAGAGTGTGAGCGCCGTCCCAGTGCGACTGACTGGAGACTGGTGCGGAGTCGATATTAGCAACAGAAACAACCACACAAAATGAGCCAGGGTAAAAGTAAACGTAGCAGCATTTGGATGCACTTTTCTGGGGACGACAGAGAAGGTAGAGCGCAATGTTATATTTGTCAGAAAAACATCTCTTTCAAATCCAAGTCAACTTACACCGCCATACAGTAAGTTCTCAGTTTACGACGTCCTCGACCTACGGCGTTTGGTGGTTATGTTGCCATTTCCCATAACTTTATAAAGAAAGTCTTGTTCCATCATTCCAGCGTACGGCATTCGCGACGTTATAACAAATTTCGCTTGGGAACTAGTTGGCGACCAGAGCAGACGAATATGTTACTGTACAGTGTTTTTATGTCCTTGATTATGATTTTACCACTATGTTAGCGTAGGTGAGTGACATAGGTACTTATGTGACATCTGACTTACGGCGAAAATTGCATTACATTGCGCTGTAGGAACACAATTCCAACCTAAGTCCAGACCCCCCTGTATATCATATATATAAAATAACAAAAAACAATGTAAATCACACAAAAACATTTTAACAATACAGGAAAAAATTAAAAAATAATAAGTAAGAATAAATTGTATATATGTATATAAAAATATAAATAAAACTCAATAGAGTTTATATATTGGTGAGGTGTGTAAATTGGAATTATTCTGATTCATATCGTATCTTATAACTGCTACCAGTGATTGTTTCCTTGATAAAAATGAATTAGCCCTGGTTGACTTCTCAAATAAATGAATATAACAATGAGACAGTCCTTAAGATCCGGCTCTCTTCAAAGAGCCATAAATCCCATCTCTAAACTGCATCACAGTCGAGCAGCAATTTCTGTTTCTCTGCACGCAACCTCAGTTTTTCTTGGGTTCATGTGCCCACTAGTCCAACCCGAGGCCCGTCTTTGTCCTCGTTTGGTGAAAGAATCGCATTCGAACAGTGATTCTGTTGGAGCAGAACTCATTTGATGCCTCATTGAAACCCCCATTACGACCACGATGGAGCAAAATGAAGTGTTAGCTACGCGGCCCGCAGCCAGCTGGTTCGGTGTGCAGCGTGGACGCACAGCGCTTTTATTTATATCTCATTCCTCGCTCTGCATTCACCTCACAGCCTCCATCGCCCCCCGTCGTCATACAGTGATTTCAGACACGCTGGCCATTATCAGAGGCAGCCTCTCTGGTCCATCAGCGTCTGACAAGAACACTTGACACAACAGGCGAACCCTCAGCTGCCGTGTTCAAATGAGCACACGGAGAGCAGATGGGCTGAGGACGGAAAAACAGGAAGGCAGAGATGAAATAAAGAGTGTGACAGAAGGAATTAAATATCTTTCTGAGCTCGCCATGCAATTTTCTGTAGGCTGACAGACCTGAGAAGGATCTATAAACCACCCAACCATGACAGACACCAAGTAGAACCAACTATTACCGAGCTGAAATCTGTTCTGTTCTGCAGATAATAAGCACATTAAGTAATCACTTCATACTCCTGTGTGTGAATATGGAGTTGAAATCAATTATTTGTGTACAGAAACAGAGCCATTGTAGCAAGACTCGACTGGAGCTTGCCTCTGGTTGAAGATGGCAGCTGTTTGACCCCACAGGTCATCAATGTTGCATGTTTTTTGCCTTTTAAGTATCGAGCAGACGCCCTCTCGGTTCGACTTCTGAGGAGATCGGTTCTGCCACGCTGGCGGCACGGAAGTATCTCACGATGATGATCTCGGCAGAAGCGCTTCTTCATTATTTAGAGACAACAAACAAATGCGCATGTGGTGCTTTTGCAGCTCCGAGTGGCAGCAACAACAGTCTCCAGCATCCAGATCTGGAAGGATCTCTGTGGGCATTTGGAAGGTAATATATGAGACAGCCAACCTTGGAGGGAAAGTTTTGTTTGCATGTGTGGCTACATTTCTGCATGAAGACGCAAAGGTGAACCCGGGCAGCTCTGCATCGAGGACACACCCTAAAAACGGGGGAAACCTGCAAAGAAATGAAGGAAAGCAACCTGCAAAAAAACAAAACAAATACCTACTCCACTTGTGTTTCTTTCTGTCTTTCCCTAACACATCCATTCTTGTCATGCTCCTACTCTGTGCTCCTGTGGAGTAATGAATAATAGAGGAGTGCTTGTCCTCCCTTGCTCCCCTAGTTAATCAGAGCTCGCCTGGCTGCCCTCTTCTCTGCCACTCCTCACTTTAATAAATCATTCAGGCCTTCAGGACGACAAGTCCGTCAGCGCAGGCTAAGCAAGGGCCACGCTGGTAAAAGCGCTGCCATCTTCCCCCACAACAACTTCCACCTCCTCCACTGCAAAACCAGGAACAACTCGCTATCATCTCTCTTTCCTCAGCGTGTCCTTCATTTTTTCACTCGCCACCATCTTTTATACCCATCTGTCTGTGTTTTTTTTCACTTTACAAGACAAATCACGCTGGCAGAGAGTCCCACTCCATCTCTTTCCTCCCCTCTGCCTCTCAGTCTCTCTCCCATTTCACTCAGCATCTCACTCTGCCAGCATTCGACCAAATGCATAATGTTCTCATTCCTCATCTGTTTCCTCCTTCTCCTCCCTCTGCTCTCTCCCTGCCTGAGCAGAAACTCCTATCTCGGATGACATCACATGAATATGTCCCCGATGAATGCTGCAGCACAGAGGGTCATAAAAGAGATGGATAAAAAAAAATGCAGGATGTGCAGAGTGAGAGAGAGAGTGAGAGAGCAATTTCCCTGCAATTTTTACACTTAGTCATAACTGCAGTTATTGAACCATTTCGCTTTCAGTGGCTGCTGTTGCTTCGTTTGCGGCAACTTTTAGAGAAAAGACAAATGGATTTAGGAGATGGCAGGTTTGACATGTAAATGTTGTGTCAG
This sequence comes from Acanthochromis polyacanthus, assembly GCF_021347895.1. Lineage (NCBI taxonomy): Eukaryota > Metazoa > Chordata > Actinopteri > Pomacentridae > Acanthochromis > Acanthochromis polyacanthus. The sequence goes on from NC_067125.1 coordinate 26,415,786, forward strand.
ATTCTCAAAGTGCTTTTGAGAAAATCAATGCAAGAAAATTCCCTCAGTCTGTTATGTGACCTCCAGCAGCAAAATTCAGGAAACCCTGGAGGATATTTTGCCTTAAGGCACTTGTTTGTCCTTTTCTGTACATTCACAGTGTGTAGCTCAACCTCTATTTCACATATTGTGTCTGAACTGACAGCCTCTCTGCTGCATGAAGTTTTATGGGCTGCATACTGCACATGTAGGTGAAAAAGGCAATTCAATAGCACTGTAGAAAAAAAAAGATTATTTTCTCTCCAGTCAGCAGTAGACCACAGTGGCACACATTTACACTACATTCTGAAATTATGATAAAATATAATAACTTAAAGTAATCAAACCATCTATAGTCAGAGAGAAAATATGATAAAATGACATAAAATAAATTAAAAATATCATAAAATAATACTAACTACAAAGGTTGACAGTGAATTTACATGTCTAATGTAAAATAACTTAAAAACCTGTAATTGAAACTCTTTAAAATTGACCAAAAAAAATTCAAAAAAAACATTTTTAGACATAAAATAATAAAAAAGTTTAAATACTTAGTTTTTATTTAAGAAATAAATATGAATAGATAATATAAAAACAATAAAAGATGAATAGAATTCTAAAAATAAAGCAGACACATTGATTCTGTAATTTTGCATAGATTTTGTTGTTAAATGACAGATATGCTGTGTGATTACAGAAATTTTATAAATATTTATATATGATATAAATATATATGTATATATTTGTAAGTACTATACTACATAATACTACACTGCTCAAAAAAAATTAAAGGAACACTTTGAAAATACATCATATTTTAATACAGGGACACCCCAAAATCAAAGTGAAAAACTGATGTGGCAGGCTAGTCCATCTTTCTGAAATTCCTTGGCAGCAACTCAAAATGGTATTCAGTAGTTTGTATGGCCTCCATGTGCTTGTATGCATGACTGACGATGCCGGGACAAGCTCTGAATGAGACGACAGATGGTGTCCTGGGTGTCTCCTCCCAGAACTGGACCAGGGCATCGCTGAGCTCCTGGACAGTTTGAGGAGCAACTTGATAGTGTCTGATGGAACAAAACATAATGTTGCAAAGGTGTTCTATTGGATTCAGGTCAGGTGAGCATGGGGGCCAGCTAATGGTATCAGTTCCTTCATCCTCCAGGAACTGCATGAGTTCTCTTACCACATAAGACTGGGCATTGTCGTGCACCAGAAGGAATCCAGGACCACTGCACCAATGTAGGGTCTGACAATGGGTCAAAGGATTTCATCCTGATACCTAAAGGCAATCAGAGTGCCATTGTCCAGCCTGTAGAGGTCTGTGCGTCCCTCCATGGATATGCCTCCCCACACCATCACTGACCCACCACCAAACCGGTCATGCTGAACAATGTTACAGGCAGCATAACGTTCTCCACGGCTTCTCCAGACCCTTTCATGCCTGTCACATGCGCTCAGGGTGAACCTGCTCTCATCTGTGAAAAGCACAGGGCACCAGTGGTGGACCTGCCAATTCCTGTGTTCTGTGGCAAATGCCAGCCGAGCTCCACGGTGCCAGTCAGCGAGCACAGCGGACACTAGAGGACGCTGGGCCCTCAGACCACTCTCATTAAATCTCTTTCTGATTGTTTGATCAGAGACATTCACACCAGTGGTCTGCTGGAGGTCATTTTGTAGAGCTTTTGCAGTGCTCATCCTGTTCCTCCTTGTACAAAGGAGCAGATACCTGTCCTGCTGATGGGTTGAGGACCTTCTACGGTCCTGTCCAGCTCTCCCAGACTAACTGCCTGTCTCCTGGAATCTCCTCCATGTGCTTGAGAATGTGCTGGGAGACACAGCAAACCTTCTGGCAATGGCACGCATTGATGTTTCATCCTGGAGGAGTTGGACTGTCTGTGGAACCTCTGTAGGGTCCAGGTATCGCCTCATGCTACCAGAAATGACACTTACCCTAGCTAAATGCAAAACTATTGAAAAACAGTCAGAAAAGATTAGGAAGGAAATAAATGTCAGTGGCCTTCACCTGTAAACTCATTCCTGTTTTGGGGGTTGTCTCATTGTTACCCCTCTAGTGCATCTGTTGTTAATTTTATGAACACCAAAGCAGCTGAAACTGACTAAAAAGCCCCTCAGTTTCTTACTTGACCAGATCAGTATCCCACATGTTTCACTGATTTGATGCAATACTTAGATTAAAAAGTGTTCCTTTAATTTTTTGAGCAGTGTATATAAATACTATAATAATTGCAATATAAATACTGAATTAATGTGTCAAAATTAAATGTTTATTATCATATATATAATGTATTTATCTATGTGTACCTTATTGTTGAATGTTATAGGAAATGACATTGTTTTTGCACATACAAATATCCTTCAATAAACACTAAAAAGCAAAAAAACAACAACACATGATTTCATATAAAATTAGAGTTAGAAAATGTATGTTAATGAGGCTGCAATTTTTTTGTAATTTTACAGTATTTTTATTTTATTTTTTTTGCCACTTCAGCTGCCTAAAAATGTAAGTTTTGTTGTTGTTTTTTTTCTCGTTTTGTTGCATCGTAATGCTTAATGTAATGACTAAACATGTTTTTGAAGTGAATTCTGATCTGCTGAACCAGAACAAAGATAAAAAAATTCACCAAACTAGCAACATAACTTGATTTTTGATTTTTTTTTTTTTTTACTGTTGATGTTTTATAGTCTGGCTGAAACCACCGACCAGTGAGACGTGCAACACAACACCACAGTCACCAGTAGATCCAGGACTCCGCTGGGATTTGCTCCGTTATGATACCGTGCAGAGGGCAGGACTCCTGTCATACTGGGTGCTGTCAAGCAATTGCTTCAGTGCATTAACAAATTGACAGAAATGTCTTTTTTCCCCTTGTGCTCCAGAGGTGAAACTGATCAATCTCATCCTCCAACTTAGATGGCATTAAAGCGTATTTCCCAAAATGTTGGCCTGATCCAATGACAAGAAGCTGCTCCATAGTGGATTATTAAAAAAGGCCGTCAGCCACGAATGCCAGAATGGATTTAGCGGGATTTAAAAGCTTTCACAGAAGATTTTGTTTACTCGCTATACTTAAAAATGCCCCGTCAATCGACATTGTTTTTCCATTTTCCTCCTCTGACTCTTCCCCTCCCCACTGGGAAGCATCACATGCATCCAACTTTGTCGTCTCTCTTGGTGGCGTTCTCAGCCTCTTTGAGTCCTTGACAGACAGACAGACAGACAGGCTGAGCGGCAGTTATTCTTAATCTGGCTCCATTACCTGAGTCACCTCCACCCCCGCCACCTCCACGGAGAGAAGGGTGGAGGTGGAGGGGGGTATTAATCACTTTAATTGCCAAAAGGCTTGAGACCCCAACACCATCCTCCATCTCTCAACCTTCATCTGCTGTAGATGTTTCTCACTTTGTCTCCTCTCTTTTTATTCTTTCTCCATCCTTTTTTCATCCTCACACACACACAAAATGAATCAGCTCGAGCGTTTTCCTTCATCAAGCCTCCCGTCTCACTTTGCACATCTAATCCCCTTAAATGGCCACTTAAGCATTTATTTCATTATTTACCGCAATGTCATTACAGTCATCAAAATCCCGGCTAGAAAACTCTTGAAAAGTGGCGCACGTTTGTGTGTGAGTGTGTGTTTAACGTTCCTACCAGTTTGTGTGCATGTCCTGGTATTTGCCGGCTGTCTGATCTGATTAGTGGCTCGTCCAGTGTCCCTTTCAAACGCTCATAACAAGGTGCTGTTTCAGTTCACTGGGAGGTTAATGAATAAAAGGCGGAAAGACGTGGGCAAATTTGCTGCATCTGGGAAAATGCATTACAGGACGAGGTGGAGAAAGAGAGAGAGAGGAGGACAATAGACTGTGGAGAGCAGAGGAGCGTTGTGTTATATCATCATTCTTACGTGGTGACCTCAGTTTAAAAGCTCCGTCCGCTGTGTAACAGTGTGTTCATGATGCATTCAAATGTGTTCAGAACATGCTGGAGCAGGGGAAGCATCACAGAAACAGTTTGCAGCCACTCTATGATTGTGCACTGAACGCGGTGGAGCTAAACCTCGGCATGCTAATATGTGCACAGTGACAGAGCTAACATGCTGACGCAAAGCATCTGTCATCACATGTTCACCATTGTGTGCTAGCATGCTAATGTATGCAAATTAGCACAAAGCAGAGCAGAGGTTGATGGGAATATCGTTAGTTCTGCAGGTATTCAGTCCTAAACCGAAAAATACGATGAGCGGAAACATTTTAATGAATGTTTTTACGGCAAACCGTGAAATAGTGGTGGAAACTTTGTCACGGCTCCCTTCTCACCCCCGTCCTTCCCACCTGACCTCCCCAATACCCTTTTCCCATCTGGTTCTTCCTCCCTCTCCTGTTCCCCTGCCCTGTCTGTCTTGCCTGTCTCCCATCCGCTCCTCTGCCCTGTCTGTCTTGCCTGTCTCCCATCCGCTCCTCTGCCCTGTCTGTCTTGCCTGTCTCCCATCCGCTCCTCTGCCCTGTCTGTCTTGCCTGTCTCCCATCCGCTCCTCTGCCCTGTCTGTCTTGCCTGTCTCCCATCCACTCCTCTGCCCTGTCTCTCCCCCTACAGCTCGGTGCCTGAGTGGAGTCGAGCTTCTCAGCTGACTCCACTCAGGCAATCAACCACCTCCACGGCTCCCGGACAGCTGAGAGACATCACGCTGATTAATCACCCCTGCAATAAGAACCGGCTCATCCTTCCACTCCCTGCCAGATTGTTGAACAAGAACCACGCATTCAGCTGTCCGGGATCCCTGCCATTCTCCTTCCCCTCCGGCTCTCCCCAGACCAGTCATCACCGGTTTCCCCTGCCTGGACCCCCACTCCTACTTGGACCCCTTCTGTCCCTGCCTGGAACCCCCTGCTCCTGCACCCTGGTTTTCCCCCACCAAGCCACCATTTCACCCCCAGCAATAAAACACTTTCATTCCAACCAGCCTTGGTAGTGTGGCTCTCTGCTCGGGTCCAACCAGCTCAGTTCGTGACAAACTTTTCACTAAATGGCACAAAAATCCATCTCAAGTGGTCGAAAATTGAATTTTCAGGTAGAATTTTATGGAATTTGTGAAATACTTGAGTATGCTCTGTAAAAAAAAAAAAGATAAAAACATACAAAAAAATTTAAATACAGCAAAAACTCCCAAACAAAAACTGTGATATTAAGGTGAAATATTCTATTTAAAATAAAGTGCAATAACTATCTTTTTCATTTTATTTTTGTGAAACAAATACTGCAATTTTATACAACAGCTTGAATAAATTGAAAAATCTGAAACAGGTTTTACTACCATATAACGAAAAAATTAAAAGATTGTAAAAAAAAAAAAAAAAAATGCATCTTAAAAGGGCATTTCCTTTTTCAGTGACAAAAGTATTGCACTCATATTGACCAAACCGTGAAAAATGAATGCTTTTTAGGGAGTTTGTTTCTCACATTGTGATTTCATCTGCAACCCAGATTCTCCCTTGTTTGCGCCACAGAAAACCTAACAGTAAAACAGTTTGATTTTTCAGATTTGGCCTAAATTGTTACGATCAAACGCCTTCGATAAAGTGTTAGCAAGTGGTCAAGAGTAAAAAATAACAGCCTTACTGAAGAAGACATAAATATAACACACATCACTGTTGATTTTAAAACATGAAAATTGACAAAATGTACTAATTTATTAACTATGTATTGGCAAACAATTATGCGAGGGAGCAACATGTCTGACAGTATTGAGAGAAAAGCTCTGCTGGATGTAATGAAAAAGATTTGCATTATTTGCATCCAGAATTACAGATCTGACTATGAAAGTACACATAAAAAGAAAAATAATAGATTTACCATAAAATTCTGAGTAAATGTTGAGCGGATAGTTGATCGATTTTTCCTAAATTATTGCGATCGAACACCTTCAAGAAAGTGTTAACACGTGCTCAAGACTGATGAGCGTTATTGGAAACGAGAAGTACTATTGATTTCAAGACATGAAAATCGACTAAATTGTAACATTAATCAAATTAATCTTCACAAATAATTGTGCAAGAGGGCAGCATACCTCGAGAGAAGTGCATCTCTGTCGTCTTTTTTTAAAAAGAATTAAAGAATCATGATGGATATAATTTGAAAAAAAGTTTTAAACTCACTGGTATTTGTATGTAGAATTACAGAGTTTGAATGTAAAAGTAAACATAAGCAGAAAACTAAGAGATTTATCTTAATTATATTTAGTACTATTTAAACATGTATGCATTTTAAGAAAGCAGAAAAATGGTTAAATTAATAAAACTGCAAATTCGCTGTAAAAAATTGTAATAAATGTATTTTGGCATCATTGGCAGAATGCTTAGATTAACAGTCGGTTTGGCAACTGGGTTAAATGACAGATAGTTTTTAAATTTTACAGACTTTTCTAGGTGATTTTTAATATTTGTTATTCCATTATTTTTATTTATTTTTTATTTTTTTTACAGTGTGGTGTACCATTTATTGCATATTTGTAGAGTTTGCTCTTGAAAACGCTTCTCCTTTTCCTTCAGGCTCTTAGTACACAACGCACATTTGAAGCATTTTTTTCCCACCAGTTCAAGCTGAAATAAAAATTCTCCCAGAGGCCAATAGCCTGGCGATGCTGTCATATAATGTAAAACATCATAAAGCACTTTTAAACCGAGAGCTTGCAGAAACATGTGAGTTATGCCGAGGCCAGTGATAACATGCTACACAGAGCTTCAACTGAATTTAACTGATATAACTGCATCACAATGTCCAGAACCTAAAACACCGTTTTAAAGTTCAGTTTCAATGATTTCCTTGCAAAAATCACTTTTATTATGTCAAAAAATGTAACTGCACATTTTATAAGAGTATTTTTCTAACAACTTTTGGAAAATTGCGACTCAGCAAAACTAATTTAGTGGAATTTTTGTTTGCCAGTGGTTTAATTTATTAACTACCCGTCCAAAAGAAAAATTCACAAACTTTACTATTTCATTGGACGGCCTTTAGCTCTGAGAACAACATTTATTCACCATGGCATCATTTCGATAAGCTTCCGCAATGTCACAGCATTAATTTCTGTCCAGAGTTGCATTAATTTTCTACCAAGATCTTATATTGATGATGGGAGAGTCGGACCTCTGCACAAAGTCTTATCCAGAACATCGCAAAGATTCTCAATGGGGCTGAGGTCTGGACTCTGTGGAGGAAAATCCATCTCATGCTCCCTGATCCACTCATTCTCAGTGTGAGCCCATGAATCCTGGCATCGTCATCTTAGAACATCTCCATGCCATCAGGGAAGAAAAACTCCACTGATGTAAAGACCTGGGGCCTCATTTATAAAGCTTGCGTACGCACAAGACAGGGCTAGAAAGTGGCGTACGCCACTTTCTACGCAAAGGTTGTGATTTATAAAAACAAACTTGGCGTGACAATGTGCGCACCGGTGCGCCAACCTTGATGCTTGATGCTTGCGTACGCACAAAACAGGGCTAGAAAGTGGCGTAAATCACAACCTTTGTGTAGAAAGTGGCGTACGCTGTGTACATTGTGATTTCTACAAACAAACTTGGCGTGAGAATGTGTGCACCGGTGTGCCAACTTTGATGCTTGCTTAAGCACATTTTGGAGACAGAGGGAACGGCAGCGCCGGAGGGTGAAGTGGTGAATTGAAACCAGATTGATCTCAAACCTTTATTGTTATCACATATTAGACTTGTAGAGCCGGATAATCATAAACCCTCATTGTTGTAGATGTTCCTACAGTGCGCCATTCGGCCTACGACTGTATTTGCAGAACTATGTTCATATATCAAACTTCCATCTTCAAAGGATATAGAGCGGTGAGTGGCACTGATTGATTACTAATTTGGAAAAGGCCTGTGACAATCAGTCCAATCGCTGATCAAGCGGATAAATAGCGGGTGACAGCCGTGCGTAACGTGGCACAATGGATGCGCTGGCATTGCTGGAAGATCACGTTAAGAATGGAGAGAGATTTTAGGGATAACAGGGATTTCCTGGGCGATGACTGGTTAATAAGCCGATTCAGATTCCCTAGAGCAGTACTCTTGGATCTATATGCTGAACTGGGCCGTCTTAGACAGACCCACCCGCCGAAACCACGCCATCCCGGTACAGACACAGGAGCTGACGACTCGGGGGTTTCTGGCGACACCAGCTCCTTCCAACGTTAAGTGGCCGACAGGTATGTGTTTTATATGAAAAACATATGCGGTTACATTTGTTGTCTAAATCCCGTTTGGGTCTGATATACAGTTAAATGACTCATCAGAGTCTATCTTTATGCTCCATAGCAAACTGAAGCCTTTTTTTCTGATTAGCCTCACTGATCAGTGGTTTTCTTAGAGCTACAGCTGTTTAGTCCCAATCCTTTGAGTTTCCTTCACATCGTGGAAATGTTCTTACTTTCACTATTAAACATAGCCGCAATAACCATTAGTCCTTCTAATGGTTATTGCATTTGTTGGTTAAAGTTTTATTCACATTTTTTCTATGTCCTCATTTTGCACCAACCATATGGTCGGGTTTTGTTCCAGGTTAAAGTGTCGTTTGCTGTCACATCCCTCATGAGGATGGCGTTGGAGAGGAGTGAAACTGACTGCGGAGACAAAGGATGGATGAATAATCCTCCTGAAGCCGAGTCCTATTTCAGCAGGACGGAGCCGCTGAAGCAATCACAGTCAGCTGAGGCCGAGGCCCATCAATAAAGTGGACAGAACTCTTTACTGTTTGGGTGGTCACTTTCCTGAACACACTTTATATCTCTGCCTCCAGCTCACTATCAATCACTCACCGAGTCTTATTAAAGACTGTCTCTGGTGTAAACCAAGTTAATGTGTCCATACGGTGTTTTTTTCATGGGCAAAATTAGCAGTCAGCGCCATGAATGAGCATTTTCACCTTAAAAACTCCAATGCGCTGATGACAAAAAACACAGATTCAGACTTCATATGCAGCAAATCTAAGAAACCAACCCTGTCATCTTGCAGAATAAGGTTTTCCGTATCGTTATTCTTCTTCAGAATTGGTTTGTAGTTTGAACACGAATGGCAGAATTAACACAATACCACAAAAAACCCTTCCAAACACGGAACTTCCATTAACAAAGATGGGTTTTTAGGGGTTAAATCAACCACTAGGAGGACTTTAATGATTGATACTCCACTGAAAATCTTTCTCTTCTATCAACTCTTTCTGGGCTTGAAAGGCGGCTGTAAAAAGTTTGCAGTTTTGTCCTTCAACCAGGGCACGAGCTTGATTCCTATCAGTTACAACTGATTCCAAGTTCTGACCGAGAACTCGTCATTGTTTCACCGAAGTACATTACTGTGTGTTTTACTATCACACCGAGAAAACGCCAAAATGATTATTCTCTTGATTCTTTAATTGTAGTTTACCTCCCTGTAAATGTGCCTAACTGTGTCTGACACAATTTTAACGTTCATGTTTTAACAGTCGTGAATCTGTCCTGTTTCAAGGTTACACTTCGATGGCAGTCCAGGTGGAAAACACTGTTTAAACTGACCTTTGTGGTGCAGTAACACAGTTCATCGCTGGGACAAACTGACAGCAAGGATGATTCTGCTGCACATTATCCTCCTCACTTAAAACCAGATTATCTAGAGGAGTAAATTTACACAAAGGTTTAACAACAACTTCAGTCTTTATATTCATGATCTGACATGCAAATAACCCCCTGAGACGAGCGTTCACACTGTAAACTAGTCTATCGTTCAAGCTAATTTCAGGGTCAAAGCTGCTTGCATTCTCTCATGCAAGACAAAATGATCGTAGTTTAAAGGTTCAATAAGGTAATTAATTAGTTAAACAGGGAAATATTATTTTTATATGGTTAAATAGTTTAAAACTTTGGAAAAAATATTTGTTTTCAAGCTGAAAACTACAAGACTATGGAAGCGAATGTGACTCAAAACTCAAATTCAAAAGCATTAGCAGAAATGCTTTTGCATTTCAAAGTCATGGCTGCACTTTTTGACTCAAAACTAAAATGAAAAAGCAATATTCCAAAATGCAATTTCATTTTCTTCTTCAACACTGCTCGTTCTGTGACTAAATGAAAAAGCAAAAGCAAACTCAGAAATGCTTTTTCATTTTCAAAACATTCACCAGCAAAAAGGTAACAAAATTCAATTTGAAATGTCAAATTCGAAAATGCAAAAGCATTAGCAGAAATGCTTTTGCATTTCAAAGTCATGGCTGCACTATTTGATTCAAAACTAAAATGAAAAAGCAATATTCCAAAATGCAATTTCATTTTCTTCTTCAGCACTGCTCATTCTGTGACTAAATGAAAAAGCAAAAGCAAATCATATTTGACATTTAATTTTCAAAACGTTCACCAGCAAAAAGGTAACAAAATTCAATTTGAAATGTCAAATTCGAAAATGCAAAAGCATTAGCAGAAATGCTTTTGCATTTCAAAGTCATGGCTGCACTATTTGACTCAAAAATGAAATGAAAAAGCAATATTCCAAAATGCAATTTCATTTTCTTCTTCAACACTGCTCATTCTGTGACTAAATGAAAAAGCAAAAGCAAACTCAGAAATGCTTTTGCATTTTCGTGTTCCCCTGCAAAAAGTGTCTCATAATTCAAATGCAAATGCATTCTCAAGTGGTGCAGGAAAGTGACGTCACGAACCCCCCTCGTTCTGGCCCCTTCTGCATTTTACGGCATTTTAAACAATGCCGGCTCATTGCGCTGCATTTAATTGCACACTACGTCGAACGTTGGAGACAAGGAAACTTGGAATAACTTTCCATAGGTAAGAATTTTTTTTGGTTCTTTTTCATTGTTAAATCTTGTTCAGAGTCTATGAGAGCTAACCAGTTAGCCGCAAAACACGAACGCAAGCTAACAGCTGGACAACCAAACACCAGACGATTATTAGTAGCTGTAGTATAGCTGTACAAGTAGTAGTAGTAATACTAAAAGTACACGCAGCAGTAATAGTAATACCAAAAGTTCAAGCAGCAGTAGTAGTATAAATAGCTGTTAGAGTAGTAGCAGTGTCAGCATTTGTAATAGTATTACAAGTTGTAGTAGCAGTGACAGTATCAGCAGCAGTAGTTGCTGTATTACTACTGCTACTAGTAGTCGCATTACTATTAATACCACCAATACTATCAATAGTTAGTTATAAAGCCTAACTCATATATATCCAGATTAGCATCTATGTTCTTCCTCCAAACCCATTTTATGATTGGGATTTCAGGCAATTCTTTAGGACTGCTCTCACATAATTGAAATGTTACCAAACAATGTTATACTGATCAAATTAAATAACTTTGGTCTCCAGAATATTGGCTACTTCTGTTCTTTGTCCTTAATTTAGTAGCATGATTTATTTTTAGATATGCTGTTGTGTACAGACTTATTTACTTTTTTGTCTATTGTTTTTACTCCATGTAGGTTTCCCAAAGACTTTCGGCTGAGGAGAAAGTAGGAAGCAGCTTTGAGGAGAGTGGGGTTTGCTGCAAGTGATGAGTCGGTGCTCTGCAGCAAACATTTTACACCTGATGAGTTTGACAGGGTGGGGTGTGAAGTGTTACTTACTCAGGGAAACACACAACAATGTACCTGTGTATGGTAAATGTAAATAAACTCTATCCTGTTCTAGTGTAGCTCCTTGTTATATATATACATATATATATATATATATATATATATATAAATATATATATATATATATATATATAATCTAAAAAAAGAGATTCTCTGTACCCAGAGGGGAAATAGAGGGCTGGAAGTTTTAAGTTTTGAAACAATGAATAATATGTTCACAATTAATTGGTTATGTCGCCTCATCAGAGAAAATGTTCAAATGTGGAATGCAATACCAAATAATTTATTCAAAAAATTAGGAGGAATTCATTTTTTACTTAAATGTAATTATAAAATTGACAAAATACCAATTCAATGATCAAACTTCCATGAACAGGCGTTGCTCTCCTGGGGGCTGATCTACAAATGCGGCTTCTCACCATCCAGCTGCTACATATGGAACAACCAACATATTCAGCACAGAAACAAAACCATATTTTACAAATCTTGGTTTGATCAGGGAGTATTATGGGCCAATCAGTTAATCGATGAACAAGGACAAATCTTACCGTACAACCAATTTATTAACAAATACCATCTCACAAATAGAATACACTACAATTTCCAACGCAATACCAGTAGAAATTCTGCAGCTCCTGAAAGGTTCCCAATTCCACCCTCTTACTCAGAAAAATGATGCCAAATTATTCATCCATAACATAGACATACACACGTGGACAAAATTGTTGGTACCCCTCAGTTAAAGAAGGAAAAACCCACAATTCTCACTGAAATCACTTGAAACTCACAAAAGTAACAATAAATAAAAATTTATTGAAAATTAAATAATCAAAAACAGCCATTACTTTTGAATTGTTGATTAACATAATTATTTAAAAAAACAAACTAATGAAACAGGCCTGGACAAAAATGATGGTACCTCTATAAAAGATTGAAAACTATTTGACCAGAGTGACATGATTAACTCAGGTGTGTCATTTAATTGACATCACAGGTGTTTCCAAACTCATAATCAGTCAGTCTGCCTATTTAAAGGGAGACAAGTAGTCACCCTGCTGTTTGGTGAAAAGGTGTGTACCACACTGAACATGGACAACAGAAAGCGAAGGAGAGAATTGTCCCAGGACATCCGAAAAAAAATTATAGACAAACATCTTAAAGGTAAAGGCTATAAGACCATCTCTAAACAGCTTGAAGTTCCTGTGACAACAGTGGCTCATATTATTCAGAAGTTCAAGACCCACGGGACAGTAGCCAACCTCCCTGGACGTGGCCGCAAGAGGAAAATTGATGACAAATTGAAGAGACGGATCGTTGGAATTGTATCCAAAGAGCCCAGAGCAACCTCCAAAGAAATTAAAGGTGAACTCCAAGGCCAAGGTACATCAGTGTCAGATCGCACCATTCGTCGTTGTTTGAGCCAAAGTGGACTTCATGGGAGACGACCAAGGAGGACACCACTGCTGAAAAAAACTCAAAAAAGCCAGACTGGAATTTGCAAAAATGCATGTTGACAAGCCACAAAGCTTCTGGGAGAATGTCCTTTGGACAGATGAGACCAAACTGGAGCTTTTTGGTAAGGCACATCAACTCTATGTTCATAGACTCAAAAACCAAGCATACGAAGAAAAGAACACTGTCCCTACGGTGAAACATGGAGGAGGCTCAGTAATGTTTTGGGGCTGCTTTGCTGCATCTGGCACAGGGTGTCTTGAAAGTGTGCAAAGTACGATGAAATCTGAAGACTATCAAGGCATTCTGGAGAGAAATGTGCTGCCTAGTGTCAGAAAGCTTGGTCTCAGTCGCAGGTCATGGGTCTTCCAACAGGACAACCATCCAAAACACACAGCCAAAAACACCCAAGAATGGCTGAGAGAAAAGCGTTGGACTATTCTAAAGTGGCCTTCTATGAGCCCAGATCTGAATCCCATTGAACATATGTGGAAGGAGCTGAAACATGCCATTTGGAGAAGACACCCATCAAACCTGAGACAACTGGAGCTGTTTGCTCATGAGGAGTGGGCCAAAATACCTGTTGACAGCTGCAGAACGCTCATTGACAAATACAGAAATCGTTTAATTGCAGTGATTGCCTCAAAAGGTTGTGCAACAAAATATTAAGTTATGGGTACCATCATTTTTGTCCAGCCCTATTTCATTAGTTTGTTTTTTTAAATAATTATGTTAATCAACAATTCAAAAGTGATGGCTGATTTTGATTATTTAATTTTCAATAAATTTTTATTTATTGTTACTTTTGTGAGTTTCAAGTGATTTCAGTAAGAATTGTGGGTTTTTCCTTCTTTAACTGAGGGGTACCAACAATTTTGTCCACGTGTGTAACAACCAAAGTCTGCGCAAATAAATTTATCAGGAATCTCATTCAACCTTCAAATCAACCGGCAGCCAACTCTTACTGGAGTTCACTGTACGGGGAAATAAACTGGAGAGAAGCATGGCTGGTTGGAGAGAAGCTGCTCATTCACAATAAGGTCAAAGAAATATCATACAAAATCTGTCACAATGTATATCCGGCAAAAAAAAACCCTGGAGAGGTTTAAATTAAATATAGACTACAACTGCGACTTTTGTCAAACAGAACCAGAAACCATCATTCACCTCTTTTATCAATGCTCATACAGTAAAAACCTCTGGAATCATATACAAAACCTAATCCATAACAAAACCGGACACAGGATCAGCCTCCAGGAGAGCCACATCCTCTTTCAGTTTGAAAATCCCTCCATACCTTACAGCCTTTCCCTTTTGTTGCAGACTATCATCATGCTGGGCAAATTTCATATTCACAAAACGAAATGGGCAAAGAAAAACCAAATGGAAAATACTTTGAAAATGAACTCAAACAGTACTTTAATAAACAAGTCTGAAATTTTTAAGGCTTTGTTGTTTGATGATGATGTTATTGTATTAAGAACATGACATCCCTGCCCCAAACCACATTTACACACGTACAAACATTTTACAGCTAAAACCGATGAAAGAGGACTGTTTTGCAGAGCTTCTTTCTCGTGCTCCCTTTCTGCAGGTCAAGGTACAGGTAAGTTTGGCAAACACAACCAATGACAACAAGCTGGAATGATGTGTTTCTTCAATGTGCTCCCCAAGCAGAAAAACATCCTCCATTCCAATCTCCTCCCGGACGATGTGTGTGACTGTTGACACCTTTGGAGCTTGTTTTGTTGATGCCTGGCGAATCACCCTCTCTGCAACTCTCAATAATAAAAATAATTATATTTATATAGCGCTTTGTGCTAAAAGACAGTTTACAGTACAGAGAAAATAACAAAGAACAAAGCAACTTTAACATGCAAAGATAAAAAATAATACAAGATTATAAAATCAAACCTACACTGTGCCTTGTGATGGAATCAGTAGGCCGCCATTGTTTTTCAGAGCTAGAAGGTGGGAGCTTTCGTTAAATGATGGTACAGCATCTCTGACCAAGCTTGAACGGCACACATCACATCACCTTCAAAATCAAAACGGAAAAAGAGGTCAAGAGGTTTTCTTCCTTCAAATTTCTTACAACCTTTCTTCAACAAAACTCCTATTTTGATGCATATCTGTTGATAATGAACCAAAACTGCTTAAACTGTGAATAACCTTGTTTGCAAACTATTCTACAGTCAGATGTTCAGTTGTCTGTATTTTTAAGTAAGTGGGTGGGTATGATTCTATGACACTATGTGACTTCCTCCTCAGCCGAAAGTCTTTGGGAAACCTACATGGAGTAAAAACAATAGACAAAAAAGTAAATAAGTCTGTACACAACAGCATATCTAAAAATAAATCATGCTACTAAATTAAGGACAAAGAACAGAAGTAGCCAATATTCTGGAGACCAAAGTTATTTAATTTGATCATTATAACATTGTTTGGTAACATTTCAATTATGTGAGAGCAGTCCTAAAGAATTGCCTGAAATCCCAATCATAAAATGGGTTTGGAGGAAGAACATAGATGCTAATCTGGATATATATGAGTTAGGCTTTATAACTACTATTGATAGTATTGGTGGTATTAATAGTAATGCGACTACTAGTAGCAGTAGTAATACAGCAACTACTGCTGCTGATACTGTCACTGCTACTACAACTTGTAATACTATTACAAATGCTGACACTTCTACTACTCTAACAGCTATTTATACTACTACTGCTGCTTGAACTTTTGGTATTACTATTACTGCTGTGTGTACTTTTAGTATTACTACTACTACTTGTACAGCTATACTACAGCTACTAATAATCGTCTGGTGTTTGGTTGTCCAGCTGTTAGCTTGCGTTCGTGTTTTGCTAGCGGCTAACTGGTTAGCTCTCATAGACTCTGAACAAGATTTAACAATGAAAAAGAACCAAAAAAAATTCTTACCTATGGAAAGTTATTCCAAGTTTCCTTGTCTCCAACGTTCGACGTAGTGTGCAATTAAATGCAGCGCAATGAGCCGGCATTGTTTAAAATGCCGTAAAATGCAGAAGGGGCCAGAACGAGGGGGGTTCGTGACGTCACTTTCCTGCACCACTTGAGAATGCATTTGCATTTGAATTATGAGACACTTTTTGTGGGGGAACACGGAAATGCAAAAGCATTTCTGAGTTTGCTTTTGCTTTTTCATTTAGTCACAGAATGAGCAGTGTTGAAGAAGAAAATGAAATTGCATTTTGGAATATTGCTTTTTCATTTCATTTTTGAGTCAAATAGTGCAGCCATGACTTTGAAATGCAAAAGCATTTCTGCTAATGCTTTTGCATTTTCGAATTTGACATTTCAAATTGAATTTTGTTACCTTTTTGCTGGTGAACGTTTTGAAAATTAAATGTCAAATATGATTTGCTTTTGCTTTTTCGTTTAGTCACAGAATGAGCAGTGCTGAAGAAGAAAATGAAATTGCATTTTGGAATATTGCTTTTTCATTTCAGTTTTGAATTAAATAGTGCAGCCATGACTTTGAAATGCAAAAGCATTTCTGCTAATGCTTTTGCATTTTCGAATTTGACATTTCAAATTGAATTTTGTTACCTTTTTGCTGGTGAATGTTTTGAAAATGAAAAAGCATTTCTGAGTTTGCTTTTGCTTTTTCATTTAGTCACAGAACGAGCAGTGTTGAAGAAGAAAATGAAATTGCATTTTGGAATATTGCTTTTTCATTTTAGTTTTGAGTCAAAAAGTGCAGCCATGACTTTGAAATGCAAAAGCATTTCTGCTAATGCTTTTGAATTTGAGTTTTGAGTCACATTCGCTTCCATACAGGACAAGATGATGTCAGGCCTTCTCATGTCTAAGAACAGCTACAGCTAGTTAGCTTTGCACAAAAACTGAACTAAATTTTCTTACCAGAACCCCAATAAAACTGCATGAAAACAGAAATGCCACACAAATAGACACTTATAGCTTCTAAAAACACAGCTGCAAAGACTACAAACACTCATTAAACACACATCTCACTTGCAAGCAGCATGATTTTCTGGTAAAAATCTAAATTTCTGCAGCCTTCACTCAAGTAATGTGAAAACGTGGATCTTATATACTCACATATCACACTAATAAGTCGAACTTTTATATATCCTCATGAGAACCTATGTAGTATGACAACTTTAACTGACAACTTAAGTTTAAAAAAACATACAACAGCCTTAAATAATATAATCAGACTGTGCTAGTGTTGCTATGATGCAATGTAGAATAAACTGAGACAACCTTTGACACAGATAACATAATATTATTTGACACCTGAACTTTTAGCACTAAATTGTCAACCAGTTAATCAGCTTAATGCATCGTAGCATATTAATCTTGATATTTAAATCAATGAAGTAAATTTTACACAGTCAATAATCGTATTGGATCCTCACCTTCATATTTCATTTAGTCAGGTAAATTAGTACTTTACATAATGTTGTAGGGCCTAAACAACAATATTTCTCTTACTAAGATGCAGGTGCATAATGAATTACACTGTAGGGTCTTTAAATTAATACTTAAACTTGTGAAGTAAATTCTTATTTTTCTGCTTTGGCTCAACAGCTGCCGCTTTAAATGTGATATATAACAATAATTAATACTGACAGACAGTATTTTGCATTTTTGCGTCTCTTGTCGTGTTGTTTTCGCTTTATTTGAATTATTAGGCTGCTATTTCTGGATTTGCTGCTTTTGCTTTGTGTGTCGACTACTTTGTGAAGACTTGTTTTTGAAAGTGCGACATCAGTTAAGTTGTTACTGTGATTATTATTATTTCTATATTAAGATTCAGTCGAGGCCACGAGTGCTACGGTTTAATCAGAGGCGTCTCTCAGGCTTCATGGTGATGAAACTCTGATCCCGCTGGACGTGTTTACATCACAACAAGCTGCTGTGTTGAACTGCTGGTCCCCAAACTCTCCTCCTGAACAGAGCATCGCTTTTTGTTGCCCTCACAGCTCACCGTGTTATCAATTTACTGGTACATTAATCTCTGTGCTCCTGAGAAAACCTCTCACACACACTCACACACACACACACACACACACACACACACACACACACACACACACACACACACACACACACACACACACACACACACACACACACACACACACACACAGGTTTTCCTCAGATCCTTGTTAATTCAGGCAGACCAGCGCTCCAAATATAGAAAACTAAAGCAATCTGTGAGCGTGATGACACTTTTCAGGCATCACTGAAACATGCATCCATGTTCGGATTGTGCGTTTGTGTGTGTTTGAGCTGGCGTGTATCTGGAGGTATTTATGTAAACATGCCTGCATACGAGTGGGTGTGTTAGTGTGTCACGCTCCACTCTGATTGTCCCTGCATCCCTTAGCGTTTTTTTCCTTATGTAAGATAAATAATTTAGGCCTCCAGAGGCAGAGAGCCGAGCCAGAAACACTCATGGAAAAGAAATGAAAGAGTCATGAGCCCCAACTTGCTCCTTGTGTGTTGTCTTTTCTTTTTTTTATCTGAGAGGGGATGGAAGCACACAAAGGCCGCATTTCCTCTCTGGTGGTGCATAAAACCCAGCCAGCCATACCGCAGCACGTGCACACAAATCATCCCTCATCAGCTGTGTGCAGCTCAGACGGAAGATTGAGCTGCTTGCATTTGCATTTCGCCCAAAGTGCTTGGCACACAAACAGGATCTCTTGTTAGCGCTTCTCTGTAATAAGGATAATAGATTACATCTTGCTAAAATATCGATATGTCCCCCAGAGCCCTTTTACAGCAAAAACAACAACAACAACACGCCTTAGAGAGGAGCTCTTCTGCACAGGTTTTTAGTGTCTGTATGAATGAATGAAATGTAATGTTAGAAACCAGCCACACAGACCGAACAGGCTCCAGCAGTAATTATGTTTTTCAACCTCCAAAGTGATTTTGTTTGCTCTCTTCAGAGACTATTAGATTAGCAGTGTTTTCCCTATTGTGCTTCTTACCACCTCAGGCTTTCTGCTAATACTACACTCACCCCCTCTCTCCCCCCTTTATCCTCCCCCACACGGTTTGCTGAAGTGGCCGACCATGTAGAGATGTTGCTGCCACAGCGCTCCTGAAGGCAAAAAAAAAACAAAACACAAGCTTACTTAAAATATCAAGCCGTTCTCTATTAACCTGCAGCCTTTTTTCCTAATAATTGCAGTTCATTTGCAGTTAGATGACACAGATACTGATGAAAACTCTGCCGTGTTCATGCAGACATGCTGTTGCGTGATAAGGTGGTCGCAGCCTCTTTCACCTGGAAGTCGTCTCAAGCTCATTATTCTCAAATCAGCTTGTTGAAAATGACTGACAGGTGAGGAGATAAGAGCCTCAGCGACACGTCCCTCCACACCCTTAACTGGAAGCACAATTCACACACACATACATGAGGAGTCACGAGGTGAAAGTTGAGGTGGATGGTGGTGACAGCAGAGCCAGACGAGTTTTAATCAGGTTGGCTGGGCTCAGATCATTACTCACATTGGAGAGGCATAGTGGCTTGTTAATTCTTTTTTTTTTTTTTCTGGCACATCGCTGCGTGCCAAATAGTCTCCACTTTAATCATTTGCTTCTGCAGGCAGGTCCAACATGAAGAAGAGCATGAAAACACATCTACAGTATAATAAGCTTTTTATGCAACATTTAACTGATTAAAGTTGCTAAAGTTGCCTTTTTAAATGTTGATAATGCAGTTTAAATTACATACAGGGTTTCTGCAGGGCATTAAAAAGCATTAAATTTGATTGTCAATGGCATTAAAAATTCTTTCTGCAGTTTTCAAGAAAAATATTTGACATTAATAATATATAATTATCGACTGCGATTCGTCAGATAAGTTTGCATGTTCTCCCTGTGCATGCGTGGGTTTTCTCCGGGTACTCCGGCTTCCTCCCACAGTCCAAAAATATGCTGAGGTTAATTGATAACTCTAAATTGTCCGTAGGTGTGAATGTGAGTGTGATTGTTTGTCTGTATATGTAGCCCTGAGACAGACTGGCGACCTGTCCAGGGTGTCCCCTGCCTTCACCTGAGTCAGCTGGGATAGGCTCCAGCACCCCCCGTGACCCTAGTGAGGATAAAGCAGTGTATAGAAAATGGATGGATGGATGGATTCGTCAGATATGTGCATCTGCGGAAACATGACGAAGCATTGCGATAATTGTTCCAGCCGGTCGGGTACAATTGCCAAAAACTGCATGTTTTTAAAGTGGCGGGCAGGCTGGACCAGGTGGAGGAGAGCTGAGAAATGGGGAAATGCAAATTCCAGCAAAAACGGCTAGAAAATGTGGATTTTTAGAGAAAAACTACAGCCCATGGGTGGTCATGGGTAGTTTCTGGATTCAGAAATAGTGAAATGTAAGGACAGTTTTCATATAAAAATCATCTTTTACAAAAAAAACCCAAACCCGTGTAATTTGTTGAGATTGCGGTCGTGGCATTAAAATTGTTACAGTATACCATTAAAATGGCATTAAAAAGCATTACATTTGTCTGGCTGATTTCTGCAGAAACTCTGACATATAATACATGTAAGACACTTGTGTCAAAAGTCTTCTGTTCATTACTTCCACCTATGAGAAATCTCAGTCTTTTCTTTCTTTCTTTCTTTTGGATGAAGATTTTGGGTCAGTTTTGTAATAACACCCAGTTTAACTCGTAAAAACATGCAAATAGGTGATTTATTATATGCAATGTAGGCTGCAGTTAGATTTTAAGACAATTAAGACAATTTTACGCAATTTGCTATCTCCTTGTTCAAAATTCAATTTACAGAAAACAACAACAACAATCCACAGAAAGCAAGCTACCACTCTGAAGTTTCAAGTTTTGCTGAAAGTTTACATCAACCACTAAGGCAGCCGTGGTAGGTTTTCAGGAGAATTAGCTGTTCAGTGACAGTGCTAACTTTCCTGCATGCAAATAATCTACCAAAACAATTCCCCCATCACTGTTTTAAAGGGACACTGTTGCTGCATCCTTGGCTTAGAAGATTATAATCGGTTTAAAGAAATACAAACGAGCCAGAGTGTTTTTTCCCCCTTTGACATGATAATATGATTGAGGCTGGTGAGCGATTGAGCTTTAAAACATTGGAATAACCTTCCTCTTCCACTAAAAAGTTCCTCCTTCACTGATATTCTTAAGAAAAATCCCAGGATGTGCATGTGTTTGTTGGCTTTTCATACATCTTAATGCTCCTTCTTTTTAGTATTTTATCTTAAACTTTGATCTTGTAGCTTATTATCCTGTTCAGCTTTGTTTGGGTTTTTTTCACATAATTTTATTCTTTTACAAACTGATCTCTTTTCACACTTGTATTTGTTGCTGTGAGACTGTTAACAGGTTCACAACTTTGGTTGTTTTAAAGCACGTTGCAGAAATAAACTAATCAAGTGACCATTCTGTGCTGCAGAAAATGCAAAAAACAGATGCATTTACAATTATATTAAATCTTTGATTTGTTAGCCACAGTTATTTGGTTAAATGTGGTTGAATGGTGGTGGTTGGGCTGTTAAAATGGATCTTAATGGGAACAACAAGAGACACAATTCTGTAAAAAAAAGTCTCAATAAAAGCCAGAAAAGCTGTTGATACAGGATGTAAGTCCAGTTTTATGAGTATGTTTGAAGCCCTTTAATAGGGCGGACAGACAACCAATAGTAGAAAGGC
The DNA here is from genome assembly GCF_021347895.1 of Acanthochromis polyacanthus. Lineage (NCBI taxonomy): Eukaryota > Metazoa > Chordata > Actinopteri > Pomacentridae > Acanthochromis > Acanthochromis polyacanthus. The sequence continues at coordinate 26,437,621 of NC_067125.1, forward strand.
GAATGCATGATGAAAACAAGAATTACAGAAACATTTGTGAAGGGGAAACAGAGGGAAAAAATGATCTAAACTTCATCCATTTTTAAATTTACTGTTGCAAGAAAACTGTGCATCTTGGCTTCAAACAACCTGGCTCACGTGCTCACCTGCTTCCGACTATTTTTGTGTGTTTGCACGCATTTCACGTTGTTTAAAATGCTTGTTGTGTTGCCCATTTGCAAAATGTGAAACTGGTTGTTCTTGTATGTCTTCATTTGGTTCAAATCTTAGGTGAAATGTTCAGAATTTGTAAATACGAACCCCTTTGTAGTCCTTTCTTTACTCTCACCAGACAACATATTTTCTACATCCACAAATAAACAGCATGTGAGTGCAGGAAATGCTAATAGAGATGTTTTCAGGCTTAAATGTCTCTGATATCTGATCATTTGCGCCGACAGTTTCCAATCCAGTTTGTCAACACACAGAAAACTGCATTTCAAATTATACCTTGAAGCAACGCTGAAGCCATGACATTGACATTTCACTGCACATTTTACAGGCTGCGGTCAAACCTCCATCATATCAGAGGTAGACAATACTGCTGATTATACTGTAAGATCGATATCATCACATCGGTTTCACCCAATATCGTTAGTGCCCTCATTTCACTCCTCCCACCAGATCTATCCACCCATCCCTCCCCTCTGTCCTTTACTCTGCATATCCCGGCTAATATATAAAACAGAGAGCTGAAGATGGAGAAAGGTGACGGAGGAGGGAAAGTGGGAGCAGGAAAATAGAGTGATGGTGGGGAGGATGTGCTCAGACTAAGGAGAGCATATTGATCTGTGCTTCATGATGGACTGTCACTCTGACAGCCAAAGACAAATGGAGCATCAGATAGGCAGCTTTTTGCGGATGTGCTGACCGGCTGGAAAGAACCAAAACAACAAGAACAAAAACAGAAAAAAAACAGCCAAAAGGTTAAACCGTTTCTGGGGGAGGGGGATTCTGGCTAAGAGCAGTGCACCTCATTAAATACTCAGCGTAAGCCCTGTGGATTTCATTGATTGCTGGTGTCCAGAGATGCCTGAGCTTTATCCTCCTCTGGAAGAGGCGAAATGAGCAGGAGCCCTGAGCAGAGACGATTGTTTCTGGCATCTTGAGCCCGAGTGCGGATCGTAACGTTAGTCGGCCTAAAGTGGGTCACAGGGTGAGGCGGACATGAAAGGGCTGAGTCAAAGTGGAGTCATCTTTGCTGGGGGGCATCTCACTGCCTCCACATACATTCAGGGAGAGAGAGAGAGGAGGGGGGGAGAGAGAGAAGAAATTGCTCCAGCATAATCGCCAACCCCCCACCCCCTGGTTCTGTTTTGATTGCCGCCTCTGTCCACTTTGCTACATGCAGCAGCCTCCATGAGATTTTCCATCTCATGCTTGCACCTTGCCTCAGGATATTGTATTTGCAGCTTGTCCAGAATCCTCAGATCAACTGGCATCCCAAACAAAACATGCATTCGTGCAGCTGGGGCTAACCTTAAACCTCCCTGCCAGATCCCCCGTCTTAACCCCAATCCTAATTCCAACCCAAAATCGAGCCCTGACCCGCTAATCCTCTTAAAGAAGTAAGAAAAGGCAAAATGTCCTCACTTTGCTCGTTATTTCTATCCTTAAGAGGACCTCAGAGTAGTAATTGAAATCCAGCCTGGCCAGGCGGTGCGACGACGGGCTTTAGGACCCAGGTTGTTCCGCCATAATAAGGCAGCAGCAGCAGCAGAGCAGAGGGGAGACAAAAAGGAGAAGACAGAGAGAGAGGGGTGAGGAGGAGAGAGAGAGGAGAGGGGGAGAGCTTCTAATTGGAAAGTCAGAGAAAAGCTGAGGGAGGCAGAAGAAAGTTGACACTGTGAAACCGCAGCAAGGATTAAAGAGAGACCTTCTCCAGAGAGAGAGAGAGAGAGAGAGAGAGAGAGAGAGAGAGAGAGAGAGAGAGAGAGAGAGAGTAGGAGGAGGAAGGAAGGACCGAGGATGCGGGAGAAGATGGAGCTCAGGGGGGATGGAGAGTCTCTGACGAGGCGTTCCTGCTGCCTGGATGCTCAGGTGTGAGGAGGCGCATCTGCATGAATCCACATCAGAGCAGCTGAAGTTTGGCTTCCACTCAGCAACTCCACATCCCACACAGACACTTGCAGCACACACTAATATTTACCCCAAAATCCACACATATGTGCACACCTTCTGTGCACTCCCACGCGTGAAGCAGCCAAAACAGCGCAGAGGATCCGAGCGGATGGTTAAAAACTGGGACTCTGGATTCACATTGTTTTGTTGTGGGAGGAATCAATCCCGAGGACAGGACAGGACAGGACGGAGCAGAGGAGAGAAGGTGAGGAAAATATTAAGAAAAACTGTTTCTGGGCTACTTTTGGCTCGTTTTCTTGCAAGATAGAACGAAACAAAAGCTTTGGTGCTGGTATTTGCTTGGTTTATTTGAGAATTTATCACTGCATAAAACAGAAAAATGTTGGTGCTTTTCTTTGTTATTGTTCCATTGCATCCATCCCCATCTTTGCAAAACAACATTTAGAAATCTTATGTATAATATATAGACGAAAAAATCTATTTAAATTTGACATGAAAGCTTTGCGTTTACCAAAATAAAAGCGTCATATCTTTAATAACAACTATTCAAGTGTGACTTTTAATGCATTTGCGACAACAGCTACATTTTTCATTTGTGTTTGTGCTAGTGAATTGCGACTTAATAACTATTTCCTTCTGATATCTGTATGTTTTCTTCCTGCATTATTACACCACAGGAGTGGATGCACTTCATTTTTCATTCTCCTGACAATTTGTTTTCTAGCAGCTTTTTTTTTCTTATGAAAATATACAATAGATTGGAGTGGAAGCCAGCAGCAGCAGCAGCAGCAGCAGCAGAGCAAACCCCCTCCTGTACAAACACACACAGCTCTGCTCCATTGTTTACATTTGCATTGCTATTTACTGCTGTACAACAAGCCTGGTGTGCAGTGATACACCGCCACAGCACAAAAAAAAAATCTGACAAAGACATGTCCTTTTGCACATTTTTTAAAAACATTTTACTCAGGTAGAAAGTGTTCCTGAGCCCTGAATCTGGCTTGGCAGATGGCTTCAAGTGTTAAATGTGAAATGTGTGTAGGGGACAGCCTGACAAAAGGCAGTCCAAAAGCTTTCAAAGGACACGCAGGGTGTTTTGCATGCCAGCGGTCCTAATTAAGAGCAGGGCTTTTCTCTGCTGGCGGTGGGCTGTGGGGCGCACACAGTCTGTGATGATGAGCCCATGTAGTACAGCAGCGCTCATGTAAAGATCTGCAAGAAGCTAATTACCTCGTCCGGCTCATTACTGCAACACACACTTGTTTGGTCGCTTGTGAGGACGTTGCGTTGACTCATATTTGTTCCCTGAAGGCTTCGCTTGACCTTAATCTTAACTGCTGCACGTCCGGCGAGTTTAACCGAACCAAAGTCAGCCCAAGATTTCAGCGTGTTTTGTCCACACATTGAAGGTGGATTCCTGCAACATGTGCAGAAGGGTTTTTGTCACCGCATTGAGATTAAAGCTAGTAAACACACCATTACACACACAGATGAACACACACACCGAGGCACGTACAGGTCATTAGACTGAAACACTGACAGCCTACATGGCATCTGTGCAGCCTTTGCATCGAGCCTGTCAAGCAAATTTACACTGTTTTTGCAAATATATCCAACTACAATGGGACTGATTGATTCAAACTATAACTGGCTAGTGTTGGCCACCATTTTACCTTAGGAGATTTATGAGTTTATTATCATTTTTGTAATAAAAATCTTTCATAAAATTTCCACAAAAGACCACTTTGAAGGAGATGTACATCCAAAGTGCTCTTTAGGCTGAGAGAAGTAAGAATGGGGTGACATGACTGAGTTTTTTATTTATTTTACATATTTTTGACAGGGTGTTCAAAGTGACAACAAAAAGGAATCTTCAGTAGTAGTATTGATAATTTCAGCTAATTTTAGGTTTCTTTTTTGGTATTTTCAATAAGAGTTATAGGCATAAGTTTGAAACTGGAGATATATTTTCTATCTAATCATCACAGTTGTTTTTTTGTATATATATATATATGCCAACAACATTTCATTGCAGAAATGCAATGACAATAAATATCCTTGAATCCTTAAATTTGGTACTTTATTGCAAAGTCAAATCATCAGATTTTAGAATGATACCATGACCAGCACAAAAAATAGAGAAATTTATTTTAAAAAGAGTTTCAGTTAAGAGATTGCTGTCAATTTAAAATGTGCAGGACATGCCTGTATGTAATGTATTGGTGTATAGTGGGCACAAACAAGCAACCTTATCTCAAATAGTAAAAAGTATTTAACAAAGAACATCTTAGGAGTCTCTTAGAGTTGATACTGATGTAGTTTTTAGAAATCAGGCAGATGAGAACACATATTTGGAACCACTCTGTTGATATTTTGCAGACTTTAACACCTCTGCTTACAGGCATCACTGCTGAAACTGTCATTGATCAGTGGTGACAACCGCCAAAAAACAAAGTCATTTCAATTTACTTTTTGCAAAATTGTTGTTTTGTATAGGAGACTGTTCTCTAGTACTGCTATAGTGCTGTGTAGAATGGTCTGACTCAACTGTATTATTGTTCTATTGGGAGGGAAAAACACTTAATCTTGTTTGTACTTCTGGTGGTACTTAGCTCAGGATGCAGTGATGGTACCCTTAAAATACTACTTAAAATAACAATTGGAGGCAGGGCTCCAGACTAACTTTTTTCCTAGGACCACAGTGGCCCCTAACTTAAAATTTTAGGAGCGCAAGCAGAAAATTTAGGGGCGCACACCAAAATCAACTTGCAAAGTGAATATTCACATTTCCTCTCGGTTTCACTGTATTACTGATAAATACTTGCACAATAAATGCAGAAACTGTTTTCAATTCACATTTTGTTATGCAGCACTTGACACAACATAAGAAAAGCAAAAGAGTGCAGTACTCCACCAAGGCTGCTCAGCTGACATATAATTTCCAATGGATGAAATCTTTAATAAAAATGACCTTGTGCTGAGCACATACATGTGTTATGCATGTGCATGTTATGTATTTATACCAAATTACGCGTAAATTACTCTTATAAAGGTCTGTTGATCAGTTCATCAATTTTGGAAAGCCTTTGTTTTGCTAGTGTTAAAATGACCGTTTCCTCCAGGCTTTTATTTTGAAGGTGTATTTTTAATGCTACGGGCTTTTATTTTGTAACCATTTCAGCGGCAGAGGAAATGTTTCTCTAAGAAGAGGTTTCTTGACATGGTGAAGGCGCTGGCAGAAAGTCCGAAAGTTCACATAAAGATGAAAGAAAACGGTTACATGTTGTTGCTGTCTAGCAAAGGATGTGTCTAAACTTAGAAGCAGCTGGAATGGAGACAAGACAGAAAGGTGAATTTGTGTTCAAAATAAGGCTGAACGTAAATGAAGGCTTTCAATAACTACAATGCCACCACAAAATATCATTAAAATGTTCCTGCTTATTTATGCTTTCTAAATGTTTAACCAAAAGAGAACGTCAAAATTTGAAAAAAAATGTTGACACACTGTTACTCATGACATATAACCAATCAAATAATGATGCTGTTGAGGTAACAGAGTGAATTACAGGCCGAGCCGGGTGCAACAGAACCCAACTATCACATTTTTGAGTTAATTTAATAACAGAAACTTGTTAAAAACAGAAAAACAGTACCCATAATTGTGAAAACGACACATACCAGATCCAACAATCGGTCGACCCCATAACACCTAAAAACAAATAGCTCACATTCATGCATGTAAACCCTGGAGAACAGAGGAAAGCAATAGCTGCAAAAACCACAGGAGACAAGAACACACACACATGACTACACAAACGAGAGAACACTGAGAGACATGTCCAGCCTCGGTGTCCCACGATGACCACAGATCCTCATAACAGAACACCGTCTACATCACACCACACTCTCTGCAGAGACGCAATGTGCAACATATTGCAGATGGGTAACTTCTTGTTCCTTGGGCCTCACTGCACACAAGCACCAGCTGTACAAATTGTGTGTGTGTGTGTCCGAAAGGGAAAGATTCAGTTGTGTGTAAGATGCCCGTGAACATGTGGGAGGCTGTGCATGGACGTTTCCGAGGGTTGGTTGGTTTGTTGTCGGCGGGGACAAAATGATGCAAAGCTGCAAAGGATGTCTGTTTGTGAGGGAGATGATATGACTGTGTGTGTGTGTCTGTGTGCTTGTGTGTTTGTGTCCGGGGTTAAAGCAGGGCGCGCTGTGGACTGATTAATGAGCTCACACTGTCATACACACATTCTGCACAGTTGGGTTCAAGTAAACCCAGCGCTTTGGCATGACTGCACTCATTTGTTATTATAGCGTAATTCTGTGGAAATTATCTATCCTTTGCAGTCTGAAATGACAGAAACATCCTTACTGGAAAGCGCAGCAATGCTGGAATTATCCCATCCAGTTATTATCAAGCCAAGCAAAGGAACAGTACTGAAATGGCAAATTAGCCTCTGCTTCATTTATCCTGCAGTGAGCACTTCACTCCACGGTGAATGTGTTTCCATAGGAACATGGTGTTACTTTGAGCTTCGCGAGCTGTGCAACGCTCTCCACGTTCCTGCCTGTTTTTTTTTTTGTGCTTATCTTTTCTCTTCAGTTTCCTCTGCTCTTGTCAGTCACTCCACACACATCAAGGAAGAGAGAGAGAGAGAGAGAAAAGGGGTTTGGAAATGAAATCTATAGGGCCATTTAACCACCACTTGGTTGTTGTTTTTTTGCTGATTTTTTTGTTTGGCATATCTCAAAGCCTGCTCTGGTCTTATCAGCCTGACATCGCTGTTCTTCAAGATGTCTTTTTTTTTTTTTTTTTTATTAGAGCCTGAAGGCGCTTACAGCTCCAATTTCCTTCAGCCACTGGGCAGTTTCTCCTCTGTGAGTGTATCTGCATCTCCTTGATCTGTATCAGCTGAAATATTACAGCCATTACTTCTGTGTCTGCATGTGTGCTGAGAGTCACAGTGTCAAAAAAGACTGCAGAGTTGCTGAAAATCAGTGCAAGAGTCAGCGGCAACAGTTTCACTCCGGCTGCACATTTCCACGTCTTTTTCTTGTGGAGATCGGTACCAAAAGGGACAAGTTTTGTACAGTGGGTTTGCAGAAAGTGTTGGTTGGATTATGAGAGGGGAAAAGGAGTCAGATCAAAGCAGAAGGGATAGAAGTAATGGAGTGGATGTGCGGTTGTGTATGACAAAACGGCCGACTTAAAAAGCAGACAGAAGAGAGGATCTCTTGTAAAAGTGTCGGCGGTGATTTGCAGCGGCGTCCTTGCAACCTTCCCTGTACCTGACTGGATGTTTTATGAGCATTGCAGAATCAGAAAAAAATAAAAAGGAGGCAGGCTTATAATACAGCTGACAGAAGTCTTTTTATGGTGGATGGGCAGAGGTGGAGGAGGGAGGGGGTGTAATAAAGCTGAGTGCATCTCTCCTGGAATGAAGCTGCAGCGATTGAGAGGGGGCACAAGAGAGAAGAGGCTGGCAAAGTGCTACAAATAGGAGTGTGTGCAGCGTGAACCATATGTCCAGATGTGTGTTTGTGAGAGCGAGGCAGCGCTGACGTCACCGTGTTCAACAATCACTCAGCTTGTTGGGTAGAAGAGGTACTAGCCCTCCATAAGGCAGCAGAAAATGGAGCCCTCAGAGCCACACCAGCCCCAAAACACCCATTTTTATTTTATTTTTTTAAATTCTGTGGTGCGGCGAAGCGTGCAGCGACTCATTGAATCGATCTCGAGCCTGTGAAGCGCTCTGCCATGCACAATGAATACTTACTGATGAGATATTATGCAGTGCGTTGAAATGACAATTCATTATCTTCCAGAGAATGAAAAGACTCTGAAAACACAATACAAAGACTTTTTTAAAAATGTCTTCTTGCATTCTCAGTGTGGAATACATGAAGCTAGTTGTGTGTTTGAGTCTAATTTTAACCATTTAGGTGACATAAAGTGTCATGTGCATCCTACTGGATGGTCAGAATAGAACACAATTAAATAGACTAGTCAATGCATTCACACAAGTAGAGATTATTTTTGTTATTATTTAAATGAAAACGAAACTAACAAATGCGGAAAACATAAAATATAGTAAAAAATATGTACAAGTGTAGCCACTGAAAACAGTGTTCTAGCTTACAGTTGTATGGATAGCTTATTAGGTGTATTAAAAACACTATAAATACAGTACATCTGATGTTGAACCTCCTGATATGGCACATTACTGAGCATTTACGAATATGTAAATGCTTAAAGTGGTGCAAAATGCACGTACAAGTTCAGGTGTATGAAAACATATGTACATAGTGTGTGCATTTAAGAAGAAAATGCAGAGAAATGAAGATATTTCCAGATTCTATTGAAGTAACAGTGAGTAAAGTGCTGATAGACACTCATACGTACAGTTCGTGTTTGACAGAGTTTAGTTGTCAGCTACGTATCCATTTTCTAAGTTATGCGGGCTCTTCCAGCATGAATTAATTAGTAGGTTGTACCCAAAGTTAGGGCTGAAAAATTAAGGAGAAAGTATCTAATTGCAATTGTGATTTGATTCATCATTTTTTAATGTCATGCTTAGGGATCTACCAATTCAGCCTGGTCAGTTATCAGATCTGATATTCAGCATTTAGCATGATTGTTGTGTTTTTTAACAGATTCCTGGTAGAATAAATCCATTTTAATCTCTGCTATTTTTGCTCTGAGATGTCTTGTAATGTCCCACCCACAGCTCTGTTTGATCGGTTACACGTCACATATAATCACCAATCAGCACTAAATTATAAATGCTGAAACGTTCTCTTTCAGTCAAACATATGTAGAACATAAATAAACAAGAAAATCACTCAGAGAGCGCAGTACTCGGCCAAGGCTGCTCAGTTGTATCATTCAATCTTAGATAAAAAATGACCTTGCGCTGAGCACAGGCGTGTGTTATGCATGTGTACGTTATGTACTGATATCAGATCACGTGACCGAAATATGTAGCGGACGGCGGAAATTGATGGGACTCAAAATCAATTCATTATTCTGTCCTGCCCAAGGTACGTTAAATATGTCAACACAACACCAAACACATACACTAAATTATACAAAGCTGGGTGTAATTTACTTGTTAGAATGATGTGGATCCACTCTAAAGATCTCCATCTGCACTAAAACTCTTCTCCTTCATCCTGTTTCATTTAGTAAACGCAAAAAAGTACATTAAAGCCAAGCACTGAGACAGACAGCATTGATATTTTACTGAGTCTCCTTCTGTCTGCTCTGTGAGTACCGGTTTTAATACAGCTGAAATGATCACTCAGTTGTTCTTATTCATGATATACAGTTTTATTCTGTCTATTTTTGGGCAGCTTTTTGTAGCCGCTGAACAGATCGAAGTTGTTCTTTCAGGATAACATTTACAGCTTTTCTCTCTGCTGATCAGTGAGCAGAGTCGCTGCAAAATAAACCAATGAATGGACATAAATTTGACTCATAAACACCAGGTGAATACTATTAGCCCGTGCCACTCCAGTGGAATCAATATGATTGTGTAGCTCTAACAAAAACGCATAAATCCAGCTAAATGAAGGCGGGCGTGCGGTGAAATCAGCTACGTTTGAATTAAAATGAGACTCTTTGAGGTGACAGAAGGTTTCCTAAAACATGCAGTGGAAAAATCTGAGAAGTTAGCTTTGTGTGACCAATGTGGAGAGGAAAATGTACAATTTCAAAAGTAACCTGCCTGTTGAAAACTATCAACACTCACTAATATTAATCTGTAAACCTCAAGCTCTTTCAACTTATAAGCAACTAGAACATCAAAGAAATGCATGCATTGATTCCCTGGCTGCAGAGTGGATTCCTAAACTTTGTGTGTCATTAATTCTCAGGTTGTTTTGCAGAACTGTAGGGACAGAAAATTAAGTCTGAATCTGTTTAGGAAAAACTGTGATGCTGAGCTTGAGTATTGCAGTTTAAAGTGTTGCATTGTATTGTTAAGATTTACTTTGTAGTAAAAGTGCAGCAAACATGGACGTTTCTGTACTTTTTATTTAAATTCATCACTTTCCTTCACTTCTTCATGCTGAGAACTTATTTGTGATTAAAGTTATTTTAATGTTTGGGTTAATTTTAGCATGAAGCTCATTCGCTAAACAAATCTAACAATCCCCGCAAGAGACGCAGCGTCCAGCGTGACCTTTTTGTATTTTCTACCAGGTGCACTTAGGGAGGGTAATCTCCATAGGCAGCCTTTCAAATCACACTAATCTGCTACTCTACTGTGAGCTTATTAACTAAATCGATCGAGGCCCACAGACTCACACAAACAGAGAGAGAGATTTTTCACGTGGGTGGCAGAAATAGAATAAACAAAAACAATGCACTTTCCTCTCTGTACGTTCTGAGCTTTCTCTAAAAACTATTTCTGTCCACTGATTTTGTGATATTAATCTGAGTGGCCACCGTCGTCCTGTCAGGACCTCAGGAGGACAGAACATGTTGTTCCAAAGGACAGTGACACTGTGACAAAGGTCCACACCGGTTGGTTGCATCTCGTGTGATGTGATGTGAGATCAGAGTTGGCCAAAGTAATGTGAGTCCAGACCGAGAAGAAACAGGACGCTGTGTGCAGAGAGTCTGAGTATCCTGTGTGACCTTGTTCTTCTCTTTAACAGACCTCCTCGTCCTCATCGGACAGAGTCGCCCGGCTGCTCGTCTTGTCCTGAATGAAACCCTCTTAAGGTGGACGGAGCCGCATTAAAATTACATGTCCCGGTGGAGCGCTGCCACACCACGCAGCAAACCCGCTCCCATAAATCATCACCGGAGGACTTTGATTTTTTCATTATCGCTTCCTGCAGCAACAACAGAGGAGCAGGCATGTTGGCAGGCCCGCTGACCTGCACCGTAGGATTCTATTTCTGGAGCCTCATTGCTTTTACAGATTAACTGCCCTCAAATATGGCCCCAATCCGTTCATTGCGCCACTAGTTTGACGGCTGCCGGAAGGTTGTGTATAGTCAAGTTTTGAAAACGCCCGGCCGCGTGTCAGCCCAGTCATCCAAAGGCCCTTTTTGGAGGCTGTTTTTTAGAGTCTTTCGGGCTGCATGTCACGACAGCTTGTTACAATCATTCGTCAAGTCTTTGCACGTTTCCACCCCGGGCAGCTGAAAGGAGAGATTGACGTCTGAAGCTTTCACATTAATACCGAGTCACTGTGCTTAGATTAAGACTTAGTATTTTATTGCCACAGACTTTTTTTCCCGCCCTGCTGAAATCCTGTTGCCCAGTGTTTTCATTAGCCTGTCTGAGGTGATCAACATCCCTCATCATCAGAACTGACATTTCCATATTGTATGAGAGCAAAAGCAGCAAATTGGTGAACACTGACACACTCAATCATGTGAAATGGAAGAGATGGGACAAAGCCTGAACCGTCAAGCCCTGAAAAAATTGCTTCTGACACACGAGGAAAAGGGAATCTTGAATTATCCAAAGCATCTGCAGCCCCACATGTCGTAGTAAACAGAATACCACTGGGTTTTCCACGCTATCATAAATCTGGAGCGTGCTGCTGGCCTCTGGACCAAGCCCTGTAATAAGAGTAAAATTAAAGAATAGGATTAGAGATGGATTATCACAGAAACACTAAAGCCGGCAAAGCAGCTGCCTTTGCCTAAACCCGTCGGACACTCTTCAGCGAGACGCTCTGCCCACCGATTTGTAGATTACATTTGGTTGTTGATGTGGTGGCCTCTTGAGTGGTTGCTGCTCAAAGAGAGGGATGGAGAATCTAGATGAGCTGGAGCACCCTCTGCTGGGGGAAAGCCCCAACAACAACCGGGCTTCGGGGCCGGGGCCAGGGCCGGGGCTGGGACCCGGGACTGGACAGGCCCCCGGTGGGCTGTTCAAGGGCATCCTGGTGAAGTGTGAGGAGGACAGAGCGTATCCTCCGTTAGCATGGAGGAGCTACTGTGGACATCCTCCTGAGCTCCAGCAGCAGCAGCTCCTGGACCCCTGCTCCCTACCTCGCACTCTGGAGTCCTATTACCCAGCGGCCCCCATCTGGGGCCCCGCGGACTCCCTGCTCAGCAAAGACTACCTGGAGACCACCTTTGTGGACATTCGGCCCGGATCGACGCTGGAGAGGAAGCTGCTGGCCGAGGCGCAGGACTTCCACAGCGTTTCCTACAGCATGGACGACGAGGACGACCTGCTCCCTGACTCTGACGTAAGACCTCACACTGACATGATACTGAGAAAATGTTTTCTTCTGTATTTTTAATCCAGAATTCCTTCAGAACAAACGAGTAGCTGTTAGAAAAGCAGTTTCCAGCAACTCATCCCCTCGCAAATGTTCAAATGGAAGGACAAATAACACATAAATAGGGCTGAAACTTTGGATTATCTTCTTAATTATTCAATTTTTAAGCATCACAAATAGTGAAAAATGTTTGTTTTGTCCAACTAACAGCCCAAACTCAAAGATATAAAACAGAGAACTTCTCAATTATTCAGTTTTTCAGTCTTTTAAGTGTCAAAAATAACAAAAAAATATTTGTTTTGGCCAAACAACTAAAACTCTAAGATATAAAACAGACAAAGTATATTGTCCCATGATCTACACTGTCTGCAGTTCAACCCAGTTCAGCCACAAAAATCAAATAATTTTTGTTACATGACAGTTGGTCACAGCTGAGTCAATGACTACGTTTATATGCCATTAATATTCGGGTTAAGGTCAATATTCCGGTTTCTGAAACATTTGGAATAACCCGTTTACATGCCTAAACAGACAGAGTTACTCCTGTTGTGTGTTGCTGTGCTGATGCTGTGTGGCGCTGTGAGTGGGTTTCGCCATGTCTGTTTACCTCTCCTTGTGTATTTCCGGTGGGTCGTGCGCCAGACGCGGCATACAAGTAGTTGCCGTACTCAAAAGACCAAGATTTCTTTCAGATGAAACATGCGCAGAACGCAAATTAATGTTTCTTTCTATGGGAATATTCCGATGCGCGTTTATATGACGAGATATTCGGGTTAGAAAAGGGGGAACCCAGGGGTCTTATTTGGGTTTTTAATAAACGGAATATGAGCATATTCGGGTTTTTGTGGGTGTTTACATGGCCGTACACAACCAGGTTATTGCTAATATTCCGGTTAAGAAAGGGTTTTTGACTGCATATAAACATAGCCAATAATAGCTACAAAGTTGTGCAGAAGAGCCCAGCAGGACAACACAGATGATTAGTTCAAAGACTGTTAGAAAGTTGGAAATCTGACCTTTCTTCAGTTTATTTTAAAGTTTATAGTTGGTGAATTGTGTAATTTCAAGTAAAACATACATCTGGGGTTAAAAAGGTTAAGATACCTGCCGGCATTTCAATTTAACGAAAATAAAAACAATCAGATGAACCCACGTCACAAGCTGAGCTCAGGAATCACCGACCTTATTGATTATCATTTCATGTCTCTTTATAAATGATCAGATCAGATTGTCCTGATTTACCTCATTTTTACCTCATCCTTTTTGTTGCTCGGATGAGTTTTACATTAAAGGCAAGAGACAGATTCTGGGAACCGAAGAGGAACTTAAAATAGACGTGATTTAGTGGAGGCAACAATTGAATGAAGGCCAGATTTCATAAAGCTGCTCTACAGTAACGATGGAGGACTGCAGTTTTATTTAATAGATCACTGAGCAAAGCCAAAGTAAAATGTAAATAATCAGTAAGACTTCTACGAAAGAGTTCATATACAAGCTGCAAAAATCACAAATAAGTAACTTCCGGTTGCTTAAATAGTTGAGAAAAGTCTCGCAGCAAGGTGAAATGAGAAGCTCCACTTAGCCGCTGTGAACTGAAAGGCTGAAGGCTGTTTTATGACTTTGATTAAGAACTCGAGCGAGTGGACAAACAGGCAGCATTAAAATAAACAGCTGCTGGCTGCTGTTGCTGCGGCCGCAAAGTTTGGCTTAAGAGTTTGCCTCCCAAGGACAAAAAGAAGAATGAGAAAACTTCTTTTTTCCTCTCAGCTCATTTTGAATGCTGGCAGTAGTGCAGCGATGCAGAGGCTGGGACCGGTGGGAATAAAAACCTTGCAGTGACCTCCAAGAGCCACAACACGACATCTCATCCCTTGTTTCACTTTACATGTGCTTAGAAACACCCCAAAAAACTCATTGGCTGCTTCATGATGAATTCAATAGATTAATGTTACGTCAGAGGAGGAGAAATGACCTCAGGAGTGTCCCATTCTTACTGGCTAAATTGATCATAAAACAGCTTTATGTCGATAAAAAAAGCAACATTATAAGAGCTTCTTCTTACAGTCATCAGAAACTATGAGTTAACCTTTTGAAATATTCTTTAAAATGCTTCAGATTTTCTTTAACGCAGAGAGAGACTGAAGCTTTTCATGAGGCTGCTGGTGTTTGGAGCAAAATGTAACGGAAGCATCTCCGGGGAATGTATAACTATTTCATGCACAAATAAAAGCGAGCGGAGTAATATGACAGGGTCGTGGTGAGAGAGGAAGTCAGATTGAATATGCAGCTGTTTCAGAAAGATGCATGAGTCATGAAGTGCCTGCGGTCAGTGAAGCCACTGAACATCCCGACTAACCCCATTCAGTCACATTATCTTTCAGGCACCAGCAAAGTTTCTCCAGTTGTTGCCGAGGACGTGAACATAACGTAGCAAAAAAGCATATTTTTCATGCTCCCATAAACAGAGACTTAGCGTTGGAGCAGATTGTCTTTGTGTGTTTAATGCAACTTTTAAAATTAATAACACATCACATACTCAGAGGAAATGACTGAGCATCGAGTCTAAAGGGTTCTCGCTTATCCTTAAAATGGTATCAAGCTTTTGAGCATAGGTTTGGTTTTACTTCCCCGAGGTTTTTTTTAATTTGCTCCTGTTACATTTTTACTCACAGTGGGCTCGTTTTTCAATTCAACAAAAAGCCTGGCACCTCTATAGAAACAGAACAACCAGAACTAGAAGCAGAGAAAAAAAAATTAAAAATCTGTTTGTGTTGCAGTTTGACACATTTATAATGCCATAAATCATAATAAAGGAAGAAAATTAAACTTAGATTTCTTTGATTATTGATTACACAAAAAATTTGAAAACCTGGAATCAACAGCTACAACATTTTCCAAGTGCTTAGAAGCGTTACTAATACTGAAAAAAAAAAAGATATTTCACAACTTATGCTTGTAGTTTGTCTCCTATCTGCTTTGTCTATACACAGCCTGCAGTTCAGCCCAGTTCAACCAATCAGTCCCTGAATTTTTGTCACGTGACTGTTGGTCGTAGCTGAATCACTAATGGCTTCAAAGTTGCATGAAGGAGCCAGGAATTTTTAGTTGTTTACAGAATCTGTGTAGTGCAACTGATTTCTTTTTGCTCATTTTTTTTTAAAATGAGACAAGTAGAATAAAGTTTGATGCGAAGTTTTAAGCTAAGATTTGGTCAAAGTTAACAGTAGTTCAAAGACCACTGGAAAATTGAAAATCTGATAATTCCTTCTGTTTTAGCAGTTTCTGGCTCTGATAAATGGTGTAATTTTGGCTTTAAAAAAAAAACAAAACATGCACCTGGAGTTTAGAGGTTTAAGCCGCAATTCAGTAAACCAAAACAAAACAAAAAAAACAGAAATCCACAGCTGTAAGTTGCACCTCTAAAATCAAGAGTAATGGGCTGCCAGAAAGCTGAAGCAAACTTGGTGTGTTGGTCTCAAGGCATTTAAACATTACACTGAAATAAATCACAATATATTCTGGTATATGGACACTACTGTTCAAAAGTTTGGGGTCACTGAGAAATGTCCTTATTTTTTGAAAGAAAATCATTTTTTTGATGAAGATAGCATTAAATGAATGATAAATGCAGTCTAGACAGTGTTAATGTGGTAAATGACTGTTCTAGCTGGAAATGTTTAATGGAATACCTCCATAGGGATACAGAGGAACATTTCCAGCAACCATCACTCCTGTGTTCTAATGCTACATTGTGTTAGCTAATGGTGTTGAAAGGCTCACTGATGATTAGAAAACTCTTGTGCAGTTATGTTAACACATGAATAAAAGTGTGTTTTCATGGAAAACATGGAATTGCCTGGATGACCCCAAACCTTTGAACAGTAGTGTACATATATGCTTCTGTCTGCGGTTTAACGGATAAACTACAAATCTTAAAATGTAGAAATAACCCCTGTAAAAACTGTTCTTAGTATGTTTTGGAGATTATCCAGAGTAATGGAGGATTTTTTTTATGGAAAAATGTGATAAAATTTGGTAAGTGTTGCTGAAAAATTAAATGAGTCTACGTTGATGTGTTGTGAAGCCAAATATCTGTAAATGTGTGCAGACTAAACCAAATGTGCACCATTAGAGGTATTTCTTTTTAAACATGAGTTATCAGAACATCAAACCTGAACTTAACCGAAGTGTACTCTGCTCGAATCCCAGGACTCATCCATCGATGACTTCAGCGATACAGACAGCGAGAGCAACTTTCCTCTGATGATCCCTCAGGACTACTTGGGTCTGGCCTTTTTCTCCATGCTCTGCTGCTTCTGGCCCCTGGGCATCGCTGCCTTCTACCTTTCACAGAAGGTACACAAACACACACACACACACACACGCATGCACAGTCCTGAGCTGACGAGATACAAGCTGGCACCGTAGTGCACAGCTGAGGGTGATTTCTTACCCTCTGCGGTGTGTGTGCAGACTAACAACAGGTCCTGAGTGCTGTGCAAGTGAAGACATCATGGAGCAGGGTTGAAACAGGGAGGATTACATGTACATTTGCAGGATTATTTATTTTTAAAAAATTATGCCACGTGGCTTTTTAAAATGCCAAATCTCACTCTTTTGCACCATATTTCAGACTGCTTGATATTAATGAAAATGCAAAAACTCTATTATATATCATCTTCGCGCTATTGTTTTGATAAAATAAGCATGTCTTTATAAAAAACAGCTCCAACAAGGAATAATCTCCCTCTGTAGAGGCTGACAGGCTGTAGACCCAAATCAGTATTTCAGAAGAAACAATCTAAGCAAATAAAAACACAAAGTTTGTGTCAATTTTTCCTTATCCAGTAACTAATTTTGTGTTTACACCTGCATGCTGATGAAAACAACCAGCTAACATGGCAGATATTGTTCATCACCAACAATTACAACAATAATAAAGAGCCAATTATTACTAGAAGCTCTTTCTACTATATCTATACTATCATAAGTCCTTTAATAATCATATTTCCAATCCTAGCTAATGTATGCTATTTAATATTTGCTGACTTTCTAGGGACAAGATGGGACTGTTGAAATAAATTCTGTACATTTCATTGTTATAAAAACCCAAATACACCACAGAAATGGAAGTACAGTGAACCTGACATAACAAAATACATTATTCATGTGCTGTATGTGTCCTGTATGCTCCTATAGCGAGGAGTCGCCACGCTGAAAAATCAATCAATTCAGAATCAATACACCCACAGACATGTTGCTACTGTTAAACACTGTGTCAGCATCTACCAGCATAACCGTCTCTCTGTCCTCTAGCTGCACACAATATGTACGTAATAACAATATATACTAATAAATTAATCGATATACTGTAATAAATTATGTATATACTGATAAATTATAGTACATACAAATACATTTATAGATATAATGTAATTTACTAGTATATACTGTTATTTAGTACATTATATATTTATAAATTACATTATATACAAATTATAGTATATACTAATAGACTGTAAATTATTATATACAGAAATTCATAGATACACTGTAATAAATTACAATATATATTAATGAATTTATAGATATACTGTAATTTATTACAGTATATCTATGAATTTATTAAAATATCTCATAATTTTGTGCAGTATATACAAAAAATTGCACTGTTGACTAATAAATTATAGTATATTCTAATAAATTCCAAGATATATTGCAATTTATTAGTGTGTACTGTACTTTGATACATTATATACTTATTCATTACTATGCTACCCTTACAGCGCGTGCTCTAGTGCGCAGCGAGACAGCTAGCTAGCATTTAGTCTTCAAATAATCACACAGGGCTTGCTTTTCTGTGCTTTACTTGAACTTGGACTTTGACCAACAGTTTTTATAAAACTGAAACGACACAGAGAAAATAAAATAAATCAGTATACAGGCACTTTTATATTCATGAACACAGTACGTATTACACACAAAAGCGATTGCAAAGCGTTCGCTGACATACAACTGACACAGTTTATCTACGTGACAAATTATAACAACAAACTTCTAACATGGCAGTTGATGCTTATGTACACGTTTTACTCACAGACAAATAATTTCCAGGGCAGAAGCGTGGTAAAACATTAGCAACAAAGGTTAGCTGTGTCTGTTGCAGCTTTCGCCACTCCACGAGAGACGAAGTTAGCAAGAGACACGTGACAACTTCAAAGATAGGTCAGAGCGGTGAAGCGGTGAGAGCGCTCACACTGCCGTCATTTCTGACACCAAACCAAAACAAAGAGTGCTCACTCTAACGCTGTTTTTTAAAACCCAACAAATCAATTTTCAACTTAATTATTTAACCTTAAAGACAGCACAATTACAATATATAATAATAAATTATAGTATATACTAACAAATGTATTGCAATTTATCAATATATACTATAATTTATTACAGTGTATCTGTAAACTTATTAGTATATATTGCAATTTGGTACAGTGTAAACTAATAAATTGCTGTGTCTACCAATACATTATAGTATATACTAATAATTCATAGATATACTGTGATTTTGTGCATTATATACTTATAAATTACAGTATATACTAATACATTATAGTATATACCAATAGATATACTGTAATTTATTAGTATATACAGCAATTTATTAGTTCACAATGTACAAAATTACAATATATACAAATAAATTCTTTGATATATTGTATTTTTTTGTAAATACTATAATTTATTACAGTATATATATGAATTTATTAGTATACATTGTAATTTGGTACATTGCAAACTATTAAATTTCTGTATATACTAATAAATTACAGTATACATTATTAAATTCAGATATAAAGTCATTTGGTACACTATTTACTTATAAATTACAGTATATGCCAATAGATATACTGTATTATATCAGCATACACTATACCAAATTACAATATATGCTAATAAATTCATACATATACTGTAAAATATTAGTATATACTGTAATTTATAAGTATATAATGCACCAAATTAAAATATATCCTAATAAATTACAGTATATCTATGAATTTGTCAGCATATAAATATTTATTAGTATACATTGTAATTTGGTACAGTGTAAACTAATAAATTGCAGTTTATACTAATTAACTATAGTATATACTAGTAAATTCATAGATATACTGTAATTTATTAGTATATACTGTAATTAATTACAGTATATCTCGGAATTTATTAGCATATATTGTAATTTGGTACAGTATATCCTAATAAATTACAGTATATACTCCAAAAAGTACAGTCTACCTATAAATATACTGTAATTCATAGATATATTGTAATAAATTCATAGATATATTATCATTCAGTAGTATATAGTGTACCAAATTACAGAATATACTAATAAATCCATAGATATACTGTACTAAATTGCAATATATTTATGCATTTATTAGATATAGTGCTAAATAATGCTGAAATCATCATTTCAGAGCTGAGATGTTTAGTGTAGCCTCTCATCAGTCACTATTACTGTTACCATTAACAGCAGAAAAAGGCCACCAACGCCTCTATCTGTAGTTTCCAGAGGCCCTTGTTTTATGTCGGCATCCTTCCAGCAGCGCAGCGGCACAAAAAATAAAGAAATAAATTTAAAAATCCCATTAACACTTTTACAAAGCTAACTGGCAGCAAGCTGCAAGGGCCTTTTGATCAGATCAATGGGCTTCGTTAAGGTTTAATTAGAGTCATAACAAGAAACCTCAAGGTGATAGATTTCCAATATTGTTGAGTGCTGCCTTAAACAGGGGTCAGAGTCAAAGGCAAGGACTGTAGGCAGGAGAGAAAAGAGGAGGAGAAAGTGATGAACAAGCCACAAACGCTGGGTGTGTTTCAGAGACAAAGCGTAATATGGGCTTAGCATGTGATTGGAATGAGCGGGAGAGGAAAGCGTAGGCCGGCGAGGACATTGACAAATGATGACAAATGCCCTTCTCTCCCGTTTTTTTCCCCTCTCTCCCCTTCCTCACTAATCCTTATCTCACTGTCCTCTCGCCTCCCGTTTCTCAGACCAACAAGGCGTCGGCTCAGGGGGATTTTCAAGGGGCCAACGCAGCATCCCGCCAGGCTCTGTGGCTCTCAGTGCTCTCCATCGTGTTCGGAATCATCACCTACATCTGTGCCATCGCCGCATTGATCTCCTACCTGTCCGCGAAGCCGCCGTAAAAGCTCCCGTCTCGCACAAAAAAAATGTAAAGACAGACCTCTCGCACATTTCACAAATAGCAACACATGCCAACATATCACCTGTAAATGTAAAAAAATAACCAGAGTCTTTTGTCCGTCAACTTGCCAGGAGTCATGTTTCATCCACACCGAGCTGGAAAAGTCTAAATCACCATCACTTCTAATTGGATTTGGACATAATTCAGCTCAAATGAGTGTAAAATCTCATGTCATTTAGAAGATTCTGTCTGTAATTGTGCTTTATTTCGTCATCTGAGGACTTTCTTTTTAAATTGTGTGCTGTGGTCCTCGTCACGTTTAGCATTAAAGACAAAAAAACAACAGATGTGTCCACAGCGCTGTAGATATCACCCATCCAAACGATGAATAACAAGAAGAAAGAAGTGGAGGGAGAGGAGATGGAGTCTGCAGATTTATGAGAAGGTCACAGCAAGGACGTGGCTGCAGAGAAATCCTGATGGACTTCACCGTGGGAGGGCCACTGTCGCCGGAGGGGTGAAAGCTGGCGGCGGTTTTAGAGCCTCAGAGCTTCATCAGAAAATGTCAGAATTCCACTGCACTCAATAATCCTGATTTCACTGTCACTCATTGTTTACCTGCAGAAAAGGACTGTCGCTGCTTTCTTTATGCCAAGTCGAATCTTTACATTCAAATACACACAAAAAAAGCTAGAAAAAATACACAGAGTGCCATTATATAAGAGAATAAAAAGGAGAATCTTAAAAGAAACGCTGGATCGTTGCGAGAAACAGATATAGAAATAAAGCGTCTATATATACAGTGTGAGGAAATGATGACAGGAAGGTGCAGACCTGTGAGGAAAAGTGCCAAAAAAATATGGAAGAAGCTCTGAGGATGAGCCTTTTATGAGCGATTCCATTAATAGAAGCAACCCAAACACACATTCTGCTGTTTCATAAAGCTGGAGAGCTTCAGAAACAATAAAAAAAGATGTCTACTTCTATGTTTAAAAATAAAAACAGCAAGACAAAAAATAGTCTGATTGCTTGGCCATGTGATGCATGAGTCAGCAGCATCTCCATTTAACAGAAACCTGCATGGCGAGTTTGTCGATCACAAACCTGCTCCAAGCTTTGGTCATTTCCTTCGTTCAATCCAAAAAAGTTTTTTGCAAGAACAGCTTTGAAAAATGAAAAAACCTTTAGCCATATTGGTTTGAGCTTAACTGTGCCATTAATAAAGAGCCAACATGGGAAGAACTCTGAATAGATGTTAAGAAAAAAGCGACTGTAAGGTGAACATTTTCTATTTAGATGTATAGTTTTTTAGAGTCCTAAGGTGAACTACAAGTGACTCAAATGAAACACTTTGTCTCCTGCGATCCCAGTGTTGTATCAAGACTGAGCTGGTAATAGATTACAGTCACTATAAGTGGTATTTGTAGACACACCTCTGGTATCTCAGTGTTGTCTACCCTTGTCAGCGATCACCGTTCATGTGATGTGATTCCGCTGCACCGACTGTCCTCAAACACCTCTGACAATCCTCAACCATCGTCTGTCTCCACCGGACATCTACGTCGAAGAATAAAAAAAGACCTTTTGTTGTTACAGCTGACGATTAAGTGATTTATACGGAAAGTTTAATGATCGGACTTTGTGCCATGACTGGACACTAAAGTAGACAATTTATAAAAGGTTAAAGGTTGCAGAAAACGGGATTTATTAGTATAAGAAATATTCTGTTCTTTCCCAGGTCACATCCTTGTATTACATGTAAATATTAAAGTGAAGGAAAAATCAATGAATCCCAATAAATGCACTTGTTTGACATCTGTCTTTGCCCGTTTCATTTCAAACTCAATCTGGTGTCGCAAGCACAGCACAGCAGCCCAGAGTGGTTTCTAAATATTTTATTACAACATTAGTATTTGTATGCTTTGTTTTGTGTTTAAAAAAAAAAAACCTGCTTCTTTCTTCATCAGTGAGTTTTGGAGTATCGCCTCTTGACGGAGTCTCTGTAGAACTGGAAGATCTTCTCTGATGCTTTCTGACTCACTGCTATACACTGCTGCAGCTGTGGAAGGAGAAGAAAAGCAGGAAGTTAAACATCAGCCACAATACGAAATGTCTACAACTGCACTACAGATAGTTCTGAAACTAATCACTGACAAACAACACAAGAAATCAGCTGTTCTCAGTGTCACAACAGATCTGATTTTCACACATCAGCAGAATCACAAAGTTCATTTTGACAGTAATGTTCATGTGTTTTTCTTACCTCGTGAACTGAAAATGATCCTTTGGTCGATGACATCATCACTTTGCGCTCAGTGCTGTCAATCGCAAACGTCATCAAAGCTCGACTTTCCTTTAAAAAGCGACAAGACGAAAATAAATCAGCAAACCTCAGTGAGGATTTTTATAGCGCTGGCAGCAGTAAAAGGACAAATAATTCTTGTTAAAGGCTACATGGCCAAAGCAAAGTCATACAAGTGAAAGTCTAGTTAAATATTTCCCTGAACAGATTTTACATGTCCCAAAAAACAGGCCTGAATCATCAGATTTTCAACATTTCCATGGTCCTTGAACTACTCATCTGTGACACGTAGTTCTGTCTGGAAATGTAGTCAAATCAGAGCTTAGCATTTCACGAAAAGCACTTCATTCTTATTTTAAAAATCAACTGAAATAAAGCAAATACCAGATTCTCTAAATAGGAAAAAATTATAGGCCTCTTGGAAAAACCATGAAGTCATGAGTGACTCAGCTGCAACTGACGGTCACAGGACAAAAATTCTGGGACTTTTTGACTGAACTGAGTTGAACTGCAGGCAGTGTTTATACAGAGCAGACAAAAGTAACAGCAAAAATGTAAAAAGCAAAATACCTATAGCATGTAAAGTTACTTTATTCTAGTGTTGGTAACACTTTTGGGCAGCTGGAAAAATTTCTACATGTTGATTCCAGGTTACTAATTTTATTGTAAAAAAAATTATTAAAGAAATTCTCCTTTTTTCCTCTTTTATTACAATTATATGCATTATAACTGCGTCACACAGCACAGAGGGTGATTTTGAGCTCTCTCTACTTCTAGTTGTGCTGTTTCCGTGGAGGAGGGAGATTGTTATGTTGCAGTGAAAATGAGGCCAGAGTGAGTAAAAATATGAAAAAAAATGCTGAGAAACCGCTTGAGGTTCAGTGGGTCAAACAGTGTGACATCTACAGCTTTCTAGCTGAACGGAGGAATGATTCAGAGGCTGTACCGTCATAACCTGCACAAAGTGAACCATTTGG
Source organism: Acanthochromis polyacanthus (assembly GCF_021347895.1). NCBI lineage: Eukaryota > Metazoa > Chordata > Actinopteri > Pomacentridae > Acanthochromis > Acanthochromis polyacanthus. The sequence goes on from NC_067125.1 coordinate 26,461,493, forward strand.
TACACAAGTACAGCTCATTTCACAGGAGACCGGCTAAAATCAGGTTCAAATCTACAAATATAGATCAACCACTGATGGGTGAAGTGAATAACATGAATCATCTTGTTGCAATGTAACGTTCTGCTGGGAAACCTTGAGTGCTGACATTCATGTGGATGTTTGACATGTACCACCCACTTAAACACTGCAACCCCCAACCCCCCATGGCAACAGTAGTCCTTAATGCCAGTTTCCACCCTCAGTAGGACAATGAACCCCGACGCACTGCAAAAACTGGTCAGGAGTGACCCAGGGAACACGACGTTTTAATGTTTTTAAATGTTGTACAGCACTTTGCGCTGCTTTTTTTTGTATGAAAAGTGCTTTATAAATAAAGTTTGATTTGATTTGACAGAGCTAAGGTGTTCACTCAGGTTCCACTCTCTCCAGATCCAAATCTTATTGAGCTTCTATGGGATGTGCCAGGATAAGCCTGACCTCGGTAAATCCCACCCTGCAACCCACAGAATTCACTGCTACAGGACATCTCCAGAGATCCTGTGTCCATGCCCCACTGAGTCAGAGGAGTTTTAGCAGCATAAAAGGGGCCAACACAATATTAGGCAGGTGGTCATAATGCTATGTCTGATCAGTGTAGAGTATACTCATGATCTGTCCTCAATAAAACTGATGATCTTGCTGGTATGAATAAATACATAACTCACATCTCTCATTCCAGTAAGGGGCTGCGTGAGAAATATAAATCAGTGGTTTTGTCTGATTTATTGACATTTTTCTGAGTGCTTTTCAGGAAATCTGACAATCGATCTATCAGCTGCTCTTTTTTTCTACGCTGCACAGCACGAGTCTCACGTTTACCTTCTCCTGAGCTGCAGTGGGGTCTGTGATGATTTCACCCTCTGCGGTGATGGCACAGGTAACTCCACAGAAGAGGCAACTCATAGGCAGCCCTGCATCCATAAGAGCCATGCAGGCAGCATTCAAACAGCAGGACAAGAGCTGAGGGGCACGTAAAGGAAGAACACTCGCCCGGTAATAAAACACCATTTCAAAGCACATCAACAGCGTCAGGGAGTTTCAATGAAGGATACCGAACCATCATCATGCAGCACTTGCAGAATTAGAGTGAGCGACGAACGAGGATGAAGAGACAAGAGCAGAGAGGCCTCGCAGGTTTCTCGCACACACTGCTCCTGTGATCGCTCTCGCACACCTAGAAAAGAAAGAAACTGCAACTGAAATGGCTCAGCTGTTCCACCTTGTGGTGAGCTGTGGTATAGTTTTAACACTTTAACAGCCTCCCAAAACCTCAACGTAACGCTTCATTTCCACTAAAGAAACTTATAAATCTGAAGAAAATACTTCTACATAAAGGTCAGACTTATTAGTTTCATTTTTATCCTTTCTACTTAGTTTCTTATATAAATGCCTTAAATAGTCATACTTCTGACAACAAGAATGGTACAAGTTCCCATAGCACATTAAAAACCCAGTAAAGAAATTAACTAAAGCTGCATAGTAAGAGATTTTTTCCCCCTTAGTTCACAACTTACTTGGCAGTCCTACTTTGGGCTGTATCAGCACCTCCAGAACTGCCCGGTCATAGATTTCCTTGCTGACTTTGACCTCTGCTGGTCCGTACACTCCAGCCATCACACTGGTGTCACCTTCAGATAAAAACAAAAGGTGTCATTATTCAGCAATAACACACTATTGATCCTGGAGGTAATCATGTGTACCACTGAGCACAACAGAATATAGACAATAGCAGAAAAACAGATATCTAGAAGGGAGAAATGTCAAAACCACAGATGAATCATCGGAGCTGGAAAAGAAGACAGAAACCAATAAATGTAGTGATGTTAAATCATTCAAGACAGAATGATTAAAGTTAAGGGTTAACAGATACCACAGTGTGCTTTTGTGGAGATTAGACTTCCTGTAAAACAGGTTGCAAATATTAACAGCTTAATTAGCAGCAATGAAAATGGTGTTGTATAGGGCATCCCGCAGAAAAATGACTGCAGCACATGAACAACAGCTCTCTATCCTTCTCATAATACTGAAAGTCGAGGTTTGATCAAAGGTTATGTGCTGCATGATCCCATAAATCCTTAATGAAGGATTTATTGGAAAACAGCAACATTCCATCAGTGCTGCTCTAAATTCTCACCATGTAGGATGTAGGCCTATTAGCTTTCAGCTCCTTATCACTCACTATGCAGGAGAAAACACTTAAAGGCTTTCACAAAATGATGGGTGTCACAGAGAAAATAAATACTTTGAGGACAGTTAACCTAGTAGTAAAACCAAACAACTGCAAAAGCTGATGTATTTGTACTATATCCGCATGACTTTTTCTTGGTCAGAAAGGGAGTTTGGGAGGTGACTATGCATGACTGTAAGCAAAAAAAAAAAAAAATACTATACTGTAACAAAAAAATATGCATTTTGCTGCTATTGGGTAAGTGAACCCCTAATTGACAAAACTGGTTAATTACATTTATTTTTAATTATTTTATGTCGCTGCGTTTTGTTTTGGCACTGGGTAGACCTAATATCTGTGGCCTCAAATTAGGCATTTGCTACAATTTTTGAGCATAAGGTGCAATTGGTAATTTTAGAGCAATCCACGTGTATTTAACTTAGATTACTTTTTGTGCAGTAAAATGATTTTTTTAAATAACAACTAAATGCTGCCACGTTAAATCTCATCAGTGTATATTTGCTCCCTTTTCTTCTAGCTTTATATAAAAAAAACACCCTCAGCTTCACATATTCCCTGAAATTCCTCTCACATTAACGAAGACTGCAGCCTCACGAGTAAAATGAGGAAACGGGCAGTCTGTCCTAACGTACATTTAGAATCCAAAACGCAAATACATACGGAATTTAACTGTTTGTGTTTCCATTGTTACCTTGTACGAAGGACGAAGAGCCGTCAGGTCGAGACAGTAAACTCTGTTCACATCCAAACTCTCTGAGACAAACATTTGAAGACCCGCTAACCTCCATCATGCTGCTACACGGAGAGGACGCCGTCTGTCGCAGCCAGATGACGTAATCTATTTTGCAGGCGATTTTCTTCTTCATGTGTTTTGTTTTTTATCGGCGAATCTCATTTTAAAAATTTTATACAGAGCGTAGTTTTATGGCATCAGCTCGCTAAATTTTTTAATTCATATTTCTAGAAAAAAATGTTACTATTTTAAATACAACGTTACTGTAATTTGATTACTGGGCTTTTTACTTGTGAATATCACAATCAGGAACCAGAGATTTGCTCAGTCTGGTCTCTTTATTTCTCCCACTTTCTGACATTTTTGTATGGTATTTTTTGTTGCACAAGTTGATGAATAAGACCTTGTTTTTTTAACAGTTTTTTTCCTATATGTATGCTCTTCAAAATACAACACTCAATTCCTTTGCTTGTTGTTGCGGCTTCCCCTTACCAAGCCTCGTAGCCGCTGAGAGCATAAACATAATAAAGAGTAGACACCGCTCGAGGTGCTGCGCAGCGAGAAATACGGCCGCCATCTTGGTCCGGTCACCCGCTCCACTCAGCGCTGTTTGACCGCGCATTTAATCCAGCTTAACTGTGAATATTAAACTGATTTTCACGCGTTTTTTATTTTTATTTTTTTTACTGCAAACGTCATACATGTAACTATGATACAGGACAAATGGTTCGGCGTATTTTAATATTCATAGCGGGAATAATAGTAATAATAATAATAGGTAATAGAATATTCTGATATTAAGCTCGACTTTAGACAGGTATTTTGCAAACACTGTAAACACACATACACACTAATATATGTTAGCGAAGCAGATAATGGCAGTAAAGTCAATTATTTTAATAATTTGAAGAGACAATATATGATTACGCTATATATACATATATAAACAAAATACTGACAGTAGCGGTCGATGCGGAGTCTACTCTTTATATATGTCCATGGCTGAGAGTGTGAGGTCGGGTCCTGGGTTCGTACCTTTGCGACGCGCAAGAAGTTTTATGGGCACAAACACGCTCAGATCCTCAGATATATTTTGGTGCATTTATTGCAGGACAAAAAGACAGAGCTGTCAGAGCACAGCAGTATGAACAACGTAACATGAAAAACCATATAACTAAACTGTAAAAATTGGGTATGGAAAAATGAAACGCGGTCAACAAAAAATACGGCTATGCCCGACCCTGACTCTCCCTCTGTGCCATAGGTGCGCGCACCTTTACGCACAACCTCTCACACGTGCACACGCCCACTCTAAGTGAAACACCGCCTCTGCAACACACACACACACACACACACACACACACACACACACACACACACACACACACACACACACACGTTTGTACTTCTATCTTAGTGAGGACATCCATAGGCGTAATGCATTTCCTAGAGCCTTACCCTAACCTTAACCATCACAACTGATTGCCTAACCCTAATCCTTACCTTAACCCTAACCAAACCTCAATTCATACCTGTTCTCTAAAAACAAGTCTTCACCCTCAAACATGGCTGTTTCAAAGTGAGGACAGGCCAAAATGTCCTCACTTTGTAAAAATGTCCTCACTTTGATAGTTAAATGCAGAAAATGGTTCTCACAATGGAGCAAGTACAAGAACACACACACACACACACTCAGACAGTGCACCTCACTCTGTCTCCTACACTTGTCATCAGTAACCATGATGTTGTCAGTGTTTCCTACAACAGAAACCAGTTTAGTCATTCATTTTAAAAGAAATACTCTTAAAATTCATTTATTTGTTTTACATGATATTTGAATAAGGATATTGTACTTTAATTATACTATATATACAACCCCTGTCAAAAGTTTTAGGACACTTTCTCATTCAAAAAAAGTAGAACCTGTCCTACAACTTTTGACATGGGGTGTATTTCATCATATGGATGTGATCAGGGCAGGACTCTGATCATACATGTAAAGTTTCAGGCAGATTGGAGCATGTTCAGGGCATTTACACAGCATTTGAAATTTCATGGTGAAGGATCAAAATTCCAGAGGCCGCCACGGACACGCCCTTTGACTTTGGAAAAAAGATTTAATAACTTTGGATCATTAAGGCCTCCTGTATGTACTGACCGAATTTGAGGTGAATTGGAGTTTCCACCTAGGAGGAGTTCGTTCTAGAAAAAAATGAAAAATGGGCAAAATCTGACATTCAACGCAAAATAGCTCACTTCCTGTTGGGTTTGGAATGTGGCTGTCACTGACTTTTTTGTTCAGCCTGATGTGCTGCATATGTGTACCAAATTTGGTAGCTACACCCCCTGTCAAAAGTTGTATAGGACAGGTTCTACTTTATTTGAATGAGAAAGTGTCCTAAAACCTTTGACAGGGGGTGTACATATATAGATATATAATGGCACTGTCTCTTCTTCAAGTACAGTGTATGGCTTGATTAAATTATATTTTAACAGGATCTGACAAGAAAAAAAGTACACAGTGGCAGATTGCAGCACAGTTTAGTACATACAGTAGTTTTTAATGTGTTCGTGAAAATATATCAGGAAAAATACATTTTAGTTTTGTGAATTGCTGACATTATGCAGTAGTTTTTATTATGAAAACTATGACAAAAAACTCAACACATAGGGAGGTATGTGAGAACTGTATTGCTCTCTGCAATGCACCAGTGACTGTTAAGAGTTTTCCAGGCTGGTGTAGGATGACAAAAGTTGTCAAGCAAAGTCCAAAGATAATCAGCATCAGATCTTTGTTATTAATAAGTAACCAATGAAAGGTGTGGATGATGACGCAGAAAGCAAGTTATGAATATCACTGACAAATCTGACTGTGCTGAAGCCAGGATGCCATTATAAAGGGTGTGATTCCTGTAACTAAACAACGCTGACTTGGAGGAATGTATGAGGCAAGCTGCAGGGAAAATACATTTGGTGAGTCCTTCATTTAAGAACAATTTGAAAACAAATGGCTGAGAGACTTCTAGAAAACTACCTGAGTTGCCACGTCTGCTCAGAGACTTTCAGAGATCCTGTGTCTCTAAGCTGCAACCACAGCTTCTGTTCAAGCTGTTTGCAAACATTCTGGGAACAATCTAAAAACAAAAACTGTCCCATCTGTAAAAGAGAATCCTCAAAAACAGATCTGGCTGTGAACTTTGCACTGAAGGAACTGGCTGACTCTTTTGCTGGGAGACAGAAAGCTGGATCATCTGAGATTAACGTGGAGGTGGTGTGTAGCAAACACCAGGAAGAGACTAAATTATTCTGTGAGGACGAGCAGAGGCTTGTGTGTGCTGTCTGTGAGTGTTCCCTCCACCAGAGTCACAAAGTGGTTCCCATAGAAGAGGCAGTGAGTCACCTGAAGGACCAGCTGAAATCTGACCTAAAGTCTCTGCAGGACAAGAGGGACAAATGCAAACAAGTGGAGGAAACATACAATAAAATTATTCAACACTCCAAGAAGCAGCTGTTGTCCACAGAGAGGCAGATCAGAGCAGAATTTACCAAGCTTTACCAGTTCCTGAAAGAGGAAGAGGAGTCCAGACTGGCAGCTCTGAGGGAGGAAGAGCAGCAGAAGGGGAAGACTATCGACAGAGAGGTGAAGAGGATTCAGGAGCAGCTCTCTTCTCTGTCAGACAGCATCTCTGTTGTTAAACAAGAGCTGCAGAAACACAATGTGCCGTTCCTCAGCGGTTATGAAGACACTCAGACCAGAGCCAGAGCCCAGAGCTCACTGTCAGATCCACAGCTGCTCTCAGGAGCACTGATAGATGTGGCCAAACATCTGGGCAACCTGTCCTTCAGAGTCTGGGAGAAGATAAAGGGGAAGGTCCACTTTAGTCCTGTCATTCTGGATCCAAACACTGCACACCCCCATCTTTATTTGTCTGATGATCTGACCAGTGTGAGAGGTAGAGGCACAAAGCAGGAGCTTCCTGACAATCCAGAGAGATTCATTAAATATAACATTGTTATGGGCTCTGAGGGCTTCAGCTCAGGGAAACACAGCTGGGACGTGGAAGTGGGAGATCATTCTAGCTGGTTTCTGGGTGTAACTAAGGAATCAATTGAAAGGAAAAGAGATTGTCCTGCTTTACCAGAAAATGGAATCTGGCGTTTAAAGTATTTCAAGGGAAAATACACTGATTGTCTTGGTCAGACTGTGGCAGTGGAGAAGAGTTTTCAGAGGATCAGAGTCCAGCTGGACTATGACAGAGGAGAGGTTTCCTTCTACGACCCTGAAGACATGACTCACATCTACACTCACAGAGAAACTTTCACTGAGAAACTCTTCCCATACTTTGAAATCACATATTTTAGTGATCCCAAAAGTATTGAGATCAAAGTCTGTCAAACTGAGATTTCATTGTGATGTTCAGGAAGTTAGTTCAATGTCCCAACTCTCACCTCCAAAATAAAAATCACGAATTTACAACAATTTATCATCACACTTTAACAGTGGAATGTGTTCTTGATAATCACATCTTTCATTTTCTTTCAATCAAATTTGATGCCAGTTAATTAATTTTCATCTCTGTGTCTGCGTTCTGAAGTACAACGTTTTCAGTTTCATTAAAGTTCATATATAATGTCTGACAAGGATGAAATCTACATTCTGTATACATTTTAGTCAATGTCTGTTCAGATTACATTAGAAAAGGCAAAAACAAACAATCAGAACAGAAATAAAATATCTATTAAAAGTGAAATTGGTTTAAATGTGATAAACCTTTAGACAGGTACAAACTGAGGCTAATTATTTATATTGTAGATAATAATAATTATTATTATTATTATTACTAATACTACTTTATTAACAGCATCTTCACTCGTCCACTGTACCAAACACTTTGTTTCTGGTTGTGTGAAATATTTCTAGTTTGTAAGATTGTTTTTTAACCTACTGGTTTGTTATTTTATCTTTAGGGTGTTTTGTTTACATTGTTTTATACATCATTCTCAGCATTTTAGAAGTACAGTGAATTAAACATCCTTATGTCTACTTGTCATTAATTATTGTTGTTTTGTTTTAGTGCAGAATTGAATTGTTGTTGAGGGTCACAGAAACTGATGGAACTGTTTCTAATTCTGTCTGGAAAAACAATGTGAATTGGTCTTCATGTTTTTTTTTGTATTTGCTACAATAACATTAATACATAAACAGCAAAAACTTATTACAAATGGAAATTGAACTGAAGACAAAGATGTAGTGTAGAGGGTCAGGGTTAGGGTTGGACTTTGTAGAAATCAATGTTAATATTTCAGCATCATAAAACCTCTGGGGGAAAAACACGTCATTTGCATAGTCTTGGATAATTCAGAGTCAGATTTTGACTTCAGCTAACCTTGATGAAAACATTAAAACATTTTTATAATGATTTTTGTCTCATTTCTTTTCGTTTCTTATCTTTTGATGTTGTGTATTACTTATGTTCTGTATATACTAAAAGCAAAAACAAATATGTGATTCAGAATGTGGCTACAGAGAGAGTCTTCTTCCTGAAGATAGCAGCAACTCAGCTACATTTAAAGCAGACACTGAAACAGCCTTTTTAGAACAGGGTTAAAACCAGATATTGTGGTGAAATATTTCATGTTTTCAGTATTCTGAGCTGAAAAAAAAATCTGAAATATGTTTGGTAAATTTTAGTGAAAAGGGGCACACGTGGGACCATTACAGTTGAAGTTGTTGTTCTTTGCATACTGAATAAATAGCTTGTATTTACAAAGGGCAGCTGCGGTATATACTTAAACCAAAAAGAAAAATTATGTGATTTGGAATGTGGCTACAGAGAGGGTCTTCTTCCTGAAGGGGGCGGGAATAGCAGCAATTCAGCTACATTTAAAGCTACAGACACTGAAAAAGCCTTTTCAGAACATGGTTAAAACTAGATATTATGTGAAACAGTCCATCTTTGCAGTTTTCTGAACTGAAAAAAAATCCGACATATGCTTTTGGTGAAAAGAGGCACAATCTGGGATTTTTAAAGTTGAAATTGTTGCGTTTTAATTTGAAGCTCTGACTGGATGTTGTTGTCATCCTGGCTGACTTGACTCTGCTGTTCCTGGATATCTTTTTCGGCCTGCATAGTGTGACAGTGGATGGGAGCAGGAGAGATCTATCTGTTGTTTTTAATTCGTCCCGTCACACAGCTGGGGCACGGTTTACTGCACAGGGTACCGCATCCGATTTGCTTGCATTGACGGTTCAATCAGACGACTGCGGAGAGTCCATATGGCGGCTGTGAGCAGTATGAGAAAAATGTATGGACTCTGTTTCCATGCTGTTCGCCAAACGGCAGGAAGAAAAGCATCGAGGCTGCTTCAACACAGAACCTTCAGAGTCACTGTAAGTCAAAACACTGTTGATAAAAACGGAGAAATAACACGAAAGGTCGCTTTAGCCAGTCAATGCTACGGAGGTTAAGTGGTCTGATTGTGGCCTGGAAAACAGCAAAACACATCCAGGAATGATATCAAAACTTGCCGTGTTAGGTTATTACGCAAAAGAGGGATAAATGTGTGCTTCAAGATTTAAAAATGCTCTGTTTTGGTTAAGAGTCAAGTGTTGCAGTCCATGAAAGATTCACAAGAACGCGTTGACATCTTGAGTTATCGCGATAACCTGTTAGCCGGCTAGCTTAGCTAACAACCTTGCAGAAACTGACGTAGCGTTGATTTTAAATCGATTCTCCAACGCAGCTGTGTCAACTTAAACTGACTGTGACATATATTACCAATAATGTGTGTTTAATTAGTTTGATTAGTTTAATTAGCAGCTTGCCTGGCTACGGAGAACCTTTTGTTTGTTGTTTTGATTCTGAAGCCGGAGCAGCTAGCCTTCCCGGCCGGCTAAAGGTATATCTAGCTTCCTTCCTATTGGTCAGCCAGAGGGGCGTTAAGAGGAAATCTCCAGAGTGAAACTTTTAAGGAAATATCATAAAATTTTAATCAAATGAATGTAATGTGGGGAAAAGAAACATCGGAACAGTTATTTCTTGTTCCAACTTAAATAAAACAGTATTTTTCTTTTTTTGACTTTCGTCCCCTTGTGTGCAGTCTGCCTGCCAGGTGTGTGTGTGTGACTAAAATGCATCTTATAAGTGTGCAGGTAAAAAAGGCAACTCGTGTAAATAACGTCACTCTGTATATTCACATTTTCTTCTAGCGGAGCATGAGAGCAGTTTTATCAGTGTCACATGTAGGACTACCTCTGAAAGTTATAATTGAACCTGTGCACCATTTCTAAGCTGTAAAAACTAATTTTCCAACATGCAAACTGAAATCTCTCTGTTATTGAGGGTGTTGAAGTGGATCCAGATTAAACTAGAAAATTACAAAAGTGACAGATAAACAGTTAATCAGTAATTTTAAAACGGCTGCCGAATTGCAGAAACTCCAATTTATGATACGTGCAATATCCATGTTGCAGGAGCTGTATGTTTTTTGATGGAGTTTATAAATAAAGCATTCCAAGCTGCAAAGATGCCCATAAATCATATTTTTCAAGTGTAATGAAACAGTTGTTTGGTGCAGATCCCAGGAAAAAAAAATCACATAATTTTTATGTTTGTTTTAGTGTAAAAAGACATGCAAAATTACAATTTCCACTACAACTGAGACTCCTATTGCGATCAAAGTACTCGCACTATTATTTATTTTTTGTATTGCATGTTGTTCAACCCTAATTTGAGAGAACGAAATTAGAAACTCAAAGGGCTGCAAATTAGGATATATTATTAATTTATGACACTGTGTACAGCTGTTATGTTGGTGGTTTTACAACTTCATGTTGTTCTCCTTGTGCAACGGTTGCACTTTTGATAGTATCTCATTTAATAATGTTTTATCACATATAAATCTATTGCACAGTGAATATTAACATGAAGCATGACTTTACAGGAGCAAAGTGCTTTCACAAAGGGAATCCAAAACAAACTTTGTATTTTGTGAATTGGTGCTACAAGAAATACAATTTTATCGGAATTAATGAAACTGAAATATCTGTTTTAAAAAAAATAAACAATTAGATATTGTTCTGGCCTCCAGAAATGACCTCCAAAATATAACAAAGACATTGATACTTGCCAGAAGTTTTGATGAGCTGCTTGTTAAGTTTTTAAAGATGATAGTATTTTCTAAAATCACACTGACCATTGCTAGACCACACCATAACCTATTTGCTGTTAGTAAAGAACAATACATTCAGTTTGTGTACTCTAACAGCCAAATGACATATTATCATTATGAAGATGTGGAGTTGTGTATTCTTGAAAATTACAGTTTATTCCATCATCAAGTTTAAAGCTAAATTATGTCAGTCTTCTGTGATTTATCCCAATCTGAACTGTTGTTTTAGGTTTTTAAAACGGGACATGTAAACCCCCTTTTTGTAATACGATCTCACATGTCTCATTCAGTCTCAGCCGAGCAGCTTTAGAGTTTTTTCTATGGATGTCATTATTAAGAGAAAGATGAATCCTCCTTTGTGGCGTCTATTGTAGAGAGAGCCTTCCTTTGCCAAAGCCACAGTGACATTATTAATAAATAATGCTCGCATTCAATCTTTCAGGCCGTGCACCAGCAGCAGCCCTTTGACTCATCTCTGGAAAAGCCCCAGTTTCCTGGAGCCTCAGCAGAGTTTGTGGATCATCTGGAGTTCATTCAGCCCAATGTCATCTCTGGGATCCCGATTTACAGAGTGATGGACAGGCAGGGCAAGATCGTAAACCCCTCTGAAGACCCCCAGGTACAGCCATCCTGCCTGAGCTCCTGGTTAATAAAAGCACCGCTATGAATTCATCTCCCAACACATTTTAGGGGGTTAAAGTTAATTTATTTTGTGTTTCATCCCTGCTCAGCTCTCCAAAGAGACAGTTCTGAACTTTTATCAGAAGATGACTCTACTGAACACAATGGACCGCATTCTTTATGAGTCTCAGAGACAGGTATGTTTTTTTCCTCCTACAGTTCCTGGTTGAACTGCTGAGGAGAGACATAAAGGAGTAATAATCTTTTTTTGTTTGTTTTGCAGGGTCGGATCTCCTTCTATATGACCAACTATGGAGAGGAGGGGACTCATGTTGGAAGTGCTGCTGCTCTCGACCCAAATGACCTGGTTTTTGGTCAATACAGAGAAGCTGGTAAGGGTCCAACTGCATGTAATTTGGTGTTTTTCTCTGATTTAGATTCTCTGAGAAATATATACAAACATTTAGATAATGACCAAAGCATTTTACTGAATTGCTCTTTTTTAGTAGTTACCATCAAATAGCTGTTTTAAACGCACATTATAAGAAGATCAGTGACATGTTGAGCACTAAAGCTCTGCATCAAGCTTGTTAGGCAGTTTTATCTCCACAGGTACAATGGTGCTTGCTTTGATGCACAATAATTACACGATTATGTTTGAGGTAAACAACGCCTCATTCAATCAGTGACTCACTTCACTGGTTTGCATTTGGAAAAAATAATTAAGTCAGATTTTTATTTGTGTATCAGCAGCAAATGTTCTTTAAAATACAGGATAGAAATAGATGAGTTGAACACAGCACTCCAAAAACATGCAAGTGTGCTGCACAGAATAATGACACATTAATTAAAATTTTAATCGTATATTGTCTGTATTTGTTTTGTTTCTGAAAGATGACTTGCACCTCATTTTCACATAGTTTTTGCTTTATATCCATAAATTTGTACAATATATAGACTTTGCCTCCTGGTTTATAATGCAAAGAAATGTTTTTTTTATTACAAATGGATGGAAACTTCGCCGCTGTACAAGAGAGACTAATCAAATGTTATCAGTTTGTACCGTCCAGTTTTAAGTTAATCATTTTTCAACATAGTCGAGTCAAATTCTGCACTGGAAAAAAATTCAGAAGCGAAGTTTTGTGAATACATTAGAGCTAACAGAGGGAGTTCTGGTTCATTCCGGTGTGCTTTAGAGTCCAGTACAAGGTCCTATTGTTGGTGTTTATGGCCATAAAGGGGCGTGCCACCACCTACATCTCAGAACTGTTGGCAATTTACCAACCTGCCAGGACTTTCCGTTCATCGAGCCACACCTCCTTGGTTGTCCAGAGGGCAAGATATCGAAAGTTTGTTGACCGCTCTTTTGCCGTTCTTGGCCCTAAGCTTTGGAACTCTCTTCCATCGCACTTACAGTCCATTTCTGAACTAAATGTTTTTAAATGTTGTCTGAAAACGCACTTGTTCCGTGTAGCATTTGACACTTAGCTCCTTTTAGAACTGTGTGTTTCTTAAAATGCCTTTACTTTTTTATTTTACTCTGTTAAGCGCCTTGTGTTCCTTTTGGCAGTTGGAAGGTGTTTTATAAATAAAATTTGATTGATTGATTGATTGATTGATTGATTCATATACAAACACAAAGCCAATGTGGAAATAACGTGTAAAACAGGCCAAGCAAGTCTATCAAGCCACAGCAGTCACCCCTCGTACACTTTCCTGCCACTGTACAGCCTCCTAAACATTCTCCATAAGCGGACGTAACTGCCACCTCACCCTCTTTACTCCCTCTCACTGCTTTTTCACCGTCTATGTCTTTTGGAGCCCTCTTCATATACCCACTGCGATGCACATTGAGTCTAAAACCATCAGTTGACCCTTTTCTGTCCTTTTCTTGGGAGTAACTGTTTTAATAATTCCTGCGTTGGCCTGCAGGAGTGCTGATGTACCGTGGTTTCCCCCTGGATCTCTTCATGGCTCAGTGTTACGCCAACGCCGACGACCTCGGGAAGGGCCGCCAGATGCCCGTCCACTATGGCTCCAGAGATCTAAACTTCGTCACCATCTCTTCTCCTCTGGCCACGCAGCTTCCCCAAGGTGAGCAGCACACCTGTTCATCAGCCTACCAGCGCATACATATGCCTGTAGCTACATATTCACGCTTCGGTTTGTTTCAGCTGCTGGAGCTGCATATGCGTTGAAGAGAGAAAACGAGAACCGCGCTGTGATCTGTTATTTCGGAGAGGGCGCGGCCAGCGAAGGGGACGCGCACGCCGGGCTCAACTTCTCCGCCACCCTCGAGTGCCCGCTGATATTCTTCTGTCGCAACAATGGCTACGCCATCTCCACCCCCACCAATGAGCAGTACAGGGGAGACGGCATCGGTAAGCCTGAGTTTGGTTTTCAGTTACGTGTGATTTGAGATCCACAGCCGCTATAACTTTCGTTTGCTTGCTTTCACAGCCGCTCGTGGTCCCGGTTACGGCATGTTGTCGATACGTGTGGATGGAAACGACGTGTTTGCCGTGTACAACGCTACAAAGGAGGCAAGACGCAGGGCTGTAGCAGAGAACCAGCCTTTCCTCATTGAGGCCATGACCTACAGGTTGGTGGATGAGTGACACATGAAGCAACTTCTAGACTAACAGCTCACCATCCTAGTCAGTCATTGAGGTAACTGTGTGGCAGGATTTGAGTAAAACGATGCCTTACTAATTCTTTCCGTCCTCCAGAATCGGCCACCACAGCACCAGCGACGACAGCTCGGCTTACCGCTCGGTGGACGAGGTGAACTACTGGGACAAGCAGGACCACCCCATCTCCAGGCTGAGACACTACATGACGGCCCGCGGCTGGTGGAGCGAGGACGACGAGAGGAGCTGGAGGAAACAATCCCGCAAGACGGTGATGGAGGCGTTCGAGAGGGCCGAGAAGCGGCTGAAGCCCAACCCCGAGCTGCTGTTCACCGACGTGTACCAGGAGATGACACCCAACCTGGAAAAGCAGAGGGAATCCCTGTGGAGACACGTACAGCAGTACAAAGAGCACTACCCACTCGACCTGTATGACAAATATCAACACTGATGGGGCGGAACCGGCTGCGATTTGGTGAACAAACAAGGGAGTGGGTGGCAATGAGACTGGGAGATGCACTGTTGCACACCTTCTACTGTACTGACAAAATGTAGTTTGGATATTTCTGACTTCACAACAGAAAAAAGATTATGCTATCAGAAATTGTTCATGCCTCTGGGTTTGGTGCCTTAAGTTAATAGATTTACTGTCAGTGAAGCTCCTCAATAAAATCTAAAGTCGCTCCTTTGTCTCATTATGTCCAGCGACTCCGGTGTTTCTAGTTTGAATGCATTATTCGTACAAAATAACCAGGCAAATCGAGCAATAAACGGTTGTGTTTGTTCTCCTTTTCTGTGATTATGGCATTTAACAGGTTTCCTTGTGCATCATTGAGGTGACTGGTTTAACTTCTGTTGGGACACTTTCCTATTTTACTGTTTTTTGTAGTGTACAAACCCAAATTTTAGAGGGGTTGGTATGCTGTTCTGCTGTTACACATCACTCTAACTCCCACAGCTGTATACTTGTCTAGTTTATATTAGAGTTGGCGTTTTGTGGAAAATAAACTGTGGAACTTTCATCGGCTTTGTTAATTTTCATTTTAAATTCAACGATAGAATGGAAAGTAAAACGAAGGACATATCTAAGTAGTACTATAATTGATTTTGAAGTGATATTGTGACCTTTTAAATGTTTTTAATCAAGGTTCAACTTTTTTTTGCTATTAAGATACCCAGTCCTGGTAAAGCTGGTGGAGCTAACACAATTTTCTGTATTTCACTCCATAAAATATAGGGCAACATGGGGCTATTCTGGCCCCCTTTTTCTGTCATATGATATTTGTACTGGTTGTACTGGTTAATATGCACAAAATCATGATAGAATGGTACACAATGCACCTCAACAGCACCATTTAATAATATAAACAGTTTTTAAATGGGAAACATAATAAATAAACTACAGGCTCATAATCAATGCAAGGGTTAGGGCCAGAATAGCCCCACACATACTTGGATGGAAAATGAACCAGCATAGTGAAATTTTGATGTAGGCCACTAATTTTACACTGTCTCATAGCATGCACTATCCCAGACTATACAAGAAATGTACCAGAACACAACATATTATAGTTTATTACATCCACTATCTTACCTTCTCCAAACTGGCAATCAAGGTCCAAAATCTGCTGTCTTCAATGTATATTCTTCCTGAGCTGTTCTGCTATCCAGTATGCATGCCTGAACTAGATTCCTTTAAGTTATCATATTACAGGATACACAGGGAAAAAGATGCCAGTACTTTACTGGGAAATGCCCTGTGACACAGTCCCAGTAGCCCATTTCATGCAGCAGGGGCCATAATAGCCCCGTTGCTCTACAGTAGATGGTCAAAAACCCTCCATTATGACTCCTCCTTTTACACAACAGTGAAAAAGACATTAATCAGGCTTTGACATGCTACTGAACTAAGCATTTAATGTCTTTTTTTTTGTTGCTCCTTGTGTTCAACAAGTCAAGAAGGGGCTGTGGATGCCCTTCCACAGCTTCTTCATCTGCTGTGGGGAGCGCCGGTGAATCAGAAGGTGATCTTTGTGCACACACAGGTTCTCCCGATCCTGCTCCTTGACGTCAAAGGTCTTAAATCCTGCGTGGGCCTCGGGAGAAACTCCTAAAGCCTTAAAGCACATCGCAATGTAGACGTCGTCGATGGGAAAGAAAGGGACGAGGCGTAAGACTGAATGCAGCGGTTGCAGCAAATCTCCGGAGAAAACGAAGCCGCCTCCGCCAGCGTAAGCAGGGTATGGGCCGTCGTAGAAGCTCAGGGGAATGAAGTATTTGTTTTTAGGGTCTCTGTGGGGGCTCGCTGAGCTTATGACATGCCCGACATACAACCGAGAAGCTTTCGAAGCCCCCAGAGACTGCAGGTACCTGAGCAAAGCAGGAGTGTTGACGAATACGTCGTCATCCCCGCTGAAGATGAAGGAAGCGTGATGGCAGCTTTTGGGAGCCCACTGGAGGAGCACGTTCATTTTGAGCGTCAGGTTAAAGAGGGATTCGCGGAAGTCCCACTGCAGCATGTCTCCGTAGTGTTTGGCTTCAAGGGCCACCAACGGGGTGAAGTCGGGGTCTTCCGGAGGGGAGCTACCCAAGAGGAACACCAAGCGAACTCTCAGTCCGCCCGGATACATCCCTTCACGGCCCCACGTCTCCCGCACCGCCTGCCTCTGCTCAAAGTGCTCGGGAGTCGACTTGATGGCCAAAAGGAGGAAGGTATTGTTGCAGCTGGGTTGGTCAATGAGGACCGGAGGAGACTTGCACTTCATTCCCTGCAAAAAAGTCTGAAACAGCACCGGGTAGGTGGTGAAGTCCTGTATGTTGGTTTGCAGAAGCTCCTGACTCGTCTCTCTGCAGCCAGACCAACTGGAGTTACCTCTGATGTGGTTTTCGGCATTTTCCACGCTCCTCAGGGCCGAATACAGCAGGCGGTTCCAGTACGCTCCGTTCTGAGGGATGGCCTTTCTGAGGTTGTTGGAAATGGTGGCGTTCAGCTTGGGCTGAGGCGTGGTGGAGGCCTCCTGGGTGGGGGGTTGGATTTTCACATCGCTGTCGTGGACCTCGAGGCTGTGCTGCCTCAGGACGTCCTCCAGGCCAGCCTGGTGACCGTAGGCGGACTCCAGGTGCAGCGACGAGTAGAAGAAGACCAGAATTAAAGAGACGAGAAGAATCACAGCGCTGATGGTTTTAATGCGTCTCATTGGCTCGAAGTAAGTAAACCAAGCTGTGCGGTGAGTCGCTCTAGAAGTGGATCATCTTTCAGGGGAGATGGTGAATGTGTGGCCTCCGGTTACACAGACTCTGGCAGCAGGTGACAGACTGGATGTAGCTGCCAAGAGAGTTAAAAAAAAACAAAAACAGACGTGACAGGAGAGCAGGATGAAAATCAGCCTCAACACAGGAATACTGTGAATCATACAGCAACATGTTATCCAAAGTAAATCAGTCCACTAAGAAAGTTCCTTGAAGACGTTTCACCTCTCATCCAAGAGGCTTCTTCAGTTCTACAGCAACATAGTTCTGTTTAACTGTCAAATACACCGAAAGACATAATGGCAACTGCTTTTTGACCAAAACACCCTGATTCCAAAATCAGTTCATATTAAATCATACTTGGCTTCATATTCTGCTCCTTTAACATTAATGTCACAGTTTTTATTTGAATAATCTTCTTTAATTAACACCCACATGGCAGAACTAGACAAGCAGCTATGACCGATTGTGCTGCTACATATGTGTGGATGTATTCTGTTCATGACATAAGTCTTTTATGTGATATTGACAATTATTTAAACCTCCTGAAATAACAGACCTATTATATTATGGGAGTAATGTGAAGTTACTTGTACTTTTCCACTTTCTGCTTCCATATACTTGTACTCCACGACAATTCAGAGGCAAATATTATACTTTCTATGTCACAATTTGTTTGAGTTATTTAACAATACAAAATATAGTTAATGAATGAATTATGATGTAATATCATAGATTATGATAACCTCTAACGATCCCTGAAGGGAAATTCACAGCAGATTATACTATATAAGAAAGATAAGTTGCTTTTACCAGCTTCAATATTAAAGTGATGAACGCATTAATCCACCAATAATTACAATCCAATGAAATGTGATTATGAAATCTGACTTTCTTCACTGGTAGTAATTTTACTTTTGCTACTTTAAGTCCATTTATAAGCAAATACTCTCATAAATATAATTGTTTATGTATGACTAGTAACAGTATTTCTACACTGTGGTAGTTAGTACTTTCATTTAAGTACAATATCTGAGTATTTCTTCCATATCTGGTGGAATTACTCTGAAAAATATGACTTACCAAAGTATACCGCACAACTTAATAAACTAGCATAACCCTTAGGTGCCAATCTTAAAGCTACAGATATCTTTAAAGATAATTATGCAGCATAAAAATATTATATATGAATATTACTTTTGACTTTCACTTAGTACATTTTTAAACCAACATCAGTCCTGATCATAATTACAAGACATTCACTCTGGATTTTTACTTTTTAAAGGCCTGTTTGGTTTTTTTTTAAAGAAGAAAACATTAAATATGAATTATTTTCAACACAATAAACTACAGTAGAATCTCGTGTGAACATATAGTCCATGTAAAATGTTTAGTATAGTGGAATATGCCATTCTGCATTATGAGTGCTCCTATTTTTGGTACTTTGATGCCAATATTTTTATGCTTTTACTTAAGCATACATTAAAATGCATTCCTTTTACTTGTAACTGAGTATTTAGTCACTGTGGCACTTTTATTTAACTACAAAACGTGACTGTTTCTTCCTCTTCTGTCAATTATCCACCATAATAACTACTACTGGAGTTAATCTGTTCATCCATTTTATTGTTGTCTATGCTTTATGCCACTGGTACTCTGCAATTATGGTTGACTTCTGTTCTGCTGGCTGTAGAGTGAATTGCCCCTCGGGGACAATAAAGATTCCTTGAACCTTGATGATAAAATTATAACTCGATAATATTTTCCTCTTTCGATCAGTGCATTTTTAAACCTGCATCATTCCTGATCATACTTACTAGACACTTCAGGATTTCAACCATTGTGCCATTGATGTATTGTGAAATGAAGAATTCTTCTTCCATATAGTAAATTGTAAGGAAACGTGTTTTAGATTTTAAAAATATAGATTATGTCAATGATTAGCAGCAATATTAATTTTCATGCATCTCATGTGTTAACATATGGTCTGTGTATAAAATGTCTGCGGACGCCATAGTCTGTGGACTACCTTTATTTGTAGTACTTGAAGAATGTTTTGATGCCAATAATTTTACTGAAGTATACATTTAAATGCTTTTTTTTAACTTGAAACTGAGTATTTAATCACTGTGGCCCTTTTATTTAACTACAAAACGTGACTGTTTCTTCCTCTTCTGTCAAATATTAACCATAATAACTACTACTGGAGTTAATCTGTTCATCCATTTTATTGTTGTCTATGCTTTATGCCACTGGTACTCCGCGATTGTGGTTGACTTTTGTTCTGCTGGCTGTAGAGTGAATTGCCCCACGGGGACAATAAAGATTCCTTGAACCTTGATAATAAAATTATAACTCGATAATATTTTCCTCTTTCGATCAGTGCATTTTTAAACCTGCATCATTCCTGATCATACTTACTTAGACACTTCAGGATTTCAACCCTTTAAAAGTCAGTTTACATTGTGCCATTGATGTATTGTGAAATGAAGAATTCTTCTTCCATATAGTAAATTGTAAGGAAACGTGTTTTAGATTTTAAAAATATAGATTATGTCAATGATTAGCAGCAATATTAATTTTCATGCATCTCATGTGTTAACATATGGTCTGTGTATAAAATGTCTGCTGACGCCATAGTCTGTGGACTACCTTTATTTGTAGTACTTGAAGAATGTTTTGATGCCAATAATTTTACTGAAGTATACATTTAAATGCTTTTTTTTAACTTGAAACTGAGTATTTAATCACTGTAGGTGAAGGGTTTAGTTCAGGCAACTGGACTTAATCTTGTGATCTTGAAGACGTTTCGCCTCTCATCCAAGATTAAGTCCAGTTGCCTGAACTAAACCCTTCACCTTCACCCTTCATGTGTGAACATATAGTCCATGTAAAATGTTTAGTATTGTGGAATATGCCATTCTGCATTATGAGTGCTCCTATTTTTGGTACTTTGATGCCAACATTTTTATTCTTTTACTTAAGCATACATTAAAATGCATTCCTTTTACTTGTAACTGAGTATTTAATCACTGTGGCCCTTTTATTTAACTACAAAACGTGACTGTTTCTTCCTCTTCTGTCAAATATTAACCATAATAACTACTACTGGAGTTAATCTGTTCATCCATTTTATTGTTGTCTATGCTTTATGCCACTGGTACTCCGCGATTGTGGTTGACTTTTGGTCTGCTGGCTGTAGAGTGAATTGCCCCACGGGGACAATAAAGATTCCTTGAACCTTGATGATAAAATTATAACTTGATAATATTTTCCTCTTTTGATGAGTACATTTTTAAACCTGCATCATTCCTGATCATACTTATATTCATTGAAATTCAGGATTTCAACCCTTTAAAAGTCAGTTTACATTGTGCCATTGATGTATTATTATTAAATTAAGAATTCTTCTTCCATATAGTAAATTGTAAGGAAATGTGTTTTAGATTTTAAAAATATAGATTATGTCAATGATTAGCAGCAATATTAATTTTCTTGAAGAATGATTTGATGCCAATACTTTTGTACTTTTACTGAAGTATACATTTAAATGCTTGTTTCTACTTGAAACTGAGTATTTAACCACTGTAGTACTCTTACTTCAGTACAAAATCTGACTCTTGCGTCCTCTTCTTGTGGAAATATTCTGAAATATGACTCACTACACTGTAAGACACATCTTAGTAAACAACAGAAAATAAACATATCTGTTTGATGTCATTTCAAAAAAATAGAAAAGTAACACAGAGTTCCTTCGAAACAAATAAAAAATATATCTACATATTTTTTCACTTTGACAGAGTGAAAGTTTAAGCTAAAATCAGTCCTGATCAAAACTACCAAATATTCGATCAGTTTTACACCTTTAAAAACCTGTTTGCTTGTTTTTAAAGAAGAAATCTTAAAAGAAATTCATTCTTCTCCATATAATGAACTGTAAGAGGGCTTTTAAAAATGATCATCACTGTCTGTTAGACCAGTTTAACTTCCGTATTCCATTCTTATCTTTGTTTATTTTGCTGTTAAACGGTGTAAGATTAAAGTATCTCCATGTAAAATGTCTACTAATGCTAAACCTGCCATTGTGCATTTTAAGTACTTTTTGTCAGTTCGTTTGTGCTTTTACTTAAGCGTACATTTAAATGTAGTTAAAAAAATAATCAAAGTATGATATATCTACTGTATATCATTTCCACTTTGACAGAATAAATGTTTAAGGTAAGATCAGTCGTGATTATAACTAACAAATATTCAATCGTTTTTACACCTTTAAATAATAGTTTGCTTGTTTTTTAAATAAATTTCTTTAGTACGAAATCCGACTATTTCTTCCTCTTCTAGTAGAATTAAATCAAACATAGTAGAGTTACATCCTGTTGCGGTCAATTCTAAAAACATTTTTCGCTTTCAGTGCAGATGCTGACGTTTCATTGCAGATCTGTTAGTTTAGTTTAAAAGGGAAAATAGGCCAGCCGCAGGTGATGCGGTTTTCTAAAGGCAGCCCGCAGCTCTCCAGTGTTTAATTAAAGACAAAGTGACTGAGAAACAAATAAGAAGCGACAAACGTCCCGAGGGGCTCCGCTGATTAAACAGTTTAAATGAAGAACACACCTGAGCTAAATGCTCACAACAGAAACAGAAGAAAATCACTCTTTCAAAAGACGTTTTACGGAGTCATTGCAAAATAACCAACACACCTAAGCGGCACCTTTGGCAAAGTCAAAAAAGAGGAAATTGATCATCAAATACTTACTAAAGCAATGGAGGCGCTCCGGAGCAGCTCGTATCTAAAGCGACAGAAAATAATTTGTTCCACTCTCCGGGTCCAAGCAGCAGATGAACAGGTGCAGAAAACCGCGTCATTTAGCTTTCCAACAAACACCACGTTTTCTTTAGAGGCACAGAGGGAGCGCTGCGTGCACATGCAGGTGCAGAGATCATGTGATCGGTTCACACAGCAGAGCGGAGGCCACGCCCACAATGCTATTCTCATACAGGTTTATTCAAACGTTTGACAGGAAACATCACAAATTATTTAAGAGCAGTTGTCTGCTGACAGAATCACCAGGAGGGGAGACATGAGCACAGTGTTCAGATCAGTAAAGCTCTTTTTTTCTTCTTCTTCCATGTATTGCATCTCTTGCAGGCTTTAAAAAAATAGATTGTTTTTTTAATCAGCCTGGTTACTCATGATAATAATGACAAAAAATCAGACAGTAACAACAAATAACACACTCCTATACAGCGGAAAAACGGCTTTTCTCAGTTTCCCATCCATACCAAACCATGCAAATGTTCACAAAGGTGACGGGAATCTTTCACCTTTTTTTCTGGAATAAAAGCACTTTAAATGGAAGTGACAAAAGCAATGATTATATCAATTCCCAACGCTTATAAAAGCATTATTTTAGTTGAAATCTTCATCAAATCTAGCTGTTCACATCCTGAGAACTTCGCAGTGTAAGGCAGAGGGAGCATTAGCTGTGGAATAACCTCAGAAACTCTTGGCCTCTCTGCTCGGAGAGATGAAGCTGTTTAATTAGAGGTGTCCTGATACGACCGACAGGATACTGGAGCACTTCAAATAACCAAAAAACCCATGTGAGTGCTTTAATCAATCTTGGCGTTTTGGTTAGTTTAATCTGAAGCACATTTTGGAAAATATATTTTGGGTTAGTAAGCCGGCATCCTCTCATCCATTTTATAACAATGAAAATAAAATATTATAATATAAATGTGCTGGTATGAGCAGTTTGGTATTTCAGCCCAATTATGAATACATTAACTAATACTGGGCCAATACCTGAATCATAACAGTACACAACTAACATACGGTGTGCAGAGTGCACTCAGGAAAATAGTGTTCATACCTATAAAGGTCAAAATGTTTACAGAACTGTGTCGAGCAGATTAAAAGGCGAGGAAAATACTGCAGATGGCAGGAAAGAAACGCAGTATCTGTGAATATAAGGGCTAAGGGCTGGAAAAATTAAGAACGCCGCTAGAATGGAAGTGAGAGGCTCGAGGCAAAAAGAAGGATGCAAGTCGGTTTCCGAGGGGTCGACGACAAACTGGGAGGCGAGTCAGCGAAGGTCGCTCTCGTCATCTTGTATGGTTTTCTTGATGCGGAGAAGCATGGTGGTGAGCCACTGGTCCAACCGAGAAATGGTGTCGAATTCCTTCACCTGCAAATACAACAAACAATCACCTCAAAAGTTAGGAAAAAAAATATAAAAATGCAAAGTGAAAGTTGTAGTTTTTTGCTACAAAACAATCAGAAACCTGCCTGACAAGTAGAAATTAGTGTTTCAGATACACAGAAATCCAAAGTGACACAGTCTAACTGGTACACTACAGAACACTGAACATCTACAGTCTCTGACCAATGTCTTGTCTCATAAGGACATTAGGGTTGCACCTATCGATTATTTTAACCCTTTAAGCTTCAGTCAATTCCAGCCGTTTTCAGTACAAAAAATCGCTAATATTCTATTTTTAAATAAAAAAATTACGAAAAATACAGGGAATATTGGACGCGCATCGGGAGGTGCATTTCCTTGAAAACGACCGATTCGGGGATTTTATACCGACTTCAGGACATGTTTTGGACAAAATAGTTTACTGGCTTGTGTCATCTGATGTAAAAGGTTGGATTATGGCCGTTTTTTGTGGAATCTTTTTTTTGTGTGTAATAATGAACCCGGAAATGTGAGTCGCGCTGTGTGCGTTGAAGCCGTGTATAGAGAACGGATGGATGAATATTTGTTTTTGTCGGACAAATGTGCTTTTCTCACCCGCTGTGGTAATCGCATCTGAAAGTGGTTTATACCGGCGGATTCATGAGAATCTAAGCTTTCCATCGGCGTATAGTGTTTGTATAATCGTGTTTACACCCGTCGGACATTCCTGAAATTCCTATGCAAATTAGTAGGTGTACCGCCGGCGGTACACTGAAGCTTAAAGGGTTAATAGTCAAGTATTCTGTCGATTAATCAAGTATTCAGATTAAGTGCTGGCCGTGTGCGTTACAGCATCAAAAACGGAAGTGAGCGCGCTTGGCAACAGAAATAACCATCCTGGTAGAACACATCTGTGGTGTATTGTACATATATAGTACAGTATTCAAGTAAAACTCAAAGCCATGGGAACCCCACATGTATTTAGTTGGTGATGCAGAAATCACATAAAAATGTTTTAATGTTTCATTTCTTTAAACTGCTGGTACTTCAGCTGATAGAACCCAAATAAGAAAACTGATTATTAGTATTGATTACAGAGAATATTCAATCAGTAACTTTAGTTTCACTTTGATTTGGCTGCAAATGAAAGTGATTTCCTTCATTATGAGACAGAGTCAGACCTACATGCACTTCAATACAATATCATGTTTGAAAACATGAAGATTAATAGTTGTACTGTGGAAGTGGCTGTTAGAAATAATCAGCTGCATTGATCAGTAAAATAAATACATTAACGCACACTAAACAGCTTTCTGCCAGCATTCCTGTCTTACATAATGTCTAGTAAGACAAAATAAAGTATATTTATAATTTCTACATTATTTTTGGGATGTGACAAGTTTGTTGTCCAAGCAAAATCTGACCTTTCTGTACTAAATAAATGATAAAACTCAATGAATGATACAAAACTTTATTTTGGTATAGTAAGCAGAATATAGAGGGCTTCTAAGGGGATCTGATTCCAACTGATCAACTACAAGTCAAGCTGTTATTTCTTGTTCCTAAAACTTGGAAAAAAGACAAGACTTTGGTGAGGAGCTGTTTAAATACTCCAGTTACACCAGTTAATATTTAACTTTATTTACTCAGCTTTTATTGTTTTACTGATCTGTCAACTTTTAACACACGATCATTTTACCGTCACACTCAGATGCTGCATTTCTGAGCTGCGCGCCAAAAAATATCAGTCCACTCACCGAATCAGTATAAGCATCCACGTTCTGTTCTTCATAGGCGTCGAGGAGTTTCTAGTCAGATAAAAACAGAACATTTTTTATATCAATGCCGAAAATGCACAAACAAAGATAAAAAAAAAAACTTTTATTGACACAGCAGACATGCAAATAGCAGGTCTACAGTGCTGTGTGACTCATAAAAAGTTTTTACATATTAACCTGCCTTTACTTCCTGAATTTTGCTAACATTACATTGTAAAGAGCCCATAATATGCTTTATGGGTTTTGCCCTTTCTTCTGTAAACTTGCAAAGTCCAAAGTTCACACCAGAGTGAGTTATTCTCTCCTGCAGAAAATACTGCATACTCTTTACCTGCCTGAAATGTCTAATTTAACATCCAGACTTTTCTTCAGTTACTTAACTCTGCCTCTGTGTAACATATTTGCATAATGCCTGCTAGTTTCACCAGCAGTTTGTACCATTTCCTTGCTTGAGCTGCTTCTTCTAGAGCAGGGGTCGGCAACCTTTAACACTCAAAGAGCCATTTCGACCCGTTTCCCACAGAAAAGAAAACACCGGGAGCCGCAAAATCCTTTTGGCATTTAAAATGAAGACAACACTGCATATATCGTTTTTTTATACCTCTATGCCCTTGTTAATCAGTCGCGATTACTTAATTACAAAGCCTCTAATTAGATAGATCCATTTTTAATTGTGTCCTTCCACTAATATGTATCTTACTTGGTTAATGTCATTTTTGCTCCTGGACCTCATATGTTACATAATGTTAGCTGGAAATCAATATTTTGCGAATGTCTATTTAACTTGTAAAATCTATTTATCTTAAGCTAATAACTTTTCTCCGGTAAGTCGCTGACCTATTTTTCCAAGACGACACTCCTCTGACTCTGACCTGCTGCCTGGATGTGACATCGAGCCGTGTTCTTGCGAGTAGCGTGTATTACCCTATCATGAGTACTTTTGACTCAAAGACGTATCTTTCTTGGAGTGGAGCTTTAATATACAGGCTTGCCATTCTTGAGTACAAAACGATGTGAAACTACAGGCGTTGCTTCTCCAGGAGTAAAATTTAAAAAAAGACATGAAACGTGTGGGAATCGGAAGCTCCGTGTTCTCTTTTTGCATCAGCTTTGCGCTCTCATGCACAGGCACAGCACATCCGGTGGAGTGACACGTCAGAGTAAGAGCGGTAATTTCACAATAAAATTCTCTATATTAAAATGCATTGAAACGCACCTGAAAGGCAGAATAATGTATTTTCCAAAGTTACAGGGAGCCACGACAGAGGGCTGAAAGAGCCGCATGCGGCTCCGGAGCCGCGGGTTGCCGACCCCTGTTCGAGAGCTACATCGCTGTACTCATAGAT
Organism: Acanthochromis polyacanthus; assembly: GCF_021347895.1. Taxonomy (NCBI): domain Eukaryota; kingdom Metazoa; phylum Chordata; class Actinopteri; family Pomacentridae; genus Acanthochromis; species Acanthochromis polyacanthus. The sequence continues at coordinate 26,488,428 of NC_067125.1, forward strand.
CTGAGGTGACAGAATGTAAATCATGTTGCCTCAATTCCGTCAAACCAGCCGATCAACAGTGCAGACGGCTTTTCAGGAAGGCGACGTTTACGAAGAAGATGCTAAAAGTGGGGAGCGTTCTACAGAGAGTGAGGAAAGGTACTCCATCAGTATGAGAAAAAGAATGTGTTTTTGAATATTAAAGCATGTAAACATCTTCTAGTAGTCCCCACATTTAAAATGAAAAACTTGTAAATGCATTTTGTTGCAATCTCATTTTTCTCTGTAATTTTTGTACTGAGTATAATCTTAATCTGCCATTGTACTCATGTAACAGTGAACTTTCCCCACTGTGGGATCAATAAAGTTCATCTTATTAACTCTTCTAAGCTGACTAGTCCTTATAATGACTGTCAGTGTTAATGAGGGGCACAAATCAAACTAATCTAACTGTTTTCAACTAGTAACAGATGAACCTGTCATCAAGAGTTCTAACTGGAGAGAAAAAGCTGCAGTAGTTCTACAGTTCAAAGGTTAAGTTAAGCAATCTGTTAAATCAGATTGCTCTCCATCAACCTCTTCTCTCCATGTCTGGAGGACTGATGAATGTTATTTTTTAAGGATTTTAGAACCAAAATAACACCAAGGCCTACCTTCAACAGCTTGCACTCTCTAGAGTCTGAAAAGGCCGGGAACATTTCTTCATACTTCTGTACAGCAAGCTGGGTGACAACAGGATGAACGTTAAAACAGTGACGTGTGTTACGCTAGCTGTGCATAAACATGAGTTCAGTGTCACTGCTTACTTTTGCGTTCAGCATGTCTACACAGAAGTGACAGAGCGCTGCCTTGAAGAAGTGATCCTTGGCACTGTATTTCAGGAGCGTACTGTCCATCGCGTGGGTCCCAACCTGAAATTACAAAGCGCAGGTCTCGTTTGTTTGGGTGCTACAGAGCCTGGAGCCACTGATAACACGTTGCTGAGCATCATCTCACCTGTTCGTAGATCTCGATAGCTTTCGGGTACTGCTCCAGCTGAGCTGCGTAGGTTGCTACTTTTAGAAGGCACTTGTTTGCTGAACTGAAAAGGAAAATCAGTCGCACACGTATTAAGCCCAATCACCAGCAGGTAACACAACAGCACAATTCTAAAACAAAGATGCACGATTGAAAGAAGCTGCATTAATCAGGAACAAATTAAAAGAAATATCGCTAATTTGAAATACTCACCTTGTGGATTCTTCACCTTTGTAATAATCTGCTGCCTGTTCATAATGAGCAATGGCCTGGAAAATAAATGAAACAAAATTTATTAATCATAGACTGCTGTGCAATACCATGTCTCATGCTGGTAATTACAGTTATGTGACTTACAGTGTCTTATCTCTGCAGCCTTAAATTTAGTATTTATATGACATTTTTATTAATAGCTGTCAATGTCATGTGGTTTTGTGTTTTTAATATTTTTGTTCTCTGCGTAACAAGAACATCAATATTCCTAAGTTTGTTATTAGCAGAGCTTATAATGACAATAAAGGTTTCTGATTGTGAAATCTTCCCTTGAATTAAAATGTTTTTTCATCTCACCTTGTCAATGTCCACCAGCTCCGTCTCATATATTTCAGCAATTGTGATATGGTGTTTGGCTGCGATGGTGAATCGCCCCTAAATAAAAAATGATTTAAAAAAAGGGGCACTCCATGTCAGATGCAAACCATAAAAAGCTCGTTAAAACTCAATATTTTAAACAAACTATGAAGAGTTCCCTGGTCAGACACTCACCATGTCGGTGTAAATCTCGATAGCTCGGTTTAGGCAGTTTATGGCCTCTGTTGAGAAAAATGTTAATATTAAACCCCATTTTTAAAACATTTCACTGCTTTTTTTTCTGAACTCATGTTACAATATCAAGAAAACAAGAATAAAATTTGACTCCAATAAAGCTATAAGTATAAAAATGTGACAGTTAATTCAACAATGCTCAATTATTTATTTAAATCTTTCTGAAGTGCATTTGTCCATATTCCTAATTCCTAACTGTCCTGTGAAAAGAGCCATGAAAAATGCTGCTAAAGTTCCTTGCCAGGAACCTCTTAACAGCATCAGATAAAAAAGGATTTGTGTGCAGTATGGTGCACAATTTTAAGGTATTTTAGAGGTTTAGATTCTTATCCATTGTGCAGTACATCAGATTGGACCCAGATTCATTGTTCAACGTGGCACTGAGCCCAAACATGCAGCCAGAGTCAGAAAGAAGTATTTGTAACAAAAAGAACAAGGAGTTCTGCAACAGATGGCATGCTTACGATTACAGCCCTGATCTGAAATTCAGCTCAGAAAAGAGAGAAACAACTGAGAGAGCCTGAATCTACAGAAGAACTGAGGCAAGTTCTCCAGGATGCTTGGAAGATAAATTTGTGACAATATTTCCGAACCTTTCTTTCTTTAATTTCAGTTAATAAAAATAGTACACATCCCCTTGAACTGGCTCAGTTGCTTGTAAAACAGCAAATTCATGTGAGCTCCAACAGTTGGATACCCTGAGGGGTTGACCAGTGATTACCTTGTGGATCTGCTTTTTTGAAGGCATTTCCTGCATCTATGAAGTTAGTTGCTGCGTCGTGTTTGCTTTGCATCTGCAGGTGAAGGTGAGCGGCCTGGGAGAACGCATTTCCTGCAGCTGAAAAAGAGAATGTTGGATGTTAGAGCACTTAAAGTCTTTAGAAACATAAACAAGGAAAGTGACGGTGGTTAAACTTGTGCAGTTAATCTGCAATTATTATCTTACCACACCAGTTTTTGGCCATTTTGTACATGTTGGCTGCCCTCACATACAGGTCACAGGCCTCTTCCATCTTGGAGGAACCCCTGTGTGACAGCGCATGTGTTTGGTTAAACTAGAATTGATAAATATCAAATCAATAACTAGGTTGTCCTGTTTCCTTTTGTTAGTTTAAAAAAAAAAAAAGCTCAGACATTCATACAATTTAACACAGAACACTGAGCTGGACAACAATTCATTACCTTATGTTCAGGTGAATACTATTATGATGAAACTACCACAATGAGAAAGTGTATTACAAAAATGTCAACAATTCTGCAAATTTTAATAAGCTAAAAAGTTACATTTTGATAACTTCTTTCAAGTTGTTGTGAGTAGGTTTTGCAGTAAACACAGTTTATGAAATCAGAATAAGAAACAATACAATAACCAAATGGCAAAGGTAAGAATTCTGCAGCACATCTGACTCAGGGTTTAGTTCTTCTTATTATTACTTTATTTAACTTGATTACAAAATGCACAATATTTGGATGCGGCTCTTGAGTCATGGATGACTTGCAACACTGTCTTGCAACATTTGTGTTTATTTTTATTGTGTATCATTCTTGAGTCATTTTCTACGCGTTTGTGTTGACAGTTTTGTACCAAAACACATTCCTCACATGTAAAACCTACGTAAAACAACAGAAAACTGATGCTGATTCAATGTCAGAGACTGTTAACAGAAACACCCTACTATTTTTTATTGTAAATGCATATTTCATTATCCTTATTCTATATTTAACACAGATAAAGCTTCCTGCATGATCTTGTAAAATACAAGACACACTTGAAGCAGTTTAGATTTTTAAGTTTTCATCCTTGCATTAGAATAAGGTGGAGTGAATATTTTTATGGCGTCTTTTGCGGCAATGATCCACACGTTTTAAATATATGGCACAGTAACATAATGAAGTAAAGCTTATATCATGAATTGCAATGTTTATTAGAAGAATTACAATTAGACATTATACCAAAACCTTTCAGCCCTAACATTGCACCAATAATTGTCAGAAATATTGCTATAATGATTTAAACTCAATTACTCAGATCCAGCTACATCTTTGAGCTTTAGCACAAACCACTACAGCATTTCACACTCATCTGGCAGTTGTTTAAACACACAACCTGTAGCCTCTGGGCATACATAGTTCCGATGCAAGTAAACACTGAGCTGAATAATTTAACCTGGCGCTTGTTACACTCGTGCCCAGCTCCACTTGCTGGTGGAAGCTAATCTGACATGCTGTCTTGCTAAGTGTGTTGAAACCAGACATTAAATCCCCTCCATTCTGCCACTGTAAACAAATGGGAGTGACATGTGACTTACGCTCCGTGACTTTGCGTCGTTTCCCCAATAGATGGCGCTAAAATGCCACAACTCCAGCCAGAGGCAACACATTAGGTGGCTTGAAATGTTGCACAATTCGCAACCTAATCTGACCTGAAACGTTATTCATCTTCAAATAGACATTACAACATTTGACACCGAGTAGTTAAACACAGTTTGCTGCTGCTTTACAGTCATATTTTACGCTTGTTTATAGGTGTGTATTCTGAGGGAGGATAATGCTACGTTTAGCTTAACAGCACACACATAAAATTGAGCACGACAAGCTAACGTTGAATAAAAAGCAGCCCAGTGTGCAGCGAAGTTAGATTATGTTTATATTTAGCTGATTTCAGATGCGCTAACTGCTCTGCTAACCACCTTCCGCATAGTTGGCCCTTTTTTTTAAGCTTGACAGGCTAAACAGCAAGTTGACGTTAGCATACTCACCCAAACAGCGCACCGAAAAACGACTGGGACGACTTCATCTTCTTCTCGGCCTCGGCCATTAGAGCCGTCGCCTCCTTGTCTTTCCCGCTGTTGTCCATTTTAGTGTCACTTGTCTTGATTTCGAGGCAGAGCGAGTAAAATGCGAAAAGACAGCAAAAAAGACTGCTAACCAGTGCTAGCTAACGGCAGCAGTTGCAGCTCGCGGTGTCACATCAGCAGCCGCAAAGTACCAGCTCCTCCGTCACGTGACACAGGAGCAGAAACACTGCTGCTGCGTTCAGGAGCGCCTTGTAAAAAAAAAAGAAAGAAAAGAAAAGATAATCCCCAAACATTACCATCCTCCGCAAAATATGTCGGAGTGTTTTTGTTCGCTTTTTAAACATATTTAAAGTGTATAAGAGATCATCAGATTCAAAAAAGAATAATTTAATGCACTGCCAAACAACAAATACTTAATTATAACAACCGTTACAGAATGCATGACGACACGTGAAGGCATCTTATTACAAACTGATGAGCCATAAAAAAGTCAAATGAAACCATGATCAGAGACTAAATACCCAGCTTGTCATTGAACATCTTCACACTTGACAGACTGAAAAGTAATAAATAAATAAATAAATAAAACATTATTATGTCTGCACTGCCTGTAGACACCAAGGTCCTATCAGGCGTAAAGTAACCGTGATGTCACCGCTGGTTTCAACGCCGAGAAAATGAAGCCCGGATTTTGCTACTTCCTGGTCGCCGTTTTAGATTTTTGGAGCCAGTGACGTAAAAAGCGTCATCAAACAGACTGGACCGGAGAGCAACTAGGGGCAGGATTGGCTGAGGACTCTCTTATCCCGCCCACATTTTACCGCAGAGGCTTCTGTTGCTGTCTATCAAGTATAGCCACGCCCCCTGGCTCCACCAACTTTAACGATTTATTTAAAATTCAGTATTGATTTATTTTAAGATTGGCCACCTGATCTCTCATTTTGACCATGAAAACTAACGGGAAAAAAATCCTGAGCTGTAGAACATCAGTCTATCAAATTTTATTTTTTCCAAAAATGAATTGGGGTCTATGGAGAAAAAGCTTTTTGGAGCCAACCCTAGCGGACGGCGTGATATTGCAAGTTTTTTGACACTTCCGGGTTTGCTTCAATTCTGGAGCCCAGATGCTACGTCCATTATATATACAGTCTATGGGTCCTATTGGACTTGTTTTATGGGACTGATCCAGGTTGTTTTTTCCAGACTATATCATTGCTTGTGTTACATCTACTCTCAGATGTATACATCACTTTGGATAAAAGTATCTGCTAAGTGAAACTGTGGAACTGTAGATCACATCCATTGATGAGAATGAACAATGAGAATATTTTTTTTCATCTGATGAAAATGTGTACTGAATATTATCTTAGCTGTTTTATTACACTTATAGATCTGTATTTACCTGAATAAACCCTAAATAAATCATGTAAAGACAGCTGTACAAAGAGAGCAAGCAATCTTTTTTTCTATTTCCGGAATGGTTTTTAATTCTGCTGCAGTAAATTAATCTTTCTCAGTTTTGGAAATTGTGTCTGAGCCTTGCATACTCCTTCAGTCCACAGTGATGTAGTGCATTCAGACAACATTGTGACACTTACATGTTTAAAACGATCAAACAAAAACTTAACTTATATTTCGTCAGCATCTTTCATGCTAGAGAGCTTCCTTTAGTGTGTTTTGAGTTCACACGTCTTCATGGAACATGCCTTGTGTCAGTGTGAATATGAAAACCTTTTCATGTGGGTGTTTGACAAATTAGAGTCACAAGCATTTAATCACGTTCACCACATGCATTTCTTTGCAGCCTGTGCAAAGATTCATTACTTTCGGATGTCAGGGTTAGTCTTTACACCCATGACCTTGTTCTTAAATGCCTTAAAAAGTGCAGTTCAGAATAACTGCAATGATTGCAAAGCTTTCATTTGATTATGTAGGTAATGTAAATTTACTCACATTGTGGAATAATTTTGTTCAATTTGTTAGGCCACCTTGATGTGGAATACGTTTCTTTTGTTCTCGCTTTCCAAATTGTTTCAATTAACTGTTTTCTGATATTTACATTTGCGACATTTAGAACCAAAAACAGGTTTTGACATTAAAAAACCATCATTATCCCATTTTCAACCATTTTATGTAGAACTTTGCCAAATATTCTGCCATTTTCACATCCGAAAGAGAGCAGTAAATTGCAAAGTTAAAAGTCCCGTTGTGCCTAAACAGGACACTTTCTCTTAAATGGCTCAAAATAATGTATTTACAGTATATACCATTGAACATTGAATATGTTGTCTCCGGTGCTGATCAGCAAAGCATCGCCACAAATGGCACATCATCATCATCATCATATTTGATGCTTGTTCAGAGAGGATGATATGCTTTGACAAGAACTCTGTGAGAAAATGCTGTCTTTTTTATTGGTCTCATGAATTGTCTCTCTAACGGTTGTTTTAAGTCTGGTTTGTGGTTAAATTGCTTTGAGAAAAAATGTTGCCAATCACAAAGCATTTATCTTTTTCCACTTTTGCATATTGAGTAAGAACTGTGTTGTTAAATGAGTAGCATCTCTGCTGGTTGTGTAGCTTTGCGCTGCTCAACTTTCAGCTTCTCCCATAACATAACAATAGCTACTTCCCTGAACTTTGAAGGGTTATGTTTGGACAAGGGTAAGCATGCTTAGTGTTGAGCGAGTCTTTAAATCAGGATTCAATGCTTATCTTGTTATGTGTAGACCAGTCCCACCATTTACTATAATAGTTATTGTTTATGTGGAAAAAAGTAGGAAAATATGTTGACAGCTTTAAGGGGACACATGGACTACATGGACACAATTATTTATATTCGACAATAATAAACCATCATTATCTAGTTTTCAACAGCAAATAATAACAAAGATCATAAACATTTTAATTTTGACCAGTGTTCTCCGCTATGGGCTCAAAGACAGGAGAAGCAAGCTTCCTCAGAGACCAAGACTTCAGCAGTCCATCTGCATCTGAAAGGAGGGAGGGGACAACACTTGATGGACATGCAAATTTCAGTTCTCGATGGAGCAGACAGATGGTTTGAGAGGAGAGAAGGAATTCATCTAGTGGAACAGCCATCTCGAAACAGATCAGGAGGTATGTGGCACCAGTTTCTTATACAATGTTGAGGTCTCTCCAGAAAGTTTCATCATCATTAACAACTTGAGTCACTCCTGACCTGGCAGCTTCGTATCCATTGATGTGTAAACTGGCAGCTCCACAACTACTGTCATTACTGTTGGGCTGACTGGTTTCAGAATCATTTACACCTTGAGGCATGTGAGCTCTGGATTACTAATGGGCCTGAGGGTGACAACATGAATCCAAAACTCTCCATTAGTCTTTTAGAACTGAGTAAGCCTCTTTAGTGAGGGGTGAAATGTCTTCAAGAACAGTCACAGTTAGAGAAATTATAACTGCACTAGAAGAACTTTACTATCATTGATATTTAAGTTCTGGCCACATCAGTAATTTAGCCCTACTTATTAGTTTATCAGTTTAACACAATGTCAGCCAGTGAGCCTTTTTCTCTCTCTCCCTTTTTCCCATTGCCTGGTATGGCACTGTGTCTAATGACAGCGTAATTATTGAATCCCTCACATGTCCTACCTTTATGCTTTCACATATTCTAACAAAAATATCTGGTATAACCCTCAATAATATACTGTTATGTAAACAGTAGAAAAAAGTTTGCATCATTTAATTTTTATAAACACGACAGAGGCATTGTTCAGATAAATTTCTTTTAATATTTAGCATCTGATAAAAATGATTTTCAAGCTATTTAAAAATGAGCAAGGTCACTAACAAGCAAGAACAGACAAAAAACTATGTATTGCAAGTAAGTCTATTACACAAGTCAAATAAGTTAAATATCTTTGTTCATCTTTATGGGAGAGCATTTTCCTTGAGAAAATAACTCCATGATCTCATATTGTATTTTTCCTCATAAGTCTCCCAATTAACACACTTACTCACTGTCACCCCCTTTAAAGAACTCATTTTTAACGTTTGTTTCGGTTTCATTTTATTTATTTGTTTGTTTATTGTGGGGGATGGAAGTGGAGGGCAACTTGTTTATTATCATGGCTTTTATTGTTACTTGTGTATTAGAAAATATGTTGTGCAACATATAAAACATCTTGATTTTGGAATTTCTGTACTAAGTTATTAGCATCAACCTCTAGCATCAACCAAGTTATTATGAGATTAGAGTGTTTTCTAAGGCAAAACTAAGACAATCAAACAAACAAAAAATATTGTTGAGATATGGGGCTATTTGTGAAATATTACGGGCTACAGATTCGGACTCCCAGGCCCAACGACACCGCCGACCTGCTGTGTGAACGAAGCGCACAGCCAGATACATGGACGGGCTGACGGACAGAGGAGGCGGGGATTTCATTCAGGCGCAAGCGGCGGCCTCCTGTTTCCTGCCTGTAGCTGGGTCCTGTACAGCAGCCCGTGCGAGGCTGTCCTGGAGACCCCGCGCTGCTGCACCTCCATCGTCTCGGGTGAGTTTGTTAAATGTAGGCATTTTCTCTATAAATCCCAATAACCGTAACTGAGGCTGCAATATTCGCGAACTGCAGGGAAGCCGCAACTGCACAGCTACCGCAATCGGAGCGCCACGCTGCTGCACGACCCGGCAAACATGCTCATTTTCCACCGAATTACCAAGCATACCCCCCCATCCAAGAGTATTCCAACATTAACTCATATTTTGCTTGCAAGGAGAGATAGCTAGCTGCGCAATTGCGTTCACACTTCTGAACAAACAATGCCGCTTTGTCTCGGTTGAATCGAAGTGCCGCTGAACAGTACGAGTGTTAAAACTGTGACACTCGTGGTTTGTTTTGAATGTCAAAGGCTCAGGCTAGCCTGTACGTCTCAATATTGTTGATAGCTGCTTGGCTTAAGCCAGGGTTAGCTCGCTAGGCTAACCGAAAGTCAACCCAGATGCATCAAAATGACTGCGAAACAGAGGCAAAGCGGGGATTTAAAAAGGAAACGTTTTGTTAAATTAGAGCCTTAAGTAAAACAGTGTCGCTGTTAAATGCGGCGTGTTGTGAGGAATTAACAAAATATGCATGAACTGCTCTTTGAAAACACCAGCTAGCATGTAGCAGCCCGCTTGCAGTGTCTCCATTCATATCCTGCGCACTGGCTCTGCTCCGACGAGCAATGGCTCCGATCCGCTGCCTTTTCAGAGCCTCCGCTGGAGATACGGTGCCTTCATAACATCGTAATGTGGAAAAATGTGGTGTTTTGTTGTTCTGGTTTTTACCTGAAGTGAAGTGCACAGTTGTGACTTGCGGTGGATTCAGAGAGAAGCCTCCGCACTCGAAATGTTTCCCGGCGGAGCGAAAACCGCGCGTTTTCAATTTGTTGTCCATCACCATCCGCTGTTTCTCGGTGTTTAGGAAATTTAACTTTTGCATTATCTCTTGATGGGTTTACTTTCCGCTTCGGGGTTTCTTGTTTTTTGAGAATTTGTGTGAAAACATGACAGGTTGCAGCTGGGGAGGAGAACTGGCAACTGTGTTAAAATGCGAACTTTTATTTTCCAAAGTTAAATGACTCAGATATATAAATTTGAGTGTGAATACAGTTGTGGAAGGTTGCTTTTGTGATTGTTCTATTCTGCCACGATTCAGAGATGCCTGAAGGCAAAAGGTGATGTAATACTCACAATTACTCACAATTTCAATGTGAAAATCACAGGGATAATAAGATTAAGAGCTGCTCGCTGTTGTTGTTGATTGCTTGAAACTAGAACGTCATAGACAAGCAAGAAGAGCTACAATTTAAACAAATATCTATATGTGATGGGATTTAAAAGGACAGCTAGTAATTGATGTTTTTTTTATGCTCGGTTTAAAGCACTTATGTTGTAAACAAATCATGTCCCCCACTTAATCAGAGCTTTTTAAACATAACTTTGTCTTTCTAATGCAAAAGTTAAGTGCAGAAATCAGAAAGAAAGATACTAAGAATATATCTGCCTCTTGTGTAGTAGATTGATGTGAATTTCCCGTAAGGACCATCTAATCTTAAAATATGTGCTAATGATACCGTGCAGAGCTTTGCTGAAAGAATCCAACATGTGTAATTTAAATATCTGACTTCAAAATGAACATTAATAGCGTATAACCACATGACAGTAGTCCTTGTCACACTGAGATGCCAGATGTGGCAAGCACCCTGTCAAAATACTATAAATCAGCCTCACTGTAAATTTGGAGCTGAAAAAAAAATCTCATAATGTGGTATTATAGTAACCATATAATAAAAACGTAACTGCATACATGCTTGAAACCATTACTTATTTGTGGGAGGAGTAAATTTCTTGCTTACAGTGATTTTATTATGACTAGTACGTCTATGATTCAACAAAGTAATGCTGGTCTTTAAAAATCCTTTTCGTCTTTAACAGTTGTCATGGATGATGAAGACGGCAGGTGCCTTCTAGATGTAATTTGGTAAGTCGACGCTGACACGTTGAAAGATTAGTTTAATATTAAAGCAAACGTTTAACAGTCAACTCTGTTGTCTTGTTTTGTACCAATTTGAATCACATTGTTTCCTCCTGCAGTGACCCAGAAGCTCTTAATGACTTTCTTCATGGATCTGAGACCCATGTGAGTATGAGAGGGGGAAAAAAAATTAAAGAAGTCACATTTGTTAGGCTTGTGATTTCTAGTTACAAAATGGGAGTGTGTAATTGATGTGATGAGGAGTCTTAATTGTGTGTATTTTAGTTGGCGCTTGCATCAGTTCGAGGTTGCGTGACTCTGTACTTGGGTCACTTTGAGATTACTCGTTAATTCACCCTGAACCCTGCTGCATCCTTCACTGCTTTCACTTATTTATTTTTTTACTGCTTTCTCTGCTTAATGGTTGCTTTTTGATTGCACTACTTGTGGCTTCAGCCTGCCTTCCCTTTTTATTAGGCTAATTCACAAAAAGAAAAATGCTAATACTAACGCTTCCCAACTCTACGTTAATCCTTGCCCCTCTGTCATTTACCTTTTTTTTTTTTTAACTGGTTCTTTACAATCTTGGTTCTCTGGACTGTGTTCTGTCCTTTCCTTGCCCTCCTCTGTTTGATGGTCTGTATGTTTCTCTGTCCTGGTGACTTTTGCCTGCGGGTTTGGGTGCCTTTGGTTTCTGTCTGTCCTATCCTGGGTGGGTGTGTCTGTAGTTGGACACTGACGACCTTTTGGATGGTTCGAGTGACCCCTCCAGCTCATTCTTCTCTGCCACTGGGGTGAGTAAAATCCCCCAATCCTCTTCCCTCTGTTTTCTATCCATCTATGTAGCATGCATGTCCTAATACCCTCCCTTTCCACTAACATATCTACACAAGCTTTGATTTGCTGCGAATCGACAAGATGTTTCAGTGGGGTTTTAATGTCTGCATATCTGTGCTAACTCGGTTGCTCTCCTTGCCACTACAGCTAGTCATCAGAATTCATGCATCACCTGGTTTCACTTGTTTCTTTTGCTCCCTTTCGTCGTAGGGCCATGTTCCGGAGGTCCAGCCTCCGGTCCAGTTGTCGGCCAGTGAGTCAGCAGGCCTGCCTAGAGTCAGTGTTGACCTGGACTTCCTGGAGGATGATGACATCCTGGGAGGATCCCCAGGTGGAGAAGGTGGGAGCAATGGCATTGGGACAAATCACGAGCCATGTGACATCCTGCAGCAGAGCTTGGCCGAGGCCAACATCACAGAGCAAAGCTTACAGGAGGCAGAGGCTGAGCTGGACCTGGGCTCCTTTGGAATTTCAGGCCTTACACAGGTGGTTCAGACGCTGCCTGATGCCAGCCTCTCCGGGGCTGGAGGCGCAGCTGTTGGTGTAGGCATTGGCGTTGGGGGAGCAGCAACAATTTTCCCTGGGTCGGCTCCGAGCACCACCGCTACTCCTCCCAATGCCACAGCTGACATGCTGGGCTCGGTGCTCGCTCAGCAGGGCCTTCAGCTCCAACCCCAGGTCATGAATAAGGCCATTAGTGTTCAGCCATTTATGCAGCCTGTGGGCCTGGGAAATGTGACACTTCAACCCATTTCGAGTCTCCAAGCGCTTTCTAATGGGAGCCAGTCTGGACATTTGGGTATCGGACAGATTCAGGTTGTAGGTCAACCTACAGTCATGACTATCAATCAGTCTGGGCAGCCAATCCTGGCTAAAGCCATGGGTGGTTACCAGCTGCACCAGTCTGGGCCAGAGGTATCAGGTGGTGGTTCTCAGGCAGGGCTTGGAGGCTCAGGAGGTGGACTTCTGATCCAAGGTAACAAAGCCACTTTGGGATCTCCAGCTTTAAATGGACCGGCTGTTTGTGTCAGCAGCACAAACAGTAGCAGTGGTGGTACAATGACTGCTCCTGCTGGACTTGTGGGCTTTGGCAGCACCCAACTAAGTTCAGGAATAGGACCCCAGACTCAAACTCAAGGCCAAATCATGCAGAACGTGATCATCCAGCGCACACCAACACCTATTCAGCCTAAACCTCCTCAAGGGGGAACCATCCAACCGAAGCTCTTCAAACAGCAGCAGCCACAGCCACAGCCAGCACCCCAGGCCCTGCAGAACGATGCCCACAAGGCTCTTGGGCTGCAGCAACTTCCAGTTTCTGCTGCTCAGAATGTAGCCTTCCTGACAGGAAAGCCAGGCTCCAACGTTGTTCTGAGTACTCAAGCCACAACACAAGGCCCTCAGTTTCAACAAACCCTGTTCAAGCAACAAGCAGCACAACCATCTGGAAAGCCCCTCAGTGTACACTTGTTAAACCAACCTAGCAGCATCGTTATTCCCTCTCAGACTGTTCTGCAAGGTCAGAACCACCAGTTTCTGCTGCCACAGATACAGCCAGGTGGGCAGATCCTGACGCAGCACGCTGGGAGCCACATCATAACTAGTCAGGGTCCTGGTGGACAGCTCATAGCAAACCAGATTTTAACTGCAAACCAGAACATCAACTTGGGTCAGGTGTTGACCTCACAGGGCCATCCTGGGCCTGCTCACATCATCTCTGGACCCATTCAGCTCCAGCCTGGTCAGATGGGCACACCTACCCTCTTTCAGATGCCTGTCTCACTGGCTCAGAGTCAGACTCAGACACAGACCCACACTGTCTCAGGACATGCCCAAACAGTGATCCAGGGCATGCCGATTCAAAACTCCCTGACCATGTTGAGTCAGGTGGAGGGACTGAGCCCCGCAGTCAGCCTTCAGCCAGCCCTGCAGCCGCAGCCAGGTGGAGTCCCCAGCAGCACAGGAGCAGCAACCATGGCTCAAGGCCAGCCTGGAGAGTGTGTTACTGTGCTGGGAAGCTCCACAGACCAGGCTGCTCATCCCACTCAGCAGCTTGTACCACAGTCCTCTATCCTGGCCATGCAACCGGCTTCCTCTGTGTCCACCGCTACCACAGTATCCTCCTCTTCTCCGTCCATGTCTGTGTCCACCTCTTCCTCTGTCACAGCTGTGGGGCTGGTCCCCCCTCAGGCTCAGCAAAGTCCGGGGAGGTTACTGTTCACCAACCAGGGCTCCAGCATGATCCTGAGCCAGGAGTCTCTTCAGATGTTCCTGCAACAGGTCAGTGTTCTGCTCCCTGCACGTTTACTTGTGTACAGTTAACGTTGTCTTTAAAATGAATAACATGCACGGAGTGATGTCTTGGTTTGACCTCATTGGTTTACTATTTTACTCCCCCTTCCCTCCAATCCCCTTCCTCCTTCCTTTCCTCATCCTGAAATGGTAAATGTACTCCTATCAGGAGCAGCACCACCAAACAGAGAATGAGTCAACCCCCTCTGTGGGCGTACCGGCATCTGTAATCGTCAGCAGCAACAGCAGCACTACTCCGGCCCCTGCTGTCCATGACAGCCAATTAACTGACTCTTGGGTGGGTCAGAGCCACAGTCCTTCCCCTGGCCCCTCCCACATGGCAGCAGTGGTAAAGCAGGTAGAAATGCCCCTTTATGTTGAGCCCCACCCACTTGTTGCTGCTGCTGCCGCCACAACAACGTTAGGTTATCTTACCTTTCCCCATCACTGCTCTGTACCGCTCTGCTGCATTAGTCATTGCTTCCATGTCTCTCACCGATGCTGTGCAATTACTAAGTGCAAAAAGGATTCTTTCGCTTGCAGCTTCAGTGTGTCTTACATCGCTTTGTTCCATGTAGAAGCATGATCCTTCCCGTTGTCCATAACTGTGTCAGCCACTGTGGTGTTTTAATACTTTGCTTAATGCACCTCCATGAAATTGGGACTTGCATCAAGTGCCAGCTCTGTCTGTAATAATTGGATTGTTTTCATCCATTCTGTGTATGTTGTAACAGTATTTAACCAAGCGTTTTCATGCTTAGTAGAAGAGCTACCAAGGTGCTGAGCATTTGGTTCACCTCTTCACTAACACTGCTCAATAAGTTCACCTTCACTTGCTGCATTAATGACCAATGAATCAATTCACTCCTCTCCATCCTGCACTTCTCATTTAGTGTGTTTAAGGTGCCACCCTCCCTTGTTATCCCTAGTCTGATCAGTGCAATGACCCCCAACCCAAATGACATACTCCCTGACCCTCGTCCCTGAAGTCCTCAGATCACCTTCTAATTTGCCATCACAGGCCCGCAGATCTTGACTTCTTGCTTTTGTCGACAGTTTTTCTTTATGGCTCGCCAAATGATCATTGCTGCCTTTATTTATGTGTAATCCTCCTCAGTCGCTAGAAAAAATGTAATGGGCTTCTACTACTTTTACCTCAGCGCCTTCTAGATGTTTAAAGTCTAACACTTTGCTTTTGTATTGTTTGCCGTTGTTTGACGTGCGTTTGTGTAAACTGGGGCTGGGTGATGATTATATTATTTGTTGTCTATCTTTTATTTGATTTTTCGGTTCAGTAAGTGTGATTGTATTCTGATAGTATCATTTTTCTCTTTTGCCTGTTACCGATTTCAACCAAAATGTAATAATTCAAATTATTTTCAAGCTTACTTATGGCATATAATAATAAATATTAATGTCATAAAGGTATTCTGATTAAGATTGTGATAAAACCTTATTGCCCAGCCCTATTTTGTGTCAAATCTTGAATCGTGTATTAGAATCATATTTACTACAGACGGTGTGCATGCAGAACTTTTAACGTCCGTCATTTTTGTGCTTAATGTCCTGTGTTTTTCCTTTGCGTTCTTGAATCTGATAAAAAATATATCAATACATTGTGATTTGCACCTCTTCAGGTACCCTCCAGTGGACATCAGCAGCCTCTGAAGATCCAGAGCATGTCCCCCTCACCGGCCTTGACCACTCATGCCGCTGCCCCCCGGTGGCAGAGAGTCCCCAGCCTTCCCAGTCTCCTCTCACTCTGAGCCAGCAGATCCAGTCACCGCACCACCAACAGCAGTCGCGTCCTCCTTCCCAGCCTCAGCCGCAGTCTCAAACTCCCTCTCGCTCCTGCACACCCTCATCTCACCCTCCGCTCTTTATAGTCCATAATCAAATCGCAGAGTCCCCCCAGTCAGCTCCACAAGCCCAGGCACAGCAGACGCCACCCCAGCAGGCACACATCCAAGTTCAGCTGCAGCCTCAGCCTCGGCCGGCGTCTCAGCCCGCCCCCTATCAGCAAGACATGCCTCCTGTGTCACAGTCACCCAAGCCTCCCTCTGCACCACCTGCACAGCACCAGTTCACCGCGCCCCCCGTCAGCACTTGTGCTACCGCTGTCGTGAAAACCCAGGTTCCCGTCCAGGGTTTGACGTCAGAGCAGCAACATCACCTGCATCTAGTTTTAGCGCAAATTCAGACTCTGTCATCCATCACTCAGCCCTCACTTCAGCAGAAGCAGCTGCTGGAGAAGCTGCACCAGGTACTTTCCCAGTTCACCACATACATGCAAAACAGTGAAAAGTCTTGCTAAACTTGCAAAAACGTCTTGTGTGTTTTGACTTTATGTGTCAGTCTTTCCCACTCATGTAGCTGAGAAACATGCCAGTAAAGGGATGCTGTGAAATGTAGTGTCCTATTTAAAATCCTGTAAAGTCGGTACTGCTGTAGACTATAATACTTATGATGTATGTATGTGGTTGTCAATTTTCACAGTGTTCAGAGTAGTTAATTGTATTGAAAAGACAGAAAAAAAATCCCATAGCTTGAAATATGTGAATGTATTTCTCGTTTTTGCACTGTTATTGAAAGTTTGTGTGAAATGCAACATATCCAGCTGTTGATTGTATTAGTAATTAACTACGTATTTGTCCCTTTACCGTCTGTCCTGATGTGTTTTCAGGTCCAGCAGAACATCATGCTGCAGGCCAAGCAGTCCACTCAGCCTCAACCTCAACCTCAAGCCGCCAGTCAGTTTAGTTCCCAGCAAGATGTGCCTGTTGATAAAGTGGTGATCACATCATCCGCCAGCACTGGTACAGCCGCTCAGCTTCCCTCAATGCTGCCGCCGACATCAGTGCTTGTTAAAACTCCTGCTACAGGTTAGATGCCAGAGACTGCACAAAACAGCACTAACCTGAACTCGCCTTGAAGTATTTCCCTGTATAATGATGTTTTTCTCTCTTATCTTAGCATCAAGTGACTTACAGGTATTCTCAGGAGCCCAAGGGCCATCTGGAGCAATGGTGAATCAGACTGTCACTCCTGCCAGCCTTACCCCGCCTGCACAGGTAGCTAACACTACAGAGACTATTCTTCTGAGGACATGTGTAGTGATTGTTCACCGTTTCCCACCATTCACCTCAAACTGTGTTCATTTCATGTGTTGTTTTGGTTTCTGAAGTGGAATTTCTTTCTCATTTCCCGCCTCAACAGGTTCAGCCAAAGCCAGGAGTGATCAGCTCAGTTGGAGGGATGACTCTGGGGAAAGGTGGGATGCAGATACAGGTGTTGGGACCTAGTCTGACTCAAATGCCTGCTCCACAGCCCCCAGCTCCAGTACAAACTCAGGTAAAGTTACTACTTTGAGGCAAAAATATAATAACTGCCTTGAATATTTAAGCTACGGCCTGAAGGTTTTAATCCCTGGTTTGCTTTTTTTTCTTACATCACAGACAACAACAATGAAAATGCCTTTCAGTGCAGAGCCCAGTAAAGAAGCCAGGTATGTACCGTGGGTGTTTTCAGGTCTTGTTTTAAAGTGTCTTATCACACCATATTTGTGAACAGTATTTCTTTATACGTGTCTCGCTGTAGGATGCTAGAACAGCTAAGGAAACATCAGGGTTCAGTGCTTCACCCAAACTACAGTGCTCCTTTCCGCTCTTTTGAGGACACGCTGCACAGACTGCTGCCTTACCATCTCTACCAGGGAACTGCCAACTCTTCTCAAGATTATCAAAGAGGTAACGAACTGCGTATCATCTGCTATTGCCGAAAAACCATTTAGTATACAGCTCTGGATCTTCTAGAACGTTTTGGTTTTCTCGTACGCAGTGGATGATGAATTTGAGAAGGTCTCCTGCCAGCTGCTGAAGAGGACCCAGGCCATGCTGGATAAATATCGTTACCTGCTTTTTACAGAGTCCAAAGTAAGTTTATAAAACAGCATTTTCACTGCCTTTTCGTTGTCCCCTTTGTCCCGAATTGATTTCGAATTGATGGCTTTTGGCATTTGAACCTGAGCAGAGACTGGGCCCCTCGGCAGAGATGGTGATGATCGACCGGATGTTCATTCAAGAGGAGAAGATCGCGTTGAGCCAGGACAGGATTTTGGCCAAGGAGAGACCAGGTACCCTACTGCTGTCTGTTCTTCCACATGGTTTTGTTGTTAAGGTCTATATTAGATAAACTCTAATGACATCATTCTGTTTATTTACTTCCAGAAGAGTTTGTGGCAAATGTGCGGATGCTGGAGAGCGTAGTTTCATCCCAACAGAACTCATCGTCTACTGAGTCCACTTCATTGAGTGGAGCTGTATCAACTGCTGCTGCTGCTCCAACACCTGCTGCTCCTGCTCCTGCTCCTGCTCCTACCCCTGCCCCTGCTCCTTTGCCGAACGTTGCCCCAAACCCTCCACCTGCTCCAGCTCCTCCTCCAGCTCCTCCTCCAGCTCCTGCTCCATCTCCAGCTCCTGCTCCTGTTCCAGCTCCTCCTGCAGCCCCTTCCTATTCCCCTTTCCCCCGACCAAACTGGTCATAAAGCAGGGTGGAGGTGGTGCGTCCGTATCCTGGTCCACCAGTTGTCCACCACCTCCACCTGCAGCGAGCAAACCGGTGGCTGAACCCGCCGCCCAGAGTTCCTCCTTCAGTCGTGCACCGGCGGCAGCATCGTCATCCTCTTTTTCCTCCTCGTCAGTAAACTCCCAAGCAGCCGATGACGACGACGCTCTCCCCCAGCGAACCAGCAAACCTCCTATCAAGACCTACGAGGCTCGGAGGAGAATTGGCTTGAAGCTGAAGATCAAGCAGGATCAAACGGGGTTCGGTAAGGTGGTCCACAACACTGCCTTAGACCCAGTGCACACACCTCAACCTCAGTCCACATCCCAGCCTCAGACTCAGCCTGAAGCTGCTGTGCCGCATGCAAAGTCCCACCCCTTATCAACTCCTCCTGCTGCAGTTAGAACTCAGTCCCCCGTTTGCACAGCTTCTTCTGGCCTGTCCATCACCATATCAACCACTCAGTGTAACCCACCGCTGAGAGGTACCACTCCCCCCGCTGCAGCCCCGTCTTCCTCCACCTCTTCCTCTCACACCTGGTCTTCGTCCACCTCCTCATCCTCCACTCAAATGAACGGGACGTTGGATCACCACAACATGGGCGGGGCCAAACACAACCCCGCCTCCACTGCCACTTCCTCACAGACAACCTGCCGCCTCCCCCTTAGAAAAACCTACCGGGAAAACATTAGTCCCCGGGTCAGACCTGGTGTCCCAGGTGGAGGAGACGAAAATTTGTCGTACCCCAGAACCACGCCTTCACCCCCCAGGCACGAGGCCTCAACTCCCCCCTCAGAGCGGACAGTGATAGCCAGTGTGAAGGTCGAGAAAAGAGACAGGGAGGCCTTACACACTCACACAGAGTCGAGCCACGACGCTGGCCGCTTGGGGAGTGCAATGCAGGGGCTGGACGAAATGGATGAGGTGTTCAGTCGTGGTATCAAATCCACGCAGCACCATCATCTTCCACAGCTTCTGGACAGGGAAGGGGCAAAAGAGAGAGGAGAAGAGCACACAGACCAAGAGACAGATGTAAGTAAATACAAGAGGTTAAGTGGAAAAAACAGACACAGGGCTGGAGGGACATTCAGAATGGACCAGCATGCCCCTGGGCCTCCCTCTCCTGAGTCCTTCACACGAGACTCTTTGCTTCCTGCCAAACGCTGCAAGTCAGACTCCCCTGACATGGATAACGCCAGCTTCTCCAGCGGCAGCCCTCCGGACGACTCTCTGAACGAGCACCTGCAGTGCGCCATTGACAGCATCCTGAACCTGCAGCAGGAGCCCTCCGCCCGCGGGCACCATATTAAAGGGGGCAACAGCAGGACCCACCAACACCAAAGTCAGCGCCCAGGGGGCTCGGCAGCCTCATCCCACAGACCTTCAATCCCACCCCCCTCCTCAGCTTCTTCGTCCTCCTCCTTGGCCCAGCACCCTCAGGTCGGTGGCCGTGGCCACAATGGCAGCCTGGTGCCCCAGACTCAAAGTAGATAACAGCCCCTCAGCCTTAGGCCGGACTGATGAAGGGGAAATGAGACAGTTTAGGAGGCAGGGGAAGGGGGCACTGTGAAAACAGTATCACTGTACTACTCTGCCAAGCTGCATTGGCTTTGTTTGTCCATTTGAATTGTCCAGACATTTCTTTGTCATTTACAGTCTGAGGTAACCCCGTGGTGGCGTAAGCGGGGTCAAAGGTAAAACGGTGAATTGCAGACTTGAAGATGTCTGGCATATTGTATGTGTTCTGTTAGCCAGACTTGAGTAACCAGATGAAATTGTCAGAGGCTGTTGTTCTCTAATTCTGTCGTTCTTTTTCACTTTTGGGCTCTTCTTCTCATCTCGTATTTATACATTCCTTTCTTGTGGCCTGAGCAGCGATTTCTATCCACAGCTGCTCATCTTCTGGTTCACACGGTGTCCTAATGAGCGTCTGGCAGCTTTAAACAGTTCAACAGTCAGCTACTGTTACAACAGAATGGCAAAGCAGGATACAACAGTGTTGTACTGTAAAAGGTCAAAATGCATACAGTGTGTTCCTGTACCTACCATGTTTGATTATCTTATCACTAAGATAATGCTGCCCTACAGATGCAAACAGCACACGCTAAAATAATGCAGTCCACGTCTTTATCAAGCATAAACTTCTTTATGTAGTCTGTAAACCCATGAACTCGGTTACACTGGTGTCAAGGCAACAATTGTTATTCTTCAGTTGGCGAAGTAAGAGTTGTCGCAACCTCCTGAATTTCATACAGACATCTATTGCATTTTTGAGTAAATGATGTTGACAAACTAGTTTGAAAACTTGTTTTCTTTTTGACTACACTTAGATACTTTAGTATCATGCACTGTCTCGGTATAGACAAACTTGTAATTCAGTTCTTTTCTGCCTCTTATGTCTGATGATTTTCCAGGTTTCTTGTTTGTAAGCCACACATCCACTGAAACACAAATCTGCCCCCCCGTTCTGCATCTGATGCCAGGTTCAGACATTATGCATTTCAGTCAGCAGGGGTCAGGCCAGTTTTAACATAGTTTCTGTCGTTTCATCTCTCTACCGTGGTATCCCTGCCTCCCATGTGTTTCCTTTTTTCTAGGCCTGGTGGACAATTCAAACACAAACACAGCACAAGCATTGAAATGGAAAAAAAAGGAACAATAATAATGTAAGAAAAAGAAAAAAAAAAGACCGTAAGAGAATTTGAAGTATAGTATTACAGATTAATTTTGTATTGTATTTATTGTGTATAATGACACTTTTTAAAAAGAAATGTACATTTAGTAAAACTGTAAATTAAACCTTGCTTCTTTTATGAAACATAGCAGGTGGTCTTGTCATTTTTTCCAGCAGTTTATAGAGTCATTCCTGAGCTTGCATTCCTTTGGATGACTAAGGATGACCGAGGAGCGCTGTGTGATAGCCAGGAGAGGCTGGCTGTAATGGCGGTGGGGTGTGTTCTCTATCAGACAGCCAGCAGGTGGTGCATGGAAGTGGAATCACTGGGCTGGTTTGTGTGCTTCATGGCCTGGAGGGTTCATAGAGTTTGGGAGGAGCAAGAGAGTTTTTATAGTGATGAGAGGAAAATCTGTCACATCTGTAAATGTACATGTTGCTTTAAGCCGAGTTGATAAAAAAGAACCGTAAAACGTGGAGGAGTGCAGCATGAGGTTGCGGATATTACTGGAAATATGCATAAGGACTCTGGGAGGTTATGTCATGTTAACAAAAAAATTTAAAAAGAAAAAACAACTCCACCCAAATTATTTATTCACAACCCTCCTCCAGGTCCACGCCCTCTGGCCACAGCTCGGCTCATCCCTGCCCTGAGCTGAGTGTTCGAGCTGCCCACAGTACTGCCAGGCATCCCTGGAAGAGGAGGTGTGTTAAACTTGGACAAGCAAGGGGAGAGAAAAAATTTGCCTGAGTGTGGTGCGTCTGAGTGTTGTGTTCTCTGTGTGAAGGAGCCCTGCCAGGTCTGCAGCTCATCTGAGATACATTAAACTCCAGGAGAAGAGCGATCCACTGTAATCTGGCTGCACTGAAGCTCCACTCAAGGTTTCTTTTTGCTGTCAGAGGTACACCCATACATGTAGCTGCAGCTCCTCCAAGAGACTGTTTGTCTCCTTAAGCCAAAATATTTTCCAGACTCCAGAGGGCAAGATTGGAGGGAAGACGGATCAAGGTTCCCGAAGACGTCTCCATAATAACTTGGTAAATACTCCTTTTTGAATCTTACGACTACGATGATCATCTTGTGTTTTAACTTAAGTCAATTAGAGCTTCTTCATGAAAGAATCTCTATTTGTGACTTTGGTTTCAGAAGAAAATGTGATATTTGATGAGTGCAAAGATCACAATTTACACCCTGAAACTTTCTCTAAGTGCTTTTCTATTTCTTGATGTGGACATTTGAGTTTTCCTCCCCTGATACTTGTTGCTACTGCAGCCTACACAGCTAGTGTCCTTGTTTCAAGTTCAAAACTGTGTTGCAATTGTGGTGCGCAAACCCCACAAGGCATTTTCCACCAGCGTTTAACTTTAGAAACTGATCCAAGACCTTTTTTCCCCCTCACTGGAAACACATCAATCATCTTTTACTCCTGCAGCTCCTTGCCTGACTCAGTATTTTTGGATGTAATCACAAATTTAATGTGTCTCCTTTAGATCTCCAGAGATCGCCATTTTGACAAGAACTCTTTCCACACTGGTCTTGTGACATGTCAGGACTGTGCTGCTTACTCTCCTCTGGGCAGACTTTTTTTTAAGTCTTAATTTAAATCAGATTTGTAAGAGAAGCTCTCCACAGATGATTTAACGTCTGCTGACACGTGTCTTACCTTCTACATATGTGTCAGACTGTTTCTATAATGAGCTCTGCCTTAGATTCCTAATCCAGTGTTTCTGTTTATGTGAAGCTAAAGATTATTACTCAGGGGTTAATTGTGTTTCAGAAAACTTTTCCTTCCATGCACGTAATTCATGTTCTGCTGAGAGGAACTGCAGAGGAAAAAAAGGATGTCTTACGCATTTCACTGTAAAGAAATGAGCTGTGCCTTAGCAAATCACGACACTGGGTTGGGTGTGCAAGTTTTCCAGCTGAACACCAACTTTTTCCAGGCATGCACTGACAATGCTTGGCAGACGCCTTGTGGGCTGAAGCTTGCCTCAGATTCCACATCCTCACTCTAGATTGTGTCAAACTTTGATCAACAGCTGCAAGAACACACAGATTCCCTTTGCCATGTGGATTAATCTCTTTTATTCTGTTTGTCTCTTTTTCTGTCCACACTCCAGGGGTTAAAGGGTTGTCAGTGTGGCGCCTGTTTTCACAGGAGAAACCCACGACTTCAAACGAAACATCAGCCATATCGGTCCCCTCAGCGTGTGCTGTGCAGGGTTCAAGGACAAGTGAGCAGCGTTCACACAAATACAGGAAACATCTGAAGATTTTCCAAGGTTCCGCCACAGGAAATACAGCTCCAAGCTACAGACATAACTCTGACTCTGATTTCTCCAAGAAGCTCCCGATCATCTTATTAACCAATCAACATGTCACGCTGGGGGCGGAAAAATGTGAAGAAGGCGCCTGAGGTGATCCGCACTGTGACAGAAGGGCTGAAGTCCCTTTATCGCAAGAAGCTGCTGCCTCTGGAGCAGTATTATGGGTTCCATGATTTCCACTCTCCCAGTCTGGAGGATGCAGACTTTGACAACAAGCCCATGGTGCTGGTGGTGGGACAGTACTCCACTGGAAAGACAACATTCATCAAGTAAGATGACTTATCTCTGTGCCATACATTTGTGAAATTGTGTGTGATTGATAAATTTATTGTTTATCTAAGTCAGTTACTGAATCACAAGCTGTATGTGACAGGTATCTGCTGGAGCAGGATATTCCAGGGAGCAGGGTGGGTCCTGAACCCACCACCGACTGCTTCACTGCCATCATGCACGGGGAGGTGGAGGGAGTCATCCCAGGGAATGCCCTTATCGTAGACCCCAACAAGCCTTTCCGTAAACTCAACCCATTTGGAAACACCTTCCTCAACAGGTGAGAGCTGGGACGTTCTTCACAGAGGTGTTGTGTAAAGTTTCCACTGAGGGAGCCAGTTAGATATCAGTGTGAAATGGATGGACTATGAGAGAACCCAACGAGGGAAAACATGAGAAAGAAGAGCAGAAAGTTTGCAGAAAATGTTCTAGCTCTTTGGAATTTCAAGAGCTCGTGCCAAATTTCAGAGCAAGGAGGCACTTGCCTTATTTGAGGAAAAACCGGAGAAAGGAAGCGATATCACTGACAGGGCGATGAAAGCTGATGTACTCAGGCAGGAACTGCAATGTACGCAAGTTCAAAGACGAGGTCAGAGGGCTCTGAAACCTATCTGGGCAAAGACAAATAAATGAAATCACAGATTTTTTAGAAGGTCAGGGGAACTGTGAGAGAAACCTGAAGTTCTTTCCTCCCTTGTTTACTGTCTAAACTGCCAGATTTCTCAGTATGTTTTTCCACCAAGAAAGAGGTCCTGGGTTTTACAGTTTTGTCAGCTGCTAGAAAGCATGGCAGGAACATGCAGTGCTCCTGTTAATGGAGCTCCAACGTGAAGCTCTGATGTAAGTTTTCCAGCGGGGTCCCTCGGCAGGGCGTGTTTGTGAACGTATTTGCGTCTGTGCTGTTGCTTTGCCTTCCTGTTCTGGGCACCGGTGGTCTCGTTAAGCTCTTAAGCTACAGGAAGTGGTGTTGTTGTTCTAAGCCACACATCGTTAGCAGGACTTATTGTTTGATTCTGGCAGTAGTGGTCATTTTCCTTCAGGAAGCCCAGAGCAATGCTTCTACACAATGGCCTGTAGTGGGAGGGACTGGATATGAGGACAGGGTTGCTTCCAATCTGCTTGTCAGATCACTGGCTGTTTTGATAAGAGTTGACCATTTCTACATCATTCATGCTCTTTCCATTTACTTTGACAGCATTTCAAACAAACTCCACATTCATCAGCTTCTGTCTTATCAACTTTAATATGAATATCCCAGATTCCAGTGCGCCCAGATGCCCAACCAGGTCCTGGAGAGCATCAGTATTATTGACACACCGGGGATCCTGTCCGGGGCCAAACAGAGAGTGAGCCGAGGTGAGCGAAGTAACAAAGGTAAGGAGAGGGCAAGAGGGGCCTGCAGAGACACACATCCCCGATCATCAGCTCACAAAACTCATCTCCTTGGCACGCCTGGCTAACTCATGGGACCGATTTGCTCTGTCACAATAACTCTTTGCAACGGGGTAAAAAAAAACAAAAAACATCTCAGCAGCCATAAAATCATAATCCAAACCAGAGACAACACAGACAGAAATTCTGTCAGCACATCTGGAAGAACGCACTGTTGAGAAATCATCATCTAACATCATTTTTTTTTCTAAATTTCTTATCTACCCATGCTCCAAGTAACCCATTATCCCAATCAATCTGCATGCGCAACTAACAAGTAAAAAGGTTCAGGACATCCAAATTATGAGAAACACATTTCCTCGCTTAGCAGTTCTGCTATCTAGCAATGTGGATAGTTTTTGCTTTTGTCAGCTGAGGTTTTGGAATATTCATTGCCAAAATGTTCTCCTCCACCCCAACACAATGGAGGTGAATGGAATGTTGTTCTGTGGTGCTCGCGGAAATTAAAAATTACATTTTCAAAATTCGAGCGTCTTTCCAAGAACAGTGTCCAAGTTTCTCTGAATAATCCAACCTGGTTCTTCTGGCGAGAGAGTGACAGGGACATTCTGTAATTCTGAAATGACAGCATTACTGGTGTTTTCAGCTGCACCACAAACAGTAGTCCAGTCAAGGAAAATTCAGTTATGTCTATCTGAAAAACAAAACTATCCATGTGGCTGTACCATAAGATGATGTGAGAAAATATGTCTTGTTTTGTAATTTTGGTGGGCTGACTCTTTTAGTATGATCATGTTGAATCAGATGAAGAAATCTCTAAAAATTAAACTTGTTGGACTTGTAGATTTGTATATTTTGTACATGGAGTCGAAGGATTGTTTTTACTTGCACAAAGTGAAGCCTTGGTGTCTAAAAGTGCAGCTATTGGGGATTTGACAGATACCGAAAAGAGGCGTGAGGGGTTTGTGTCTGTGTCGACCTTCTCCCCTCTCCTGCACCTTTTTTAACTTAATGTACATGTAGTTTTATGAATGTCTTATTTATTCCATCTTTTCTGCTCATGCAGGCTACGACTTCCCGGCTGTGCTGCGTTGGTTTGCTGAACGCGTCGACCGCATCATCCTGCTGTTTGACGCCCACAAACTGGAGATATCGGACGAGTTCTCTGAGGCCATCGGAGCCCTGAAGGGCAACGAGGACAAGCTGCGAGTAGTGCTCAACAAGGCCGACATGGTGGGAACCCAGCAGCTGATGAGGGTCTACGGCGCCCTGATGTGGTCCCTGGGGAAGGTGTTCGGCACCCCGGAGGTTCTGCGAGTCTACATTGGATCCTTCTGGTCAGAGCCGCTGCTGGTGACAGATAACCGTAAGCTGTTTGAGCTGGAGGAGGAGGATCTGTTCGCTGACATTCAGAACCTCCCTCGCAATGCAGCTTTACGCAAACTCAATGACCTGGTCAAGAGGGCACGTCTGGTCAGGGTGAGTGACTGAGAGCATTTTTGGCATCTCCATATGTGCTCGTTAAATGATTACTGAAAACCTTTGCTATGCTTGTCTTAATCCAAGGTCCACGCCCACATCATCAGCTATCTGAAGCAGGAGATGCCTTCTGTGTTCAGGAAGGACAATAAAAAGAAGAATCTGATCTACCAGCTGCCAGTTATTTTCTCCAAGATCCAGCTCCAGCACAACATCTCTGCTGGAGACTTTCCAGACTGTGCTAAGATGCAGGTAAGTCTGAGGCACATCTGGGAAACACTTACATGAAGAAGTCTCTTCACCTATATAAAATTTAAGTACTACTACTACTTGAAAGCTACATTGCATCTTAAATCATTGCTATTCCCCCCTTTTTAAGGAACAACTGATGGTTCATGATTTCACCAAGTTCAAAACCCTGAAGCCGAATCTGATGGCGGCCCTGGATGAGCTGCTGTCTGCCGACATCGCCAAACTGATGCCCCTCCTGAGGCAAGAGGAGCTGGAGGCTGGAGAGCAACCCGGCGTTCAGGGCGGCGCCTTCATGGGAACCCGAGCCGGACCGTTCACAGAGGGCGACCCCTTCGCCGAGCAGAATGGAGAGAATTGCGAAGAGGAGCTGGATTGGGTGGTGACCAAAGACAAGCCCAAGTACGACGAAATCTTCTACAACCTCGCTCCGAACGAGGGGAAACTGAGCGGCACCAAGGCCAAGGACTGGATGGTGAGCTCCCGCCTGCCCAACTCTGTGCTGGGCCGCATCTGGAAGCTGTCCGACGTGGACCGCGACGGCATGCTGGATGATGAAGAGTTCGCCCTGGCCAGCCACCTGATTGAGGTGAAGCTGGAGGGTCACGGTCTACCGCCTGAGCTGCCAAACCGCCTGATCCCACCGTCCAAACGCAGACAGAAGGGCTCTGATGCATAGACATGTCACAGCTGAGAGAGATTCTCCTTCTCTACAGGCTGCCACACTTATGCTACTGTTTGCATTTGCTCTTATTTCCCTCCCCAGACCCACGTCCAAATGTTGTATGCGATATGTACAACTCTTCCTCTGAGACTGATTTTAGTCTTGCACAATGGAACATACTGTATTTAAGTGTAAGTCATGCATTTGAGACTATAACAAGGGCTTGCTGCAAATGTGTATTAAAATTCACACGGGTCTGGTTGCTTCTTTTTCCTTTTTGCACCTCAAAGTTTGCTTTACTATGATGAGCATTAAGAAATATATCTACTTGTGTTTGCTTAGAAGAAGCAAAAATTAAGGCCGGGGCCCTCTAAGCAAGCAGTATTCAGTGTGTATTTGAGAGAATACAGAGCAAAACCATCCTGTATTAAAACATTCCTTTGGAGACTAGTGCCATGGAGCTGATTTGTTGGATTTTCGGTGAGGGTGTCATCTAGAAATGTGTGTATTTTTGCTCAAAGTATTTGTTTATAGCATTTTCCACTTAAAGTAGCAGCACAAATGTCATAACCTGAGCGCATTTCACTTTTGACGCTATAAACGCCACGTTTTTGTGCCGACTTTATATATTATTTTTGTAATTGTTGCTGTTGTTTTGTATGTGCAGGAGAATAAACCTCAGTTGCATAAAAGAACATTAAATGCTGAGACCTGAGAACTTTTCATCTAGGCTGAATGACTGATATATTACTGACTACTGTACACAGCTCCACCAACTGTTCTTATGTTAACTTTTATGTAACCAAATAAAACTCCAATGACTGTGTCTCATGACTTTAGTGACCTTTTTTTTTTACTAATAAAATGCCTACAAGCAAACATACAGCACATAATGCAACACTTCAGCTCTGAGGGCATTCTACAAGATTTTCTTTTCTGCCAAAGCTCACTCGGTCTCTCAGTGACGGAGCAGATAAACAGTGACTCACTCTCTCCCCTGCCAAGTCCTCCATACCACCATTTTCCGAGGCTCTCTCCCCTCTCATTCCCACAATCTGAAGCATTTTCTCTGCCTCGCTCACACACGCTCAGTTAAAGAGTCTTTTTTGTACCACCTCATTCCAGTTTAGTTCCACATTCACATTTTTTTCACCAGCCTGCCTCTGCTTCTCGTTTGGTTTTGCTGTAAACTGTAGCACAAACATGTATGTCCCGTGTAGAGCCGTGTGCCTTTCTCATGAGGCTTTTCAAGGCTTCCCTAGAAGAAGGGGTGGCCTCTCCGCCTCCTCGTTCCACTCCTCCATGGAAAGAAACACAAATGAGAAACAGAGGCAATCCGGCCCTTTCCTCCCTCTGCTCTCTGGCTTACAGTGACTCACATGTGAAGAATGTGGTGGGCCGGCCCAGGAGTTATTAATAACCCCTTTCCTAGGGTCCGCTAAGTTTCCTCAGGATCTGAACACTGTACCTTTTTGAAAGACTTTTAACAACATCCCCCTATTTGGAGCGTTCCTGAGCAAAACCTGCAGCACACCACACCCTCTCCTGAGCATTTGAGGCAGAATGAGGGAGGCAATGTGTGAAAAAGGTCAACTGAGGTGACAAAATTCACTAAAATAAGCTTTCTGACTTCACATGACGTTGTCCTGCCTTCCTGTATGTTATAATAACTGCTCGCCGTGTCATTTTAGAGAGTAGAATAAAAAATCCCCATGGCAGTTTGAATAATGGCCAGCTTGTTACATAATTAGGCTATGCTGAGTCATAAACCATCTCAAATATTTGTTGCTATACAGTGCTGCCAAAGCAACAAGGGGAAATTTGCAAGCAGGCCGGATTTACAGCAGATGACCCCCGCCGACATGAGAGATCCCCCAACAATGGAGCTTACTCAACAAAACCAGGGTCTCCTTATACGTCACCGGCTGTTTATGTGGGGAATTCCTCACTAGGAGACCTGTGGTGGGAGAAAGACTGAGGCCATCAGCTCTGGAGAAGGGGTGACATCTGGTGGATGCAGGATTCCTGGCAAATCTGACTGTATAATGCAGGATCCAACTGTAGATGGCAGGCTGGAGGCAAGCAGCATGAAAATACATGTACAGACCTGGAAAGAAGTGAACCTCTGTGCTGTATGTGGAAAGTTATCATTTCCTGTAATTAATCTTTCCGCCACAAGTCAGCCAACTCTACAGCTTAATTTTAAACTGCATTTATAAACACACACATATGAATATAAAGACAGTTATTTAGAAGTTGCATTAGGAGGTATTTTCTGTCAGACCAGTATCGATTCAGAGACAAATAAGTGAAAACACTATCAGGAAAATACCATTAACCTATCCTCTAATCTTTGCTTTTAGTGTATTTTTTTAGGCCAGTATGTTTAAAATGCACCATGATATATCAGTCACAAATGAGAAAAAACAGTTACAGAACTTTCATGTTTATTATTTGTACAAAAAGTGAGCAAACCACACTGAAAATAAGTTGGTAAGCTAAGTTTAGCTCAGATTATTCCACATTTTAGATATAGATACATGGCATATTTTGACTCAAACCTTAACATTTAGAAATTTTGGAGAAACAAAATATGCAACATATTGAAGGCAAACCTGTTGTGTTACTACTAAGAAACATACAACATGTCGTATCAAAGATAAACTTATACTGTTGTGTATAAAAATATCTTTGGAACCAAACTCCCAAGTCCACACATGGCACATTCATTACAGCTTCTCCTTAAATGTCACAAAAATGAACATTTCATAACTGACTGCATTCAGAAAATGATCTGATCTGACATTTTAGTGATTTCTGCTGTGCTTAGAAGCTGAAATGGTTTTTGATGTCCTTGATCTGCTTCATCATGTCACCGATTTGCTGTCCCTGTTCTCTGAGGACGTCCTGAACGACCTTCTTCTGGTGGGCGTTGAGGGAAACTGTTGTCCTGGAAGCGGGCAGATCTTTGTCCACCTGCGTCTTCTGGTAGTCCATCTTCATGTTCACCTGTCTGATGCAGTTGTCCAGGTGTTTGAGTTGGTCGCTAATGGTCTGCAGCTCCTTTTTCATATCCTTTTCGCTGTTCGACAGGATGGGTAGCTGACTCTGCAGGCTGCACAGCACTTTTTTGACCCTGTTCATGATGGTCTCCTGCCGATACTTTGCATCTTCGTACTTATCGGCCAACCTCTCCGCCGCCTCTCTCAAGCTCTTCCTGTCCTCCCTGCACAGAGTCATCTCCTCCAGCTGCTTCTCCTTCTGACCGGTCAGGAGCTTCACCCTTCTTTGCAGCTCTTCCCGGGCCATGTCCTGCTTGAGAATGTACTCCTCCCTGAAGACCTGCGTGGCTCTGCTGAGAAGCTGCAGACACTCCGGAGGTGGCGGCGATGTGTCCTTGTCCCCTCCTTTCAGTACAAGAGGATTGGTGGAGCTGCGTGCCAGGATGTTGCGGATGTGCTGCTCGAAGGAGTCGTCGGCCAGCCCGCGAAGAGGGGAGCTGGCCGAACCGGGGCCTGGATGGGAGCAGAGCAGAGGAGGAGAGGGAGGGCGAATGGAGCTCAGCAGGGGCAGGAGGATGCACTCGTAGGTGTTGGTGATGCAGATCATGGTGGCACCCAAGGAGAGGTCAGACACGATCAAAAAGCCTCGAACTGGAGCTGACTGACTGGTTAGGAGCGGTCTGGTACAAAGGATGTGCTCTACGATGCATCTCTTCTCAGCAGCCAGCTCCTGGAGACTGTCCTTATCCTCCTCACTGGACTGGAGGAACTTCTGCAGCTTGTTGACCCAGATTAATCCCACGCTGTGCACTCCCGCCTCATGGGTGCAGTGATACCTCTGCAGACACAGCGGGTCTCTGTGCAGTCTGATCGGGCACGTGAAATCAAACTCCTGAGGCTCCTCGTCCTCTCCAGTGGCCACTTTGAGCGTGAGCTCCAGCTCCACGCACTCAAACACATACAGAGCTGGAACCGCCTCGGTGCCTCGGATCCACTTCTCCACAGCCCCCGACTCTTCCTCCTCTTCGGACTCCAGCACCACACAGTGATACAGGGTGCCTGTTTCCGTGGCGATGACCAGGATGCTGGGAACACAAGGCAGGCACAGGATGGCACAAGCATCGTAGCCGTAGTTATCCTCAGCTGCTGGGTACATGGGGAGGGGTCCAACAGGTTTACTCACACTCACACCGCTTGTCTGGCTCGTGTAGCTCACATAGGTCTCCCCGTTCTCGTAGAGGATATACAGAGGGTAGGACAGCTGCTCTTTGGAGCGCTGTGATGCCACCTGTCGAGGAGGGGACGAAATCGGCCCAAAATCAAACGCCACTGCGATCTCCCCCAGAGATGCAGCATAAGAGCGGACTGGAGGGTGGACACTGCTGTCATCCTCCGACTGCGACACCGACAGGGCTTTGGCCGGCGTCTGGGGCGACTTCAAGCCGTAAAACCTGATGGTGTTGTCGGATGTGAGCAGCACCAGGTGGGGCTCGTCGGTCTCGCTGGGGTACCACGCCGCCTGTCGCAGACTCACGGAAGGTGAGCTGGTGAAGAAGCGCTCCGCCACCGGGATGGTTTTGCAGTTGATTTTGTCCCGTCCGCCCTCGAACTCGGACCTCTTGCCCCAGCGCTGAGGCAGCTCCAGTACCGAGACGCCCCGCTGCCCGACCAGCGCGACGTGGTGCTGCGTGGGACTCACCAACACCTGGCACACCTCGAAGAGCGGAGGGTTGATGCACAGCAGCGTCTGGTACTTCCCGCTGCCCGGATCCTCGTCCGAGTTCAACTGTCGCAGGTTGGTCGTGTAAAACAGGCGGTCCGCGTCGTCCCACACGAAGAAATCCCCTCCCAAACAAAACGTGAGATTTTTAGCGACCCCTCTCTCATTCGAGTTGGTCTCCGAATCCAGCTTGTCTCGTATAATATTGAAAATGGCATGATTTGGTAAGTCATTTAGCCAACGCTCTGCGTTGAACGCCGCCATCTTGATCAACGGTCTGATCTCAGGAGGAAGCAGTCAATCGGTACGCGAGTGTTTTACGACAGTCGTATTACGGCGGCCGGTGTCGTACATTTTGCAGAATCACCATGGCGTTGAAAGAGACTGCGGGTCTGTATGAGACTCTCAAAGCAGAATGGAACAAGAAAAACCCAAACCTGAGCAAATGTGGAGAGCTTCTTAGCAAACTTAAGGTAGACTCGCACATTTATTTGTCTGTTTTTCATTGTAGGAGTGGAACCCGGAATTGTTTGGAAACGTAAGCGCTGTTAGCAAACGGAGCTAAGCTTGCTAACTTATGCTAGCTAGGCTAACGGTGTTTTTAGAGTTTTTGTCAACATCTGAGAGACTTTAGACATCGACAGTGACATTAATTTAAGGTGATGTCACAGAATTCCCATTCGCTAACGATATGTGAGTGTTTAGATGATAAGCCAGTGAAATTATTTTTGAATCACTGTCACGTCAGAAAGGAAACAAGTCATTGTTGCTAACGTCAACGTAGTGTTCGTTAGCTTTATTTACTGTCCGACAAGTTTAACCTGGAAATGACATCCATAACAAACATTTAAACAGAAGTTAATTGATGAGCTCCCTTTTCTTTTCAATGTCACAAAGACGTAACGCAAGCGTTAGTTATTAATAGAGATTAGTCATGTTGAAATTGTCAGTTCAGTCGATATCGAGAATTATTGAGGTTTTATAATGACTTAATTATAATAAAGACCAGAAGAAAAGGAGGTTATTTTGAATATGCCCATTTTAGCCTATTTGTCTAGGCAAATAGTGTTAATGCAAACTGATAAATAAATTAATTAATTAATACATACATTAAACTAATTATGGCAAAAGGAAATTTCTCACTTTGATACTCAGCTAATAAAGAAAGCAAGTAGCACCTGGAGGCAAATAGAGGGCAGCCAGGTGTAAGACTCCACTGGCCTCTGTGTGCAGCTCTATGTCAAGTCCATCCACCTCTGGAGCTGTCTGCCAGGAGTGATTTTCTTAGGTGGAGGTGGCGGGCAAATCAGGGCTGTGGGTGTTTGTTTTTTATACTGTAAAACTAATTCCACTTATAATCTGTGGTTACTGTAAACTAGCGTTCTTTTGGAGATATGCGTTGCAGCCAATGGGGGTCAAATTGGCTTCATTGTCAAGAAAAAATGTGAACTTATGAGTCAGGGTGGGAAGATGATTTATATTTGTTTAGACAAGCAAATTATGTTAAACTCGGAAACATTCTATCAAACAATTTTCGCATTGCTGTAGATGTAGTGTCTATTGCTGGTAAATATTGCCGTCGTTTTGTCGCCCAGGGCCTAGTTACAACTCGGTTCATAATCTTAGTTTAATCTTCTAACTCTTTGGGTTGCTTCTGTAATTATGGAATAGTGCCATAATGTTCAATTAACATGAGAATTGAGCATAACTCAATCAACACACAATTTCAAAACTTTTTGGGAAAATAACCACAACCTTGTTTTTACAGATTTCATTACTGGAGCTGAACTTTTTACCTACCACTGGGTCTGCGCTCACCAAGCAGCAGCTCATTTTAGCTCGTGAGTACAATGAAATTAAGCTGACATCTATGTTAACCGTGAGTGACAAGGTAGTAAGCCACTAATCAAAGTGATATCTCTACTGAAGGCAAACTTGTGTCCGTTTTACAGGTGATGTCCTTGAAATTGGAGCCTTGTGGAGTATCCTGAAGAAGGACATCCCATCCTTTGAGAGATACATGGCGCAGCTGAAGTGTTACTACTTTGATTACAAGTAATGTCTGATATTTCCCTTGCATGTGCAGAGTCTGTTAAACAATACTTGCTTGGTTTTTCTGACATGGCTCTTTTGTTGCATTTGTCATTTAGGGATGAACTGCCTGAAGCTGCTTACATGCACCAGTTACTTGGACTGAACTTGCTCTTCCTGCTCTCACAGAACCGTGTGTCTGAGTTTCACACAGAACTTGAGAGATTGAGCGCACGAGACATTCAAACCAACGTATACATCAGACACCCGGTGTCCTTAGAGCAGGTGTTGTGATTTACTCATACAAAGCACACATTTAGGATTTTATGTTGCATTACTTTTCTACAAAAAACGTGTTAAAGGGAAAATTTAGACATTTGTTTTTCCAGTTAATAATTTTCCCTTCAAATCACCTAACTGTTTCACTTAAATTAATAATCTGAGTTTCAGAATTACTAAGTTAATTTCTGCACGAACTCTACTGGTATTAGTGGAAGGCTAGCAACACATTACCTAAAATTCAGACTGTTTTTTCATTGATTCTTTAAAATTGCATTTCTTAGTGTTAATATACTCAAATAGATAAATGTCAGTAGCTGGTTAAGTTTGACTGATATATGCAAGCATTTCTTTGCATTGTAACATCTGATTCCTAGAAAATCTACAAGCTTCACACAATGGTTTTATTTAGTTTTTAGTTTTTAGCCGGAGATAGATAGGAGTGTTATCTGTGATAGGTTGTTCTCACTAACTGTTATTTCAAAGGTAGAAATGAGTAGGGCTGGACCCGAATATCCGAATATTCGTTCGCTACGACGGTATCCGGATATTAATTTTGGTATCCGAATATTCGGTCCGGGAGACCAGACAAATATTCAGGCCGTCTCCGCCACATTCCCCCCCGTTGGACGCTACGGGCTGGAACAAATATTCGGATATTCGTCTTTAATAGGGCCCGAATATCTGGAGAGCAGAAACCACTATTCGGGCCAGCCCTAGAAAGGAGTAATTGGTCAGTACCATTGATCAAAAGTATTCCTCACATTCATGCTTCGCTCTGTGGAATTTTCTGTTAAAAATAGTAGCACTGCACCAATGGTAGCATCAATGTAAATAAGACCTAAATGATTTAAATTCTCTCCTGGCTGTTCCAGTACTTGATGGAGGGAAGCTACAACAAGGTATTCCTCGCCAAAGGCAACATCCCTGCTGAGAGCTACACCTTTTTTATAGATATCCTGCTTGACACAATTCGGTAAGGACAAGAACTGCAACCATGCCTGTTAAAATCTCTCCATATGTTACATGAATTCAAGCAAGGAAGCATCAGTTTTTACTGTTGCATCGCTACAGACGTGTTATGGTTTTAATGTGTGGCTTGTATAGTACTTTTACCATAGGAAACACTGGTGTATGATTGACAATTTAAACACAACCTTGCTTTTCCCCCCTAAGTGGCTAAGTTGACTCTACAAAAGCAGCATCACTTTCCCAGTTATTTTCATTTGTCAGGAAGAAAGTGTTTTTGTTGTTTTTGGGGTTTTTTTTTCGAAGATGAAGCTAAAACTGGAACTTTATCTCTTGCAGTGACGAGATCGCAGGTTGCATAGAGAAAGCATATGAGCAGATCCAGTTCAGTGAAGCTACCCGTGTGCTGTTCTTCAGTTCCCCAAAAAAGATGACAGACTATGCCAAGAAGGTACGTAATGTGAACAATTGATTCTTTCAGTAATTACACGTTTTTAAAATATATCCTTTTTTGGATATTTTTGGATGTAGTGTAGAGACATCTTCTCTTTTGGGTGGTATTTATCCAGGATCTAGAAAATAACCAGTGGCAAAATGATCAGAATTGAGCATTTAAGGGATTTACTTATACCAGTTTTGTTAATTACAGTTTAATTTACTCAAGCCTGCTATACATTTGTGCATAAAATGTTCAAAATTAAAAAGAAAAATGCATGAATCTCTCAAATATAGCAACACAGACTCATTGCCTTTACTATATGTGGACTCATAGTACTGACTCTGTGTGGTCATCTCCTAAAAGGCCCCTTTTGATCCAGGAAAAACAGTTACCTGAGAGAAAAAAAGCTTTTATAAGGACTGGTGCCTAAAACATTTATGTAAACTATAAATCTGTACATTTCTAGAAGCATTTCACTTTGAAGCTGTTGTTGTAATTAGACATCTTTCATCATAATTTGACTTGCACAGATGGAACTGAAAAATGTGACATGAAGAATAGTTTGTTCTAATAAAGGCCAACCCCAGTGTAAGACAGCGTCTTCCACTGAGTTTTATTAGTTGTTTAACAAGTTACTCTAAAATTGCAATAAATTCCCTCCTACATTCTTGCATCCAAACACTCACTGTTCATTTTTTTTGTCATTTCAGAGGGGATGGAGTTTGAGCACAGACGGCTATTACTCTTTCACCAGTCAGCAGCAGCGGACAGAAGAGGTGACCATCCCCTCCACGGAGCTGGCACAACAGGTCATCGAATACGCACGACAGCTGGAAATGATTGTGTAATCCGCCCCCAGGAACACTCTCAGCCATGTACAGACACACTCAGACAAACACGCCACCGATCCAGTGTACATCCAGTCAACTCAGATGCAGTTTCACTAAGGGATATGACTTCATTTATTCACAGAGTGGTTGATTTGTTGCCCATACCTTAAAAATCAATCAACGTTTACTTTTCCTGTTTTCATGAATCCATCTGCAGGTCCTCCTGTGCTTTTGTTTTAATAGATGGGAACAAAACACAAAGTGTCACAGTATCAGATTATCTGTCTTTTATGGAAGATATTTGAGGGTTTAATAGTTCATTATTTTATCCAAGATGCTATCTGTTCTACATTCAAATTCAACTTTTTATGCATCATTCCCAGGTAGTGATGGAAAAACAGGAATTCCATGTTCCGCTACTTCATTTAGAAACCTTGGGCCTTTGTTCGTTTACAACTACAACAGAGCTCATTAAAATCACCACTCTGTGACTCTGGCTTTCGGTGTCACACAACTGTCAGCACACCTCAACCTTTTTTTTTTTATACACAAAGTTTTCTTCTTAGTCGAACTCTCAGACATTCATTGCCCTTGCCTTGTATCCGCAATCGAAAGATTTGCCATCGAAGTTTGTGTTTTCTAAAGAGTAATGTCTCTTCCTCATTAGATGGTTTGTAATCCAGTTGATCTTACAATGCAAATCTTTGTCTGCAATAAATGATCCAGAAAATAAAGTTTTTGAACGACTTAGCGTTTCAGTTTTTGTTCTTTTACTCTGTTTGTGACTTTCCCAGGAGGCAAGTCATTCGCAGCAGCTTCACAATCTGCAAAATGTTTAGGCATCTATAGTGCTACAAGTAACAATTATTTGCAATTAGTTCATTTTGATCAGTGTTTCCGAAACTTCAAGATGACAAATGTCTTGTTTAGTCCACAACACAAAGTTGTTTAATTTACCATATGGTTGTATTTATATAGCGCTTTAATCTACTATCAAAAAGGAAGAAATGAACCAAAAATCATTCAATTTTAAGAGGCTTGAATGTCAGATTTTCTTCTTTTTTTATTAAAAAGTTACTCAAACTGATTAATCAACAATTAAAATGATTGGCAAATGATTTATTTATTGACAAGTAATTGAGCAACTGTTGCAGCTGTTGTAGCCAGTAGATTGAATGTCTTCTTTCACTGGTAAGAATCCGTTTACTTCTCCTACGTCTCTTTCAGTAGTAGTTTGGGCATCCATCAATCAGTTGAAGTGATGGGCCAAACAAAATAAAACAAAATGCCACGATCAGTTCTGGATGTTTGGCTGCAAACCTGGGACAGGAGTTACGGCAGGGATGATGTCTGAGTCCTGATTTACTGTTTTAACCTGAGCATTTTTCCTGTTCATAATGTGGTTTTCATTTCAGACTTTCATGCGGGTTTTTCAGCAGTGTGACTTGGCTGCTGTGGACTCTCCTGCTGGTGTCACAATTTGTTCCTCTTAGTGCCATCTCCTGGTTGAACCTTGTTTCCTAATTTCTTTGCCAGTTTCTGTCTCATTTTGGCAGCGTCAGCATGGCTACTTTCTGTTTTGGCCTTGTTGTAATAGTGATGTTGCACTTAAATCATGTCGGCAGTGCAGTTTAAACACTGTTTTTCCAATATATTTGTGTTGAATGTTCAGGTGACTGGACGGTAGATGTTTTCCCAATACTTGACGGTTGTGTTTTGCTCCGTAGTGTTTGAGCCATGTGTGCTGTAAGACGCAAAATAATGCAAGTTTTCCAGAGTCTGGTATCTGGTAAAATGTTCATGGCTTTGTAAATGTTTTGTTCATTTTTTAAGGAAGCAACAAGAACAAGAAGTGGTGCATCCTTGTGAGTATTGTGAATATCCATGAACATAATCGGTGCCTCCCACCCGACCCCTCAGGATCAGATTTTTTTTGGTACAATAACTTTCTATATTTAGTTAAAACTTCACCTTCACATGAATAATTGTTTCCAGCATTTTTGAGCCCTCATAACATAAGTACAGGAGATAAATGTGAAATTTTAGTGTTTAAAAACATGTTTTTGCTTTGTTAAAAGCAGCAACCAAATACATTTTTCATCCACTCCAGATGTCCCAAACTAATGCCAAAATATGGTTTAGTGTCTGACACAAAACACACCCTGAATGTGCTGTGTTTTCAGATAATTCAGCAGTGGAAGCTTTATTCAATGCATTTTGGATAAACTCAAGGCTGATATCACAGTTTGTAATAGGTAGTTGGTCAACACAAGTTAAAGTGTATGAAAGGTAGGTTCATTTTTACCTACTTTTTACCTACTTATGATATTAGGCTGATATTCAAGGCATGATACCTGTGGAGGATATCAAATTGATGTTGTAGAAGTTTTACAGGTCAGATGTGTTTTTCAGGCCTTCAGATTTCATGCAACTGTCTTCTGTACCTATGAAATGGGGGTTAAAATGATTTATCTGACAGCAGGTTTGTGGAAATTGAACTCTTATGAAGTAGTTTTGTAATTACTTTCCACACAGGAGCATCAGTAACTTTTTTCTGAGGTCTTAATGAATCTCCTTCAAGTGTTTTTTTAAGATCAGACATCGATAAATTCCTGTTCTTACATTAAAAGGAGCCACCCATGCACACCTGATTATCATCTCACTGAATGAAAACACCTGAATCTAATTTCTCTTCACGTTAACGGCTATCCCTGCAGGTTCACATTCATGTACACTTCCAGATTTGTAATATAGGATAATCAGGGTTCTCGCCAGCGTATTTCAGCATAACGGCCCGTTACACTGTCTAACGGGCCGTTACGCAGTCTTAACGGCCCGTTACGCTCAGTTTAAAAGATTACGCTGTGATTAGGGCCGCTACGCCAGCGCATTTCAAAGATTACGCTGTTGTTATGAGAGTGTGTGGCTCCCTCATGAGAGTGGGGGAGAGAGCAGCGTGTGTGGGTGGGAGGGAGTGGGAGGGAGGGGGAGAGCGAGTGAGACAAACGGGCAGTCGGTGGAGTCGGAGGAGGAGAGAAGGTGTCTATTTGCTGGGTTGGCGGTACTGTGCGGTTCAGCCATTGTTTATAGACAATAAAGGCTGCAGTGTTCTTCGATACGGCTGGGCTCCTGTGTCTTTGCCTCTACGGCTGCTGAGGAAGTGAAGGGGGTTAACCCCGGGCTTCCTGACCACGGTCGGGGGCCGAACAGGAAGGGTTAACACTGTGATTAGGGCCACTGCGCTGTTATTTTGACAGATAACGCCATGTGCGTTTGTTTTTATCAACTGGGTGCCTATCTAGGTTAATTTATGTCTCCCCACCTCAGCCGTACTTTCCTGTCGATTTACCCGTTCCCGTCTATTGCACGCGCGCGTGCAGGAGGACCTGCCGTTACGCTGAAAAAAAATCCTGGCGAGAACCCTGATAATGACTCGTTATAATATATCGCCCCCCCCCCCCCCCCCCCCCCATTTTTAATCTACTCTTAGAACTTATGTGAAAATGTGATATTTTGGGTCATACGGAATTATGGGACATTTTAAAGAGCTAACAATCTTTCATGGATCACTACACCTACACACGTGGACAAAATTGTTGGTACCCCTCAGTTAAAGAAGGAAAAACCCACAATTCTCACTGAAATCACTTGAAACTCACAAAAGTAACAATAAATAAAAATTTATTGAAAATTAAATAATCAAAATCAGCCATCACTTTTGAATTGTTGATTAACATAATTATTTAAAAAAACAAACTAATGAAATAGGGCTGGACAAAAATGATGGTACCCATAACTTAATATTTTGTTGCACAACCTTTTGAGGCAATCACTGCAATTAAACGATTTCTGTATTTGTCAGTGAGCGTTCTGCAGCTGTCAACAGGTATTTTGGCCCACTCCTCATGAGCAAACAGCTCCAGTTGTCTCAGGTTTGATGGGTGTCTTCTCCAAATGGCATGTTTCAGCTCCTTCCACATATGTTCAATGGGATTCAGATCTGGGCTCATAGAAGGCCACTTTAGAATAGTCCAACGCTTTTCTCTCAGCCATTCTTGGGTGTTTTTGGCTGTGTGTTTTGGATCGTTGTCCTGTTGGAAGACCCATGACCTGCGACTGAGACCAAGCTTTCTGACACGAGGCAGCACATTTCTCTCCAGAATGCCTTGATAGTCTTCAGATTTCATCGTACCTTGCACACTTTCAAGACACCCTGTGCCAGATGCAGCAAAGCAGCCCCAAAACATTACTGAGCCTCCTCCATGTTTCACCATAGGGACAGTGTTCTTTTCTTCGTATGCTTGGTTTTTGAGTCTATGAACATAGAGTTGATGTGCCTTACCAAAAAGCTCCAGTTTGGTCTCATCTGTCCAAAGGACATTCTCCCAGAAGCTTTGTGGCTTGTCAACATGCATTTTTGCAAATTCCAGTCTGGCTTTTTTATGAGTTTTTTCAGCAGTGGTGTCCTCCTTGGTCGTCTCCCATGAAGTCCACTTTGGCTCAAACAATGACGAATGGTGCGATCTGACACTGATGTACCTTGGCCTTGGAGTTCACCTTTAATTTCTTTGGAGGTTGCTCTGGGCTCTTTGGATACAATTCCAACGATCCGTCTCTTCAATTTGTCATCAATTTTCCTCTTGCGGCCACGTCCAGGGAGGTTGGCTACTGTCCCGTGGGTCTTGAACTTCTGAATAATATGAGCCACTGTTGTCACAGGAACTTCAAGCTGTTTAGAGATGGTCTTATAGCCTTTACCTTTAAGATGTTTGTCTATCATTTTTTTTCGAATGTCTTGGGACAATTCTCTCCTTCGCTTTCTGTTGTCCATGTTCAGTGTGGTACACACCTTTTCACCAAACAGCAGGGTGACTACTTGTCTCCCTTTAAATAGGCAGACTGACTGATTATGAGTTTGGAAACACCTGTGATGTCAATTAAATGACACACCTGAGTTAATCATGTCACTCTGGTCAAATAGTTTTCAATCTTTTATAGAGGTACCATCATTTTTGTCCAGGCCTGTTTCATTAGTTTGTTTTTTTAAATAATTATGTTAATCAACAATTCAAAAGTAATGGCTGTTTTTGATTATTTAATTTTCAATAAATTTTTATTTATTGTTACTTTTGTGAGTTTCAAGTGATTTCAGTGAGAATTGTGGGTTTTTCCTTCTTTAACTGAGGGGTACCAACAATTTTGTCCATGTGTGTATTACTGGAGCCTCAGATTGATGGTGCAAATGTAAGTAAAATATTTCTTATTAGATAAACTAAGCTAGTGCAGTAACTTGTTTGTGCTAGGCTGCTCACTGAAATTAAAATAGTAAATAAACTTTTTCTTAGATGCTGTAACTAAAGAATCGTACACTCATGTTAGCTCGTTTATTGACTAAGTACTGTTAAGCTAGCTAACCTTAGGTGAGGTTAGCTTGTATTAGCTTATTTATTTATTAAGTAATGTTAAGATGGCTAATTTCAGTTAAGGTAGCTAGCGTTAGCTTGCATTAGCTTGTTTATTGATTAAATTATGTTAAGCTAGCTAATTTAATTAGAGGTAACTAGATAAAGTGAAACTAGCACAATTCAGTTGAGGTAGCCGGTCTTAGCTTGTTCATTGACGAGGTAACGTTAAGTTAGCTAATTAGAGTTAAGGTAGCTAGCGTTACCTTGTATTAGCTTGTTTATTGACGAGGTAATGTTAAGTTAGCAAACTTCATTAAATAATGTTAAGCTAGCTAATTTCATTAGAGGTAGCTAGTTTTGGCGTGCATTAGCTTGATTAGATAATGTGAAGTTAGCTCAATTTAGGTGAGGTAGCTTGTATTAGCTTGTTTATTGATGAGGTAATGTTAAGCTAGCTATATTCAGTTGAGTTGTTAGTGTTGGCGTGTATTAACTTGTTTGCTAACGTTCGGCGAAACTAGCCGCTCAAGCTACATTTATTGCTTATTTGGCTAATTACCTGGTTACTGTTACATCTGCAGACATCAGATAAACAAACAAATTGTGTAACAATGTGTGAAATGTGTGGTAAGAACTATTTTAAAGCTTTATATAATCAAATTACTTCAAGGTAACTGACACATACACAAAAAAGGTGGTCTTTTTGCGTAAAAATGCCTAGTAATATTTGTTTCTGACTGGACATGTGATGACGAAGTCTTTTCGGATATGTGGACAATATCTGTGAACATGTATGTGACCCTAATGTTCTATATTTTATATTACAAATTCCGGCCAAGGGCTGAACAATTAGTCAAAATATGATCCAAATTGCATGATGGCAAAGTGTAATATTTCAAATTGCAGAGCTGCATTTTATTTTTGGGGGGGA
This sequence comes from Acanthochromis polyacanthus, assembly GCF_021347895.1. Classification (NCBI taxonomy): domain Eukaryota; kingdom Metazoa; phylum Chordata; class Actinopteri; family Pomacentridae; genus Acanthochromis; species Acanthochromis polyacanthus. Next base: position 26,531,900 of record NC_067125.1, read on the forward strand.
GAAAATTAAAATGTCACATGATTCCATCATGTTCCATTATTACTTTATATTTTTGATATTTTTTTCCACAACCTATCCAAATAATAGTGTACTTTTCTAGTTTTGTTTCATAAAAAAGGCCAAAAAAATCTGTTCACTCACAAGTCGTCTGTTAACTTTTGGAAATCAGTATCACTGAGCTACTAGTATTAGTTTTTATATAAATAAATGGTTTTGAATTAAACAAATATTCTTTTTGCTTTCTTTATGTGATGATATCATGTATTACAAAACAATATTTTATCTTGATCCCGAACTGTTAAGTGACAGGAATAGACAGAAACATCCCCAAGCAGCTGTTTGTATATGCCTTAATTAAGCTGCTGTCGTTGGTGCTGAAAAATAACACCTTCCACAGTGGTATGAATGTAAAAGCTGTATGACTTTGCAATTGAACTAGCATATTTTAGTAGTTTACATAACTTATCTTTAACATCAAGATTGAATGAAGCAAACAGATCAAACTGTGCTAGCTTGTTGATCCGTGTAAATGGAATTTGTCTTGTGAATTTATTGCTTTCCAGGATCTACAGTGCAGGATGTGCAGAGTCGGACCTGTATCTGAAACTTCTCTGGTATGTCACTGTTGATTAGTCTTTGTTCCTCTTTGTTTTCAGAAATATTGCAAAACAAATAAATGAAATCATAAAATCCAATGGTTCAAAAACTTAAATGCATACAGGCTCCTTTAATACCAGCCCGTAATTGTTACCAATTGCCTTAAAAACAATTACTGAAAAACTTCCAGCTAAAATTACAGGAGCCTCCATGCTGCATTGCTTAGACAAAGCTCAACTGTCTAAAGAAATCATCTTTTTTTCCCCCATCAAAATGCATTGAATGCTAATCATTAAAATGCCAACTTCTCAAATTCTTTTCAACATTTTTTGTGTATTTATTTTTGGTACTTTTCATACATACAAGTGAAATGTAGCAAAAATGCTTTACAGATTAGATACTAAATGCAATGAAACAATACAAACAACCCCCAAATCACATTATAAAGGAAGGACTCAACAACACAGGGTTTGAGAAGCTGAGGATGCACCATATGAAATTTATAAAATAGAAAATATATATAGATAGAAAGATAGAAGTCAAAAACCATATAAACAGAATAAGAAAAGAATTTTAAAAAATAATTAACGATACACTTATACTAAATATGCAAACAATTGAAAAATCAGAAATAAACATTTTTAAAGATAGTAATATCAAAACTAGACTCTAAAAGTAGAATTTGCTTCTTTTTTGAAAGTGACTTAATTAAAATCAAAAATTTTCAGCACTTGACTGAAAATTTTAGCTTTTCAAGATCCTAACAACACATCCGCAACAAACAGCATCGTTTTTGCAATGTGTAAACACCAAGTTTGTATATTTCTGAGTGTTATAAAAGGTAAGAACTAAATAATTAATGCTATAGTGCTGCAGAAACAGTGTTAAGCACCAAATTTAACACTTGTTGAGGCTGTTGCTGTCCATGGTGCTGAACCCTCTGTGGCTGCAATCACCAGCAGCACTTGAACTTTTGTGTATTTTGTTCCTAAAATACACTGTTATACAGCAAATAAAGTAAGCATAGGGACTAAGTAATGTACCAGACCTGTGTTTTTGAGGTTTAATGAAACACAAATGCTCGTAAATGTGAAATGAAGTCCCCTTGTATTTATTTTTTGTTTAGTTTTATTGCCTCTAACGAATTTATTTGTCTCCTTATTGTGGGTAAGGATCAAGCAGAGGTCATTGATAGTTTGCCCGGCTTTTCATGTAAGCAGCCACGTCACTGCTGCACATATCAGCAAACTCATTGTCAATAATATGAAATGGTACACATGGTTCTTCACTGGCAAAAAGAGAAAAAAAGGAAGGAAAGAAAAAAACACAGCCCACATCAGCCTGCGATGCTGTCAATGATTAGTGCGGATGTGCTGGCACAGGGCAGGTAGAGGGAGAGAAGGAAGGAGAGAGGGAGTGATTTGAGAGAGAGGAGAGGGAGGGAGGGAGGGAGGGAGAGAGAGAGAGAGAGGGAGGATGCTGCCAGCGGAAAATGGCTGCTGCAACCTCAAGCCTATCCTGATACACCGAAACGACATCAAGGTGGAGAGAGAGAGAGAGAGGGCGAGAGAGGGAGGAAGAGAGAAAGAAAGATTAGGAAAATGAGAGCAGATAGAGGGAGAATGTGAGTGAGTCTGAGTGTTTCCTGAAAGGAGGATAAAAAGAGAGAGAGAGAGAGAGAGAGAGAGAGAGAGAGAGAGAGAGGAGACCCTGGGGTGGGCTGCTGCAAGCGGCGGGCAACACCGAGCCATGGAGGGCGAGTAAGTCCTTACATTTTCATTTTTAACATTGCACTTATATATTCAGCCATCCGCCAGCAACAACAACAGGGGGGGAAATGGGTAGAAAGGAAACGCCACCACCATCAGTGTTCCACCAAATCCATGCACTGTTCTCACAGTCGCTGCTCTACAATTTAGCAGGGATAATAAAAACACCATTACGTCGTCTTGAATCAACAGCATACACCCCGTTTCCGATTATATATCCAATGTGTGATAAATGTAAATCTACCTACATGTGGACCTGCGCTTGCTTTTTTTCCCTTCTATTAACATGACTGGCACACAAGATAACGCGGCAACGGATTGAGGAAATAACAATATGAAACAAACACCAGAAGCGATGCAACAATTCCAAATGCGTGCTTTGGCGATTGGTAAAGACAATCACGAAATCAGCCGGTGTGTAAAATGTATGGGGAGGAGAGAAGGAGGGGGAAAAAAGGCGAAATATGGCGAGTTTGGGGCCACCATCTCGTCATTCAAGACATGGCTACAGTAAAACGAGGGAGGGATGGAGGCGTTGTGATTTTTATCAACGTGTCTCGGGGTTTCATTATGATTTTTAAAGCCAAACTTTATGAATGAAATGTGATTTTTCTCTCTCTCCCTCGCTCTCCCTCATCCTCACCCCTCCTCTCCTTCTTCCCTTTTCTAATCGGGCCCCCTCCCCCCATCTCTCGTTTCCTCTCCATCCTCTCACCCACACGTTCCTCTTTTTTTTAAATCTCCTTTCCCCTTTTTTCCCTCCTCTCTTCTCTCTCCTCACACGCGATTTGCATTGTATTTAGGCCCCTGATGCGTTTTGTTTTTTCCGTTCCGGAGAAATATCGCCATAACGCGCAGTGCGATGTCGAATCCAGCCCCGCTCCGTCCCATTCATAAAAAATATAACATAATATCGGGGTGTGTTAATGAGTGCGTGCAGCAGGGGCGGAATGGAGAGAAGCAGCGTCTGAGAAAAACAATTGCAAACAATTAAAATTCACTGTGCTTTGGGAATATATAACGCGCACAAAAAGGGGAAAAGACGCATGCGTTACATGCACATGCCGAACTGCGGTGCTGAATTATTCAGCCGATCGGCGAGGGCAGCTTGTTTTTTTTTTGTTTTTTCCTTTGCAAGAATGCCGGGCCTCTGATGGCGAATGGGTGCGTTCATTGATACGTCTATGTGGGAAACACTCATTCTTCCTCCCTCCCTCCTCCTATTTGGCCATTTCTCTCCTCCTCAGTGTTGGTTTTCTTTCGGCCAATTTGCTCCATATTCCTTAGGTTGTGCGCAAACGCTCCTATGCGTAAATATCGCCAAATCGGACCCATTCCGTACGCCTTAAAGCCAGATTTACCTCCATCACGTGAGAAATTGCCTTTGCCGTCTAGTGTGTGATGCGCCTTTGAGCCTTCAGGCCTGAGCTCGCCGGTTCTGTGCTTCTTTGTGTGGTTTTCATTTCGGCCTCACATGCAATCCTCACTGTGGAAACTGTTTTTTTTGTTGTTGTTGTTGTTGTTGCGGGTTTTTTTTACATTACGCATCAGTGCATGCATGCTGGCCAGTGTTTAAATGTCTGCTGGTCTCTCCCCCCGCCTGACAGTGTGCGTGTTCGTGCCGTGGTGATGACACGTGATGACTCCAGTGGCGGTTGGGTGCCCCTTGGAGGTGGCGGCTTCAGTGATGTGGTCATATGTAAGGGGCGGAGTCACGACGGCAGGGGGCGGAGAGAGTACATCATCCGTGGAGAGCGGCTGCGAGACCGAGCAGTGAGTGTGTGCGTGTGTTATGGCTGTCTTTGGTGCCACGTTGCTCGCCAACACCACCTAAAGACTGTAGTTGTCATGTCATAAGGGGGACTGGTGGGGGGTTAGCATGATTTCAGGAGATGTTGGCTGGTGAAATAACTTGTCCTCTTGCTGTTTGTGTGTGTGTAGCCGGTGTTGGAGTGTGCAGTGCAAAGGGGGTTAGTGTACAACAAGGTGAACCCCATCTTCCATCACTGGCGAGTAGAGGATCGAAAGTTTGGCCTTACATTCCAGAGTCCTGCCGACGCCATCTCCTTTGAGAAAGGGCTTCAGACTGTCATAGACAAGCTCGACAGAGGTGCACATACACACACCACATGTAAAAAGTTGCTTTGCGGTGTTTGAATTGGCTCTAAATTCCTTGTTTTCCTGTCATCAAGGCTCTGACTCGCCCTCGTCGTCCACGCCAGAAGAGGCCGACACAGAGGACGATGGACAAGCTGTGAGCATCTGAGCTGTTTCCTGTCTGCTGCATCTCTTAGTGTAGGTGTTTTTGTTTTTAACTCGTGGGGTGACGTGCAACCTCTGCCAGTCCCATACAGGTAGCGAGTCATCGTCCAACAGCAGAAAGGAGATGCTTCCCAAACCCATCACCATAGTGACGAGCGAGTCGTCGTCCACCTGCTTCGTGCGGCCGGAAGAGTTTAGTTTTGGATCCAGCCATGCTGTCACCACGCAGACGCCTGCTCAGGTAGCACAACAACTAGAACTGCATCCATCATTGATACCAGAGCCTGACTGATACAGGATTTTTGTGCCAATGCTGTTTCCGATATTGATATGTGGGTCGATATTCTGCACACAGTATGTTAGCGTTACAGTGAAAATGATATTTCTTGAGGTTGTTTCTTGACTCCACATCACTGGGTGCTTTTTCTCTTTCTCTAATAATAATTGCTATGAAGAGGAGTAATTAAAGAGAGGCCTAGAAACTCGTCTCTGCACCACCATCTGCTCAGCTGTGATACGTTCTCTGCTACATGTGCTGCAAGCAGTGCTGAGAGTGCTGAAAACTAAGCATTTTAAAATGACCCCAAGTGCCTTTTTCTCCATCATGTTCTCTAAAAGGAAAGTTTGATTGATTCCTCACTTTGATAACTTGACCAGCTGCCGCCATTTTCAATTTATTTCTCTCTTCTTGCATTTCTGTGTTCTAATAATGATTGCTATGAAGGATAGTTATTAATGAGAGGTCGAGGGACTGGCTTAGGTACATACTTGACTCTGTACCACCATCTGCTCAGCTGTGATACATTTTGTGCTACATGTGCTGCAGACAGTGCTGAGAGTGTTGTAAATTATACATGTGATGACGACATTTCGACATTTCTGCATCATGTCTTGTAAAAGAAAAGTTTTCGTATCAGTTGACACACAGTCTACCTGTTGGGCTCTAACTGATGCCTCGCTTTGATAAAGAGAACAGACACCACAGTCTTCAGTTTGTTTATCTCTTCTTGCATTTTTGTGCTCCGATAATGATTGCTATAAAGGAATAGTTCTTAATGAGAGCTTTATAAAACTGGCTCAGGTACACAACTGGGGGTCAGGTTCATAATTTGACAGAAGAGCAGTGAAAACACATGGAAGGTTGACCATTTGGCAGATTTTTCCACCCTTAAGTCCACATCTGCAGCAGATATTCTTTATTCTGCATGAAGTGAAATCAAAATGATCCACTGACATCCCATTCAGAGGCATTTTAGCAGATTTGGGGTTCTTGGGCTCCTCCTTGGGATGAAAACCTTGTATAACTGCTGCCACAGAACACACTGTTCCTGACTCACTGTGTAATCCTACACCCTCTCCACAGATACACACCAGGCCAGGACAGCACCAGCTCTCGCAAATGACGACCGTGTTGAATCCCCCGGCCCCTCCGCCGCCACCTCCCGCCCCACCTACTCCTCCGGTGGGTCCCCCGGCCTCGTCCCCTCTGTCCCCCCTCTCGCCCACCATTTCGCTGCTGGAGGAGGGAGACCTGCGCAGTGTGGACCCTTGCAAAGACCTGTGGGGTTCTCGAGGCTACGGGGACTACAGGCGGGCGGGTGCCACGAGGACTATGGTTGGGGGGCTGACGGGTGGCGTGGTGGTCGGCGGCGGAGGGAGCCTTGCGGACAAGTCGGAGCTGTGCGTGGTTCGCTTTGAGAAGGAGCTGGCGGGGGTGGGGACGGCGGGCTGCGACGTGACCGTGAGCCTGGACAGCAAAGCCTCCCAGCGCCTGTCCTCGTCGTCGCCCACCTGTATGTCGATGCCCAATGCTGTGTCAGGCGTGTCCTCAGGTGCTGGTTCACCCCAGGAGACGGGCAAAGGCTCGCCTTCTCCCTGCTGCATCCACGCCTCGCTGGCCACGCCCCGCTCGCGGACTCGTAAGAGAGGAGGAGGGGCCAGCAGCAGCGGCGACCCCGGGGTGATCTCCCCCGACGACGACAGCCCCTGCCCTCAGGCCTCCTCGTCATGCTCCTCCCGCTGCATTTACTGCCGCTCAGTTTTCAGCGCTTCGGAGAACGGGCGGGGCCGCTGCAGAGACGCCCCCGACCCGGCCCTGCACTGCCTCCGCCAGTGGACCTGTGTGTGGTGCGCAGAGAGTCTGCTCTACCACTGCATGTCGGACTCCGAGGGCGAGTTCTGGGAGCCTTGTTCATGCGATGACTCGATGGGGGGCCACCCGCACCCCCTCTGCTGTGCCCGCTGGTTGGCCCTCCTGGCCCTGTCACTCTTCGTGCCCTGCATGTGCTGCTACCTGCCTTTGCGCGCCTGCCTGCGATGTGGGGAAAGGTGTGGCTGCTGTGGGGGAAAGCACAAAGCGGTCCGATGAGGCCAGGCTAGGGGCGGGAGGGAGGGGGTTCCCTGGACCCGAGGGGGTTCTGGGTGTCGAGAGGAGGGGAGCATCTGTAGGGATGCAGGAGGTGGCCCTTAGAAGACCCAGACCTCCGACGTGGTCCTCCAAAGCCCCACAGCCTTCCACTGCATTCAGCTCTTTCTCTTTTCAACCTGGGGCCTTCCTCACTGGTCCATGCCTGCTGATGGTGCTCTGCACTCAGACCAGGCTCTGTGGGAGTCATCTGGAGCCTTCATAGTGGATTTACTGAAGGACGGCTGATCTGCAGTCAGCTGTTAGTGACTTTATCACAGAAAGAGGGTGGCAGAGGCAACAATGATGTGTACACTGTTTCAAATGTCCGTTTGTTTTTGTTTTGTTTTGGGTTTTTTTTAATTTAGGAAGAAAATCTCAAAAAACAAAAGATGTTTATATATATGATTGTTATAATTTTAATTGGTATATTTTAATAAATGTAAAACATATTGACAGAATCCCCAAATGGCACACACATTCACGTACTCACAAACATGAGATCTTGGGGAAGTTCTTTGTTTCACGTTGGCCTGTTTGTCAGTCAGATGAACAGATGTCACCCTTTACCTCTAATTTTACCTCAGATGTTACTCAAATCTCGGTTAAGGAAGGAAAATAGGAGGTGGGTGAGCACAATGTGTCCGTGCTGTCGTCAAGAAAGCCTGAGCATCTGAGACCGCTGGTGTTGTCTTTTGGTTCAAGTCGTAGACCACAGTGGGGGGGGGAGGTTGTCAAATGCAAAGAGACAATTATCGTTAAGGGAAGTTGCAATGACAACCACAAAGACTTAAGTCATAATGTGATTCATAACGGTCCTTTGTAAACCAAACACACAGTTACTTTTTGTTTTCTGATGAGAAAAAATGAGCGTGTGTCGAACATTAAACCACCCTCACTTTGCACATAATTTTTTTTCCATCTTCCCATGTATTTTTAATATTAATCATAGAAAACCTCACATCCCACCACTGTACTTGTTGAATCAGTCAAGGTGCTTACAACTGAGGCCTCTGAGCGAGTCTATTCTACCTAATGTACACAACCGCTGTACACTCCCCAAAGAAAAACACCACAGGTCCCCACGCTAACCAATCTGTTGACGCGTCTCGGCCTCTGAATGAGACGCCACCAAAAAAATGAAGTGCAATGAACAATGTATGGAAAGAGTATTTTTGTACCAGTTTGCTCACGTTAGGAAAGTGGAAATGGAAAAGCGTTGCTGCTGGAACTGAATAGTCGTGCGTTATTGTGTTCGATATCAAGCGTAAAAAGCTAAACAGGAACACAAGCTTGTTCTTAGAGCAGCAGCACGTAGCTCGCAGGTGTGACGATTAAACGTGTGTGCTGTTGACCCTGTGATAAGAAAAGAGGCACATTAACTTGAAAAAGATGAATGAAGGGAGGTCTTTGTCGGACCACAGTGGCAGACGTGTTTGCTGAATGTTGCTTTAATTATGAAGTCAAATAAGCTGCTATTTGAAGTCCTGCCCTAACGCTATTATTCCAACTCTCCCGCTGCCTCGTAGAAATCTGAGGTTTGTGTGAGAGTCAGAAACAATCCTACAAGTGTTGATTCCAACCAGGGTGCTGAGGATGCTCAATAGTGTCTGAAGAAGGCTTTTGTAAGCCTGGATTAAAGATAAATTTTCCCCGAGATGTGTTTTTAAAATGCCTCTGGTGATGCACTTTGCATTTGTTTATTTTGCTGATTGATGATATCATTTATTTTTACTTCTAGCAAATAACCGGGCAGAGTTAGATTAAAAAAGATTCTAGAAATCAGGATATTTTTCAAAAATCTTCTGTTTTCCTCCACTTTGTGCTTCACATTGCAAGGAGATAAAAATTACGAGAAAGTCAGAATCATCAGGTCCTCCTACAGAAAGTCGCTTGCATCCAAAATGCAAGAAAAATTTAGCTTCACATTTGTTGACTGGATATCTAATATCCTTTCAATTCTTATTAATGCCTTTTTCAATATGAGATGCTGGTTTTCTGACATCAATTATGCAAGCTAACATGAATCGCTGAGAAATAAAAACAAATTCAGAAATATCGCAGAATAACTCATGAAATGCATCGAGCATCACAGAAAGACGACATCTTAAAAGTGTAACGGAATCTTTGGGGGTGGTTTTGCTTTTAAATCCAACAGTATTCTTGTTTAAAATGTAAGTTCGGACATGTAAAGACTGAATATGCTCTAGTTTCACGTCTCTAATCGAGGATGACCTGGTGGACCTTAAATTATGGCAGAATGAACCTTTCAGAAGCTTCACTATATTATTTACATTTTAGGTTTAGCCAAGAACTTTCTATCCAAAGTGACTTAAAGCGAGTGAACAGGCAGCAGGTTTCAGAGTCAGGACACACAACTGCTGACGAACACAACCCTCGACCTCTCGGTTTACGGGACGTCGTCTTCACTACAAGGCCAGCCTGCCAACAGTGTCGGTCCACTTCACACAAAAAAGAAGGAAAAAAAAACCCCAAGACATCCTGTCAGAGCTGCAGGAAACACAGTCGGTCACTAGACTGCCATTCCCTGATCCTAAATTAACCCCTTTGTCCAGCACACACACACACGAGACACACAAGTTCACTTGATGGTGCAGACATACAGAACTAGTAAAGCCATTGCACACAGTTTGCTACTTCTGGTTCAGAAATGGTGTTAGAGTACAGTACTGACAGTCATGCGATCACAACTGCAGGCCCCATTCTTACATCTTAATAAATGTGCCTTTTGATTTGAGTAATCAATAACTTATGATTTCTAAGTAACTCTGTATTAAGTACTATTTACTTTTTTGGTTATTGATTTCTGCCAATGTGCATATTTTCAAATGTACGTATTTATTAGTTTCAAAGTAATTAATGAGATATTACCTGTTTATTTATTTATTGAGATATTTATTCTGATTCTTTATTTTTTGAGACAGGTTTTTATCTTCTGTGCTGTCTTACTTCTGACTTTGTGCCAATGTGCTGCTTTGAGGTGTTACATATCGTGGGTTTGTATCATTATTAAACCCTCACTCTATATTTTAAATCGGTGTTTTCTTCTCTCTCACATGTGCGTGTCCTTAACTCACCGTGCCTTTCCCTGAACACTGCTTGAAAGTTGTATTCTTTAAGTTTTCCACAGTAATATCTAAGGAATCAAAAAAGACATTCAGTCGATAAATGTGTTCTTATCTATTTCTTGCCTTTGAAAAAAAAAAAAAAACATAGCACATTTTGTAGAATTTTACAAATGTGGATATCTAGTATTGGACTTACATCCAGTGACCAGTAGAGGGAAGCAGCAGCACTTTAATAATCATCTTCAAGTACAAAAAGGGAAGAAGAAGGGACACAAATATTGCATGAAAACTATCTGCAGTCTTTAGTTAAGTGGCGGAATACATGTGCTGCCTTTTATGTTTGAGGATCTCAGTGGAGGTGAGGTTCAGATCTTTGTTACAGACGTCACAGTGATAAACTCTGGTAAGACTGGACACCGAGGAGGAGCCGGGCTTTTTATCTTCTGGCTCTAAAACACAAAAAAAACACAATTAGTCCAAATTCTTTCAGAATGACCGGATATCTAGTCGGCTGCTGCATGTGTTAAAGCAATAAATATCAACACATGGAATTTCTGACCTTCTTCCTGCTGCTGTTCCCCAGGTGGCCTGCAGGAAGCTTCGTGATGCATTCGCTCCAGCGGAGTCAGCGGCATGTAGAGGCCACAGTTAGGACACGTCCAGAAAGTACGTAAACACTCGCTGTAGAGATCCTTTGAATCCTGCAAATCACAGAGGCGAAATACAAAAGTCAAAGACAGTTACGTGTTTGTCAGGTGTGGAGTTTATTCTAAGTCTGACACATTTAAGACCGGAAGCTGATGAATTCCAAAAGGATATATAGTCATTCAGTACAAAAAAAGATTTGAGATATAAAACTCAAAAGAAAACTACTTAGCAGTTATTTTATCATCTACCAAGATATCTTTTTCTGTTTTGGTTTAATTGTGAACTACATTACATTCATGTATTACCACCCTTCATGTGTTAAAACAGTTTTTCTCAATTATTGAGGTAACTCTAAGATCTAACCTAGTGTCTGTATCCATCTAGTGTAGTGTTTAAATCTTCATTAATTCCCTGTTTGTCATCTGTGACAACTTTAAGATTTAACCTACAGTGTTAAACATAAAAAAAAAAACACGTCACCAGCACCACCTCAGAAAAGATGGAATTTCTGTGTTTATTTGATAATAGGGGCAAGTGAGTTTCAAATCTGGTGAAGCACATTAAATAATAAATGTATGGACTGTGAGTTCCCACATTTTCTGCTAAGTGAACATGATGGGAGTTAAATAGCTAAACTTAAAGTCCCTTTCTAGTTGTTGTTTGAACCCCTAAAAACTCACTAAGCTAAAATATTTCTAAGCTTTTCTCCACAAACACATTCTCTTCCAGCTTTTAAAATGGCTTACATGTAACTCTACACCCCTTCTTTAGATTTTGTGAACGTATGAAGTCCTTGCCTGCTGCAGCTCGAGCACACCAGCTCACCTACAGCTCTGATCCAACACTAAAAACGACGTAATGGCAAGAAGTAATATTGGAGTGATTCAGCCACACATGTTCAAACCAGAAATGGTCTGAAGAAGAAGAATGATACAGAAAGCTAACAGAACTGGCTGCTTAAGTTTGTTAAGCATGAAACCCTGAAAGTTTAGCTGCGTTTTTGAATTTGTCATCTGTAGACTCTATTTCTTCATGAGTGCAATACTGCTTTCTTTCATTTGTGATGTATCTACCAACAGATAAGAAACACCATGTGTGTCGTGTTAGCGGGGCAAAAAACTTCCATCAGAGTGGATCTTGAACTAACAGCTGAAGCATTTATTTTCTCTTTATTTAAAGATGACTTACGGCCAGGCAGTTGTAGGTGAAGAAGCTGGTGACACACAGGCCTCCTTTGATGGGGTCCGGTTTGGCCTCGGCTCCTGGAAACAGCAGACTCAGATCTGGAGCTTCAGTGTGAGACGACTCGGATTCAGACTGAGGACCAACGTAGAGGTTCTGGGCCTGGAAAGCTGCCAGTCGTCGTAGACTGTAGGTGACCTGAGAGGGAAGGTAATAAGTAAGCAGAAAAAAACAATATATATTGAAGACTTTAGACTTGATTTGCCTTCGAAATCTTGCTTTGTAATGTAAAACAGCAGCATAATCTGCAGAAGATTGTAAAAAAACTGAGTGACCTGAGAAGTAAACAGAAAAACAATATACACTACTGTTCAACAGTCTGCGGCCACTTAGAAATGTCCTTATTTTTGAAAGAAAAGCATTTTTTTCCAATGAGAATAACATTAAATGAATGGTAAATACAATCTAGACATTGCTAATGTGGTAAATAACTATTCTAGCTGGAAACGTCTGATTTTTTTTATGGAATATCTCCATAGGGGTACAGAGGAACATTTCCAGCAACCGTCACTCCTGTGTTCAAATGCTACATTGTGTTAGCTAATGGTGTTGAAAGGCTAATTGGTGATTAGAAAGGTAGTGTCTACAGATACGGACCCGTACCAGTAGCCTGCTAACTACTGCAAACTGTTGAAAGGTAAGCAAAGGTTAAGGTTAGGCTTAGTGTTAGGGTCAGTACCTCCAGTACCGATGCTACGGGTCCGTACCTCCAGCGTCTACCGGGAGTCACGTGACCAGATCTCGCGTATCTGATTGGCAAATGGAAAGTATGGGTCCGTACCAGGCGTAAACTAACCGTGACGTCACCCGTTGGTTTCAACGCCGAGAAAATGAAGCCCGGATTTTGCTACTTCCTTGTCGCCGTTTTGGATTTTTTGGAGCCAGTGACGTAAAAAGCGTCATCAAACAGACTGGACCGGAGAGCAACTTGGGGCAGGATTGGCTGAGGACTCTCTTATCCCGCCCACATTTTACCGCAGAGGCTTCTGTTGCTGTCTATCAAGTATAGCCACGCTCTCTGGCTCCGCCAACTTCAACGATTTATTTAAAATTCAGTAATGATTTATTTTAAGATCGGCCACCTGATCTCTCATTTTGACCATGAAAACTAACGGGAAAAAAATCCTGAGCTGTAGAACATCAGTCTATCAAATTTTATTTTCTCCAAAAATGAATTGGGGTCTATGGAGAAAAAGCTTCTTGGAGCCAACCCTAGCGGACGGCGTGATATTGCAAGTTTTTGACACTTCCGGGTTGGCTTCAATTCTGGAGCCAGATGCTACGTCCACTATATATAGAGTCTATGGTCCGTACCTCTAGCAACTATCGATTAGAAAACCCTTGTGCAGTTATGTTAGCACATGGATAAAAGTGTGAGTTTTCATGGAAAATATGGAACTATCTAGGTGACCTCAAACTTTTGAACGGTAGTGTATACATATTCAAGATTTCTGAATTGATTTGCCTTCAAATCTTGCTTTATAATGCCTAAAAGCAACATAATCTGCAGAAGATTAATGTTTTGATTTTGTTCTTCTTGCCGACATGTTTCCTGGGCATTTATTTTGTATATAAAGTCACAATTACTGTGCCAAAGGAGAGGTGGATTTCACTGTTAGCATCCAGCGTCAGTACCTCAGTGTAGAGCAGGAAGCGGACCAGGCCTTCGCTCAGCTTCTCCATGACCCTGCGGGACACCCCCTGGGCTGAGCTCTGCCCCAGCTGGGCCAGCAGGAGGCGCTCCCACTCGGCCCTGAGGCTCAGGGCTGTGGACAGGACCTTCAGCGCCTCCTCCGCCTCCCTCAGCTCCAGCTCCAGCCAGCCGTCCACCACCAGCCGCGTGCAGTCAGCGTTGGTGTCCACGGAGTTCGCCACCAGCAGCAGAGCCTGGTGAGAATTAATGAATAAATTAACAATGTTACTGTGCTAACTGACCAGACCAGAAGTTACAAAACACAGTGAAAGAAATACATGAATTCCACTCTATTTGCATCTTGTTTGTGACACAGTATGAAGCTGATTTGATGTTAAAGTTTCAGCAGCAGAGCCAGATGTCAGTCACTCCTCTAATCATCCAACACTACTTCTGTGCTTGTTGATAGTTTTGTAAAGAGATATTCATGCATCCAACTGTCTCACATGCAAAGTGTTGAAAGGTATAGCTTCAGTTGCATAAAAAGAAGATCCCGCACACTACTCTTACTCAATGCATGGATCATACTAACTTTTCAATTCCTCTCAAGTGTGCAGGATCTTCCTTTCTTTAGACTAAAGTGATTCTTGCTAATAACATTTGCTTTAGATTATATTTCTTCACTATTGAAGAAATACAGTCCACACACCCAAGAGAACTTTTTGCAAGTGTGAGACCATAACACCATTCATAACAAAGGAAAAGAAAGCCTTCCCACATGGTTATTTTCCTAATGAGCAATTACATGAATCACATTCTGAAAAGTCCTGCTTGTCCTTATTGTGAAAACTGTCTTTTTGCAGCAGAAAATACAACTAATGGAGGGGTGGAAACATTAAAATCTGGATGAAAGTGAGTATAAACTGTTTTGCACACTGTGGTAATTGGTTAAAATAGTTAAAAACTAAAAACGGTGAACAGACTAGAACATATCCTCAAAATCATAGACAGTTTTTAGAAATTAGAAATGTAGTTATTAAACTTAAAAAAAAAACTAACTTCTGTATGTACTCAAAGAGCATACCAGTATAAAAGCAGGAAACCCTGAAATTCATTTAAAGAGTATTTCTTGGCATCGATGTATCAATAAGAATGCAAAGTATTGTAATGTGGGTTTTGTCTTATTTGGAATTAATAATTTGAAACTGCATCATACGTGTTTACCATCATAATGTTTTGCTGCTTTAACCCTCGTGTCATCCTGCGGGTCAAACCCGTTTTAAAGTTTGAAAATTTGGAAAAAATAAATACATTTCCACAGTGAAACTTCTGATGTCCACATTTTCAACATTTTTGAAAAAGTTTTTGTGGGAAAAAAGAAATGTTAAAGAGACAATGTTTCTAAAGAACATTCACAAAAAATCAACAACAATGCAGTGAATTTCGCTGGATTTTAGTCGGTTTTTTTGTGAATGTTCTTAAAGAACATATTAGCAGTTTTACTGATATATATGTAATCACTTTGGATATTTTTTTGGAAGATTTTTACTCATTTTTTGAAAATATTTACAGGAATTTTCTTGCCAAATTTGGGGTATTTTTTTAAATAAAGCTTTTAAGGAATTATTGGAATTTTCTTCCTGAAGGTTTTGCAAATTTTCTGAAATTTGGTGAATTTTCTGGCAGAATTTTTGGATTTTTTTCAGGCAAAGAAACAATATTTTTTGGTGCCTGTAAATGAAGACAACAGGAGGGTTAACTTAATACAGAACTTTAGCATGAAAGAGGATTTGAAGACATGCAGACGTTTAAGATAAAATAAGCCTTGATTAATCCCACATTTTGCAAATTTCCCCCATTATATCAGCAAAGGAGAACATGAGTGGAAAATAAAATAAACAAGAAACATACATAAGTACAGTCAATAAGATACAGATTCTTCTACACACGTGGACAAAATTGTTGGTACCCCTCAGTTAAAGAAGGAAAAACCCACAATTCTCACTGAAATCACTTGAAACTCACAAAAGTAACAATAAATAAAAATTTATTGAAAATTAAATAATCAAAAACAGCCATTACTTTTGAATTGTTGATTAACATAATTATTTAAAAAAAACAAACTAATGAAACAGGCCTGGACAAAAATGATGGTACCTCTATAAAAGATTGAAAACTATTTGACCAGAGTGACATGATTAACTCAGGTGTGTCATTTAATTGACATCACAGGTGTTTCCAAACTCATAATCAGTCAGTCTGCCTATTTAAAGGGAGACAAGTAGTCACCCTGCTGTTTGGTGAAAAGGTGTGTACCACACTGAACATGGACAACAGAAAGCGAAGGAGAGAATTGTCCCAGGACATCCGAAAAAAAATGATAGACAAACATCTTAAAGGTAAAGGCTATAAGACCATCTCTAAACAGCTTGAAGTTCCTGTGACAACAGTGGCTCATATTATTCAGAAGTTCAAGACCCACGGGACAGTAGCCAACCTCCCTGGACGTGGCCGCAAGAGGAAAATTGATGACAAATTGAAGAGACGGATCGTTGGAATTGTATCCAAAGAGCCCAGAGCAACCTCCAAAGAAATTAAAGGTGAACTCCAAGGCCAAGGTACATCAGTGTCAGATCGCACCATTCGTCGTTGTTTGAGCCAAAGTGGACTTCATGGGAGACGACCAAGGAGGACACCACTGCTGAAAAAAACTCATAAAAAAGCCAGACTGGAATTTGCAAAAATGCATGTTGACAAGCCACAAAGCTTCTGGGAGAATGTCCTTTGGACAGATGAGACCAAACTGGAGCTTTTTGGTAAGGCACATCAACTCTATGTTCATAGACTCAAAAACCAAGCATACGAAGAAAAGAACACTGTCCCTACGGTGAAACATGGAGGAGGCTCAGTAATGTTTTGGGGCTGCTTTGCTGCATCTGGCACAGGGTGTCTTGAAAGTGTGCAAGGTACGATGAAATCTGAAGACTATCAAGGCATTCTGGAGAGAAATGTGCTGCCTAGTGTCAGAAAGCTTGGTCTCGGTCGCAGGTCATGGGTCTTCCAACAGGACAACGATCCAAAACACACAGCCAAAAACACCCAAGAATGGCTGAGAGAAAAGCGTTGGACTATTCTAAAGTGGCCTTCTATGAGCCCAGATCTGAATCCCATTGAACATATGTGGAAGGAGCTGAAACATGCCATTTGGAGAAGACACCCATCAAACCTGAGACAACTGGAGCTGTTTGCTCATGAGGAGTGGGCCAAAATACCTGTTGACAGCTGCAGAACGCTCATTGACAAATACAGAAATCGTTTAATTGCAGTGATTGCCTCAAAAGGTTGTGCAACAAAATATTAAGTTATGGGTACCATCATTTTTGTCCAGCCCTATTTCATTAGTTTGTTTTTTAAAATAATTATGTTAATCAACAATTCAAAAGTGATGGCTGATTTTGATTATTTAATTTTCAATAATTTTTTATTTATTGTTACTTTTGTGAGTTTCAAGTGATTTCAGTGAGAATTGTGGGTTTTTCCTTCTTTAACTGAGGGGTACCAACAATTTTGTCCACGTGTGTATATGTGGGAATTCAGGTGTTGCACGGATTCATGTGGATGTGCAAAATAACAATACTGCACAAATCTATATATTGAAAAACAACTATATTGCATAGATTCTTCCATGAGTATAAATACTTATATCACACAAATTTTATGTATAGTGCAAAATCTCTTAATAGTAAAATAAAAAGCACTGGATGGGAACAGGGACATCCCACATCTGGTCCTAACCTGCAGCGCGGGAACTCGCACACAGTTGGACAAATACGGCTTGTTGGTCTCCAGCAGAGTGACGAAGGCCAGCAGCTGGTGTTTGCTGCTGTCCTTCCTATCAGGCCCTGTGGACAGAAACAGAAACAAAGAGGGAGAGATGGACGAGATGTGCAGTAAGAAGAGTGAATGAAGAAAGACAAGAGAATAAAGAGTAAACCAAAAAAGGTTTGATCAGTGGAGCAGCAGGCAGAGGAATAGGTCTGCTTTACTTTAAAATCACTGCTGAAAAGAACCATGACTACTGTTTGTTTTTTTTAAATAAAACAAACAGGCTGTAGTAAAATTAAATGGAAATTAAAGAAAAGAAAAAGATGATTAATAAATGAGATCACTGCAACAGATAGGTTTTTGGATTGAAAAGGTAACTTAAAGACATTTCTGCTTGATTTTAAATTGAGAATTAAGGTTATATTTTACCAATTATGTAGAATCATTGAACTGATGAGTCGAAAAGTGTCATAAAGGTCGATCCATAAATATAACTTTTATGTCTCAACGTAATTTAAAGGAATGACTTTGTTAAATGAACAGCAACTGTTTCACAATCATGATTCAACATCTATGTGTCTTGTCATGGTCAGTATGTTGCTGTTGTTCATTTTCTGTTTTTGTTGGTAGAAACTGGAAGTAAAGGTTTCCTGCTTTTGTGCTATTCTGGCTGCTGTACGTTTCTCTTTTTTGTCTTTTATCATATTCACATAATATCAATCAGTCACACCAGTGAAGACAAACTTAGTCTTGACAATGGCTTAATTTTTATAACTAAGTAATTTATGAATTATCTGTTCAAATTGACATACAGTATTTCTAAAGGAGTTGTTTCAGAGGTTTACCCATTTCTCCGTTGTCACCCTCAGGAACATGTAAAACCTCTGGGTCACTGGCGAACACACTGGTCGGGTGGATGACCACTCCCTGCTTATTCTTTGTGTGAAAAACCTGCACAAGGCAAAAATCACAAAGCAGAAGTAAATATTTCCCCCTTTAATCACAATACAAACGATAGATTTTCTGACGCTCTGTCCTAAATGCTGCGACTAGAACTTATACAGGAAGGTTTGGTGCAGCAGGAGGTCTGACCTGCTCCGAGTCTTTGCGGGTGGAGTTGTGCTCATCGGGCAGTGCCAGCTGAGGGTAGAGGCCTCGGCAAAGCAGCAGCTTAAGCAAAGCCTGCTGACGGGACGACAAGTCCTGACTGACGCTGACCGCCTCCTGCAGCTGCGACACGTTGTGACGCAACTTGAACTTCACCTCCTGTTGGAGACCAAACAGCAGAACAGAACGATCACTCAGAGCCAGACTTTTTCCAGCTCAGATGCAAAACATCTCCACCTTGATGAAAATGACTAACCTGAACACCATATGTGCTTCCCTTTGTATGAAGATAGTATCATGTTAATGTTGTTTCACTTTCTCAAAACTCACCAAACATCCCTCTTATCTAGGTATTTCTGCAAGTTACATCTGACACAAATATCTAAAAAAGCAGGACTTGCCAATTGAATTTTGAACTTCCCCTCAACTCAGTGTCTGGAAACACCATCATCATCATCATCATCAATCCCAAGCAGGCCAAAGACAACATGAGCTTCAACTTTGATTACTGCTACTGGTCCCACACTTCCCCCAGGATGTCAATTATGGCTCTCAGATGCGAGTGTACAAAGATATCAGAGAGGAGATGATGTAAAAAGTTACATAAAAAACAAGACTATAAGGCAGATCTAGTAATTTATTTTAAATTTCTGCTTTTAAACCACATTCATTCAACGGAATTTCCATCAAAACTGAGTGAAAAGGGTTTAAATTCTGTGCAATTTTCATTTATTTGTGCTCACAGCATTTACTGAACTTTCAGTTTTTATTCACTACTTCTTTCACATTTTTAAAGGAGGTTTATGGCTGCTTTGTGCAAACTGCTTTGCTTGTTTTGCTGAGTTCACCTGTATGTCCATGTTCTGTCCTGATTCCTTCTTGTCCTTCTTTCCTCGGCCAACTTCCTCGGTGTCTGATCCTGACGAGAACTCTCCGTCCTGGCCCTCGTCCAGCCTCAGGACTTTACGTTTGCTGCCCTCCTGCTGCTCGTGATCCCTCTTCAGCTGATGCAGCTTTCTCCTCTCGGTCAGCCTCTCCCTGCGCTGCCCTCGGTCTCCACCAGAGGGAGCGCTGTCCTCTGATTCCAGCAGGCCGTGGCTCTTCAGCAAATCCTATTAACCAGAGAAGAATCTCACCATGAGAAACAGTGTTCCCTCCCTATAAAACTAAAGGTTAACTGCTCTTCCAGGAGCTTGCCTTGAACTGTCTGCGTAGGTTGACCATCTCATAGAGTCGCTGCTCCTCCAGGCCTCTCCTCCTGCACCACTTCCTCGAGCCCCCGCCTCTTTCTCCCTTCACCTGTTGAGCCAAAAATCAACAGCTTTACATCCGGTGAAGACCAACGTAGATCTAAAATGCCACAATGTCACTGATGTTCCTCTTCCTGACCTCCACCCAGGCGTTGAAGGTGTTGAGCAGCGTGAAGGGGTCTCCCTGGTTGCTGTGCAGGGGCTGGCGGGCGGTGGCACAGTCTGGGTTTTGTTGTGAGCTGCGAAGGAAAGGCGACTGAACGCTGAGGGCTGCTGCTACTGTCAACACCGGCTCCACCAGGTTGAACAAAGAGCCCAGAACCAGCATCTTCCCTGAATCAACACAAACACACACACTTAAGCTAAACCTAGCTGCTGAGTAAACACAGATGCATCAGGATGTCACTGGGAAACCACTGCAAAATTACCTCTAGTGAAAGAGATTTGATGCTGCCTTGTTGCTTTATGCAACGTAAACTATAATAATTGGGGGGAAAACGCTAAGTAGCAAACACAGCATGAGTTTGGCTTCGGGAATCTTACCTATGACCACATCAACAGGCAGCTGTGCCAACAAACTACCAATAGAGGTCAGTTCACCACAAGCGTCTAGCGCCCCCTGGTCTTTCAGATACACAACCGCAGTCTGGATACTAGCAGTTGGAGGGGGATCAATAAAGACAAAAGACAGCGGATCTCCAAGACCCATGCTCTTCATCTGCAGGAACAAAGAGGCATGACTAAAGTTAGAATCTCACTTTGTGGAAAACTGAAGAAAATTAAAAGACAAACTGCAGCTTGTTACCACCTGGAGAATGAGGGAGTCCAGAGCCACTCTGTGGATTTCAGGGACAGGATAAGGTGCGAAGGCGTCGTAGTCCGACTCGGCGTAGAGGCGGTAACACACTCCAGGACCTGTGCGACCAGCTCGACCTTTCCTCTGCTCGGAGCTGGCTCGGCTGATCCAGAACTCCTGCAGACGTTGCATCTTGGCCTTCGGGTCAAAACTCATTTCCTTCACCTTTCCTATAAAAGAAACAAACGGCAAAACAATTCCTATTTATGGTTGCTGGTCTACCATTACAGATTCCTCATTATTATTTGAACTTTTGAGATCATATCAAGGTTTAAAATGAAGATGTATGATGTTAAACCAAGCTTGGCTGCACAAATTTAAGTTTGCAAACGATCTACAACTAAAAATGTTCTTCGAGTTTCATACCTGAATCAACAACAAAGCGCACTCCATCTATCGTAACTGAAGTCTCAGCAATATTGGTAGAGATGATGCACTTTCTCACTCCAGGAGGAGCAATATCAAACACCTGGAGAACAAAATGATAACAGAGAATTAAGAGCTAATAAATCACAACAACATGTCAGATTTAAATATTGCAAACTAATCCAATCAATGGTGTCTGTGCCTTATCCTGCTGGACAAGCGAGAGGGTGCTGTGCAGCGGTAAAACTATCCAGCGACGCGTGTGCGTGGCGTAGACCTGACAGGCCTCCTGGACGGTGGAGATCTCGGCCACACCGCTGAGGAAGAGGAGCAGGTCGCCACGTTCCTCTGGGGGGTAACGCTGGTCGATGCCCTGCAGGATGCGCAGGTACGGCCTGGGATCCAGTTTCTCTGAACGGGAGGACTGCTCCTCGGGTGGAATCGGCTGGTAAATCACCTTAAAGTAGGGCAAGGAAAAATAAGCTAGGGACAGTTTTTAAAAGAAATTAACGCCCAAATCCTTAGAAAAAGCCCAAAGAAAAAAAACTCTAAAAACTGCATTTCTGGATTGTAATTTGCAGAATTGATGTTTTTCATAATTGAAAACCAACCACTTTGCTACCAATAATATACTAAATTCACATTTTAATTAATGAGAAACAGTAATTAAACACCAAAAAGTCTCTAATCCTTAAATATTTTACACTAATTGGTATTTTTTGTCCCTTTTGTATACATAAAAAGCAACTATCTGACCAGTAAGTACTGGTCCCCCTACCGACCCCCTACCGAACCACCCTTCTTTTTTTATTCTGTTGTTGAAATCAAGTGGCTGCATTTGTGACTTTCGGAAGTTTCTTTTGCATTAACGTTTTTTTCCACTAAAGTCCCAGGTGGTCAGGGTTTCTGCAGAAATCAGTCAGTCAAATGTAATGCTTTTTAATGCCATTGTAATGCTATACTGTAAATATTTTAATGCCGTGACCGTGAACTCAACAAATTACATGGGTTTGGTTTTTTGTAAAAGATGATTTTTATATGAAAACTGTCTCTTCATTTCACTATTTCTGAATCCGGAAACCACCCCTGACCACCCACAGGCTGAATTCCACGTTTTCTTGACATTTTTGCTGGAATTTGCATTTCCCCATTTCTCAGTTCTCCTCCACTTTCCAAACATACAGTTTTTGGAAATTGTACCCAACCAGCCGGAGCAATGCTTCTGCATGTTTATGCAGATGCACATATCTGATGAATCGCAGTCTATAATTATTATCAAATATTTTTCTTGAAAATGGCAAAACAACTTTTTAATACCACTGAGAATCACATTTATTATTTTTAATGCCATTTAAGGCCTTAATTTTCGCAAAATCAATTTAATGACTGTTAATGCTTTTTAATGCCCTGCAGAAACCCTGTTGTGGCTCAGTAATTGTTTTTCACACACATTCAGTACATGTCTTTTAGCACGCGTACCTCCAAATACAAAATCCTCTCTTTTCTAGTGACACGACCGTTTACATCTCGTTTACCGTTGCCCTCTGCTCACCTGAATAGGAAACAACCTGCCTGGAACCTGCAGCACAGGAGCGCTGCTGAAATAGTGGGAGAAGAGTTTGATGTTGATGGTGGCTGACATGAGGATGAGACGCAGGTCCGGGCGGTCGGCCAGCAGCGAGCGCAGGACGCCCAGGAGGAAGTCACAGTGGAGGTGTCTCTCGTGAACCTCGTCCACAATCACCACCTGGTACTGAGCCAGCGTCTTGTCCTGCTGGATCTGTCTGAGCAGCAGCCCCTCGGTCAGGAACAGCAGTTTGGTGGCTGTAGTCCGAGTGGTCTCGAAGCGAATCTGGTACCCCACCTGGAAACGAGGATGGCATTTTGTGAGCTCTGAGCCTTCTTCTTCTAGCTTCATTCCCTGGTTTTAGCTCTTTACATATTACTAGAGAGTAGGAAATGCGTTCACATTTCCTACTTGGTGTTTACTTGCTTTGTCCGACCAGCAGCTCAATGAGAAACATCTGTGCTGCTACTGAATGTTAAACATGTATTTTAAATTTGGAATTAACTGAAAACTAAAGCCAGCATCAGCTCCTATGGTGTGATATGCTGGGGCAGCATTATGAAGGCAGTCGATGCTAGCATACCCAACAAGCTCATCAGGAAAACTGGTTTGGTCTTGAGAGTTGAGCTGGAGTGTTTGGTGGATGCTGAGAAAAAAACACCTTCAACCTCAGACTGAGACCACCAAAGTGCAACACAGAACAAAATCGGTGCACTTTTCTACCAGTTGCTATCAAAATATACAGTTGAATTGCACCTGAACACTGAGCAATAATATCAGTATCATTTGAAATATTTTCTCTCAATATTATGTGCAATATTAATGTAAGTATTATGTGCGATTTGTCAATTTCCCTGTGTAATATTACATTATATTGTGCATTATTTTATTATTACTCACAAAATGTCAACCTTCCTGTGCAACATTTCATTATAATGTACAGTATTACTTTATTACATCATAGTTATTGCTAGTATTACTTCTCACTTTCATATTCTATTTATATTTTAAATTTACTGACCTTGACATATCATACTTCTATTTTACTGCAGTTCTTTTGGCATTACATTTGTTCTCAATTTATTATACCTTTATTCTGACCAATCAAGAAACACAAGAATTTCTTTTGAGGATAAAAAAAGTTCTGTGTGATCTCATCCATCAATGAGGAAAAACTGCAAGTGATTAATTTTTGGACATTTGACTAAATAGCTGGTGTCAATGACTGTGTACTTCTAGATGTGTTGGTTGAAGCTTTGGTTGGTGTTTCCACATCTCAAAGGTCACATTCTGTATCTGATGGTCCATGACAAACCTTTGAGCCGTACTGATTCAGACTCTCGAAGCTGACTCTCTTTGCCAGCGATATACAGGCGATCCTCCGAGGCTGAGTGCAGGCGATCTGGCTGAACCCAGCTGACAGAAGATACTGAGGAACCTGGGTGGACTTTCCACAGCCCGTGTCTCCAGCCACGACCACCACCGGGTGCCGCCTCACCAGCTCCACGATCCGGTCCCGGTACTGAAAGATGGGAAGGTTCTTCTGCTCCCGCCGCAGTTTGGCCAGTTTACCGAAACTCTGTCTCTGGCTGAAGTCCAGGAAGTGCAGCAGAGCCAGGCGGCAGTCTGAGACCTGCTGGGACCCTAGTCCGGAGGATCTCTGCCGGCTCCGGTGCTCTGACTTCCCCAAACGATCCTCGATGTCTCTGCTGCACACGGACACGTTGATCCGGTAGCGAGCATCGTAGTCTCTAGGTAGGCCAAGATCCACCTCTCCCGAACCGGACCTGCCTCGGTCTTCTCTGTCCTCTCCTCGGCTAGCTCCAAGACCAGTCATGTCCCTCTTGGTTTTGAACCTCTGGAAGCGGTCGAAGAAAGCCCAGAACTCCTTGTGCTCCGGGCTGCCGGCCTGGATGTAGTCCTGCTCACGGAAAAAGATCTCATCCAGCTGGGCTCGGCATTGAGGACTGTCCCAGTCCCAGCTCCGGCCGTCTCTCCTCCTGTCCGAATCCATATTTACCTCCTCAAACACCAAACTGGAGTCAATTTAATTCACTGCAAATAAATAAAATGAACATGTAGACGACTTTACACATGTAGCAGCTCAGCACACTTGTTATATTTACACTGAATGAACTACAGAGCAGCTAAAAGGTCCATTTTAAACCCCGACGTTTTATAATCTGTGTTTAAAATGGACATAACTGAAGTTCAAAATATCGTTGTAAACTGCTACAGCTGCACACCAGTTTTTTACGACTGCAAGAAAAAGAAATTAGCGAATGAAACCGAAGAAATTCACTGCAGCTGCTTCAAAGACGAGGGAACAATAATACGGCGGGACCGCTTCCGTTCCGTCCTTAAAAATCATCCGGTACTGATTTGTATTTGTGCCGGGATGGAACCAATGACGTATATATATAGCTATATATAGAGGACTTCATCCTCTCAAAACATGCGCAACACAAGCTTCTCAGGCCAGGGCTGTACCATCCCTCAATTTGGGGAAACCAGAAAAAAAGGTTATGTTCCTTAATTGTTAATGGTTGCTCATTATTTCAATTTAGTACTTTTCTTTTCTTGTCAATTTGTGTGGCGATGAAAATTATTCAGGATCGGTTTTTGGCTTTCATAGTGATTTGCAGCCATTCATTGTGATAATGTTTTCTTTCAGGTATTGGTGAAACAGAAACAAGTCTTTTGGGAATTTGCCATGTTAATTCTTTTATCAAATGTTTTAATAATGTTTTAATAATAATGGACCACTCCTGAACAGCTTTAGTTTGTCCTGCTAAGGGTGGCAGCTGGCATCAAGGACTGCTGTTGCCATGGAGACTGGGGGGTTGTTTGTCCTGCAGTGTTTAGGTGGTGGTACATGTCAAACATCCACGTGAACGTCAAGGTTTACAGCAGAACGTTGCATTAGAACAAGATGATGGATGTTGTTGTTTTCAGCTGTGGTCAAAATGTTGTGGCTGATGGGTGGATCTGTCTGCCTTTACTCTGACATCAGAGTTATACAAAAGTGTTGCATGTGTGCAGAGCAGAAGAGATTTACTTTGTTCTATGAAGTGTTTTGTTTTTAAAGGGAGAGCATTTTTTTATCCACCTGAATGAAGACCCGATCTTTCCCTTCAAAGGATAGTTAATAATTACTACAGCTTCCATAGTGGTCCCATCAGAGAAAATCATATCCATATACAGATTTTTATTAATTCCAGGGCTGGTTCAATAAAGATAATAATCAATAACTTCATCAGATAATTCTTTGTTGCAGCTGGAATTTTGCAGACTGAGAGATGGTTGAGAAGGTTTGCAGTTCTTGTTTTAGCAAAATATGTTATAATAGAAGATTTTTATTGTCATTGTACATGAAATTATCTGCAAACCAGCAAAGTGCATCAGTCTAAGGTATCTAAAAATAAAGAAAAGTGTTTCTAAAGCCAATAATAAACAGAATATTTTGAGGAAATATTCTAAAAAGGAAAGAAAAGCTCCATTCTCATTCCTCTCAGGATAAATTGTCATTAAAATTGACTTTAAATTTAACTTAAACATGAGATAAAAACATTTACTTTCATTACCAATGTTGCCCAGTTTTAATAAAGTTTATGCTACTTTTATTAAATGATGAAAGTGAATAAATTGTATTTGTGTGATCTGTGTTTGATTTCTGTCTTTTCTCCTGTCATCCAGATGTTCAGAGGGAGTTGATGCCTCATCTGGTCAAGCCGATTGGAAGGTCTTGAAGTTCTCTGAATGTAGATGGTCCTCTGACTGGATTTAAGGTTCAGATGCTCAGTAACAAACTCCACCAATGAGCAAACAGGGAAGTTTTAGGTCTATTAAATGTTGCTATGAAGGTATCACTGTTTGTCTTTGTGAATGCAATGTGCTCTTTAAATTGAACTTAGAAGTAAATCCTTCCATCTGAAAGGATTTAGTTGCATTAGTAACCTCATAACATTCTAATTTTTATTCTAGTCTTGATTGGAAATAGAATCTCTGTATTGATTGAGCGTTTGTTATGCTGAAGCAGTCACCAGTTTTTCTGGAGCGAATGAGAAAGAGTCTTACCACATCCTGACATGAGGAAAAAGACTGTATTGAAGATGACAATGAGAAAAACTAGCAAACAGCAGACGGCATGCATTCAAGGTGAGCTCTGAACATCTGATCTGGAACAGGAATTCAATAACGGCAGCATGAGCTTCATTTCAGTCTGTAGCTGCTGAATTCATGGATGGATCATCTGCCACTAGAGAGGAAGACCATCAAACTTCCACATCAGCTGATGGAGGTCCAAGAGTCTCACCAAACAACCTACAGAGTGAAGACCTCTAACCTGATTGGACGGCCTCCTATTCAGCCACATGTGTGAACAAATGCCTCCAAGTTGATTTGTTTTCTAAAATAAATCTAGTTTGAGTCCCAATCTATGCCTGTATGTTTGCTTCTTTACACCACTGTTTACAGTTTAGGCTGTTAGATTGTTCCAGATAAGACAAGTACAAGATACTTCAGAGCTGTTCTATCATGAGCCTGACAGGAAGAAGTCCAACAGTTACTGAATGTTCCTGTGGTCCCCTCAAGGCTACAGGAGGAGTCCTACGAGGACGAGCCGGTCCACCTGCTGCTGCGGTTCAAAACCGACACCGACCACATGGACTTCTACTGGACCACATGGAGGCCTTCAAACCGGACCAACAAGTTCACCAGCTTGTGGGTCTGAGGACGCCGCTGAGCCTCGGCCCGGCCGGCCGCCTCTCTGTGGGTGTTTGAGTGGTGAGAGGTTTGTGAATGCATGTGAACGTATCTGTGTTGAAACTGCACCTTTTGACTCAGTAATGCCAGTAAAAACCAAGAGCTCCTTTATTTGTGACTTCCACTAAAAAACTGATGAAAATAAGTTTGCCAGGGTTCTGACTGATAACAGATTGTTAAACTAGACGAGTCCTCAGTAGAGGGCAGAACCACGCCCAGATCAGTATCCCACATGTTTCACTGATTTGATGCAATACTTAGATTAAAACGTGTTCCTTTAATTTTTTTGAGCACTGTATTTATGATTGATATGAAAATCACATTAAAACATTTTACCATTAGAGTATGTGTCTTTCAAAGACTTGTTTTTTTCAGATCTGGATGTGCTCAAGCTCACAAGTAAGAGGAAGGCTGAACCTTAGTACCAAGGACTTAAAGTTTATATTACTGACATGCCTGACTATTAATATACATGTTCCAGTGATGATCATGATGCTGGATTCTTGAATTGTCTGTGGTGATGGGCAATAGAATGTAGACTAGCATTAGAATAAACTAATTGTAGATTTGTAGTTCTTCTGTGCTTGACTAACGTCTTTTTAGTATGTAGTATGTATGTTTATTCTATTAAATTCAGAAGTTCAGTGGGCACAATTCAGCCCTTGCAAGTTATCTAAAAAATGTGGACGTTATTTTTCCAACTCCAGTTGTAAACACCAGCATAAATATGCATACTATATATGCATAACAGGTAACGTTCAGATTTGTGACTACCAAAAATGGCCTAGTTTGAGAGTAAAATTGAGCATGATGCAGTGATGGCTAGAAGTTGGGACTTTGCATGGCTATAGTAAGAGGATAGATGAGTTTCTGTGCAAATTTGCAGATCTCTACCACCTGTGCTACATTGACTTCAGGGTCCTTGAAAATTAGGCACTTTTCATGGGGGGCAATGTTCAGCAGTCCATATCTCTCTCAACAATGTGCTTAGAGGGCTCCCCCTGTATAAGTTATAAGCCAGTCTGGTCTAGAGCAATACTAAATGGTGCTAAGACATTAATCTGTAAGATTTCTAGCATTTTTAACACCCTTAACCCTACTCGCGAGTGGTTTTTACAAATAATTTATACATTTTGGGCAAGCCCCCCTGCTCTGTAGAGACTTCTCCTGAGTGTGTGTGTTGTTTATAGGACATCACCAACATGAAGGGAGCTTGGAGAAAAAAATTTTCAAGTCTCTGTGATACCCAGAAGCAGAGATATAAGCATTTTAAAACCTAAAAATTCCAGGTGAGGATTGGGGGGAGGGCATTTAGGCCTAAATTATTAAAATTTGAAAATGCCATAACTCAAAAATTATTGGGAGTATAATCCTGTAATTTTGCACACAAAGCTTTTTTTTATCATGGTCTTTCACCACCAGCACCCACAGTAAAATTGAAGATGGTACTGCAACCACCTTCCTGAATATTTGGTGTTTTGGGATGGAATAAGCCAGCTTGAGAGCCGTAGAAGGTTTTAATCTTTGGGGCCGAGTGCCAGAAAACATTTAGAAACCATCATCAACAAAACACTCAAAGATTTGAACATCATTAAAGGGAAATTCAGCTTTTGCATGACATTGTCAAATTAAAGGACATTTATTTCCAACGTAAATGTGTGATATTCATCCTCTGGAGCTTCTCTTCACATTATCGTCCACCTGGACTGGTTTGGTCGGGAGCATGAGCAACAAACCTCTGAAAAACTGCACTTTAACATCAATGAATGACACTGAAGTTTAATCTCTGCATAAATGAGACTGAGTCTGGATGTGCTGCTCTGTCATTAACTCTTAAGTTTAGGGAAAGTTCAAACAAAAGAGGACAGTTCAGATAAGACTTGAGAATGAGCTTATTTTGAACAAACATCTCAGACTTTCTGAGCTTCAGCACCTCTAGCAAGATATTTTGACAGCAAGCAACTCAAGAGATCCAGAAGTTGGAGAGAGTTAGCTTTAGTTGAGCCAAAGAACATGTGGGACGCTAACCTAGCAAACATTTCAGACTTTTCTCTATGAATTCTGAGAAATAATTTCCTATTTAATGGCTGAGCTACACATCTGAACTCAGTCTCATTAAAACAGACTCCAATTCAGTGTCATCCATGCATATTAAAGTGCAGTTATCCAAAATGTTTGTTGCATGAGCTCCAACAAAACCTGTCCAGGTAGAAGGCTACTTTGACAAACGGGAAGTGGAAGATTCCAAGCATATTTATAGAAGGGGGAACCGGACTGTACTAAGTGTGGTCGAGTATAGAGGGGTGTTTTGTGGGTTTTTAAGGCTGATAATGATTATTAGTGAGACATTTGGAGGAGATATTCATTTGCAGTAAATGAAAGTATTTAAAATCTTGGAGTTAAACTTCGAAGAACAAAAACTTTCACAGAAAACTTTGTTGATACGTTTTTGTTTTGTTTACAGATGTTAAGTTTAAGGAGTTTTATTCGTGACGTATAACCAATCAAATCACTCCAGAAGACAGAGTGACCACAGCTAGATAAAGGTTCAGAGTCAAAGTAGCGCCATTTTTAAATGTATTTATTACCGTAAATCAGTAAAAAATCAAATACTGATAATCAGTAAATCAGTCAGCCCACAATTACTACAACTCTGCAATGTATGTCTCTTTCCTTTGACTTGTTATTTGTACAATATATGACGACATTCATTCATCCCAAATGCTAACTATGATGTTTTCTCAGAAACATACTATGCTGCTCTGTTTGTTCTGGCCCTGGGCCACTGCTCTCCTCCTCTGGTGTTTTCTGGATTGTACTCAGCTCCATGGCTTCGTCCACCCGGCCTACGCTGACTCGTCCCGCCTGACGTCTCTGGAGCTGAAGCTGGATTGCATCAGACCAAAGTACAGTCCAATCATGATGCCAGCTGCCTCTCAACAGGCTCCTTCATCAGGTGGCACTTCTTCTGAGGGGAAGCTGAGCTTCAGCAGAACTTTGGAGATGTGTTCCAGTGGTTGGTGGATGTGTGGGGAGATAGAGAGGGACCTTTGAATTGTTCAGGAAGGAAAACAGGGAACCCATTGGTAGTTTTAGTTTAGGGTGCTACTGTGGTGTGTTCTTGGATTTTAAGAGAAGAACAGGAAGAGATTTTTTTTCGTATTGATGATCTTTTACTTTGTTCCTGGTTGGAATGCCCATCAATGTCAACGTGAAGTTCACTTTTAGTTCAGTTTATTTCACCAACACCCATTACACACAGAGAATAATGAACTGCTGAAACAGATGGTCTGTCCTTCTGCAAGTAAAAGCTAAACAGGAAGTGGTTCATCGAGGATGTCATCCATTCAGTCAAAACAAAAGATATAGATGTATACACTAGAGGCTACAATAGAAATATTTTATTTAAAAACATCTGCTATAAAACACACATTTACACATTTAAGACCGATTAAATTGGATAAACTCTACTAAGATTGTGCCAGAAAGAAAAGAGGTCATACGAACATGTTTAACGTGACAGATAAAATGCTAATAAAACCAGTATTTCACTGTTTCGTACAAAGAGAAGAGCAGTTCACATCTGTTAAAAAGAAGTGGCAACCATAATGAGGAGGGCAATGCAAGTGAACAATCGCACCACTCATTTTCAGGGATTTCGGCTGGACTTAGACACCAATCCATAGGAGGTAAGACGGAAAGAGCTTTCTGTCATTTAGCTTTTTAATTTATAAAATACAAAACAACAAGGCACAGGGGTGAAAGATTCTTGAGACGGCTCCTAATAAAACACACAATGCCAGAGTACAAGGAGGCACATTTCATACATGTACATGTGTAACAATCACGCCTGGAGTCCATTTCCTGTGCAGCATATAACATTGTTCTCCATCACAACAAAACAAAACACACAAAAATAAAACATTTATTTACAAAATAAAACATTTCAGCAACCCCGTCATGAATTTTGAAAAAAGAATAAAAATCACAGTGGATCTAAAATGTGCTCTTCAAGCAGACAGTGCGTTTCTCCACTGGGAGGAGGACCGCTGGTCGTCAGTTCCTGATTAGGTTTATGTCTGTGGCCTCGTTGGACCATTTCTCAGCGGACTCCTAAACTCCTGTCTTTTGTGTGATCCAGGCACGGAATTTTGTGACCGTCGTGTAGATGCCTGGTTTGTTTCTGCGAGCGCAGCCGTCACCCCAGCTGACCACTCCTGCCAGGAACATACGACTGCCGGACGGGCTGGACAGAGGACCGCCGGAGTCTCCCTGAAAACAAATGCACAAGAACGTGTTAGAATAGAGGGCAGTGTTTGGCATTATTTATCATTTGCACTAATTTTCCTGTCTCTCTGCAGCTTTCTTCAATGTGTTTTACAGAATCGTGTCTGTCATTTGTCCATTTCTAATTAGAAATGCTTTTTTTTGGTCATGTTTTCAACTGAGCTGTAAGAAAAAAATCTACGAGCTAGCAGCTGTTCTGGTGTCATTCTGAACAAGCTAAACAATCTTATCAATGCAGTAGGATTGACAGCAGTTCAATTTCTACCTAATTTGCTAGTTAAAAAAAAAAAAAAAAAGATTTGGACGTAAAGATCTGGACACCTCTGGCAAATTACAGAGTTCGCTGATTTTTTAGGTAAAAATAATAAAAACCCATGCAACAAGACGTTAAAACAAAAGTTAAACCTTTGTTAATTTTAATTTCACAATAACACAACAATAACTCTAACACTACATAAAAAATTTTGTAGTTTTCAACAAATGAATTACCAACTATTATAACAATAAACAAATTGATTTAAATGAAGAAAAACAAGTCTAAATTTTGTGATTCCAGCTTCTTAACTGTAAATATTTTCTGGTTTCTTTCCTTATCTAAGAAAAACTGAACGTCTTAGAGTTATGGACAAAACATGCAGCTTGGACTTTGAGAAACACCAAATGACTAATCAAAAAAATAACCAAGAAATTAACTGACAATACAAATCGTTCCTAGTTACAGCCCTAATACTCAAATATCCTGTTTGGCAGCTGGCAAACAAGATTCTTATCTTGATGATCTTGAGATGTTTACAGCCGACTTGAACACGTAACATGTTTCAGATCTCTCCACAGATTTTCAAAAATGCATCACTTTAACAGCTTCAGCATCTGTTTCTTAAATTAGTTCATGGTGGATTCTGACGTCTGCTTTGCATTTCTGTCCTGTTGCCTCTTTTTAGTTTCCCTTTTGTGACAAAATGTAAAACAGTCACATCCAGAATGTGGAGATCTTTAGCTGAATCCTTGTGCAGCATATTTCCACCTCCATACTTCTCGGATGGAAGGTTTGTTGTCCTCAAATGTTACAAATGTTTTCCACAAACATACATTCGACGATTATGGTCAGAGAGCTCAGTTGAAATATCATCCAGCCACAGCACTTATCCGCTTGTCCAGATGCCTTTTTTTTTTTAAATTTCAGACTCTGACTTTCCAAATGCAGTGGCAGATCTGATATAAAAACTTCTCCATGTAGACTCTGTCAGTAATACAGGAGCTGTTTTGCATTTCCTTCCTGCCCCATTAATGGGCAATTTTGTAAGTTTTTAAAGTTTGTTGGCCTCTAAGATCTCATCTTACCTTCCACAGCTGCTCTTAAGTGCATGTTTCTTTAATGACATTCAGACTTTGGACTATGTGTATTTACTTATTTTTATTTCAAAGATTAATGCCAAATTTACACAGGAGTGGCCAGTTGCTTGTGCTCTTGATCTTAGAACATCCTTGTTTTTCAGACTGAAGAAAGAAAGAAAGAAAGAAAGAAAGAAAGAAAGAAAGAAAGATTATTTAGATTAATTACCTGACAAGCATCGACTCCTCCAGTCAGCACTCCGGCGCACAACATCCGAGACGTGAGTTGTCCTCCCATTAACGAGTCACACGTCTTCCAGTTGATGATTCGGACCTGAGCCTTCTGGAGAACGCTCGCTGCAAATCCTGAACGACAAACACAAACACAGTGGAGATCAGCGTCACATTTATCTGTAGGTCTACATGTCACGTCATCAAGTTGGACTCAAATGGAGCTTTAAGTGGCATCAAAACTATTTAATTAGTGGCAGGTCCAGTGAAAAGTTGTTCAGTGTGTATTAGCAACAAAACCACAAAGCGACCACCAAAGCCAGCTATGATCACTTTAAAACTTCAGTTCAAATACTGTGTCATCTACGATCTACAGTTGTGCCAGGAAATTCATCAAATCTAAGAATAAAATTTTCACATTTCATCAAAATCACATCTGATTTTCACATTCGCTGTAAGCAAACTGCTTTCTCAAACATAATACTGTTAAAAAACATTAGATTTTGTACTCGTCTACATAACTGAGACACCATGACTGACCCAGCTGTGATCAATAAAAAAAATCCCTGTTTAGTTGATTTTATAAACTTTCTAAATGTGGTGAAACTAATTATGCGCACTAAACTCTTTCTAATTAAGCCTCTAAATGCCCTAAAAGTTCCAGTTTGTTTGAAAAGTATGTTATCTTTCAAAAAAGTCAAAATGACACCATTTATCAGAGTGAGAAAATACAAAAACAGGCAGATTTATCCATTTTTCAGGTCCTTAACACCTCATCTGTGATGTGTTGCTAATTCTAAGATTCAATCATTATTATTAACATTTTATTCCACATGCCTAGGACTTTAAAATTTGGCTATTTTCTCTGAATAGATTCTGCGAAAAACTAAAATTCTGCACCTCTCAGTTGAACTGTGGAGCTCTTAGTGACTCAGCTGTAACCAACAGTCATGTAACCAAAATTGAGACACTTTTCAGCTGAACTTCAAGCTGTTTACTCAGAGCAGAGAGGAGACAAGCAAAGCAACAAATAAAAATAGAAAAGTTAGTAAAATAACATGTAAATAGTACGTAGAGGGGCCACCACTGGAAACACTGCTCTGCTATTGGAAATATGTTGTAGCTGCATGTTGATTCCAGATATTTTTAATTATGTAAAAGAAATAATCATAGAAATAATCATAAAAATAATTACACTATTGTTTTTTGTGCCATTATAAATGTGTCAAACTGCACAGACAATATTCTTAAATTCTCTCTACTTCTAGCAATGGCTGTGCTGTTTCCATTCGGATAACCCTGAATAAATCGGAGTAAAACAAAGTCAAACAATTAATAAATAAACTAATTACAGTGCACTGAAAGTGTAACCTATAGTCTGTCTTTGCTTGTTGTATTTTAATTAATTTCTGCTAATATCTAGACTTAATATTCAAACTCAAACCATGGGCTCAGCATTTCTTTAAAAAATAATTTAAAAAGCAAGTTACTTAACCCTTTAAGCTTCAGTCAATTCCAGCCGTTTTCAGTACAAAAAAATCGCTAATATTCTATTTTTAAATTAAAAAAATTACGAAAAATACGGGGAATATTGGACGCGCAACGCGAGGTGCATTTCCTTGAAAACGACCGATTCGTGGATTTTATACCGACTTCAGGACATGTTTTGGATAAAATAGTTTACTGGCTTGTGTCATCTGGATGTAAAAGGTTGGATTATGGCCGTTTTTTGTGGAATCTTTTTTTCTGTGTGTAATAATGAACCCGGAAATGTGAGTCGCGCTGTGTGCGTTGAAGCCGTGTATAGAGAACGGATGGATGAATATTCGTTTTTGTCGGACAAATGTGTTTTTCTCACCCGCTGTGGTAATCACATCTGAAAGTGGTTTATACCGGCGGATTCATGAGAATCTAAGCTTTCCAACGGTGTATAGTGTTTGTATAATCGCGTTTGCAGCCGTCGGACATTCTTGAAATTCCTATGCAAATTAGTAGGTGTACCGCCGGCGGTACACCTACGACGCACTGAAGCGTAAAGGGTTAACTTACTGCTTTTCTAATATTTATATATATATATATATATATATATATATATATATGTATACACATATTAAAAATCATTCTTTTGTTATTGCATAGAAACAGCAGAACGGAGCAGCTTAGTCTCTATAATTATCTTTACTTCATTAATTAACAAAAAACCCCAAAAACGAGTCAAAAGAAAAGCTGGTTGTCTGTAATTGCTCGTTCCTTATGGGTTTTACATCTCAGTCTATTTCGTCCAGACCTGATAAAACTTTTCTTTTTGCACAAAAATGTCAACTTTTCCATCATGGATAATGTCGATCCATTGCTCAGTGACGGGTGGTTCTACATTTAACCATTTTGGCCTCAGCTTTGATTAAAGATCCTTTCAGTTTTACACACGTGGACAAAATTGTTGGTACCCCTCAGTTAAAGAAGGAAAAACCCACAATTCTCACTGAAATCACTTGAAACTCACAAAAGTAACAATAAATAAAAATTTATTGAAAATTAAATAATCAAAAACAGCCATTACTTTTGAATTGTTGATTAACATAATTATTTAAAAAAACAAACTAATGAAACGGGCCTGGACAAAAATGATGGTACCTCTATAAAAGATTGAAAACTATTTGACCAGAGTGACATGATTAACTCAGGTGTGTCATTTAATTGACATCACAGGTGTTTCCAAACTCATAATCAGTCAGTCTGCCTATTTAAAGGGAGACAAGTAGTCACCCTGCTGTTTGGTGAAAAGGTGTGTACCACACTGAACACGGACAACAGAAAGCGAAGGAGAGAATTGTCCCAGGACATCCGAAAAAAAATGATAGACAAACATCTTAAAGGTAAAGGCTATAAGACCATCTCTAAACAGCTTGAAGTTCCTGTGACAACAGTGGCTCATATTATTCAGAAGTTCAAGACCCACGGGACAGTAGCCAACCTCCCTGGACGTGGCCGCAAGAGGAAAATTGATGACAAATTGAAGAGACGGATCGTTGGAATTGTATCCAAAGAGCCCAGAGCAACCTCCAAAGAAATTAAAGGTGAACTCCAAGGCCAAGGTACATCAGTGTCAGATCGCACCATTCGTCGTTGTTTGAGCCAAAGTGGACTTCACGGGAGACGACCAAGGAGGACACCACTGCTGAAAAAACTCATAAAAAAGCGAGACTGGAATTTGCAAAATGCATGTTGACAAGCCACAAAGCTTCTGGGAGAATGTCCTTTGGACAGATGAGACCAAACTGGAGCTTTTTGGTAAGGCACATCAACTCTATGTTCATAGACTCAAAAACCAAGCATACGAAGAAAAGAACACTGTCCCTACGGTGAAACATGGAGGAGGCTCAGTAATGTTTTGGGGCTGCTTTGCTGCATCTGGCACAGGGTGTCTTGAAAGTGTGCAAGGTACGATGAAATCTGAAGACTATCAAGGCATTCTGGAGAGAAATGTGCTGCCTAGTGTCAGAAAGCTTGGTCTCAGTCGCAGGTCATGGGTCTTCCAACAGGACAACGATCCAAAACACACAGCCAAAAACACCCAAGAATGGCTGAGAGAAAAGCGTTGGACTATTCTAAAGTGGCCTTCTATGAGCCCAGATCTGAATCCCATTGAACATATGTGGAAGGAGCTGAAACATGCCATTTGGAGAAGACACCCATCAAACCTGAGACAACTGGAGCTGTTTGCTCATGAGGAGTGGGCCAAAATACCTGTTGACAGCTGCAGAACGCTCATTGACAAATACAGAAATCGTTTAATTGCAGTGATTGCCTCAAAAGGTTGTGCAACAAAATATTAAGTTATGGGTACCATCATTTTTGTCCAGCCCTATTTCATTAGTTTGTTTTTTTTAAATAATTATGTTAATCAACAATTCAAAAGTGATGGCTGATTTTGATTATTTAATTTTCAATAAATTTTTATTTATTGTTACTTTTGTGAGTTTCAAGTGATTTCAGTGAGAATTGTGGGTTTTTCCTTCTTTAACTGAGGGGTACCAACAATTTTGTCCACGTGTGTAGTCGCTAGAAGTGAGACAGTCTCCTGTTTTCACTCACCTCCCTCTCGAGTGGCGCCCCACCCGGTGACCCATACAGTGTTTCCAGGGGGGAAGCTGTGCTGCGCGGCCGGCAGGCAGATGGGCTTGATGTAGTCGGAGTAGGTGACGGGACTGTCCAGCTCCATGAGGGCGATGTCGTTGTCGAACGTGAAGTCGTTGTAGTTCGGGTGGGGGATGACCTGCTTCACGTTCCTCTTGACGACGTGACTTCCGAGCTTCTTTTGGGTGTGAAGACCCAGATAAGCTTCCCAGGTGCTCGGCTGCGAGTATCTGAGGAAACACACGACAAAACACAACACAAAGTTTATTCTGAGTCTAGAATTAACAGCCACACTGAGTAGCACAAGGATTATATTAGTAACTGAAGGTTAAAAAGGAGTTATTAAAGGTTACGATTATTGTCCGACTCTAAAGTTCAAATCCATAAATATGAACCTACAATAAAATGCACTATGTTAAATATAAAGACCTAAAATAATAGGATCTTATTTATGACACCTTTAATTTTTGTTACTGTATTAGCAAAGAAAACATGATCTGAAACCTGCACTGAGGACCTGGAAGGGTTTCATGTTTCATTTTTAAATTATTCACGCACACGTGCAAGTATCGTGTTGTGAGTAAAAACAGAGGCTTCATGTTACACATGACGAGTTACCAAACTACTGAACTGTTTTTCAGCAGCTTCATGTTTCTTTTATTAGAGAACAACACCAGCAGGTTCTGCACCACGTGTCTAAACACTACATTTAACTGTATTTAACATTGTTCAAGGCTTTGAGGACAAAGCAAAGGATAAAACATTTGAGGTGCGTGCTTGTTCAGAATTTGGAGTGTACTGTTTTTTATCTAAGTATTACTTTAAAATAATTTGAAAAGCATTAACTCTTGAACTCCTAAAAGGAAGGCGTGTTAAAAGAAGAAAAAAAACATAATTAAACTTGAAAAAGAGAAAGAATCGGTTCATATTTAACTTTCAGACGGGACTTGAACTAATCACCTGCAATACATTGTGTCAGTATTTCACTGAAATCACTTTACTCTGTTTAAAAAAAAAAAATCACCAAAAATAGACTGTAGAAAGTAAAACATTTTGAGCTTCTCAACACAACCGTGAAGCTTTCAGTGACTTAGATGACTTAGAACAGTCATGTGACAAAAATTCAGGCAGTTTTCAGCTGACGTGCAGGCAGTGTTTAACACAGAACAGAAAGGAGACATGTATGGACACTAAACTATCTATAGCATGTAGAGTCACAACTTTTTACCCGAGTACTAATTACATCTGTGGGCACTTAGGAAAATGTTAAATAATTCTAATTATATGATTTTCTATTTTTTGTAAAATAAAGAAACTCAACTTTTCATTTTTCTTTCTTTTTTGATTTTTGGCATTCAAACAATATCACACTGCAAAAAGTGCAGATCATTTTAGTCCTCATGCCTCATTTAAAAAACTGATTTTAATATTAATTTAAAAAGATTCTGTAAAAAACAAAAAATTCTGCACTCTTTGATGCAACCGTGAAGCCATTAGTGACTAACAGCTACGTGACAAAAATTCTGAGATTTCTGATAAACTGAGCTGAGGTGAGTGTTTATTCAGAGTGAACAAGTATGGAAACAAATTACAAACATCTATATTAAGTAGAGGAGGTAAAAAAAAATTCCAGTGTCCTGTGAAAATATTATACATGTGGATTTCGTGTTTTTTTTCTCTCAAATTCTGCAAAAGAAGAAGTCAAAATAATTCAAACTTTGTTACTCATTTTTATGTTTTAGGGCTTTACAACTGTGTTATTTTGCAATACAAAATAATATTTCTGAGTTCTCTATCCTTCTAGCCATAACTGTGCTGTTTCCATAGAGGTGCAGGACTTCATAATGTAGTAATAAAGGAAAATATGAAAAGAACAAAATCATCCAGAAACTGCTTGGGGTTCAGAGGATTAAACTACATTGATAGAGCAAGTAGAGAATTAACAGAAACGCTGCTGGTGTCCCTCTCTATAATGATAAAGGAAGGTGGAGGAATTAAAATAAATCCAGGTGCAGAAACAGAAAACAGGATACAAAAGTAAAAAGCTTCTATTTTAGGGGACTAGAGACATAAACAAACGTGTCAGCTTGTGCCTTCTTCAGTGCTCATTTATGCCTTTTTTATGTCTCTATCCCACTCTAATAGGAATTCACGTTTGAAACCCACATTAACAAAGGACTGTAATATGATTCTACTGCTGCACTCATTTCCATTCATTTGGAAAAGAACATCTGCTAAATACACGATATAAAAGGATCTCAGGAAATCATCTGAGTTAGACTTGGATATTTTGAGTAAATATGATCATTATGACGACAAAAAGACAAAACAGTGAGAATAGCAGGGGAAAAAAAGGAGTTTCTACCTCGTTCTGCCGTCGTCCTGCACGCAGTGGGCAGCGGTGACGATCCATTTGGGACTGATGACGGTCGCTCCACACACGTGGCCGAAGTTCTTAACGTGGAGGCTGACCTGCCAGGGAAACTCTCCTTCCAGCACGTCCTGACCGCCCACGATACGCGACGACTTGAACATGCTCCTCCCGCAGTCTGCAGTAAACAATGAAAGAGTCACAGGTTTGGCTTGTCGCTGCTTGTTTTAGTGCCTGAAGCGGGTGGAAGTTCACAGCTGTTTCAGATCGAGATAATGACTACTTTTTCCAATCTGATCCTAGCTTTCCGTTTGTGACGTACCGCAGTTTTCCTCGTCCGATCCGTCCTCGCAGTCCTGCACGCCGTCACACTCCGGGTTCACTTTACTGATGCATTTGTTGTTCTTACATCTGAACGTGAGGTCAGTGCAGCTCACACCAGAGCCTGAGGACGGAGGAGGAGAATAATTATTACATTTAAAGCAGCAAAACCTGCATGAATCGCTGCAGCATGGAGAAAAAAAAAAAAAGACTGATTTCAACATTAAATATGAGGTTGCAAGAACAAAATACTGTTTAATGTGGTTTAATTGAGGAGAAAAAGCTACATTTTGATGAGAAAAGAATTGTTTTTGGACTTCTTGTTGGCTAAATAACTACAACAACCACATATTTCATATTTTTGCCATAACAATGTTGCGCTGCCCTTTCAGACACGTTAGGATTCATTTAGAGTCATGTTTGTGTTCAAATCATGAATTTAAGTCAATTTACATCATTGTTTGAAGCTCTATACCATATATCTCGGCCAAAGCTGCTACATGCATTTTCGTTAAACTCAGCTGCTACCATTTTTCCTTCCTGTTATGAACTAAAACTGATTAAGGCTGAAAAGATCAACCAAAGCAATAAATGTATCACATAATTTAAAAAAATAAAATGTCTAATAGAAGGTAAAAGGCTTGAAGGAGCCTCAGATTTGGTGGATTTTTGCTGCATTTTTTACCACAAGTCACCACCTTCCTTTCTTTTTGCACATTGTGACTTCCTAATTAATTTCTAGAAAATAAATTATACCCTCTAAACTGCTTGCAACAGCTTGCAGCAATTTCAATTTAGCCTTCAGATGGAGTTGCTAAACTCTACTGGCAACTTATTCTGCTTGCTTTGAGAGAAATCTGAATATTTCAAGCTGAAATAATTTGTGCAGTTTAGCAGAAATCCAGTCTTACTTCCTCCACAGTCGAGCTCATCTGATTGATCCTCACAGTCGACCCTGCCGTCGCACTTCTTCTTCCCGGGAATACATTTGCCATTCTTACACGTGAACTCTGCAGATCCACACCTACCTGAAGAAGAAAAAAAAACAGGTTAGAGAAGCAAACATGATAAAGTATCATCATCATTGGCCTATCCCGTCATAGACGACGATGGAGTCGACGACTTCTTCGCACGCCGCTCTTCGCAAAAGGAGATGTAACGGTTAGATGCTATGTGGGTCCCATGTTTGATGATTTGCCTCCAAATGTCTCAGTCTGAGGCAGCAGCTTCCCAGGTGTGTGTTGGGATGTTGAAGGCAACAAGGTCACGTTTGAGAACATCCCTGTATCGCAGCTTTGGTCTTCCTTGTGGGCGAGGAGCAAGTGCCAGTTCCCCATACATGATCTGGCTGGGAAGACGGTCTTTATCCATGCGGTGTACATGGCCTGCCCAGCGTAGTCGACTGACACAGATGATGGTGTACATGTCCACACTGCCAGTCATCGTGAGTACATCTGTGTTTGGTACCCGGTCCTTCCATGATATGCCAAGGATGAAACGGAGGCATCTGAAATGGAAGGCATTCAGGCGGTGTTCTTGCTTGCGGTAGGTAGTCCAAGTTTCACTACCATAAAGAAGAACGCTGAGGACACAGGCTTCGTAAACTGCTTGCAACAGCTTGCAGCAATTTCAATTTAGCCTTCAGATGGAGTTGCTAAACTCTACTGGCAACTTATTCTGCTTGCTTTGAGAGAAATCTGAATATTTCAAGCTGAAATAATTTGTGCAGTTTAGCAGAAATCCAGTCTTACTTCCTCCACAGTTGAGCTCATCTGATTGATCCTCACAGTCGACCCTGCCGTCGCACTTCTTCTTCGCGGGAATACATTTGTCATTCTTACACGTGAACTCTTCAGATCCACACCCACCTGAAGAAGAAAAAAAAAAACAGGTTAGAGAAGCAAACATGATAAAGTAAATGCAGCAAAATTCATCAGAGTTAACGAGCCTCACAGTTCATCTCGTCTGTTCGGTCTCCGCAGTCGTCCACGCCGTCACACAGCCAGAACCGCGGCTTACACAATCCATTCTTACAGTTGATATCTTTATCCCTGCACTCTGGAGGGAAAATAGTTTTTAAAAGTCTGATTATTACAGGTCTAACTCCTTGTAAAGAAAAGAACAGTGATTTAAAAAGTGGTTAAATCTCTGAACTCCAAGCAGTGGGCAATTTTTAGAAAGTCCTGCATCTCTATGGAAACAGAAAAACCATGACTAGAAGTAGAGAGAACTCAGAAATATCTTTTGTACAGTAAAACACAGACATACTGCTATAAATCACAAAAAAGGACACCAAAAGTTGAATTTCTATACTGATGTTTTTTCAAAAAAATTGCAAAAACGTAGAATAATATTTTTCTGAGTGCTGACAGGTGCTGCCAATGCTGGAAAAAAACGGTGACTATACATTCCACTAATATTTTACTATTTATTTTAATAAATTATTATTAATATTTACCTATTTTTATCTTGTTTCTGTACTTGCTTCCTATCTGCGTCTGCTCTGAGGAAACACTAACTGCAGTTCAGCCCAATTCAGCTGAAAAGGCTCACAATTTTGGAATATTGATATATATATATATATTAAAATTTCTTTAAATGTTTATGTTACAAAACTTACAAAAAATAATGGAATGGAATCAATGTGTACAACACTTATGAAGTGTTATCACTGAAAGTATTATTAGTATAAATATAGTATGAACATTGGCTTCATGACATTACAGATATTCAACTATTGACATTTTAAATATGTTTCTATACTTGTAAAGACAGCCTGCAGTTCCGTTAAAAAAATCCCAGTATTTTGGATTATTTGTATAATTTTGTGAATTTCTTTGAATACTTATGTTACCATGAAAGTGCTACCAATACTGGATAAAATTGTGTTTACTTAGTGTTTATTTACATCTTTAATTTGCTTCCATACCTGTAAACACAGCTTGCAGTCCAGCTGAAAAATCCCTGAATTTTTGACAGAAAACTGCTGGTCACATCTGAATCATAAATGGCTTCGTTTATGTGCTGAGAAATGCAGATTTTTTTTGTTTTTTATCAAATATAGCCAGTACAAATGGCTTATTTTTGACAAATGATTTTATGCGAAGACTTTGCAATGTTTCCGGCCAGAAAAACACATTCTAGATGTGCAGTTCAAGGACAGTTGGGAAATTAAAAATGTAATTATTCATTGTATTTTTTCAGTTTCTAGCTCTGATAAATGCGGCAATTTGGGCTGTTTTTAAAAGATAACATTCCTTTAAACCCTGATGTGGATTTTTGGAGTTCAGAGGGTTAAAAATAAAAGTCTGAGTTTGATGTAAATAAATATTACTTACTGCAGTTCAGCTCATCAGACATGTCTCCACAGTCATTCCAGCCGTCACACTTGAGCTCATTTTTAATGCAGCGCTGATTCCTGCACTGGAACTGCTTTGGGCAAGCTGTAGGTGACAACGGAATTAGCATGACAAACACATTTCTGATGTTTGGAAATAATCAGAAAGAACCTGAGTCTCTCACGGTCTTTGACGTCGATGGCCTCAAACTGAGCATCGAACCCGCGGTCCACGTAGGAGGCGTCGGAGTAGAACATCACGTTCATTTTGTTGTCGTTGCTGGTTACTGTCACTGTTCCGTCGGGTTGTTCTCCACAAAACCTGAGGATGAGATATACAAGCTTACATCGGCTCTGCTCGGTGATCTCTGTCTGTGTTTCTTTATTGAAATGAGCAAACATGAACTCACTTCTTTCCGTTGACTTCCACGTAATCTTTGCGACAGTCCTTTCTGTTTTCCTGCCCGGGCTCGGACAGGAGGAACTTTTTGAACGTCACCTTCACCACCTTACCAGCAGGAACCTTAATGTTTAAAAGAGACAGGTTACAACTACATGAGAACCATCAGAGAGCAGAAATATGCCTGAAATGTGTTTGATTAGGAGCTGACATCTCACCTGGATCGACCACTGACACGACGTTAAGGGAGGAAAGTAATTTGGGAAGTTTGGAGAAGTGAAGGTGCCATTTTCGCCCATCAGCTGGCCACCGCATGTCATCC
Organism: Acanthochromis polyacanthus; assembly: GCF_021347895.1. Classification (NCBI taxonomy): domain Eukaryota; kingdom Metazoa; phylum Chordata; class Actinopteri; family Pomacentridae; genus Acanthochromis; species Acanthochromis polyacanthus. The sequence continues at coordinate 26,576,017 of NC_067125.1, forward strand.
CTGTTCAAAAATGAAAAATTATATATGTTTAAAATACATGATATCTTTAAAAAAAATCAGCAAAATTAAAGCACTTATCAAAGGCAAAAACTGTAAAGACTGAAAGAAATGTCAGGTTTTAACTTTACAATGCACAAATCTTAGCTTTTAACGGAAATATTGAATCAAAAAACTTGCGGTTTAGTTGTAATGAATTTTTAAATGACATGTAGAATACTTGTAGTTTAAAGAGTCATTACAACTTAACCGTTTGCTCTAACTAGATTCTACAAAAACCTAAAAATTCTGTGCTCTTCTGCTAAATTAAAAAGCCATTCGTGACTCAGTTGAGACAAACAATTAAATTACAAAAATTCTGAGATTTTTCAGCTGGAATGCAGGAAAGCGTTTACACAGAGCAGATATGTATGGCTATTTCATGAAAATCATTTTTTTCCCTGATGCCTCATTTAAAAATTAGAAAATTTCTTTAAAAAGATTTAGTAAAACATAAAAAATTCTGCACTCCTCAACACAACTGTGAAGCCATTAGTGACTCAGCTGCAACCAACAGTTATGTGAAAAAAATTCTAGGATTTCTGGATAAACTGAGCTTAATTGAGTGTTTAATATGGAAACAAATTTAAAATGTCTATAGCAAGCAGAGGCTCAATTTTCTCCAGTGTTGGTAACATCTGTGAAAATATTGTGTATGTGGATTATATTTTTTTTCTGAAATTCTGCAAAATAAGGAATAAAATTAATTCAACTTTAGTTTTAAATTTTTTTTTTCTGTTTTAGTGCTTTATAATTGCAAAAAAAAAAAAACATTTCTGAGTTCTCTCTACTTCTAGTGACGGTTGTTCTGTTTCCATAGAGGTTCAGGACTTTATATTGAAGCAAAAAAATAAATCTGAACATTATTTCCTACCTTTACTTCCCCGCCGGACTTGTGAAACTTTAGCTCGAAATCCGGGGTAGTTCTGTTTTTCGTTCGTGGCCATCGTCACCAGCATGACGTTGCCAGACGACAGGAAGGTGAGCGGTTCGCTGGGGGAGTAACATCCACACAACCTGGAGAAAACAGACGACAGAAACTCACTTTATCCACTGTTTAATGACTTGTATAACAGGATGACATTTCTGAACAAACTGTATATTCAGCAGCCTTTCTCATGTCGCTGATGTGATGCAGTTTTATTTATTTAACTTGCATCTTTACAAAAACAATTTTGAGCAAGATCGAGTTTTCCTTATTGAATCAAGAATAAAAATAGTGACTGAATCTAATTTTTAACTTTGTCCCACACAAAAAACATCATACTTTACTGATCAACTCCCCTCATCATGTGCTGTCAATTTTAGCCACATGTGTGCAAAACTTTTAGACAGAAAATAATAAAATTTTCAGATTTTTTGGAGTGAAAACAACTAAATATAACCCCTGCAGCAAAATGACCTAAAAAGGAGCTTTACTTCAAATGTCAATCCACTTTTACCTTTCATTTTATACCTTAAAAAAACAATAAAATTAGCACATTTGAGCATCCTGCTAAACCCATACTTAATAAAGAAAGGCTCACTTTTTAATGTCTTACTTTAGTGTTTGGCGGTTGTATTTCCTGATTTTCACTGAGTGATTTATGTCTTTAGGGCAAGAATGCCACTAATAACTTCATTAAACATGCATGAAAGCTTTCTGGCGACTTGTTCTCATGTTTTCAGCTCAGCCACCTCCAGGTTTGGATTAAGTGCTTTCATTCTGGATCAGGTTTAATCCAGACAGTGTTGCTCAACTGCAGCTCTACATATCAGAATCACAGCATCTGACCAGCAGAGGGCCTTACATGCAAGACGAATCCAAATCTGGATCATGCACAGAGCTCTGAACCGATGCTTCAAACTCACTCTTCCATGACTCGGTCCTCGATGGCCACTAGAGAGTCGTAGATCTTCACAAAGTCGCTCATGCAGTTCTCCTCCAGGTTCATGGAGTCGAAGTCGAGCTTGATGACGTATTCGGGGTCGGCCCTCAGCTGCCACTGGATGAAGGTGCTGGGGTCATACGGACTGTTGGGGAACCCAGGGGACTGGATCTGACCGATGTGGTTGGTCCTTGTGTGCTCTGCAAACCTGAGGTACTCTAAGACAGAAACAGCGACGTTCAGTGGAATTTAGCATCACCGTCACACATGTTGGCAGACACAAACTGCTGACAAATTAAAGGAAAAACCTGCAGAAAGTGTGTCATTAAGCTGCTGGACCTTCATGTGCTCCATTTAATGCAGTTACACCATACTATCCACTTACAATTATGGGCATTTTTTCAATTTTATAAATGTGGTGAAATTAAAAAAGCTAACTAAATTCTTTCTCATTAACCCTCTGAGCTCCAAAATCTGCCAGCAGGTTCAAAAGCCTTGTTATCTTTAAATAATGGCAAAATTACAACAACTATCTGAGCTAGAAACTGCAAAAACAAGCAGAATCGTCCAATTATCAACTTCTAAAAGTCTTTACCTACTCGTCCGTGATGCGATGATATTGGAAAACGCAACCAAATGTGAGCTCAAAATCAGTTTATTCCACAATATAATTTTACTCTGCATGCCTCATTAAAAAATTGGCCATTTGAAGTGAATAGATTCTACAAAAAACGAAAAATTTTGTGGTCCTCAATGCAACTGTGAAGATATAAATGACTCCACAGCAACCAGCTGTTATATGGCAGAAATTCATGGACTTTTCCACTAAACCGCAGGCTGGCGTTGAAATCCATAGTACGTAGATACATTTTGCAGTTAAAATTGAATTCAGAGTGAGTAAAAATGTGACAGGAGCAAAAACAAAAAAAAGGCCCAGAAACTGCTTGGAGCTGGAGGGCAACACATAAAATACTAGACTGCACAGTTATCATGCCACTTAGGAGACTATTTTCTGAAGAATATATTAAAATTTCTACATTTTTGAGTAGAAATATGAATTCCAAACAAGCAAACTGAGCACTTACTGTTGAACGATGTTGAAAACAAGCGAACATCGAGTGCTGCGAGATGAAACAGAGACGTGGTGAAAATGAGGACGAGCAAAAGAAATGCTCACAAATGCTCAAAATCTGATTAAAGCAAAACCAAACAGCATGACTGAGATTCAACGGCCTCTACCTGAAGACACGACGTCTGCAAACACCAGAGCGTTTCCGGTCCTCGTCGGGGATCGCTGCTGTTTGTCCACCAGCTTGTCCATCGTAGACATGATTTTGTCGACGGCTGCTTCCTGTCCGGCGGGAACGTTGAACTCAGACAGGTAGTAGGCGATGACGCTGCCTTCACTGGGAGCAAAGAAAAAAGGAAAAAACAGCATAAAACACAACGTCACTGTGTTGAGAACAAGTTCAGACAAATACATGTGGGGTTTAAAGAATTTATTGGTTTTACAATTTACTGCTTTGTTTTAATAAAGCAGCTCCAGTAATTTAGGTGTTTCGGAAGTTTATTTTTTGTATTTTTTATGTAATAATTAATCCTTAAGTTGATTTTTTTGACATTGCATCCTGATACAACAAAGTCACATAACTTTTAGGGCATCAAAATAAACAAAAAAAATGTTTAAAACACATTTTAACAACAGGAAATTTTAATCTAGCAGTACAATGCGTTTTGAATGGTTGTGCTATTAGATCCAGGATACATCCACACCAAAAACAATCTCTCATGCTTTGCAGAAGTAATAATTAAACATTGAATTGTTTTTATGTTTAACACTCTAAACTGGCAGCTACAAAAATGGTCTTAGTATGCTGATTATCTTATTTTTCTACTTCAAATGTGTCTTTAGCATTTACATTTCATCCTCATACAACAAAATGAACTAAAATTCTGCAAAACTTTTCGGGCACAGAAAAAGAAAATGTTTCTATTTTAACAACAGTGAGACAATTTAGTAGTAAAATGTGTTTTAAATGTTTGTGCTGTTGGATCTAAATTGCCTTCCACATCAAAAACACCAACCTGTTCTTGGTAGAAATAAGAAAAAAAGGGAAATTTAAAAACTGTAAACTGTCAACTGTAAAAAACAGTCTTCGACGTCTAAAGCAGCTACAATAATTTAAGTTTTAATAGCTTTTGTGTGATTTTTATTTATCAAATCATCTTTGTGTTGATTATCTGATATATTCTATCCTTATACAACAAATGTTGCTGAATCACATAATTTTTACGGCATAAATACAAATAAAAACACTGGTATTCAAAATCTTGCTGTTTTAAATGCATGAATGGAATTTGGCAATAAAATGTGTTTTAAATGTTCGTGCTATTGGATCTAATGTACAGCCACATCAAAAACAGCCTCAGTCGACTAAAGCAGCTACAATAATTTAAGTTTTTAATAACTTTTGTGCTTGATTTTTATTATTACTGCCTTTATATTCTACCCTGATAAAACAAGATGAACTGGAATGGTAAAAGTGAACACTTGCATTCAAAATCTTCCTATTTTAACAACAGAAAGTCAAATTTAGCAGTAAAATGGGTTTTAAATGTTTGTGCTATTGAGGTATTCAAACCAGAAACAACCACTCGTCTTTGCTAAAAGTAACAATAAAAAGGAATAAAAAGCTCTGATTTCACTGCTTTACCTGAAAGCCTGAATAGTAGAACCGACATAGTATTTGGCCAGCTGTGGACTTTTGGAATAGACGCCTTTAAGCTGAAAGAGACGAGAGAAAAATCACAGCAGGACATGAGAGAAGCTGCTTGAAAACACAGAAAAAAACAAACGTCGGAGGAAACCTGAGCTGCTGACTCACCTGAGCAGTGATCTGCTTGGCCAGAGCCTTGAACTCGGAGCTGTTGGTGTTCTCATAGGCGTCGTTGAACACCTGGTTGGTGATCCGCATGGAGCCGCTGTACATCCTCTTCACCCGGATATCTTTACGGACTTTAGGAATCACACAGACAAAACTGAATTTACTGCATCACAGTTCAGTTTACTTGATTTTCTGTTCTGTAAACTGGTACCGCTGTGGTTTTTCATCTCATTTTGCCTTTTTCAACTTATTTTTGTCACTTTTTATAAATGACTATTCCAGCTGGAAAAGGCTGATTTTGGAATATCTCCATAGGGGTACAGAGGAACATTTCCAGCAACCATCACTCCTGTGTTCTAATGCTACATTGAGTTAGCTAATGGTGTTGAAAGGCTCATTGATGATTAGAAAACCCTTGTGCAGTTATGTTAGCACAAGAATAAAAGTGTGAGTTTTCATGGAAAACATGAAATTGTCTGGGTGAGCCCAAACTTTAGAACGGTAGTGGACATATCCACAGAGTGCTTGTCTGTGACCACTAAAAGAGACTTAGTAGAGCATTCTGTAATTTATCTAATGCATCTACCTCATTGCCAGTTTGCACCTGTGTACATTGTTCGTCCTTATTTGCACTAATATGTTACTAAGCTGTAGATTTTTATTTTATTTTCATTCCACTTTTTATTCTTATTATCTTACGTGTACTACACTTGTATATACATTTATCCCCATTTGTTTTATTTATGTTCGATGTCTTTCATTTCTACTCTCTCTCTTACATTATTGTTGCACTGCCTGCTCCACATTCCTTTATATTTGCCCCCTGGGGACAAATAAAGTTCTCTGAATCTTCTACACCATTGCTTTCTTTTTGTTTTGCCTTTGTGACATTACTTCATATTTATTTATTCACTGAGCATGTGCTATGTTGTGAACATAACTGAGCTACTTACAGTGGAAATGCCAGACCAGCAGTCCGGTCATTAGTGACACAACAGCAGCAAAGATCACCACACCGATCACTGCCCCGACTTTTCCCGGACCTTTCTTCTTCTCGAGCTTTTTGTTGTCCGACGCCGGCAGGAACTGGACTGAAGTGTCCCAGTCTTTATCCTGGAAGATGAAAATATAAATAAAAAAAGAGTGAAATACATAAAACTGAAGGCCTGACTCGAGCTGAGGCCACAACTTCCAACTAAAGAGGATGACAGCATCTGAGGACACAACTGCTCCTTTATTGACAAAGTTAATTTTGTTTGTGTTTTTCAGAAGGAGATTAAAAGTTTCTGTCTGCAGATAATCAGCTGGAGCTAAGAGGCGGCGGGCTGCAGGTAGATACTTGTGCGTTTCAGGAATGTCGAAGCCTGCGGTGACCTACAAACGCGGGAAGTGTGCGACATTCTTCTGAAACGTGACATAATGCCGAATCCTGTGGGAATCTGCTCAAAATTAACTGCAGAAAATGTCATTAAAGATCTGCTCGTAAAAGAACAGAAGTTTCAGTGTCTCGTAGCGATCTGGAAGGAAACTTTAGTCATGAGTCACGTCCCTGTGGTTACCTGTGAGAGGAGGGGGAGGAAGGACAAAGGTTTCACCCTGTAAAATCCAGTCAAACCTGCTGGGAGCAGAAAAAAAACCACCAACACACACAACAAGTTTCTATGAGGCAGCGAAGGGTGGCATTTAGGAACTTCACTGCTCTACAAAGCTTTCAGAAATATTAACTTTGCACGAGGAAAACATCACCTGTAACTTTTACAGCATGAGATGCTTTGTTAACCAAATGTCTTTCTGCTTGTTTAACCCAGATACTGAATGACAACACTGAACCACACTTTACTCACAAGTGCACATGAAGATGCACCATTTTTACATTTGTCATATCAAAATTATTATTTTCAGAGCTTATGTGATAAAAACATGTCCAAAATTTCTAAAGGGTAAATTTTGAATATCTCTTTGTATTGATGAAGGAATCAGAAAATATCAACAACAGCCTGAAACAAATTAATTACCTAATGTTTTAAGGAATAAAATGTCGTATAAATCTTCATAATAAATCACTGAAGTGTAGATTTCGGGCTCAGAGATTGGGAAAAATACTTGCTTGTTTTGTAAAATTACAAACAATTTTTATTGAAAACCACTGTTTGCTGCTAAAAAATATATTTTTCTGCCAATCTGTCATTCTTTGTTTATGTAAAATAGACACAATGTAATACATAAACACCTAAATGGGTATTTATTTCCACTTGTCTTAAAGAAGACACTCTATTTAAGTAAAATCTTCTTTTTTTTTTTACCTCTCTGTCTTGCTTTTAAATGTTTTTTAAAGCACCAATTTAGATGAACTGATAATGAAAAAACATGAGCTTAAGCATAACTGCTGGTGCACAACAGATGCTCCTTTCAGTTTTTCTGGGTTTATTACAAGCATTTGCTGCCTGAGATGTTTCTAAAATAAAAAATGACAGTCTAAATTATGACAGAAAGAAAACATGTCTACTTATTAACAACACAAAGTTTTCTCTGCAGCAAATAATCCAAATAATATTCACTTTTTGTGAAGCCAAGAAGTGAAGAAATTTTTCTACATGGTTTAATCAGCATTTTAAAGATAAAAAATCTATTATACAGGCTTATTTACTGGTTATTCTTGAACTGTAAAGATAATATTCTCAAAAGTGACATTACGTTTTCACCAAAAAATACACAGAAAAACAACTTTCCTCCTCACATCTGCTCGGTTATGCAACTGGAGGTCAAATCTTCTGAGGCTGAAGGGCGATTTTCTTTGACAAAACGCCTCGTTTTTATCCCCACACTGGGATGCTGTGGCGTAATTTCTACTGAATGTTACTTGTACATAAGAGAAGGAAGGGAACAAGTTGCAACAAGGTGGAGGGAACTGGAGGAATTCAGACGTCAGTATGTTTTCTGCGGAGCTACGTTTATGTTTTCATGTCAGACATCCACATTAGAAAAGATTCTGAAGCATTATTTTACATTTTCTGCAAGTAAAAGGGAAGAAAATCAACTTTGAATTAAAAAAAATCAGTGAATCTCTACCCATCCTGTCACTCCATTTAACATGTCTGGATGCAGATAACAAATCCTGGAAACTGCAGCCTCAAAAACAGGCACGAGGGTGTAAAAGTTTAGCCGAAAAGTGCCAAAATCAGCTTCTAATCTGAACACAACCAGACGCTTGGCAGAGAAATGAGTGCTGGATTTCTGCTTCACTTGTTTGTCTTTGGGCAAAGCAGAGTGATGGTGATAAGAGGAACAAAGCAGATACCGAGGCTGCAGACAGACACAAACCTGTCAGCAGTCACTTGAACGTATGTGTGGAATGAAAACTCAGAACACCTGTCTCACTCTGTGTGTGTGTGTGTGTGTGTGTGTGTGTGTGTGTGTGTGTGTGTGTGTGTGCTCATTCACCTGTAACACTTTCTAACCCACATTTACGCAACGATGTCAGAAACATTTAACCAGAATAAAATCCTCCATCTCACCTGCTTTGGGGCGTATCTGAGTCCACTGTTCATGTAATCCATCAGGAATCCGGGTTAAAGATAAAATACAACCACCTGATCCACTTCCCCTCTCCTGGTTAATTTCCCTGAACGCACCACAGGATCCTTCCGAGGTGAAGTTGCAGGCCGGAGGTGCGTCCTTGTCACAATAAATAAATCAAAAATCCACCTGCGAGCGATAAAAAAGAAACTCTTCGGAAAGAAAAAGTCTTTTAAAAAAAAGCCGAGATGCTCACAAATGCCTCCTGACCGGAATGCGTGTGACTCCGACGGAGGGAGAAGCAGAAACGCAGGACTAGAACGTCTTTTTCCGGGAGGTTCGGGTTTCTGAGGGCGAGGCTCCGCCCACCTGCGCACCTGTGAGCTTCCTGTTTACCCGCACAGGTGAGAGCAGCAGCAGAATGTTGGATTCTGGGTAAAACCACCCATTTACACCAACTTACTTCTTATTCTGCTCACACTTTTTAGCAGAATTAAAATAGAAAAAGTGGTTTTATCTAGCCCAGTGTTGGTTCCATGACAGTTTCATGTGCAATATTTTTAGTATCAGTCATGTGACGTCAGGGACCTGAACTAAGATGACTCATCTGTGTTGACTCAACTCCATGTTTTTTATGCTATCTGTGTAATGAGCCATAAGTTTCATGTTGACAAAACTCGGTCTTCCCCAAAACACATGAAGTGGCGATTAAACGAATCAACATTTCCGTTTTGTATATTGTGTCTCAATCCACTGAAGACAGGTGAACTATAACTATGTGGGACTATTTATTCTGCACAAAAAACAGGACAATCTGTACAAACATCCCTAAAAAGTGTAATTAAATTGTTATTTAATCAACACACATGCCTTACATAATGTAGAGTGGAAAAATCCTAATTAGAAATTTAGTATTTTTTTCAATAAAAGCCACGTTTTCTAATGAAATTTCTAAACACAGGCACTAATGCATCTAAAACAAATCAGAATATTGTGAAAAAACTGAAAAATTGAATGTATTCTAGACTCATCAGATCAAGCATGTCAAGCCTTTTTTGTTTTATTTGTGAAGCTGGACAATTCTAGATTATAAATCTTTATGTGATCACTTTTAGGAAACCTTGAGACACTGGATTTTAGGTTTTAAGCCATAATCATCAAAATAAAAACAAAAAAAGGCTTGAAATATTTCACACTAAGTGTAATGAATATCAACTATATGAAAGTTTACCAGATTATTAAATGAAATAAATGTAGTGATGAAATACCTTTCTCATGACATTCTACGTTTGTAAGTTACCCAAGTATTTACTGGTTATTACATTAAATATGTTTTGATTCTTAACTCTCAACTGCACAAAACACCTCAGGATTGAGAAGACAGTAAGGAGGATATTTTTGTATGAAACTCCCCTGTTGCTTACTTATACCAGAAAAACTTTCATTTGTATAGGAGGTTTTCTGAAATTTTATGGCTGAATGTGCAAATGTGATGTTATCCAGCTAGAAATGCACTAATTTACATTAACTTGCAGAGCATACCTCTGAAAATTTAATAAAGACAGGTCCAAAACTTCTTGTTACGAAGGTTTTTACAGTGTAGTTTTTGAATATCTCTTTTTATTACTCGAAAAATTAAACAATACTGTGAATGAGTTTGAGCAGAAACTCACTTGCTTTGTAAAGTTACACACATTTTAATTGAAACTCCTATTTACTAGTAAACAAAAAAAAATCAAAATCACCAGATGTCACAGTGAAACTTGCCCTGTTAGAAATAGAAAATGACTATTTTAATAGTTATTAAAAATCATTTTCTTTTCTAAGGAAGTGAACTTTCTAAAATACATATTCCAGTGGATCTCACAAAATTAGAATAGTGTGAAAAAAATCCACTCATTGCATGAAAAGTGAAAAATATTACAAGCTTTTTAGACTTACACTTAGACAGACTTTATTAATCTTAAATTTTTATGGTTTTAATTAAAATTATTTCCTATAGCTTATGACAGCATGAAAAAAATAAACAAAAAATATTTTTGTGATGTGTTTTCGAAATCAAATATTCTATAAATTAGGCTGAGGATGATTTTCAACAAACTCCTCTGTAAAAAACAAAACAAACTTCCAGACATTGGTGGAAATCTAAATGGAAAGTTAAAGTTTGTTGTGACTAAGTACGGCAGACGTGGAAATTTCCGTCTTAGAGTTTGACAAAACAAACAAAAAAAACACGTTTAGTGAAACTACATTAATTTTTAATGGACCACTAAATATATATTTTTTAAATACGCTATTTTCAGGTACAAAAAAATGTAACTAGCACATCACAATGAAACTTCCCATCTTGATTAGTCACTAGAAGTCAATTCTCTTTCCTTATTACAAGTTTTATTATTTTTGATGATTAAATAAAATATTCTCAGTCATTATTCTGTCAATTTTCATTAATGTATGATAGACCAAATAAAATATAATAAACACCTTTCCAGTCATGGAGGCTTTATCTATTTTTGTTCTCTCCTCATTCTATTTTTTCCTTAGATTCTAAGGAGTATTTCCTCTTAACTGGGAATAAAATAATTGTCCGTTGAAGCCCTATTATATACTATTAATGGCAACTTAATAATTAATAATAAAGGTAAAAATATCCATCCATCCATTAAAAAACCGACACATCCATCTGTAAGTTGTGAGTTTATTGATGTGTATCCCCCTTGTAACCATAAATCTGTTTCCACTGGTGTCAATCAAATGTTTTAAATCACTAATATGTATATTATATTAGTTCCCCTCCCACAATCAAGCAGGCAGTTACAAGATCGAAGCTGTTTGGGTGCATAGTGAGACAGTCACATACAGAGATACTGTCACAGGAAGAGAAAAAAATAGAAAACAAGAAAACAAACTTAAAAATATATATCATATCATTTCATATAAGAACAATGCACACCACAGGTAATCCTCTGGAAAAAAGCCATGATTGCAACATCAACTATACAGGCATACAAAGACGATACTAAGATAGAGAGAGAGAGAGAAAAGGGGGATTCTAGGACTCAGTTTACTTGTTTGTGTCGTTCTCTACCTGTAAAAATACACAAGTTTTGCTAATTTTTTATGCAGAAACCAGCTCTCCAAGCCTTGTCTTTCTGTGTGTCTCTGTCTGCCTGCACAGCCCTCCAGCTGCAAAGTGTCTTCGGGTGGCTTTGATCCAGGGCCGGCTCGAGGTTTTCTGTCCAAATCCGCATGGAAAATTTGTCACAGTTCCCAGCAATCCCAGGAATAGTTTCATTACTGACCAAAATTACCTGTTCCGATCTTCAAATGCGGCATATTTGGGTTTCTAGTGACCTCAGAATCGGCTCTTAATTCGTGCCTCCGGGCCGGCCCTGCTTTGCTACATCTGCACTCTCTGACCAGCTAAAAAAAAAGCAGCTGTAACGTGTGTGTGTGTGCATCATCCCATGTTAATTTACTGCTACGTTTCTTTTTGCTGCAGGTAATTTGTGCAAAAAAAATATCAACAAACCCCCCCCCCAAAAAAAAAAAACACACTTCAACGACCGTCGAAGCCTCAAGGGAACCTGCCAGATACATAGCATGGAAAGAAAAGCTTCCACGATACATTCAACTATGTAACACACGTCAATAGGTATTATTTAATCTACTGGTTTTATACAGCTTCCCTACTGATAAAAAGGTTGTGTTTGTGTGTGTGTGTAACAGGGGATATAGCATCACATTCACTTATTGAGGGTTCAGAGTAGGTTTTCGTGTGTCGTGTTTGAGCTGGGAGGGCCTGTGCACATCTGTCCGACAGCTAAAGAACCCCAAACCAACAATCTTCCCTGGCAAAAAAAGGTGGAATAAAAACATCTACTCTTATATATATATATTTAAATCGTATATGTATATTTTGTCTGTTATCATAACAAAGAACAGAAAGTAAATAAGTCAGGATTTCGTTGTTTGTTTGTTTTTTTCCTTTTTTGCCTCATTTGTCGTTTCACTGAACATTTGTTTGTTTTTTAATCGGTACAAAGAACCTTCATATACAAGCAATCTATTGAGAGGAGAAATTAAAACACCAATTTTCTTTTTGAGAAAACCATCAGCATTAAATATGACACTCGCGTGATGGGAAACAAAAAGTGTAGTGTCAAGGGAAATTCAAAATTTCGTTTGATTTGCTTTCCAAAAAAAAACATACAAAAAAAACCCAATAAAAGTCTGAAGAAATGTTATACATCTTGATCTGAGATAGCTGTATTGATAATTACAGATAAATCTGCAGAATCACATTTTTCCATGAATGCAAATTGGCAGATACATCACCTTCTCAAAAGAAACATGATCAAAAAGAGCTCTATAGTACAATAGTAGCAGTAGTAGAAGTAGTAGCATTATTTAAGGATTGTTTCGAACAAACCAGTAAATGGAGTTTTGGATGTATGCAAATGATTCTTTTTTTTCTTTAACAATAGCATCATGTGTTATTGGTCAGTAGTATGTTCCCCTTCGGTCTGACTCCACAGCGCCCCCTCCCTGTAGGCTCCGGTTAGATCTGCATCTGCTCCAGGTATTTGTAGGTGGGGTTCTCGTAGCCGTGGTTCTGCATCTTGTTCAGGTGTCGTTCTTCTGGTGTCAGCATCGGGTCGACCTGCGAAAATGAAGAATAAAAAGTGATCTCGGCCGCTTGTTTCGTACGCAAACGCTACAGAGACCAGGCTCTAACTTGCTTTGCATTTACTTATGCTGGCTATTTACATATTATGATTTAAAATAAATCTGACACTTCTAATGAGGGGTGCAGCAGTTAATAATAGATTTGATGGATTTTGTTTATTTATTGCTCTTCTTAGTGCTAATTTTATTTATTGATTTCTATATTTATTCATTTATTTACATATTTTTTATTCATTCTATTGAATGTGTAGTTTGTCATTTCACTTTTATTTATCTTTAATTTTGTCATTTTTGACTTCTACTTTGCCCGTCACCGATCTGTATTGTAATAATACATATTTTATTTTTTTATTTCATTTATTCCTTTTTATGCTTTTTTACAGATTAATTTTATCCTATTTTATTTTTATATTTTAACATATTTTATTTGATCCTATTTATTTAATCTTATTTTAATGATTTTATCATATTTTAATTCATTTTATTTGATCTGGTGAAATCCTCATTGAATGTGTTATTTGTTTAGAATAACATTTCCTCAGTTCTTCAATCTCTGTTTTTTAGTCCTTCATTAGTAACATGACGTTGGGAGTTTGTATAATTTATAGTATTTTCTTATTATTCTCTTGTTCTGATTTTATGAATTTTGACTTTTATTTTTACCCTTCACCTACCTATCTAATTATATTTTAATATTATATATTTGATTAATTTATTTTACTTCATTTTTATGTTAGCTTATTTTATTTCATTTATTTTATTTTTGTCTTATTTTATTTTTATTTTGTTCTATTTTATTTAATTGAATTTTTATCAATTTTATTTTATTTTATTTTATTTCATCTAGTGTTTCCTCATTGCATGTGTCATTTACGATAGCGAGTCTTTCATTTATAACATGATGTTTGGGCTTATTTGTATGATTTTATTGCTCTTTTATTCCTTTCGTCTGTAAAGCACGTAGTGTTGCATTTCATTCGTATGAAAAGTGCTTCATAAAAATAAAGTCTGATTGATTAATTTGGTAAGAAAACAGGTGTTGGTGGTTTAAAGCCTCTCCTCTAAATAACAGGTGGTTTATCTAAGACAATTTTAATGTTTAATAGCTTAGGTACTATCCAGAATTAAAATTACAGATATCAACAAAATCATTTTGACTTTTGACACTGAATGTTTAATCTATAACTTCATTCTGACTAGTCAAAACAATAAATTCTATCCAGATTTTTAACATAGAGAGGTAGATATTTGTTATTCCAGCACACAGTCTCTCCGCAGCAGAATGGCCATCGTGAAACAATCAAGTATGACTAAATTTGAAATGAATACGGGCAGATAAAAAGTAGAATTATAGATCAGTAAAGAGTCCCAGAGAGTTGATGAGGTTTGAGAAATGTTGACCAACTTTTCCTGAAGGAAGCTAGTGGACATTTTAGGAGACAAAATCACCTTGTTGGTCTTTTCTTTAAAACTATTTCCGACAAATGGTGGACTTCATCCAGCAACCACCAGAGTGTTTTAGTTTTTCTCTTGTAATCTGAACAAAGCTCCATTTTAAGGCTTTTTATAGTCACTGGTCAAAGGAGTGTCCAAGTTCTGGTCACTCTGATCTTTGTCCTCAACAAACACACCCGATCAGGGAGTGGATTAAGTTAAATATTTATCAGCAGTTGAACAGCTCAAAGATTTTTTCTGCACTTTAACCCTTCAAGTCAAACAGGAAATGCTGTGAAATAGGAAGAGTTAAAAGCAAAGAGTGTGTGGAGATTGAAAGCTTCATTCTTTAGAAACTTGAGGTTGAAATTTACTAGAAAGAGTGGTAAAATGACCACCAAAATAATCACCAGAATATACGGCTACAGATGAAGTTCCACACTATGTCAGAGAATGTTGCTGGTTGTGTTGCTGATTGTGTTGCAGGTTGTCTTAGTGTTGCTGGTTGTGTTGCTGGTTTATATCTGAAACTAAAACAAAAACTACTCCTAGTTCAGCCTCAGATATCCACAATGTGAGTTCTAAATGTCTATACTGAGAACCTCCATACACATGAATGAGGACAAGTGACTTAATTTGTCTTTGAAAAATGAAATGTGGAGCTCTGAAATGTTCTTTTTGACCAGAATATATGGAGTCACACATATCTGCGCTATGTGTCCAGCCGATCTATTAAATGTTCCAGCAGTTTGCCGTCGGCGTCTCACCTCCACGATGCCGTGGCTGATGGTGCCGTATTGCCTTTTCCTCAGCAGCACCAGGCTGATCACGATCACCGTTGCTATGGCCACCGCGATCACCAGCAGGCCAATCAGAGCGCTGCTGCCGAAGCTGAAGTCCTCTCCTAGGGGCCGGTAGGACTCCTGACGGGGGGTAAAGAGCAGTGAGGAGACGACACACGCAGACACAGCTGACCAACGAACGACACAATAAAGCTGTTTATGCTGTAATAACCAAGACATTGTACACTTGGGATAGTTTGCCTTGACTGCCTTATTGTTACGCTGAATAAACACTCAGATTGTTAAAGCTCCCGTACAGTCATCTGAACATGGACGTAAAGTTTTAAAGGAAATTCCAGCATTTGTCACCATTTTATTCTCATATTCCTAACTTCTATCATCACCACTGATCATGACATCATTAATATTAACATGTTTTTGCTTAACTATCACCTTTTTAACTTTATTTTCCACTTTTACAGTGGTTGAAAGTACATATGCTCAAGTAATGTTTTGAGATACTTGTATTTTACTCAAGTAATTCTATTTTAAGCTGCTTTTCCCACAACATTTCAGAGGGAAATGTTGTGATTTCTACTCCTCTACTTTAATCTGACAGCTTCACACACTGGATAATAAGACAAGCTTAAAAATACAACGTACTGTTAAAGACTAATCCAGCAGTTTCCAACATTTTGATACTTTTTCAGAAGCAGTGTGTAGCCGGGTTCACATTTCAGATGTCTGTGAGTTGGTAACAGCTCCATCGATTATGGATTTTCCCTCTAAGCTTCTCACGATTTAATTTCAGTAACAAATGATTCAATATCTTTCAGATTAGAGAAAAAATCCAAAATTTATCAACCGATTTGTGCATCAGAACTTAGTTTTTCCTGTCTTTTCTCCCAGTAATTGCATTCGGAGCCCTCAGATTCATCTCCTTTCTCTGTACATAAAACTGGATATGAAGTAGTTGAAACTGCAGCAGCTACAACATTAACATGCTGCCGACGCACTGAGGCTTCACCATTAATATGTAACGACACCAGTTATAATAACACATCAGTCAGAGGGACCAAATCAGGACTTTTTAGCTCTATCCTTGACATTTTACTGCTATGTACTCTCTTACATTGCTGTGTCTGTACTTTTACTTCAGTCCAGTGCCAGAACACTTCTACCCTCGTACTTCACTAACTTCTACTTAATCTGCATTAAGAGTGAGCCTCACACTATTGTAAACAGACCAATTCAGAGCTGGATCCAACACTCTGTGCAGTTCGTTTTTAATAACTACAAAGATTCCCACGACTCTGCTATCAGTGTTTACTCAAAGAGAGCTGCTCACAATAATCGCTATTAATGTGAGATTCTTCAGGAAAGTTTTGTAAGCACTTCTTCCCCCAATCGATGCGGAGTGATCAATAGTTCTCGCTGGAATCTGTATTTTTCCAAATCTCAGCAGCAGAGGTGCTGAGTAAATTGTTATCATGATCAATACCAATAATGGGAAGATATGAGATTAGCACGGCGGCTGACTCATACGAGAATTTCCTTTTAAAGCATAAACAAGAGCAACAACTCATTTAGACGACTGTAATTAGATTCTTCTGCTCGTTTTCTTTGTAAAAAAAAAAAAAATCACTTTTACAGATTAACCTTCCCTCGCAGAAGCTTTGGAATGCGGGAAATAAATTAACTGGAGGAGATTTGACTCTTAATTCTCATGTTATGTTACAAAGGCAGAGAATCGGGGATGACATCATTTTGGCAGAGGATCCGTATGACATGATTGGCTCGTGAACAGTGTGAACACTCTCATGCAACGTGTCCTTGTGGAGGATTGTGTAATATCTAGCCAATTGGGTGTAAATACACGCAACCACGGTCACCTACACCCGTCTTCACAATGTAATCTGGCACATATGACGCAAACTAATCATATGTGGACGGCCATTGGAGACTTTCTGTTTTCTCATCACTGGCTCATTCTCGCACACAAACTGAGCGCGCTCAGTTTGTGTGGCGTCACATTCGTCGTATGGATCGAGATTTCCAACGTGTACATTCACATACATTCACATAACAAATCATGCACCCATGCAGAAAATAGATTCGCCTGAACAGAAAACTTTTAAAAAACCAAGAGAGAGAGGGGGGATTAGGGGTCTGTTCCGACGTGGTGGTTTTCTTTTCTTGTTTTTTTTTTTTTACTCTCTGTTAAAAATTTTTTTGCACAATTATCAGCTGCAGAACTGGTGTCTTTGCACACACTCCCACTCTCCCTCCTTCTTTCAATCTTCTCCCCACTACTGTTGATGACTACAGTTCCCCAGAGAGCCCTGTGGAGGGCGCCGCTATACTCACCAGCTCATCATCATGCATAACGCTGACTCTCTCTGCACTGTAAACCACTTCTTTAACATCCAGTGACTCATCAATCACCTGTCAACACAGACAGGGGAGCCCAGGTTACACTCGCCACAATGTGTGTGTGTGCGATTGAATGTGTGTGTGATAGAAAGATTTATATATATGAGAAAGGAAAAGCAAGAGAGAGAGAGAGGCGAGAAGGTGTGAATGTGCAGCGAAGTAAACTGTAAGGATTATCTGTGTTTGGGTGATGATACACTTGGAGCTGTCTTGGAAGGAGAGAGGGAGGGGGGGTTTGCAAGCATCAACAACAGACTTTTCTTCTCGGCACACAGTTAACAAGTCTTTCAAAACAGACTGTCAGCCTCTCATTACTGAGAGCTCTAATCTGGAGCACTGTGAGTGGAAGTGGTGTGTTCAGGAGGCAGAAACAAAAAAAAAAGAAAAACAAAAAACAATCTGCAGTTTGTCGAGACAGAGCAGTCCAGAGTCTCACCAGACAAATGTCTCAGGTGCTATTTTTAAAACCTCAGATTGCTCCATCTTAGAGAAACCAGCATAAAGAGAAAACATGCATCGAAAATAAAAAAGAAAACTTGCATGATTCACACACAAACACTGAGCTCGGTGTTGGATTAGCAGGCGAGGCACGGCACACATTCAGCAGCCAAACATCAGCGTAAAATCCATGAAGAGGGCTGGTGTGTGTGTTTGTTTAAAGGAAAGTAACATGCGATGACTGCTGAACAAAGCGTGGAGTTGATCTGAATGAGGGTCAGCCAGCAGAAGCCAAACATAGACACGCAAATAGCCCAGTGTGAGATAGCTGTAACTATGACAACATAGTTACTGGAATAATCTGTCTCATTAGAAGCTGAACTTAAGAGAGCTATGTGAAAGCGCTGCGTGCACTCATTAATTTCAATCATCAGCTCAATTGCCTCGAACCGAGGTCGCGGCGATGGAATTAAACTGTCGGTATCTTTGTCCAATTCTTTCCCCTGCCTTCTGCTTTAACAACGCTGCTCTCAGTTCACGTGTTGGGCAAAGTCAGAGACACGAAAGCTTCGAGGCGCAGACAGAAGCCGAGGACGGAGCTCTTACCACGTTTTCGCTGATCTTGGGTTTGCTGTTGATGATCCTCTCCTCCGCGCCGATCAGACCGTCCAACCCGGACATGGCGGAGCCTGCGGGAGGTGAAGAAGCGGCTGTCAATAACGGCAGATTAGCGAAAACAAACACGCAAACAGACAAACAAACGAACGGGGATGGTGGTATTGGTGGTGGACAGCTGCACACAGACATCCAGCCCTTCTCCTCACGACTGTTGCACCGCTGACTGGTGACAACAAAGCCCTTTCTTCCATTCAGCACAGCGTGAGCACTGTGAGCATCCACAAAGGCCCTCTCAAAGCGCTGTTTTGCATAAAGCTGAGGTTTCTCTGTAAACACACAGCTCCATGCATCCACTCACTAAATGACTTTACAATTATGACAATCCTGGTGTTTTTGTATCTCTCACTCATCTCATATCACTGTGCGTCTTCTTATACAATCTTTAAAAAACATGCACAACAGACTGATCTCTTATCGCTCCGAACCCCAGGCAGTTTCTAAGCTTTTTTTCCCTTTGCTACTGTCACATTTTTACTGAATGTGGGTTCTTTTGTCCCCTGCAATATATAGTCCTGCATCTCTATGGAAACAGCACAAACATGGCCAGAAATAGAGAGAACTCCGAAATGTCTCCGGTGCAGTATGACACATACAAAGCATCAGGAAAGTAAAAGTTAAAGTCGGATTTCTTTAGTAAAATAATTGAAAATCCTGGAGTCAACGTGTAAACTATTTTTCCCACAGGTGTTGCAGATACTGGAAAAATGGTACCTCTACATGCTAAAATTATCTATTTACATTATTGTTTTCCTATCTCTCTGCTCTGTGTAAACACCACCTGCAGTTCAACCAAAAAGTCTCAGATTTTTGTCACATTACTGTAAGTTGCACTTGAGTCACTGATATCTTTTCAGATGTGTAGAGGAGAGCAAAATTTTTAGTTTTTGAAGGAATCTGGCTAATGCGTGAGATGAATTTTTGGCAAATTTTTAAATGAGACATATAGAATAAAGCCATTTTGATGAATTATTGTCATTTTGAGCTTCGATTTGGTGATTTTTTTTCCTGCAGAACAGCACATCGCAAAGATTTTTTCTAATTTTTTGCAATTTGTGGCTCTGACAAATGCAGTAAATTTGTTGATTTTCTCATGCCTTTCACAATTGTAGGCATGTTTTGGTGTTTAGAGGGTTGAAACATTTACTTACACCATGAAATACTGTAGAGGAAAGAGGGCAAACGTGGCAGCGAGGGCACCGTTCACCATCAGCTTATTACCCTCTGCTGCTGCACGTCAGTCAGTGCCAGACACTTCAGATTAACACAATAGTCTTTGGATTAAGTGAGGAACAATGACGTGCGTTTACGAGCCTCCCTCAGCAGAAGGGACGTCAGAGATGCAGGTTTTCAGATGGCGCTGCAGTCTGCACACAGTGGCACAGCCAGCCGTGATAACAATGTGATCAGTCATTAGCATGAGTAGGTTCTGAAACTATTAGAACATTAATTGATTTCCCAATTGACAGAAAATCAACCGGCAATCATTCAGGTCATTAATCAAGCAGATGTGTTCAATGCTCGCTGGGTTCGGGGGTTAAAATCTGATTTTCTTGCTAATTTAGGTTCAGCTATTAGTGGCAGGGATCTCTGTGTTCACTCAGTAAGATAATGAGGTTAAAGCCATATCAGACCAAACAGGAGCTGTAACAGCATCTCAGTCTCCGGCCTCAGAGGACTAATTGCGCCACTTCAGGCAGAGCTGTGGGCAGCAGTGGAAACACCGAGCCTCAGATGGCGACACTAAATCTCGCGGCTCCTATCGGGAAGAGGGCGAGTGATGAGGAGAATGAGAGTATGGGCGGTGGAATAATTAAGCACTGAGGACGGGATGACAGCAAACACACGACTCGAGAGTCTCTGAGAGCGGAGTCGGCTGTGACCGATCTCTACCAGACCTGGAAGCTACTGACTGCTATTCAGCATGAGGTCATAATCCTACTATGATGGAAACCATAAGAGCAGCTGAGATCTAACAACGCTGCCCATGCGAGTCATCAAAAAAAAGGAGAAAATTAAATAACAGATGGCTTCAGATAAAACAGAAATGGAAGGTAGAGAGAGGAAACTGTACCAAAGGGAGAGGAAAAGGAGGACAGTGGAACAAAAGAGTAGATGGAATGGTTTGGGAGATGGCAGGGCAGAAAAACAAGACGCAACAGAGGCACCAACCTTTCTTGAAGGCACGTGGGGAGTCTGATAGATCGCCTTGGCATTAGAAATGATTGAAAACAAAAAAAGAAGATCAGAAAAAGGGGGAGGAGAGAAGAGAGAAAACTTAAGTAAGAAGAGAAAAGGCAGGATTATCAAGCTGTGTTAATTGATTAGGAAAAGAGTTCAGCAGGGAAGAGTACGAAAATAAATTTGAGCGATAATCAAACTTAAAAAGGGAGCCATTTCAGAATTGGCTAGCTGTGTCTAAGCCCTCTGGGCTGCTGGCATGTATGTGAAATGTTCCTTTGGGGATTTACTTGTAATTTGCCTTCCATCTCGCTGGAAGCATTCCATCCATCACTTTTTTCTCCTTGAGGATTCAGTCTTTTGTTTGGCACAAATGTGACAAAGAATAGAGCCATAACTGCTCATTTTTTCCCCAAGCTTCTGGCTCCAGCTCGGCACCAAAGCCTGAGGCTTTGTGCCTTTATCTGAACTTCAGTAGTGCTGTGTTGAAGGCGAGGCCACAGGGAAATGTGCAGGCACAGATAAGTCCCAACCCAGGGCTCCACAGCACATTTCCATCAGCAGAAGCACATTGTAAACCTATTCTCTGTCACTGTGCAACAGTTCTGGCATGATTCATCACTAATGTCCTTCACAGAGAGTTGTGTGTGCGACCTATTGTTCAGCACACAGCCTCGGTGTTGTTCTCGCTGCTGACAGTGTCTGGAGCTGCTCACCCTCTGGCTCTGAGCGGGACCCCAGCGATGTGACCTGGATGGGCCGGTAGGGTTTGCCCTCGGACATGGGGACTTCCACGCTCTCCTCCGAAGACACGGTGACGTCCGACTGCGACTCGGAGATGGACGACAGGAACTGGTCCATGTCAGCTTTCTGCTCCTGCAGCAGCTCGTCTGCAGAAAAGGGCAAATGACAGAGCGTGAGGCGGCGTTCTGCATGCTAACTAATGCCTGTCAACCTGAGACAAGGCAGCAACACACAGCTTCACCGATGACTCTTAACATTTTCTAGCCAACAGTCTGCTCCCATTTCTGCTAAGTACCAATTAGTATTTTTCTGAGAGCTATTTTCCATATAAATGTGCACACGTCCCAGCAGAACGCTGCTCGGTGAAAGCTGTGACCCAGTTCTGTCACTGTAGCCGCTCCACTTTAATCTTTGCTGCAAACTATTGTTCCTTTAATGAAGCAGAGGAAACAAAAGATAATATTAAAATGTACTGGACATTTCCTGAGTGAGCAGGAACACATCCCAAATACAGTTTAGATCTAACTGCAGCTATGAGTGTTTCTGTGCCTCTGATAAGTAATACATTCCCTTGAGTTTTTTTCAGTTTGCAACAGATGTATGACAAAAAAAAAAAAAAAATCGCCGTAAGACACAAGACATGTGACGCTTTGGCTCTGTCTGTCGGGCACGTATATGAATTCCAGCACTGTTTTCATTTCTCTTCATTCTTATTACACGGCAGGGTCCCTCCTTCCAGGCTGCCTGGGGGTCTTTGACTGAACAAGACTCACCGATTTCATCCTGAATCTCTTCAGCCACATAAGGAACTTTGTAGAGCAGAGACAGACTCTGGTTCATCCTCTCCTCGATCACCCGCAGGTGGGTCATCACCTGGAAAACACACGGATTTTAGTTTATTTAAGGCGAAACTGTTCTAATAATTCAAATCCAACATAAAGCTCCCTAAAACCAAAGGTGGAATTCAAGTTATGAGACAAAGAAATGCTGAAAAGCCTTTTAAGATAAACTATAAATGCTAAATCACTCAGTAAAATGGTTGTCGATCAATTTTTTGGTGCTCAGCAAATCCATTAATTTAAATTACATTAATGTTGATCCAATTACAATTAATAACAGTGTGAATATCCACCTATTAGTCCAAATCTCACATCAGTGAACCAGAAAATCCCTCTTTTTCACAGCCACTAGTGAAGTTTTGTCACCTTGTGTCATCGACTTGACTGCAGTCCTATTTTGAGATTTTGATATTTGCAGAGAACCCAGCAATGCAGTTTCATATGCAAAAATTCACTCATAGAAATAAGCGGCAGGAGGAAAAATACGATAAAATCCAACCAAAAAGAAGTAGGTGACAACACAAGATGAGATGATGAAGCAAAGAAAATCTTGTTATGTTGGTAAAAACCTTGATTTAACTACAAATCTGTTCGTTGTTTTTTTTTTTTAAATCAAGAAACAGCCTTGAAATCTCCTCCAAATGGAATAAATCAGCATACAGTGCAACTCTGAGGGCAGTCAGCTGGCTGTTCTCTGCCCAGAATATCAATGCGCCGACTAGAGAGAGCTGTTCATGTTCACAAATTTAAACTGAGGTGTCACAGAAATGTGCTTTCAGAGGGAGGGAGGAGAGCATATTTCTCCAGATGAACTCAGCCTCGCTCGCAGCCAGCCGACATGCACACATAAAACAAGTTGCTGCATGTAATATTCAAATCAGACTTGAAGCTCTGAACCGACTTGACAGGATCCACTGCCTGTCAGCCCCGATGATCACCGCCGTATCACAGTCGCACGACTTGTTTGATCGGCAAAAAAATAGAAAACTTTGCGGATCCAAAACAACTCCTGGTCACTTCCACTATCTCTACCGGCAGTGCGATGTTTACAGAGACGGAATATTTCCACATTTCTGCTGCCAAAAATGGGCTGGCAGAATTTGAAAAGCCGCCACTGACAAAGCTGACCGGCTCTTGGCAGGTAACTGGTGTTTATTTCCCACTATGATGATTGACTGTTTTAATCTTACAACACATGGCTGCAGTGCACCGGCGCCAGCAACAGATGGCAATAACGCACCTTTTTCTCATTATAGAGATGTGCTGCAGCCCCTGTGGCACCTTTCTGTCCCTGTCTGACAAACAATCTTCATTATAAAGATTACATGTCCCAGTGCAGGGAGGGAGAAAAAAAAAAGCCATTTTCAAGCAACCATGCCGGAGCCAGACAGCTGAGGCACGGGGAGTCGCAAAAAAGTGAGAATGAAAATGCAGACTTGCTGCGGTGATTGGAGCTGAGCAAGTAAACACTGCGAGAGCACAACAGCACAGATTGGCTACTCATGGCTGAGCACAGAGGTCCAGCGCCTCCCAGTATCCATCGATTTATCTAAATAGCAGCCCTCCAGCCCCTGCTTCCCACCCTTCACTGTGTTGTTTCATCCATCTGCTGTGTTATCCGTAATGGTAGAGGATAACTGTAAATGGTGTCGAAGGGCAATGACACACACAGGCGAGTACATCTAACAGCCGAGCTTCCAGCCAAATCCCCAGTGCAGCGGCTCAGAGTCCGGCGTTACACAAGACCTGGGCAATGTTAATCTTCGGCTGAGGCTTAAGTGAATGAAACGCCCGCCCTCCCCTCCGCCAGACGAGCCTCCTCGCTCCTCCTGGGCTTCAGCTCAGAGACAACTCGCACTCTTTCTACCTCCTACACACTTAGAAACAGGGCAGAGAGGGCCAGGCTGAGACATCATTATCCCTTCCCTGTCTGAGAAGGAACAGGAGGAAGTGGCTCGTGTTTTACAGACGCGGCCTCTAATGTGGGACGTCTTAATTGTCACAGGTAGCTTAAAATACAGGCTGGCACCAATTAAACAAACTGAAACACACAGATCTGAAACATTACATGAGCAAATGATCAGTTGTATCGATTTACCATCATTATTTCTGACAAAAAGGTGTGGATTTCATGTTTTTTGGCTGTTGATTGAACAAAACAAACAATATGAAGGCATTACTTCCAGCCAGCAAAGTCAACTCAGTCTAAAAGCACCGACCTGTGACTTCATCTGAGCTGCTTTCTCAGGATCCACAGCGAGGACGTGCTGGTAGTGGCGGATGGTGTGCTGGCGGTCCTTGTTTTCGGCGCGAACGTACCGTCTCAGGGCCTGCAGTATGCGGTGGGGCTGAAATTGAGCGCAAAGTGGGAAAAAAATGGGGCAATTAGTCGAGTTGGATGGTGCAAAATGGCCTCTAATGAATGCAGCATTCCTGTTTTGTGTGCGTACAAACAAGACAACTGAAATTTCCTTTTTAAAGTGCAATCAATTCATTCCATTTCCTTTCTGATTTTAACGGTATCTGCGATGTTTATTGCTCTTGTCTTCTTTAGATTTTTCCAGTCAAAAGAATCAAATTTCGTCAGTTTCAGGTTCGTTTGATTTGAGGTAATAAACCTCAAAGTGATGAGAGGATGTGGCCGAAGCCTCTCGTTAGACATGAGCACACTTTGTGCAACTTAAAACAAAAAACACAATGTGGAAATGATTGTCTTTTATCTGAGCAGAGGTAAGGGAAGAATGTTGTTTTCAAATCGGCTGCATATAACATAACATAAAGTCTTTTTACTGAAACAGAACCACAGCAGAGATGATGCAATTAGCAATTTTGGAGGTGTAACAAAAGCAAAGACACAAAAAATTGCTGCTCTCCAAAAACCAGGTAACGCTACCACATTTGAATTTAAAATGAAAAATATTTAATTAATGGCTTTTTTTGAACGCAAATCCAACAGCTGCGGTTTGAGCGGCGACCAGCACCTTTCAACCGAGTGCCAAACTGTGCGGTGGCGAAAGGATCAGACGACTAATAGATAAAAGGAATTAAAAAAAAAAAAACATGACACAGGGATTATCGCTGCAGGTTCAAATGTGATTGACTTTGTGCTCGTGGAGGATTTTTTGGGATGTGTGTTTTTCTGGGTGCAGTAATCCTTTCTCCTCGTGATGAACGGCGAGTTGGCAGAGGGTCTTTTGACAGGAGATGAGATCAGCCACAGAGCGGAGCTCGGCGTGGCCTGACTGAACTCTATGTGTGAATCTGTAAACAGATGGAGATAAAAAAAGATGCCGGTTTACCCTGGGGGGGTCGGCCTGCAGGGCGGCCAGGTAGTTCTCCAGGGCCAGACGGCGGCGGTCGTTCAGCATGGCCTCCACTCGGGCGAGGTGAGTCTCCACCAGCTGCTGCTTCTCGCTGGCTGCCTCCTCTTCCAGGGACTCCACCATGGCCTGGAAGTGCTATAAACAAAATCATAATTATATATAAATGTGCCTAAATACACGAGGCGCTCTTTCAACTTCTCCTAAGCAGCTCTCCGTTTCAGTCATGTCGCCTTCCAGGCTTGTCAAGGGAGTTGGGGACTCATTTTAGAAGTCTCCCCATTCAGACGCTGCCCCAATTTAGCCTTAGAGTGATAAAGATAGAGCAGCCGGGGAAAAGGGATCTTTAATGGAGCAGGGAGTGAGGGACCGAGGGCCTGTAAGCCGTCACATCTCATCCAAACAAAGGGACGAAAGGGGGCTGAGACTCCCAGGGGGGAAGGATCAGTTTCTTACCTGGATCAATGTCTGCCTCTCCGCCTTGGGCAGGTTCTTAGCCTGGCGATCAGCCTCTTCCCACTCTTTCCTTACCTGCAGGAAGAGGCACATGAAATGAAGGGGCATGCAAGGTGGTCCCGCAGCATCTCGGGTAGGGAAAGTGTCACCTTATCCTGATCTCACAAGTGGGTGCAATCGAGCGGTAAGACGCTTTAATCCTTTTAATTAGGGAATCTGTGTCCCGACTCACCCTCTCCATGCGGTTGCGGTGTCTGATCTCCAGCTGCTCTTTGGCTCTCTGGAAGCGACTGTGCTCCTTGTCGTCGGCGGGGGTCTCGAAGTAGATGTCCACGTCGTCGGCGGGCTGAGGAGTCGGGGGCGTGACTGCAAAGTTTCAAACAAACAGCCGGTGAGGTTCGGGGGGTTTGCGTAGAAAAAGCGGCAACAGAAAACAGATCCAAAGCAGACACAGGTAGGCAGCGAGACAAAGACACACAACTGCGCACAAAGGGAGGAAAAGAGTTGAATGCAGACTGAAGTTGGGAGCAAAATCCTCACAGAAAGCACTCCTCTCATTGGCGTCCCTCCACCCTTAGTAAGTCTGATAAATTTAAGAGAATCTGACAGTCTTTCCATTTGGATTCCTTTCATCTTCCCGTCGGCTTTCTGCTGACAGGTCGCGTCTCCAGCACTAATGGAAATATCTCCGCGTTTGACAGCTGGGTCATCTGAGGCGAGGCCAGAGGGCTCCGTTCTGGGGTTTTTTTTTTCTTCGCTATACAGTCACGCAGGACTCACTGCCTGCATCGCTGCAACTCGCCAAAACAACAACGCTCCGGGCTCGCAAACAACAAGAGGACCTCATCGTTTCACCCAAACATCAAAAAAGCGAAAAACAAATACGAAGGCACGGGTTAAAAGATAAACCCCCCTGACAGTTCCTTCTCTAAGCTTCACCGCTTCAGCTCTAAAAGTCTTTATTTTCTGAGTGAAAAAAAAAGAAAAATCCAATCGGTTGTGGCCATGAACTGTGTTTAACCTGATGAAGAGTGAATCACTGCGAGGTGCAAAAGAACAAAAAAGATGCTTACTGACATGTGTCGGTGGGTTTCTATCAAAAATAGTGGCGGTGCTTCGTGAGCAGACAGACAGACAGAAACATGAACAAATGGCAACAAACAGGCAAAACAAGAAGACCGCAAACTTTAAAACTATTTCAATACGCATGCACATGAATGACCATGAAAGCAGCAAGAAAAAGTGTGGAGATGTGAAAGTATGAGTGTGAGTGTGATATTTTGGATTATTTACTAAAATCTTAAGTTTAATTTTGCATCACATATATTACTTAGAAGGTCTCAGATCCAGGATACTGAATATTTTTGGTAGAAGTATCTAAGTTTTGCTTCTAAAATCATATTTTTCTTTCCTGCCAAAACATTATGTTTTAACAAAAAGAGACTGTAAAATCTCATGTGTGCAGGAGGAAATATCCATAGTTAAGACAGAAGAGAACTCCTGCACAAAGCCATTTTACTGATTATAAACTTTTAGTTTAAGTCCAGTATCAGGTAAAACTGAGGTACACAGAACATGTCAGACTGATTTAAATAACATTTCATCAGGTGAAGCCAAACAGGAAGTATAAAGAAAAGGTATGATTGTTATATTTTGGATTATTTACTTAAATCTAAACTTTAATTTTTACTTTGTATCACATCTAATGAATTACCTGGATGGTCTGGGATGTGCTGCTACAGTGAGGCAGAAAATAGCAACCATATACATCTAAAATTAATCTAAATTAATAGTTTATCAAAAATCATCTCTTCAAAAATGACAATAATAACATTTTACTCATGACTACATCCGTCTTGCATCTTCTTTGTCCCTCAGTTATACCTCATGAATATCTAATGTCTAAAAAGTTGGAATTCCAATAAAATTTTTGTCTGGAAAATCCAGACTGACTTTATTTATGTATTAATATAAACACAAATAAAGGCAGTCTGGCATTGTGATGATAGGAGACGATTTCAAAAAGGAGGGGCTAACGAATGCAGCTTGAACGAGAAAGAACCAATCAGCGTAACACGGATGTGAAGCACAAACAAATCGACCTTGTAGTCCATGTAGTCCAAACAACGGCATGCAGCCGAGAAAGCGTCGTGGTGAATGATTACTGCCGTTCTTGTCACAAAAATCTGCGAATACATGGGGTACTCTCAAGTACAACACTTATTTTTGAAAAGGCTACGCAACAAAAGACTCCTTCCGAACGATTAGCGGTGTTTGGAATAACTTTAAATCAGAGCCAAACCAAGTCAGTCTTTGGTTACGGGAGGTGCGCAGGTGTTTTATGGGTAATCCAGGCGCTGAAGATGACGCAGCATTAACTCCCACCTCCCGTGCTATGATTGGTCGTACCAAACTTTCCTGGGAGGGAAACGCAATTCAATTCGCACAATGCCAAACTGATTCTCCTGTATCTCCTAACATGGAGATAGGAGATTACATGGAGATTCAGTTTGGATTGTCCAAGCTAATAAAATTTATTGTAAATGAAAGGACAGTCTGAAGGATTTCTGTCTTCTCTGAACAAAAGTTTCTCAAATAACTGGTGCTTTGTTAAAACAGCAGCTATACAACAAATTTACCTAAAGAAAATATAGCCTAAAATTGACAAAATTACAATCAAATCAAGAAATGTGCTCAAAAATGAGTAAAACATTTAATGTCTATTTTCCATTAACAGTTTCCCTAGGTTTTGTAAATCGCACACATTAAAATCAAACTAGTTTATGTACTTTTTTACTCAAATAGAAGCTAATAAAAGCTTAATTTTATTCTGTTTGATTTTTAGCTGACAATTAATCAAAAGTTAATGAACCAGTGAGGCTATAAACTCTAAACACTGAGATATATTATGTCATTTAAAAAAAAGCCAATTTAATAGCAACAAACTAAATGCAAGGTGACATTTTATTCAGTGTTATGTTCAAACTATTACTTGATTAATCCAATGACACAAAATAAATTAGAAACAATCTAAATAAGTAAGAAAAACATTAAACTGAATCTGACTCGCATTTCCCGAACACAACGTTTTTGTTTTTTTTGTTTTAAATTATTCTAAATTAAATATATTTACTTGTTCAATTCAGCAAGATGAGCACGTTGCCGTCGGCATTTGGAGGTGGTGATAATTTTTTTCAGTTCAATCAATTAATCAGATGGAAGCAGCACTTCATGTCTCGGTGGAGAACGGATGATTCTGAGTGAATCTGGTGGCTGTGATTGTTGGTGGAGGTGACATGGTACAGCTACAGTGATTTAATTAGTGGGAGCTGAAGACGGCAGAACAGCTGTTCAGCTCACAGATCAGCCACAGACTGAACCTGCGTTATCCTCCGGTGTTTTCAGCAGAGAGTCACAGACACAGAGATAGAGAGATAGAGGGCTGTTTGAAACCGGCCTCTGCCATGTGAAGACTTACTCAGGCGTCTGCACACGGCCATGCAGTACTCCTCTGAGTCGAAATTGTTGCGGTTGCCGGCGCAGCCCCCGTAAACGAAGCGAACGCACTTCCTCTGGCTCATGTCGAAGTGCCAGCGGGGCATGGAGGCCCGACAGGGGCCCGTCTCAGCCTCCAGGGTGCACACCGCTGCCGGGGGACAGCCTGTTAGATCATCCGGCCACTAGGGGCAGCACTGAATACCAGTCTCTATCACAAGCAGCTAGCAGACACACTCATTACCAGCACTCTGACTACAAACATGATTAATGACAACGCTGCAGCAGCTCCTCTAGTGCAGGATGATTTGTCCTTTTACTCTGATAAAGCAGAACTCACAGTGTCTGCTGATGCACACATTTATCTCATTACAGACTGAAAAGGTTGGATTATATTTAAAAGGAAGGCAAAGTGCCAAATAATTAAACAGAGACAGACAGAGAGGGTTATCATTCAGAACAACTTGCTACAAACCTTTCACTTCTTGCAAAGTCTTGTCCTCGTCCTGGCTCTCTAACATTTTGCTGCTCTCTTTCTTCTCGTCCTCGTCTTCCTTGTCTGTCTCCTCGTCCTCGTAGACGTAGTGGTACTCCTCCTCGTCCTCCTCCTCCTCGTCTTCGTCCTCGTCCACCGGCTCCTCCTTCTGCGTTGGCTGCTCGTCAGCTGGAGTCTCGCTGAGCGAAGCCAGGCAGAGGAGTGATTTATCAAACAAGGCAGAGCAGCTGCCATAGATCACTGTCATGGAACTTTAATTCATCCAGATGGCCGGTAATACCTGCCCTTCGCAACCGAGCGGATGTTACGCTTGCAATATTTAGAGAAAAAAAACATGCCAGGATCATTTCTGCTCACCTCTCCTCTTTGAGGTCCTCGTCCTCCATGTCCAACATGTCAATCTCCTCGTCCTCTACCTCCTCGTCCACGTCGTCCTCCTGGGAGGGCAGTGACGGCGGGTTGGACTCCCCGGTGCGAGAGGACGGGCAGCAGACGTACTCGGTGCCGTGGAACTTGTCGATGGCACAGGGCAGCAGCATGCCGTAGCTGTGCAGCACCATGGAGCTCTTGGAACAGGCCTGAGGGGTAAAAGCAAAGAGATGCTGATGAAACGGAATAGCACAGGGCTCCAGATGCTGCTGATGTGGTTTCTCTGCTACTGTAGCTTTGACAGGGCGAGGTCTGTTCATTTTTTTTATCCGGCAGGGCAATACTAAACCTCTAAACACCAAAAACCTGCTGGTGGAGGTGAAATCCTTTAAAAACTTTTCGAAATTACACCATTTATCAGAGTGAGGTAACTGTAAAAACAGCAAGAAACTAATCATTCGAGTTGGGAAAATGAATCAAATACAAACTGAAAATCACTTTATTTTCCACGTTTACTTCAAAAAGCCACCAAAAATAAACTGAATTCACCAGATTCTGACAACTTCAGCTGAATGAGAAACCATAACTGGCTCAGCTCCAGGCCACCGATGGGTTTAAAAGGCATGTTTTCTTTGAAGAAACAGCCAGAAAGGCATGTTATTTTTAAAAACAATAGCCAGGAAACTACAAAAAACAGCAAGAAACTAATCATTCAGATAGGAAAATTACCAAAATATCAAATTCAAATCACTTTATTCTGCATGTCTACTTCAAAGAGTCATCAAAACTAAACCGAACGCACCAGATTCTGTCAACTTCTGAGCAAACGAGAAGCCATTATCTGCTGAAACCTGCCAGGAAGTTTATAAGGCCTTTTATCTTTGAAACAATAGCCAAAATTACACCACTTATCAGAGTAAAGAATTATACAAAAACAGAAAGAACCACTAACTTTTAAATTTTCCTTGAATAAAGGATCAGAGAATTTCAAAAATAACTTGAATTTGATATTTAATAGAAATCCCTTTTTTCCTTTCTCATTCAAAAAGATGTCTCTGAAAAAATGGTCAAAATGACTCCATTTATCAGAGCAAGAAAAGATTTAAAAAAAAAACAAACAGAAAGAGCAACTTTTCAACTTTCCTTGAATGAAGCATCAAAAATACAACCAAAATACGTTGAAGTTTTTATGTTATCAGAGCCAGGATGCTGCAAAAACAGCAAGAAACTAATCATTCAGTTGGGAAAATTAACCAAATAAAAGCTTAAAATCCCTTTACTGTACATGTCTACTTCAAAGAGTCACCAAAAATAAACAGAACGCACCAGATTCTGCCAATTATTACTTATTTTAAAACAACTGCCAAAATAACACCACTGACCAGAGACAGGGATTGTTAAAAACAGAAGAACCATTGAATTTTCAACATCCCTTGAATGAATCATCAAAAAAAAAAAAACAACTCGAAATAATTAGAAATTTGATGTTTCAAAGAAATTCCTTTGAATTCCACTGAAAAAGCCGCCAACAATAATGACAAAAAAATAAATAATCACACCAGATTCTGTAACAAATAAAAAAATTCTGCCATCCTTAGCACAGCCCAGAACCCATGACTGACGTAGCTGCAACCCACCGTTAGGCTTGAAAAATTGTCAAAATTACACCACTTATCAGAGCAAGAAACTGGTAAAATAAAAAGATCATTGACCGCTTAATTTTCCTATGGTCCTTGAATGAACCATATCAAAAACAAACAAGCAATAAGGTGAAATTTGATATTAACTCTTGCTCATTCAAAGTTTACCAAAACCAAACTAAGAATCCAGAGAGTGCTCGGTGCACAGGAGACACGTTTAAAAACAAATTCTGAGACATTGAGAGGACACTAAAACATATTTCATCTGTAAAATGGCTCAAAAATCTGATACAGAGGGGACATGTTGTTGTAAGATACATTTAACATGGTGAAACATCTTTCTAGAGTTAATGTGTGAAAAACATGGTTTGTAGAGGTTATGAAATGGAAATACTGAAATAATTACAGCCTGTTTTAGTAACACCTCTTTAGATATTGATTTAATTGTTAAACAAATTTTTGTAAAACAAATCAAAGAAATTCCATTTTATTTTTCATTTTTATAAAGATTTATGTAGGGCGGAACCCGAATATCCCGAATATTCGAATATTCGTTCCCTACGGCACTATCCGGATATTAATTTGGTATCCGAATATGTATAGAGAATGGATGAATGGATATACACAAGTGTTCAAAAGTTTGGGGTCTCTTAGAAATGTCTTTATATTTAGAAAAAGCAAATTTTTCAGTGAGGATAGCATTAAATTAATCATAAATCCAGCCTAGACATTGCTAATATGGTAAATGACTATTCTAGCTGGAAACAGCTGATTTTTAATGGAATATCTCCATGGAGGTACAGAGGAACATTTCAAGCAACCATCACTCCCGTGTTCTAATGCTACATTGTGTTAGCTAATGTGTTGAAAGGCTCATTGATGATTAGAAAACCCTTGTGCAGTTATGTTAGCACATGAATAAAAGTGTGAGTTTTCATGGAAAACATGAACTTGTCTTAGCGACCCCAAACTTGAACGGTAGTGTATGAAATCAAATGGCATCAAATGTGCATCTTAGTTTTGAGATAAAGAGCAATCTGTTCAGTGCATACGTGATATCTGGCAAAATCTTAAAGTAGAAGAAATCCTTGTTTATAATCGGCCTTATTCCATTTAACCAGTCAGAGAAGTAAACTTTTAGCTTAGTGAGTAAGTAACAAGTCTATCCAGCTAGAGAACACAGAGTCGGGTCTCTGCTCACACACTGAGTAGGATGATTAATCGTCACACTTCCAGAAACTCCTCTAAGTGATTTTTCACCAATCGTGTTCTTCAAACAGCAGCGAGGAGGAACCAAGTGCGAGTTCAGTCTAATTGATGGCTGCTGAGAAACTCCACTGTGGCAGCGGGGGATTAGCTGAACGTCTCAGTGGCAGGTGGTGATGGAGAGACACTGTTTCTGAATCATTTTTCTTTACCCAGATTTTCCCCACTGGTTGAGATTTATTACCGCTCGCCTGTGACAAATTTGTTATCGACTGCAGGTTGTCGTTGCCTCTGGACGGCTGCAGATGAAACTCTGTAAGAGTCGGGAAGTGACAAGAGTGTGACGCTGTCGTGGTCAGAGTGGCCCCCGGGGGCCGACTCTGGAGCTGCCCGGGGGGATTAGCTGCATTACAGCCACAACACTAATCTGATTAGGAGCTGAAATGTGAGGGCTCCCAGTCAGCCTGTGATCAGAGGACCACGGAGACTCACACAGACAGGTGGAAACACATTAGAGAGGAAGGACTGGAATGTAATGAAAATGTGGCAGGGACTGAAAAATTTGGCCGGTTTAACTTCTAAAAAGTTAAGCCGGTGCTCGACGCTTCCTCTTCCCACAGGACTTTTCTTTTTCCATTTCTCTGCTATTTCTGAGATACAGCCTCCCAACCTTTCCTCTGAAGTAATTCTTTAAAAGCAAACATCTATGAAGTGCCATTTGGGTCAGAACACCAAACCGAATCTGAGCTCAAACTCTTAAAAACTTGCTCTGTCTCCCAAAATAAACCATTTGCAGTGAGGAGATTCTGTAAAAAGAAACAAAAAACAAAAAAACAAACGCTCGGCACAACACGAGTGACTCAGCTGCGACCAACAATCACGGTACAAAAATTCAGGAACTTATCGACTGAACTGCAGGCAGTGTGTTGCTGTCGCTGAGATACAGCCTCAAACTGCTTTCTCTGAAGTAATTACTTAATAGCAGAACATCTATGATGCGCCACTTGGTCTCAAAATCTCAGCAAAATTGTCTTATCCCCAAAAAAGAACCATTTGCAGTGAGCAGATTCTGTAAAAAACAAAACATTCAATACAACCGTAGAGACATTAGTGACTCAGCTCAACTGCAGACAGTGTAGTAGATTATCTGTACTATGTAGACCCACGTAGCCTGAATTGCTCATCTGTGACATTTTGTCTAAAAAATCTAAACAAATCTAAGTTTAAAATTAAATTTAATCAAAATGTACATATTTTACTTAATTCCCCCTCTGAAAAAACACTTGCTTTAACCAGAGATTATTAAAAAAAATTAATAAATTCTGTTTTTTTTGGCACAACTGTGAAGACATTAGCGACTCATCTGCACCAAAAAAATCAAACCACAAAAATTTGGGAATTTTTCAGCTGAACTGCAAGCAGTGTAGTTGGCACTTTACATATTTGAAATAAATATCTCCTAAACCAAATCAAATACACCCTGAACTGTTAATCTGTGGCATTTTGTCAAAAACAAACAAAAAAAAAAAACGGACCAAATCTAAAATGAAATGTAATAAAAATGTAGATATTTTACTTAAAAATCTGCCCTACTTGCCTTAACCATGTTATATTTTTAAGAAAATCCTGCTCTCTCTGTCACATCAGTGAAGACATGAGTGACTCACCTGCACCCAAAAATCATACCACAAAAATTCAGGAACTTTTCAGCTGAACTGCAGGCTATTAAACACACGGAGAAGACAGATTTAGACTATTGCTATCTGTGAGATAGGGCCTCCCACTGTTTCCTATGAAGTAACTTGTTCCTTACCTCTTTGGCCACACCGTGCCACTGCTGGTGGCTGACGCACATGTCCATACGCTCCTTGTGGAAGAACTTGCACTTTTCTGGAACCAGAAGGACGTCACTCACAAACTCACCCACTGTAAGAAAAAAAAGAGAAATCACAATACGCCTGTTAGTCACATAGTCACACTACCAATCTGTCCCTAAAAAAGGGGGAAAAAAGCCATATCACTGCTCAGAAACACAGCCAGAGTTAGAAACAATAAATCACATGGTGAGACTGAAAAGGAATCGCAGATGAGATGAGTTAAAAAAAAAAGGCAGGATTCAATAATTCATAGCTGCCTGCTCCTTTACGTTTCATTACAGTGGTATAACAGAGAGGGCATTTGACACTTGAACATCTGTCTGCGCTGAAGCTGAAAAGGGATTCATCTCTCTTCTATAGCTGCATCTTTAATCCTGCAATCAAAATGGCAGTGGGGAAAATCAGGTTTCACACTGTGACTCTTTTAAGGTGGTCCAGACTCTTCCTGTGAGTCAATGATATCATTTGCTTGATGAATTCAACTCGGGGATGTGTTATTCACAGAGCGAGTTGACAGAAAGCAGACCTGGGGGGAAACGGATGGCTTGACAAGGCATCTTGTGAATAGTTGAACATCTAAGAATGTGGTGCAGGGGTCAGGAGAGAGATTAAAAAGGACGGCGGCCGCTGATAGGCTGGCAGAGCGTCAAGGTGCTCAGGTAGAGTCAGAAACAGATGGAAAAGCCAGGCGGAGGGAAGAGAAAGAAGGAGAGAGGGAGGGATGAGAAGGAGGTTTAGAGCAAAGCCCGGGTTGAGATCAGAGTCGCTGAAGAGTGGGCGGACTGGAAGCACACAAATGAGGGTCTGGAGGTTTTCTCGACGGAGGCTGGGAGCTGTCCTGTAACTGCTCATTTAGCGGTCCGCCTTAACCTCGGCCCGAGGCAGAGCCGCCGGAGCAGAGGCGAGGCAGGCAGGCCGGGGCCGAAAAAGCAGTGTTTTGGAAAATGAGAGGGTAGGATAGGAAGAGGAGAGAGCTGGAAATAGAAGAGGACTCAGCAGCTGCTTCTCATCTCCGCCCAGGAGGTACAGTAACAACCGACCCCCCCCCACACCCTCTGATGCCTGTCTGCAGCACAATGCTGAAAAGTACATTAACACAAGTACTGTACAGAAATACAGGTTCCTATGGTATCCAAACACGGCATTATTAAACAGTGTTGATAATCAGGTAATCAAACAATTACTGCTTCTTCTGTTTTACAAGATTCTAAATAAAATACACTGGGTTTCGAATTACAAAACACTCCCCTTGGTTTCTAGGAAACTGATATTTTCTGATCACAAAACCAAAACGACAAACAAAACAAAAAAATCACCAAACTGACTTAATTTTTCCATGTCAGACACAAAAGAATCACAAAAAGGTATTAAATGCTCCCACAGTTTTTCAACTTCTAATCTGTGACATCCTGTTTTGTCAGAAAATGTAACCACATGCAAGTTTAAAATCATGATATTTCATCAAAATCATTTTATTCTACAGGTCTCATTTAAATATTTTCCCCAGAAACATGCTTTACTCAAACCAGATTCTTTAAAATACAAACAATTTTCTGCTTCTCAGCACCAACCCCACAAAAAAAATCACCAGTATTACGCCATTTATCAGCATCAGACACTGATAAATCACAGCTAAATTTTCAACTTTTCTAAAATACTAATCTGTAACAAGCCATTTCGTCTTAGTTTAAAATTTTGAAATCATAAAATGTCTTGAAAATTACTTCATTCTATGTGTCTCGTTTATAAATTTCCCAAAAAATAAAATGTGCTCTAACAAGATTTTATTAAAAAATTAAATATTCTGCATTTTTTGACACAACTTTCAAGCCATTAATGACTCTGCTGTGACCAACTGTGATGTTGCAAAAATTCTGGGAGTTTTCAGCTGAAGTACAGGCAGTGTTTGCACAGAGCAGAGAGGAGACATGGGTAGAAATACATTTTGAAATGTAAGTCAGAAAATAGCTATAATATGTAGAGTTACCATATTTTTTTCAGTGTTGGTAACAGCTTTGGGTGCTTGTTGTACGTGTTGATTCCTTCTTTTTTTATCTTCAAAATAAATAATCAAATAAATTCAATTTTTATTTCCCTTTCTTTTTTCTTTGTTTAATAATTTATGGTGTTATAACTGTGTCATATTGTTGTGAGTTTGTTCTACCTCTAGTCATGGTTGTGCTGTTTCCGTCAAAGAACTTAAAAAAAGAAACAACAAAACTGACACCATTTATCTGAAGCAGAAACTGTACAACAAGAAAAAACTATCAGATTTTCTACTTTCCGGTGGTCCTTGAACTACTCATCTGTGACGGACCATTTTCTGTCATAAAAATTAACCAGATCTAAATTTATCATCGCGATAGTTCATCAAAATCACTTTACTATACAGGAGTCATTTAAAAATTCAACAAAACAAGCCATTTACAGAAAACAGATTCTGAAAAAAATAAATAATAATAATAATAATAATAATAATAATTCAATAAATAAAAAAATCTTTACTAACTTTGCTGTGACCAACAAGCACATACGAAAAACGTTGGATTTATATAAAAACTGAGTTCGGTTGAACTGCAGGCTGTGTATATTTGTAAACACGTATACATGTAAACTTCACATTTATACAGTTTTGGTGAAATAAGTAAACAAATGCAGCTTTTGGTTTTTTTTTTTAATTTAATGATTTATAACAGTGTCAAACTGCACTGAATACACTTCCGAGTTCTCTCTCCTTCTAATCTTGGTTGTTGTGTTTCCGTAGAGGTGCAGGACTTTATATTGCAGTGAAAAATGAATCCACGGTGAGGAAAAACACCCAGAAACTGCTCAGGATTCATCAGATTTAAGACTAAACACTTCTTCTGCTACCTCCAATGCACCACATTTTGCAGAGCAGCTTTTATTTATGTATCTCACAGCTGTTGTTTCTGAGCACACACGCATATAAATATACGATTAAGCAGTTAAAATTAGCTTCATTTTGACGAGATGATGCTTTAACATATAATAATAAAACCAGAAAGTG
Source organism: Acanthochromis polyacanthus (assembly GCF_021347895.1). Taxonomy (NCBI): domain Eukaryota; kingdom Metazoa; phylum Chordata; class Actinopteri; family Pomacentridae; genus Acanthochromis; species Acanthochromis polyacanthus. The sequence goes on from NC_067125.1 coordinate 26,614,424, forward strand.
GCCATTCTGCATGTTGAGTGCCTTTATGTCTCGTATTCGAGTGGATGTTGCTGATAATATTTTTCTGAATGTGTGACATTTGCTCACTTTACCGTCATTCTGCACGGTTTTATTGCTTCTCTATGTATTTATTTTAACACTCTGCTGACTCCTCCCTCCTCTCAGCATGCAGGAAAACAGGAAGTGAGCGAGAAAAAGCAACATGAGCTCCACATCCTGCACACCGGATGCCATCCACTCACTTTCTGTTCATTTCATTTCTATCCGTCTCGTCCTCTTGCTCTCAGAGGTTTCTCCGGTGGAATGGGTTTCACGCAGCCTGCGGCGGGTGATGGATGGTGGTGTTTGGAGAGCAGCTGCGCCACACTCGCCGCTCTGTGTGCTGTTGTGTAGACCGGTTTGTGTAGCCGGTGACCTCCCCTCCACCTGCTCTATTCATCCCCACCTTCCCTCTAACCTTCCCTCTATCAGATTGTCCCGCTAACGCTGTCGAATCCTTGGAGAGGAGACACCACAGGCGTGTGAGGCACATGAAGGGTAGAAAACTGTGCAAGCAAAGAACCACGAAGCTTTAGTACCAGAAGATGGTAAATAGAGTTTCAAATATCTGGTTTAAAGGGCTCTTCAGATGAAGTCTGCAGGAATTAATTGAAATAAGGCCTCTTAATAGTCTAAATATTTGAATATTAGATTTTAAAATTTAGGCGGACAAGTTCTTATTGTGTTTTGTCTTGCTTTTTAGTGTTTTAATGTCATTATTTAGTTTAAACATACTCATTTTACACATCTGTCTTGCTTTTTACACCACAAAGGAAGAGCAGAGTTATGTGACGATCAGTATACATTTATTTGTCCGTCTGTCTGTGCACAACACTACTCAAAAACGAACATATGGATTTGGATTAAATTTTCAGGGAAGGTCAGAAATGACACAAGGACTAACTGATAAGATTTTGGCAGCGATGTGGATTTGTTAAAGATTTCTGTATCATTGCAAGGTCGCAGCACTTGTCACTATGGCAACAAGTGAACACTACGTCAGCTGCCTGCTGATGATCACATGATTGTGATTTTACTACAAAACGACCACGGTGGACTTATCAGGACTTATTGATCAGAAATGACGCAAGAAACAATTGATTAAATTGTTGTGGTGTTTCAGAGTCCCATCAATCCCCACAGTCCACTACATATTTAGGTCAGGCGATTCAGTGTCCGTACATAACGTACACATACATAACACACACCTGGGCTCAGCCCATGTCATTTAGTTTGTGGGTACATCGATATTAAATGGCCACATTCTATAGTGATGTGATTACTGCCACAATTTTTTTCAAGATTTCATCTGTTGGATCTGATATGACTGAGCAGTCTTGGAGTACTGCGCTCTGAGTGATTTTCTTGTTGGATATGGTTTTATCTTTCTAGAGTATCTAGAGCCTCCATTTTGATTTTCAGTGTCAGTAACAGGTGTGGGCATTTGGAAAAATTTAAAAATGAATGAAACAAATTCCACTTTTTTTTATGATTTTATGGCTTTCCAACTTTGTTGAAGTAAATATAATATCTGACAATGCAACCCAGAACTCACTAAAAGATTAAAATGCATGTTTTTTTTAAATAGTAGTCAGAAACTGTAAAAACGGAGAGAGTTTGTCGGATTTTCAACTTTTCAACTGTGCTTTAGCCTAACTTCTATTATGTGCCATTCAGACTGAAAACTATGCTGAATCTCCAAAAAATTATAACAGGAGCAGCAGTTTGGTGAACTCTGGTCATTTACGACTTGCTATATAGATACACTTAATTTAATTCGATTTTATTTTAAGTCAGTCTAATATCTGAAAATACATGATTAACATATTTTGGGCATATTTCCAGTGTTGGCAACAGCTGTGGGCATTTGGAAATTTGAAAAATTTATGAAAGAAATTCACTTTTTTTGGATTTATGGCATTCCAAGTGTCTTGGAGTGAATAGAATGTCTGAAAATATAATCGAAAGCACACTAAAATGTTAAAATACATGTTTTCTTTTGGAAAAAAAGAGCCAAAACGACACAATTTATCAGATCCTGAAATTATAAAAACAGACAGAATTTATCAGATTTTCAACTTTTCAACAGTGCTTTAGCCTGACATCGAAGACGCACAATTCAGGCAGCAAAATAAACTAAATCTGAGCCTAAAATCTCCCAAAACCTAGAACATGAACAACGGTTTTGTCCACTCAACTTTACTACACCAATGCACTCAATTTATTTGGATTTCTTTTGTAATCAGTATAATATCGGAAAACAGAGATTAACATGTTTTGTACACTTTTAATATGTTATTATGAGACACATATAATAGCATATGGATGAAAATTATTGGTTGTACGTAGAGAATCAGCATTTCTGGGATAATGATTAAAAACAGTGAATTTTTCCTGCTTTGAGTAAAAATAAACAAAACATTAACACCACACATGCTGTTGTATTGTGTGATATATTCTACCCAGTTCCAGTCCTGTGCTCTGATTTTTGGCAGCGTGGCTAACATTTTGTTTTCATTTCCGTCATGGATTGTGCGTTTGAAGTGGAGGAAACCTGATCTGCCACCGAGATTAAACGTCTGAAGCCAGGAGATAACTGGAGGTTCATGTTGCATAATGGAAAGAGCGTTTGCATTTAGCTCCCGATTTTCCACACAGAACTTATCCAGAAAAAGTTCCTGGTTTTCCACCAGAGGCTAAACCAAAACTGTGTTGTTGCTCAAGTGTTCCCATTACTTAACATTTCACATGAGCTAAACTTGTAATACTGTCACACACATGAGGAAGGAGTGCCGTCATTCTTTTTTTTTTAGATTTTATGTGTCATTGCAAAACATTTCTGGAGAAGTGAAGGAATGCAAACAGCCAGAGGCGTGGCGCTCTGAAACAAGCCTGAGTTTGTACCATTATCAGTGTATTTACAATCACTGTGGTGATACGAGGAGGAGTCACTGTTTGTTCTTGGTCAACAGGAAGAGCTCAGCATGTGTCACGTCCACAAATGATTGGGGGCAATTATGGAAATCTACCTTCCCACCAAAAGAGGACCTTAAAATGCTTTGTTCCTGAAAAGGCTATGATGTATAAAGTAAAAGGTCAAAGAGGAGAAGCTCTTAATGATCCTGAAAAACATGTAAGCCATGAGGTGCACTGCAGATTATGAGAAACAGCAACAGAGTTTAACCATCTGAACTATCTGGCAAGTTTTCTTGAAAAATATCATCAAAATGACACCATTTATCACAGTCAGAATCATCCGATTTTCCACGTTTCAACAGTGCTTTGGTGAAACATCTGTAACATGCTGTTTTGTCAGAAAACCTAACCAAATTTAAGTTTAAAATTAGGATATTTAATTTTAAAAAATGTATTCTGCATGTCACGCTCAAAAATTTGCCAAAATATACTACTTGCTCTGACAACATTCTAGAAAAAAACAATTCTCTCTTTAATGACTCTGCTTGATCAGCAGTGGCGTGACAAAGACTTCGTCACAGACTTTTCAGCTGAACTGCAGGATGTGTTTTCACACAGCAGAGAGGAGAAATAAATTAAAAATCTAACTAGTAAAATATCTTTATTATGTAGAGGCCACATACCAACCAACTACCAATCTGTGACTTGCAGTTTTGTCAAAAAACGAACAAATCTAAATTTAAAATTGTGATATTTCATCAAAATTCTCTTCATTCCCTTACGTTTCACAAAAAAATTTAAATAAATCACAAAACAAATATCACTGACTATTTAGATTCTGTTGAAAAAAAATTCTCAGTTGTGCACCCATGAAATAATTAATAACTTAAAAATTCAGAAACCTCTCGGCTGAGCTGCAGGCAGTGCAGAGAGGAAACAAGTACAAAGTAAAACATCTATAGTACGCAGAGCCACTGCTTTTTATAGTATTGGTAACACGAAAGAATTAATGCACTTGTTGATTCCACTTTTGAGTTTTTTTTCTAAAACAAAATCATTAATATTCACAATGTTAAGATTTACACCTTTTTAACTGTGTCATACTGCACAGAAGACATTTCTGAGTGCTCTCTACTTCTAGCCGAGATTGTTCTGTCTCCATAAAAGCGCAGGATTTAATATTTCAGTGAAAAAATTAGCCCACAGTGAGGGAAAAATGCGTCGAGTTGCATGAAACATACCCAGGAACTGCTCGCAGTTTAGGTGGTTAAAGAAGTTTTGGGTTTCATAAACGAGGAGTGAAATGCAAATTTGTCGTTTGAAAGCTCCTCGTGAAATCCGTGTTTACCCGCGGCACAAAACACCGTCTTTGCACACATGCCGTGTTTCTGCAGAAAGCTGCAGCAGCCCGTGTTGTCCCAGCAAATTGTCCCCCAACAATTTAATGATTGTGTAAGAGACGCTCCAGCCACACATCTGCCACCGACTGTTCTCACCGATCCAGACATAATAACGAAAAAAAAAAGTCTCCAAAATAATCCTGTGCTATTTGACAAAGACATCATGCTGCAGGGATTAGAGTGCCATGGAACAAAAATCTCATTCATTTGCGGAGCCATTGTTTGGGGACAGGAAACATGGAGGGATTGTGGCTGTGAGCCTTCGCATGGCGAGATGGGATACAGCAGAACCCATCTCCTTCTTTTTACAACCAGATCCATCCTTAGCACACTTGCATTATTCATATAAACCTATTAACTTGACATGGGTGCTGGTCTGGTCCTTTTAATCATATCCTTCAAGCTATAGCCCACCTCCCTTTGGAGTATTTCATTTTTTTTTTGATTCAGCTATAATTAAAGTACGCTGACGAATATGAGGCCGAACCTCTGATGTTCATTTCTCTGGAACATTACGCGAACATCACAAACAATGAATAATTCAGAGGAGCTCGTTATCGTATCTGATCTGATAGAAAGACCCGACAAATAATGGACCGGAGAGGTGAGGCGAAAGAGGCGTGTAGCATCTGATCAGAGGCCTCCGACGAAGCCCCCTAACATGCTCCATTACATAATTAAGCAGAAACCCAGTGACTCGCCAGCTCCTTATGTCTACCTCTCGTTCTCCATCTGTCTCCTCTGGTCTGTCGGTTCAAAACCCAGCAGAGCGGCAGAGAAGGCCTCTGTAATTTGACGGGGGGGGCACAAGACATGAAACCTGCAAGAACAGGCAACGAAGCTGCTTAATTATTCCAAAAAGAGCTAATGGGACCGTTTTAATTACACGGCGGCCGTGCAAATGAATCGTAACGAGACGGTTTTGGTTGTTGATCGGTGCAACAGCTGGACACACAGCGAGGAAACGGCAGCAGAGAGAAACGGCTCCTGGATGGAAGTTGAGAGCGAATCGAGGGGGATATTGGAGACCCTGCGCTCATCCGTATTCCCATCTCAGCCACCAAGAAGTAGCCACTCTTGTTGTGTGTTTGCCGTCCCATGAATTTCCCCCCCTCCAAACCTCCTCTCTGCCAAAAATGCTCTTGAATTGTAGCCCATTTCACAGTCCAGTGCAACTGCTAATGGCTTTTTCATCCCAGAAAAAGCGGCACAACTCAATCAGCAAGAGGCTTTTGGACAGAGGAAGGGTGCCGGAAAGTGTCTTGCAGCACGGAGGAAGATGTTTCCCCCCCCGACAAACACGGGGAGAAGCCTTGTTTCGGGACTCTCCGCTACTGCAATCCTCAGAGGCAGCGGCTGAGGTTTTTCTTCTCTGTAAGTCGCAGACTGAGAGGCATGTGGCCCACAAACTCCCAGGCTATATCTGACATTTAATAAAGCAGAATACAGCCATGTTGCCACTGCTGATTACACTGATGCTGCAGGAGACGGAGGAGGCGGAGGGTTGTGTATGACAGCGCAGGCGGATGGAGAAACGGGGAGTAATAAAGCAGAGGCCTCCTCGTAAGAACCCCCCTCTCCTGCTGACCCTGTGTGTCTGTGTGAGTTTATAGCCACTGTCTGAGGGGGGAAATAAGATTGTGCTTTATTGCTCAACAAGCCTCCCCAGCAATAATAGCCTCCCCCCCTTCTCCTTTAGCCATCCGTTCTCAGAGACATTAGCTCCCCATCCAGCCTGGATCTGCTCAATCTGCAGCTCAAGGCCAGAATTAGTCAACTGAATCAGACTCCAATATCGCTCCACGTCACCTCAGCCTGTGGCGCTCATGCATCATAATCCAGTCATTCTCTGGCACTGGCGGATCACCTGACGCAAAGGGCCATTTACAACCATCTAAGTGTGCGCGTGTAGATTCCCCTGGACCTTGAACCACTCAGAGCTTACCTAAGCATTTGTAAGGCACCACGATGTGTGCGTGGCCTTTGCACACCTTCTTCTCCTTCTTGCACCAGTTCTCGATGCGAATCGGCTGATTGGCCTCCACCACGTTGGTGATTTGGAGCTCCGGGTACATCTACAGGAGGGGGGGAAGAAGAAGATGCAAATAATGAGAGAGGAGTTTTGTGCGTGCGAGAAGGTGCGATAAGAGGAGCTTCAATGGATCGCTTTAATCCACGCTTTATACTCTCTAGATGCCATCTGCTCAACTCTTTTCCCAAAATGTCATCAAAATGTCAGGAAAAAAATGCAACTGAAGCTTTTGAGGATAGCAGACTGAAAACCTACAGCCCTGCTTTTGTTTTTTAAATTACTTTTCCCCCCACTTTTGGACGGCTGCATAATAAACCATGACTGTGTTACCAGCAGCCTCCTGGGTTTGGAGACACAGTAGGAGGAACGAGTAAATAAGAGCAAGGATATCCATGCCATGGAAAAAAAACATGTCCTTAATTTCAGAAGGCAGCCAGAGAAAATGACAGTCACAGGGCCTGGTAATTGAAATGCCACCCACTATACTGTAAATAATATGTGTCTGTTAGGACGAGCTCAAAAGCCTCTCTAATGACAAATCACAGTGAAATGAAAATTGCCTTTTTCCACCTTGCTAGCCAGCTCCCTTTAATACAACCCACAGCTACACAGCCTACAGAGCTAGAAAACTGTCCTTAACACTAAATTTCACCAACTAATAGTTCTGCAAGAGTAAATATTGACATATTTCAATCTGTTAATTGCTTTCCTTTTTAGTTTTTCAGTCTATAAAATGCACAAAAATGGTTAAAAATGTCCATTAAAGTTTCCTGAAGCTCATGATTGTGTCCTCAAATGCTTAGTTTTGGCCACAACCCAGAAGAAATTCAATTTAGTGTCATAAAAGAGGAAAGAAAAACAAAAATATTCAAATTTGAAGAGCAGGACTCCTTGGCTAAACGCCTGGAAGAATTTTGTTTGTGAAAATATTTTGCAGCACTCAACGTGAGCCCATAAAGACGACAGAAAAGGCAATAAATTAAAGTTGTGTCGTGCAGAATGGCTGCTGCTGCCGTTGTTGTCCTTGTATTAGTATCTTTAAACTGCTCCTTGAATTGTGGGGATTCCAAACAATCACTCCAAACAGACCGATGCTATTCAATAGTTCATTTGTTGTGGCTCTACATACCTCTGCAAAGCTTCAAATATAACTTTATTGTATTGATTTACTTTGAACTTACTACTAAACGGATTTATTTTCTTGCCACAAGTCAGATGAGAATTATAATGCCTACCTGATAAATACAGAGCTTACTTTGGAAAGCTCTGTATTGGAAATAAACAACCGGACTGGAAAATATTCCCATCAGCTGAAGCTAAAGTTCTCTAATCAACACATCACATCATGCTTGTTGAGTTTATTGCTTTTTGTTTATTGCACCGACATGAGATTGGTTCGGATTTTCTCATCTTTCAGCAAGGCAGTAAACGTGTGTGATTCCAGAAAATGTCAAACTCTTCTTTGAATTCTCAGTAAATGACATTTCTAATTCTTCCTATCAGCATGTTTAACTCGAAAAGTAGTGCGACTAAAATGAAATTCAACTATAAGACTCAACTAGATGCCATAAAATTATGATTTTCAAAAAAAAAATAAAGTTGCACATTCATATCTACTTTTAACTTTCTGAACATCAAGCAGTTTTTCCTCAGTCTGGACTCATTTCTCACTGCATTATAAAGTCCTGCACTTCTATGGAAACAAAACGACCATGACTGTAGGTAGTGAGAACACAGAAATGCCTTTTGTGTAAAATGACATGCTACAATACCATAAATAATTAAACAAAGACAAACAAAAGTTTAATTTCTTTGACTATTTGTGTTACAAAATTTGAAAACCACAAGAATCAGAATTTTTTCCAGTATTTCTAGTATTTTTCTAACACTAAAAAAACACGGTAGCTTTATATATTCTAGATATTTTACTTACTTTTTATAAAATGGCCTCTTTTTCCATCTCTTGCCTGCAATTTAACCTAGCTTAACTAAAAACACTATGAATATATCTCAGCTGATTGTTGATAGTAGCTGAGTCACTCCTGGCTTCTCAGTTGTGCCAAGGAATACAGAATTATTTGCTTTTTATAGAATCTAGTTAAAGCAAATGTTTTATTTTTAGCAGATTTTTATATGACATATAGAGAGAGAATAAAGTGACTGTGATGAGATATTGCGATTGTACTCATAAATTTGGTTAATTTCTCTCAAGAATCGCTCTATTTTTACGGTTTCTGGCTCTGATAAATGGTTTAAATTTACCAATTTTTAAAAGACAACACGCCTTTCAATCCTGCGGGTGGATTTTGTGGCTCGGAGCGTTAAAACTAAACCAAGCTCTGCTCTTTTCTGACTGACCTTTTGGCCTGAATTGCATCACTTCTAGACTGACTGGATGGAAGTCCATCTGTGTCTCATTGGCTTACCTCCTGGCAGTACTGCAGCACGCCCTCTTTGGTTCCTACGCAGCTCTTGGTTCCGGATGGGTCGGGCTCCCAGCGGCCGGTCTGGATGTTGACGTGCATGTTGAGCTTTCCGCAGAACATGGCCACCTGCGGCTCGGCCACGGCGAACCCAGTGCCGGCGTTGGCTGCTAGCGCCTGCAGGAGGACAGAGGAGGAGACAGAAACGTGGGTTGATGCACTCGATTATTACAGAGCTCGTAAAAGCCAGGGAATATTCCGGCTGACAGACTTGAGAAACTGTCGGCATCGCTTGCCCTTCTCATAAAAACAGTTCTGTACTCAGAAGTCTGACCACATAAAGCGGCTTGTGCTGCAGTAGATAAGAGATGTGGTGATGCTGCAGCACTCGGAGCAGAGGAGTTTGGACTGGAGGCGAATTAAAGGCACCTCAGGAATGTTTGGCTGAGTTAATGCTTAAGCCTCCTGTTGTCCTCATTTAAAGGCAGAGAAAAATATTGCTTCCTCGTCTGAAAAAAATCTAAGAATTCATCCAAAAAAATTCCCCAAATTTCTGAAAATTTGCAAACCTTCAATAGGAAAATTCCGATAATTCCTTAAAAGTTTCCCTGAAAAGTTTTACTGAAAAAACAAAAATCCCCCAAATGTGGCAAGAACATTCTTGTAAATATTTAAAAGAAATGAATAAAAATCTTCCAAAAAAATCCCAAAAATATCTAAAGTGATTACACATATATCAGTAAAACTTCTAATATTTTCTTTAAGAACATTCACATAAAAATCAACCAAAGTCCAGCGAATTTCGCTGGACTTCGGTTCTTAAAGAAACATTTTTAACATTTCTTTTTTTCCCCACCAAGAAACCTTCAAATACTTCCCAAAAATGTTGAAAAAATGGACACCACAAGTTTTAATGTGAAAATATCTTTTCCCCCCCCCACATTTTCAAACTTTAAAACGGGTCCATTTTGACCCGCAGGACGACACCAGGGTTAAATAAGTAGAAGTTTGATTGGATTAGTGTACAAGGTTTTGCTCCATGAGAAAAAAGTTTTTAAAAAAAATGGAGTCCCTCGTGGCTCACTAAGCAGGACATTCCTTGCTGAGGAGGGCACAGATTTCTGAACCTCCTGTGACCAAAGTCTTTCCACAACGGATAGATCATTTATTCCTCAAAGCAAACAATCGGCATTCCTTCTAGCAGCAGCAACATCAGGTATAATGTAGTGGAAACAAGTGTTAGCACAGGATTTGTTGAGTACTTCTGTAGGATTTCTTTCTTCCCATCTTTGTTTGCCTCCTCGCCATCCCAACACGAGAGGAAATCTGTTATCTGCGTCTTCTCTGTCAGTATTTACTGAACTATGCAAGCAGGAAGCTTCAGCGCCCGGCCCTGCCCCAACTTCACTCCAAACAACACTCTCTTTAGAAAATGGACACATTCAAAACCACTGCTTTCACATGGTTGGCTTTCAAATGACTGTAAGTCACAGGCTGCTAACGCTCGACTGATGCTCGGGGTGTCACTGTGCGGGACTAATTAATCAGTGAGGTGTTGCAGCTCTGCATGCCAAACCGTCCCAAAGCACACACCAGGGAGCCTCCTGACGGGAAGTGGAACGGAACTGATCCCCTCCTGATTGTCACAACATCATCGGGCCGAGTAAACAGGCCTTGGATCTGGGGAGCGAGCCGGACAAACCGTCTTCTGTGTCTGAAAACCTTCAGGCGACGTGGACAGAGGTGTTTTCTTGCGGGACAAAACGGCCGAAAAGGGAAGACTTGAGTAACAGAGTGTCGGACAAAGCTCTCGGTCTAATCGTGTGCAGGCTGACAATAGCTGCAGAACAGAGTAGAGCGAGGACAAAACAAGTGCTGTGTAATCAGCAGTTGGCTGTAGCGTGTGATGAGCTGTAGGGCCAGCCAGAGCTGAGTCTGCACACACACACGCACAAACTGAATCCACCCACGCTTGCATATATACATTCAGCAGCACGAGAGCATAATCATAAAGCATACAGAGAACCTCACAGACGAGTGTTCATTCACAGAGACGAGAAAGCGCACCCTGGATCGTCGTTACCGAGTCCTGGATGAGCTCTTTGTCCTGCTCCAGTCCTCATCTCTGCACCACTACCACAGGCATAAAGCAATAAAAGAATACAATGCACGCTGATCTCGAATGGGTGGAAGCTGGATGCCGAGATTTCAGGTTATTAACACAGTTATCAAAGAAGGAAAGAAAGCAAAGAGTGGGAATTTAATGGTGCAGCAACTGAGGCATATACAGGACAGCAGAGAACTACAGTATCTCTCACTGAAACAGTCAGTTTGACTCGCTTTATATTTTAAAAAATACACAAAAAAAGGCTTCAGGAGGAAGACGAAGTTATTCTTATGCTGGGGGTCGACCAATATAGTTTCTTTAGGGCCGATATCAGTCGCGATTATTCGTAATAAAGGAAAAAAATGGAGAACTGATGATTAGAAGTGATATCAATTTGGAGAAAAAACTGGTGTCAAAGTGCAGAATAGCACAAATATTATCGCAAAACTTGTTTTAGTACAAGAGAACTTTTTGACATTTAGCTAATACTGTTGACAACGAGCACCCAATCAGACAGCACTGTGGGCGGGGCATCTTTCAGGACTACGTTCCAATATTCCTGCTAACACACTATATAATATGCGAGAATAAAGATTCGGCATGTTTCAATAGAACAAAATGGAACTTATTTGTTGTTTTTGCGCAATCAATAATGGTACAGTGCATAAATAAACACAAAATGCATTAGCATGCACGTAGGAATTACACTCAGTTCTATTTGTTTTAATACATCGTATGTTGAATGCAGTATTCCAAAAATACCTGGATGTTGTACTGCATGTAGTCAAGTTTTGCAGTACTTTAAACTACAATCCTTTGCACAGTTATGTCAAATATATTGTGGTATTTCGCATAAAAATAAACAAGTTTTAGCAGCCAGGATTGCAAAACAGTTGACAGCTAGTTTTGCACTATCGAGTGTGACAGACAAAGTTTAAAGCCCAACATTATGATGAAGTAGTACATGTCAGTTGTATAAATACTGCAAATAACTCTCCGTACTTTGTGAGGGCGGCTGGAGGATGAACTTGAAGCAGAAAGAAAGTGATCTGGAACACAGCCAGGGACTACAGACTGACAGAGATGGTTGTATCAGAGCCAACACTGTTGTAAGTTTACTTATTTTATCTGAAATCGGTTAAGAAAACGAACAAAAATGCTGAATATTGGATTTTATAATCAGTCAAATTGCTAATCAGTCAAACCCTAATCCTAAAGATACAAAAAGACAAAATAAATAAGCTGAATTTTTGCATTATTCTTTTTACTTCTCTAGATATTTAAATGTTTTCTTTATGCTTCTTTCTCCACTTTATCTTTTGTTTTTGTACTTTTGCCTTCTTTGTGAAGCATCTTAGAAAGCACTATATAAGTGCTACTATTACTAGGATTATAGCTGTATTGACAAATTGCTTTGTTTAGCCTTCATACAGTCTTACTATATTTTTTACTATATATTGTGTAAATGCAAACATCTTATTGTGAAAAGAGGGAGAATACAGGCTGTGAGATGGCTGCATCGGAGCCAAAGTAGGAAATTTGTAAATCAAATTCATCTGTAAAAAAAATAAATTAAAAAAAATGCTGAATAACGGTTCCAATAATCAGTCAACCCCTACTCCCTATGACCATCCTGCAAAATAAATAAGCTGGATTTTTATAGTATTATTTCTTTAGATGTTTAGATGTTAGATGTTTTTAAATGCTGCTTGTTCCGCTTTATTTATGGTTCTTGTCTGCTTCGTAAGACATCTGAGTGTCTTGAAAAGCACCTTGTAAGTGTCATTATTATCACAGATTTGCACCAATTACAATATACTGCACTGCTTTTACATCTGTAAATACAATGTACTCTTATCTGTAAATATCTGTCTCCTGGCACACCAGACAGGCAGTATTTTACTGTACTATCTACTGCACTGCATTTTGTTTTTTCTACTGTGCCTTGCATGTTTGCACCGGGGTTACCGATAAAGCTGACTTTGACTTGAGATGTACAGACAAATTGTTCTGTTTTGGGTGGGTTTTTTTTAATAGTCTTCATGGAGTCCTTCTGTTAGCTATGTTACAAGTATATTATTTACTATATGTTGTGTAAATACAAACATCTTATTGTGAGATGAACTGCAGGGAGAATGCAGGCTGAAAAGGCAGCAGCTAATGGGTTCCACACAGACAAACATTCCTGTTTGCTCTCCTCCCTCTCGCTGCTTTGTTAGATCTCCACAGAGGTTCGGAGGAAACGGAGAGAAGAAGAAGCACATTAGGGAGGCGATGACGGTCTGACCGCAAAAACAAGCGTTCAGGGCGTCCCGACACCCGTTTGACTCCTCTTTTTGTTTTTAACTTCTACGAGGCAGAGTGGAGCTGGGTAACACCGGCTGATCTGCAGTCATGCCTGTTTACTGGTTGAGAAAAGAGCTGCTGTGGGCCAGACATGCACAAAGAGAAATGCTACAGGGGGCATCGGAGAGCACGAGGAGCTGCAGAGGGCCTGAGGGAGGGAAGGGCAGCGGGTCAGGGGAAGATTGTCTTGTTTGTGCTCCCTGTCTGTTCGTCAGCGTTACCTGAAGCAGAAGGACGAGAAAACGGAGCCGACAGCGAGTTCTGCTGACGGTGACATCCTCAGCAGGAGGTGCACACGAGCGCGGGAGACAAAAGTCGCCTTTGTTCTCCAGACAACATCTCGAAAGTGACAGAATTTTTATCGTGGATGTGACTCAGCCTTGGACGCCACAGAACTGCAGTGTCGATGTCTCAGTTTCTTTTTTTTTTTTCTTTTTTTTTTTACGATCGATTTGCTCCGTCAGCCGGAAAAATGGAATCAGAAGAAGAAAAATGAGAAATAATAGAAGCAACTATTGGCTGCGGATGAATTCAAACAACTGACCAGTTTAGTTTGTATTTCTAAAATGATTCATGGAAGCTCTTTTTTACCCTCGTAACACATGAATACACCATTAATCTGGTTTTCTAACGAGCAAACACACAAATTGGAGGCAAATTTGTCCGCCTTCATAGTACAAAACCTGAAAAAGTGTGTTATTTTGTGGTGTTTACTCTCCATATCTAGTTTCAATTACTGCCTTTCTAAAAAAGCAATGTTTGGCCTCCACAAACGTAACTAAAGCAACAGTTGAGGTTGAAAAAGTGGAAAAATTGTGTTATTTTGTGATGTTACAGATCATTTATTGTCTATATCTGGATTATGTTACCATCTACACTTTATAAATCAATGTTTTAGGCTTAACAAGCCAAAATAACGCAACAATTTTCATCAATATTTTTGAGTCACGACAATTTCTAGTGATATGTTCAGCTAACAAGTTATTTTAAGTTACAGGAATTAGCTTTTCAACTACTAATGAATACATTTTCAATTTCTAGTCTAAACCATCTACAATTGTCCAGATTTGTTAGGATAGAGACAACTGGAAAAGAAAAGTTCAGTTACCTCTGCTTGAATCTAGTTTTAAATCAACTAGTGCAAAAAAGTGAGTTGAAATCACACATAACATTTAGTTGATGCAACATAATTATGTCAGTTCTTAAAATATGCAGCACAAAAATTAAGTTTTTTGTGGTATTCAGAATGTTTATTGAGCCAACATCTGACGTGGATGCGACTTCTTTTTACATCACCTGAAATGGATTTGTTCTGTCGAGCAGCAAAATGGAATCAGAAGAAGAAAAAAGAGAAATAATAAAAGTAAGTCTTGGCTGCGGATGAACCACTGGCCACTTGAGTTTGTATTTCTGCTTTGATTTAATGTAATCTGACTCCTGCTTAAAGGTCACATGAAATAACATCGACTGTAATTTTCTTCCGCATGAGGCAGAAGTTCATTCCGGGACAAGAGCGACTTTGTTTTAAAGTTCAAAAGCAGAATGAATCAAAGATCGCAAAATTGGCAGCGGCAGCAGCCCCCTGAGGGTCACCAGCTTGATGAGTTTGATGATGGTGGTTGCAAACCGACACTTCGATTAACAGTTTTATGAGGCAGGAATGGGCTGGTTGGTTTAGCTTCGACACCTGTAATCACATTTTTTACTTTTGGTTGAGTCATCAACAACATCTTGACGAGTTACGGGAAGAGAAATCGGTGAAAGCCGGACTTTTTTGGAGCATTTGTACGCGTAATTAAGCTTTTTTCTACTAAAATAAACCTTTGGGTGATTCATTTTGATCCAGATTGAATCATTTCTGATTCTGGTGTTGACTGTTGCTGCGATAACACGCTCACTTTCTGGAAAATAACGACAAGCCGCCACACCTAACAAGCCACTGAGCCTCCTCATCTCTCGTTACTGACTCACCGTGAGATGTTATCTCATGTGTAAGTGTGAACACCTGCTGCGGTGAGTAGGCAGAGACAAAAGAAGGGAAGGAGAGAAGGAGTGGAAGTTGGGAAGAGGGCGAGACAGACGAAAGCTCAGGCAAATACGTTAAATTGACAGGAGTGACGGGAAACGTGCACTGGTTGGCTTCGGTCCTGGTTTGGAAGTATCCTTCTCAAATGAACGCAGGCTTTAATGCAATAAAGAAACGAGGCGAGAGGCGGCATGGAGGCTGCAGAGACAGGCCTGCCACCACAGACGCTCGTCAAAATAAATAATGAAAAAAAAGAAAGAAAAAGCTGTGTGGGCTGAGGATCGTTTAGCTCGTTTTCACTCCTCGCTGCAAACACACACCAGTATGCTGCCACTGCTGCCGCCTTCCCAGTCTGCCTCCAGCACACAAACATGTTTTATTGGCCTGCTCTGTGCGCCGAGCCAAGATTCGCATAAAACAAGCTAAGACATGACAGCACTTGTTGGGAAATAACGCATGGAACATCAGACACGCACACAAACAAACGCTCCTTTTTAATTCCTCCTAACAGATGAAAATACCATCAGTGTGGTTTTCTGATGAGCGCACACATTAGTGGTGAATCTATTCGCCTCTGTAGTGGAAAAAGTAGAATAACTGTCTTATTTTGTGATGTGACACAGCATTTACTCTCTATATGCAGTTTAAGTTTCTGTCAAGACTCTAAAAATCAATGTTTAGGCTCAGCAAACAAAACTAACGCAACAGTTGTGAAGGAAAAAGCTGAAAATTTGTTTTATTTTGTAGTGTTTACTGTCAATATCTAGTTTCTATCTACGTTCTAAAAACAATGTTTGGGCTCAGCAGGCCAAAACAACACAATATCTGTGGTGGAAAAAGCAGAAAATTTGTTTGACTTTGTGCCGTTACAGAGCGTTTACTGTCTATATCTGGTTTAAGTTACCATCTACACACTAAAAACCAATGTTTAGGCTCAACAAACTAACCCAACATTTGTGGTGGAAAACAATAAAAATTTGTATTGTTTTGTGACATTATAGAGCATTTACTCTCCATATCTAGTTTAAGCTACTGTCTACACTCTAAAAAAATACAATGTTTGGGCTCAATAAGTCAAAATAATGAAACATTTGGGGTGGAAAAAGCAGAAAAATTGCGCTATTTTGCAATGTTACAGAGCATTTACTGTCTATATACGGTTTAATTTACCGTCTACATACTAAACAACCAATTAAGCTCAACAAACAAATCTAATGCAATAATTTTGATGAAAAAACTGAAAAAGTGTTATTTTGTGACGTTACAGAATATTTACTGTATCTGGTTTAATTTACTGTCTACACTCTAAAGAAAACAATGTTTAGGCTTAACAGGCCAAAATAATGCAATAATTTCCATCAATCTTTTGGAGCTATGATGATTTCTAATGAAATTATGTTCAACCAACAAGCTGTTTTGAGTTACAGGAACTAGCTATTCAACTACAATGAAATGTATTCTTAATTTCTAGTCTTAATCTAAAATTGTCCAGACATGTTGAGACAGAGGAGGCGACTGGTGAAGAAAAATGAAACTATCAAGCCAATTTCATTAAGTTACTTAAATTTAGTTTTAAATCAACTTTGAGTTTAAATCACATGCAATATTAAGTTGAGACAAGATAATATCAATTATCAACATGTTTGCAAAAGGTTAATCTAAATCATTAAATTTTAAATAATCCTGAGAATAGGTTTACTTTTAGAGTGCATATCTACTTTATTTAGTCCATCAATGCATTATTTGTGATGCATGCTCTATAAATGTCCCTTATTTTTCATTCTAACAAGCTTTATAGTGCTATATACGTCCAAAAAATAATTAAAAAGATACAGATGGACGAATAAATTCTCATTTTTTTGCAGCGTTATTGTGCTGGGACTTGCATTTCTCGCTCTGGGTGATCAACAACAAGGAGAAATGGATGCATCCCCATGAAAATGCAGAACGTAGGTGCGATGAAATAACCACAATTCACAGAAACCAAATTAACACCCGATAGATTATGTAGCTCGGGCAATTTTAGAGTCGGTGCAACACATTTATTTTTGAGAATAAAAGGCAGAAAATGGGTTTTCCCTATGAAAATTCTGAAAGGCAGGAAATGAAGCAGGGAGAATACTGATTGTATGCAGACACCAGCAGGAAGCAGAGGAGAGTCCAATTAAGACTAGCTGTAAAAAAAAAGAGGAAAAGAAAAAAAAGCTAGTATTCCTTAATGAGGTTTTAGAAAAAGCCTCCTGGACCAGTTTGGGTCAGTTATTACATGACCCACCACACAGCATCTGGGCAGCATCCAGGGAAGCTAATCCAATCTGTGTGTGTGTGGTCTCAGGTTGACCACTCGGGGCAGTGTGTGAGCTCAGGACACACACCGAGAGGACGCTGAGAAAAGTGGAAACGAATACACAAGAGCCTCGGTGATGATCCTCCAACACAAACACACAGGTGGGAGATTTTTGAATTCGCCACAAAAACAAACCCAAAACCCCTCCGAGGCCAGACAAGTCTCACAAACGCGGTGCCTGGCTGACATTTCTGACAAACACTGTCCTGGTTGCATATAAAAACAGCCACACTGCATCCAGCTCCAGTGTCAACAGAGTCTATAAACTTTGCAGGCCTATCTGAGCGGTGGCAACCGGTCTAATTTTGGCAGCGGCATGGTGAAGCCATCCTCGCTGTCTGGCCCTTTTTTTAAAAGCAGACTGAGGTAGGTTCCCAGAATGCTTAGTGTCCATGTGACCGTGCAGAGAAATGCCCGGCATCATTAATCCACCTAATCCTTCCCTGTGGTGACTTAATACTTAAACAAGATATGCAGCGGTGGGAAAGCCGCACACACATGTACAGGAGTCTGATCTGCATGTACGATGCACCGGGACATGAAGTGAATATTGATTTCCGTCTCTGATTGCTTGCAATAAAAAGTGTTGATGTTTACGAGGAGGAGGGCTAGCGGCAATTATTGTGCTAATATGAGGAGGGGAGGAATCAAAGCATTTATATTTCTGCATTAGTTTCTATTAAAGCCATTAGAGAGCAGCTCTTAGTGTTGCATTGTTTACTGCAGCTTTTGTTTGTTGCTCCCTGTAGGACGGCATATGTATAATATTTAATCCCCTTTAAATCATACGCACGCAGCATTTTAAGTCCCTGATCAGCAAATATTTGCTCAGAAGACATGAAAAGACCCCGATTTTAGCTGTGACCTTAAAGAAAAAACAGCCACTTTCCTGAACGCAGCATTTCATCAGGTTCATTCTGTGTCACTAGTGGAACAGACGGGACAAGAATCCACACGGTAGACAAAGATGTATTTTATGACAAGAGCGATTTCAAACACGGATCAGCGTTTAACCTCTTTTTGTGTTTTTGCTTATTGAGATTCAGGCGGATTTCGATGTTTACGTGAGCTGACTGCAGTGGTGCTGGATGGGAATCACAGGAAAAAGACATAATGACGCATGCTATGGGAATTACAGCTGGAAATGTGTGCACAAGAAAAGGCAGAGATTAAGAAAAGAAGGTAGGAACAACTTGAGAACCAATTATCTTCGGTGTCGATTTACTTTTTAATGAAATGAATAATTGCTTAGTGTGTGAATTGGCAAAATTTATCCCTTAGTGGAAGGAAACATCTTATTATGATTACACAATACTAGAAAAAGCTTATATGTTTGCTTTTCTGCATTATTTTTTGCAGGCGACTTGAATAAATCTATTTATTGTGGAATCCAGTATTGGTTTAAATGATCAAACTAATTATTAGCAACAATTTTCCTTTTCTTTCTGTGGCTAAAAAATGAACATACACTTCTTTTTGCAATTAAATCTACTTTTTCTGTGTTTTTTTTGCGTATTTCTCGCTCATTTTGTTGTGCACACGTGGACCTTGGATGTCAACAAACTCCACAAAAAAAGTTTTAAAAACTCCATGAAGCCAAAAACTTCTAAATTGGTGTAAATTATTGCAAACCGACAGATTTGTGATTGGAAAATGAGAACCGTGCAGGTTTTCTTGTTGTATCAAGCTGTAGCATGATGTGTTGGAGTTAATACTGCACGTGTGCACATCACGATGCTAAACTAACATATTGCGCAGCTCTACATCTTAATATCTTGCGTCACCTAATCAACAGCTAAACATTCAGAGAAGCAGAAAAAACATCTTATTTGAGAGGCTGCAACCAGAGAATGGCAAACAAGAAAAGCACTTAGAGAGCGCAGTACTCCGCCAAGGCTCCTCAGTCGTATCATTTCAAACAAACAAAATGACCTTACATTGAGCGAAGTGTGCGTTATGCATGTGTATGTTATGTGTGGATACCGAATCGCGTGACCTAAATACATAGCAGTGAGAATTGATGGGACTCAGAAACACCCTCACAATTTTTATCGAATTTCCTACGAGATTAACAAAGTATCTATCTATCTATCCTTTCTGACAGATAAGTCCTGATAAGTCTGCAGCGGGGGTTTTGTAGTAGGATCACAATCATGTGATCATCAGCAGGCAGATGATGCAGTGTTCACTTGTTGTCATGGTTACAGTGACGCTGTGTTGCTATCTCGCCATGATACAGAAATCCTTAACAAATCTGTGTGTCCAGACTATAAGCTGCATCACTGTAAAATCTAATCACTTGGTCCTTTTGTCATTTCTGACCTTCACTGAACATTTCATCAAAATCTGTTGGTCCATTTTTGAATAATGTTGTGCACAGATGGACAGACAACCATACGCCAATCGTCACATAACTCTGCCGTTCCTTGGGGTAGTACAAATGTTTTAAAATAATAGATTACAAGACTGATACGCTTTTATTTGTAGTGACTTATCATAAAAGACTAATTGTCTCAGCAGAATCAGAGAAAACCGAACAAATAGCCAAGAAAATGAAACCTACTGGTCACTCAATGCTTATGCTGTATCTATGATCCATATAAACAAGCTTATGTCTAATTTTCAGAACACCATTTTTATTGTTCTGTCCACTGCATGCCACAACATGCCATTAGTCTGCCCATATGCACATACAAGCTAAATGCTGCTGTCAGGAAGCCCGTGGGAAGGCCGAAGCTCGAGCCACCGAGTCTCCATCACAACACAAACAGCTCAGCAGCAACAGCAGATAACCGATGAGGAGGAAGGAGGACGTTCAGCGACACAGTGACACTGACATTTTCCTACCGACCAAACGCCTCCGCCACCGCCGCCCACCGTGGAAAAGGGTAGCCAGTAAAAACAGAATAATGCAAGAGAAAAAAAAAGGTGTCATGTTCTTCGACTCTGAATCCAAAAGGGCAACCCCTCACTGCAATGCAAATGAGCTCCTCTGTCTGAGTGAAATGGCCTTTTGTCTTCACCATCTGAAGTGTCCAGAGACTACTGTGGAATTGCCCTATGAGTCACTGCTCCGAACACACGGTGAGAAAAAAAAAAAAAAAACACAAAAAAATGTTCCCACAGTTTGGATTCCAGTTAGTGCCACTTGCCCTCCCCTGCAGACAAAAACCGAAGTCAAAAAATTTACAGTTCCATGTAAACTCTGTGTGCTCTTCCTCTTACAAAAAAAGAACCATCACTCACCCTTAGAAACTTCCTCTTAGACAGTCAGTCCTCCATGTAAAAGTGATAAATCTGGGTGAAAGTGCGTATGTGTTTCTTGTAAATCTATTCATTCGCTCTCTCTTGAATGCAGCTTTTACATGTATAAACAGCACAAAACATGTCATGAATTCGCATTTATGACCCAAATATAGGCTTAGGATTGTTATATTTTATCAAAATCATTTCATTCTGAGTGTATCTTTAAAATTTTGAGGAAAAAGAAACCATTTGCAGCAAGCAGATTCTGTAAAAACACACACACACAACAGTTCACCATTTCTTAGTGTAACTACAAAGCCTTGACTGACTAGTCTGCGACCATTAGTCCAGAGCAGTAAAGAACTTTTTTAAAATGTCAGATTTTCTAGTTTCTGATATTCCTTGAACTATTCATCTGTGACATACCATTATGTCAGAAAAAAAATAATCAAATCTAAGCTCAATAAAACACTTTTTTCTGCATGATCCACTCAAAAATGGACAAAAATAAGCCATTTGCTGTAACCACATTTTGTAAAAAAAAACAACAAAAATTCAGCATTTTTTAGCCTGACTACAACACTGTGACTGACCAAACTGTGACCAACAATAATACGACAAAATTTCTGGTATTTTTAAGCGAATGCGGCAGAACTGCAAGCTAAGTTTACACAGAGTAGTACGGAACAGTTTTTTTAAATGTCAGATTTTCTACTTTCTGATGGTCCTTGAGTGTGGTATTTTATCAGAAACCCTTCTTTCAGCATGTTTCATATTTAAAAATGGACAGAAAACAAGTCATTTGCAGTAACCAGATTCTATAAAAACTAAAAATTCTGCGTTCCTTCGCGAAACTACAAAACTACAACTGATTCAGGTGTGACCAACAGTCACATGACAAAAATTTTGGCATTTTTAAACTAATTTTGGCTGAACTGCAGGCTGAGTTTACACAAAACATCATAGAACAAATTTTTAAAATGTCAGATTTTCTACTTTTTGACAGTCCTTGAGTGTAGTATTTTATCAGAAGCCTTTTCTGCATGTTTCACTTCAAAAAAACAAACAAAAATAAGCCATTTGCTGTAACCAGATTCTGTAAAAGACGAAAAATTCTGCATTCCTTAGTGTCATGACTGTGTCCACACAAAGCAGCATGGAACTAATTAAAAATCTAAGTAGTAAAATATCTATAGTATGTAGAGTCACCTTTTTTTTTTTGCCAGTATTGGTAACACCTGTGGGCACGCACAATAATTTTTGCGAAATAATAAAATAAATTCAACTTTAATTTTCCCCTTACTTGTGATTTATGGTTTGAAAATTGTGTCCTACTGCAAAGAAGACATTTCTAAACTTTCTCTAATTCAAGCTATTTTTGTTCTGTTTCCATAGAAGTGCAGGGCTTTATATTGCAGTGAAAAATGAGCCCACAGTGAATAAAAACAGCCAGAAACAGGTGAAAGTCTCAAGGATTTGAATGTGCTATTTCCTGTTTGTGTTTTTGCCACTACTACTAACATTGAAGTGCATCAAATAGGAGAATTCTTTCGGATTGTAAGTCAATGTTTATGTTTACAAAATAATAATAGCATGTATTAAATATTGTTTTTATGTTCCTGTGAGTGTCTGTCAGTGTTTGTGAGCCTTGGAGGTTACAGTGAGATGCTCTGCAGAGAGCTGAACATAATGTTTCTGTTCGCTAGCGGTCACCCCTGCATGGCTCATTAACCTCCCGTCACTCACAGCCGGACTGGACCGGGTTCGTCCTGCACCACGGTGTCACATTGGAGCGGAAAAACACCGTCACACCTCCCAGAAACACCCACAGCACGAGACAGTGGTACCAGCCCCGCTTCAGACAGTAAGCCTCTTCGTAATCCTTTTCTGCCCAACCTCTACTTGATCGAACATGCCTTTGTTATGGAGACTGTGCGGAGCTGCTCCAAAGTGCAGAACGCTGGAAATACCATAACGTAGCCGTGCCCCATATTTCCTTTAATGTCTCGAGCCAAGAAAAACGATCCAGAAGGGACAAGGAGTTTGATTGACTGAGGAGAGTTCAGAGTGATGCAGGATCTGAGCGAAACTCAATAAGGAAACTTCTACCTGTTTGACTCATGAAGCCAGTGCTCTGCTATTAGATTAGCCTGCCGCCTTTTCAATAACTCACTTTGAGTTTGGTATTATTTGATTTTAACTGCATTTTCTGCAGCGTTTCTGTCAGTATCAGTGAGCGAGTGCATCTTAGAGACATTAACTTTAAGCCTCTGAGCCACAAAACCAGCCTGCATGTTCATTAGGCATGTTATCTTTCTTTTAAAAAAAAAATCACCAAAATTACATCAGTTATCTGAGGCAGAAACTACAACAACATAAAAAATATTAAATTTTCAACATTCGGACAGTCTTTGAAGCATGTATCGGTGACAAAAATAAGCCAAATCTGAGCTCATAATTGTGATTCATCAAAATCTATTTATCTCACGCGTCATTCAAAAATTAGTCAAAAATAAACCGTTTGCATTAATCAGATTCTTTAAAAAACAAAAGAATTTGGCACTCCTGAGCGTAACAATAAACCTTGACTGACTTTGCTACAACTAACAGTCAAGTTGTAAAAATTCTGCTATTTTTTTACCTGAACTCAGCTGAACCGCAGCCCGTAAGTAGCAAAATCGTAAGTAGCAAAATCTCTATAGTATGTAGAGTCAAAATATTTTTGATTAGCATTAGTAACACTTGTAGGAACCTGGAAAAATATTGTACACATTGATTCCAGTTTTTGATTTCTTTTTGTAAAATAAACAATCAAAAAAAGTAACTTTGATCTTTTGTTTTTATGATCGCTATATGACACTGCAAAGTTGCTACATTTCACTAAAATATTTTGAGTTATTGCTGCTTTTAGCCAGTCTAGTTTCTGTAAAGGTGAAGGACTTTATATTGCAGTGAAAAATTAACTCGCAGCCAGTATAAACATGCCAGAGGTGAAAAAATAACACTCAGAAACTGCTGAGTTTCAGACAGTTAAAGTCTTAACGCTTATGTGCTAATTGCCGCTTCAGCTATCTCTATGAGTTATTAAATTAAGAGAAATTACTGGGATCATAACTCCATGTTGACACATACAAAATAATAATAAACATGAATGTAAAAATTCATTTAAAATGGTAAGGAAAATATAATGTACCTCAAAATATACAAACCATCCCCTGTGATTGTGTTTAAATCCATGTTTGTGTGCACTTTGATGTGTTTATTTGTCCTTAAGCAAGAATGAGCCTTTTAGAAACGGTAAAAAAGGTAAATGTAAATCCGACTGAGCTCTGTTTCAGCTGCAAATTAAACCACATCCTGTTTGGTGCTAATTATGCACCGCTGTTAATATTCTACATGTTCCACCTTGAAATGAACTTCAGCTATTATTGAGCCGCGACTTGATCTCGCCGAGCGTCGCTGGCCGATGATATGCTCGGTGGAGGGAGATGAGAAGATGTTTGTAATTAAGTCTGAAAAAGACGCGCACTCCGGTCGGCTGCAGGCTAACATGTTGTGGTGATTGAGTTGCGCAGGTCTGCCTGTGTGTCGGGGGGAGATAACATGGCCTCTCTCCAGCTTACAGCAAACAGACGTGAATGACGACTTGTTCAAATGGCCCATCACTATGGAAACCATCTACAAAAGCATCCCAGCTATTCACACAGAGGAACACTGAGGCTGCAGAAGAAAAGGGAAGCAGAGGGGGAAAAGAGGGAAAGAGAAAGAAAGAGAGAAAGAAGAAGAGGGGGAAGAGGCAGATTTGGAGCAGGGATGAAAGCAGGAAGATGGATTGTCAGGACAGGAAGGAGAGGAAATCAAAAAAGAGAGGGGTGTTGGAAAGAGAAGAAGGGGAAATACAATAATGGAGAAAGAGGGAATGAGGTTGTGAGAGACTGTCGTATGCAGGAGACAGTGTGGCGGAGACGATACTGATGAAGGCTCAGAGGACGATACTCGCAATAACAGCTGCTCGACCCGGTTTGCTGCATTCAGCAACACTGTGTCCTTGTGTGCAAAATGACCCTCGGCTCTATAGGTCTGCACACATTTCCCCCGACGCTCACTTACATAGCAGACATACAGCACACAAAGCCATGTCTGTATCTCCTGAACCACAAAAAAAAAAAAAACACAACCCACTGTCCCCATTGCCATGGCAGTGTGCATCAGTGTGTTCAGCAATGTCACTCCCCATTACAGGCAGACACTGCACCAACCGCTGCTGCTTTCTTCTGAAATATTTACCAGACAGTAAGTCACAGCTGGAGCCGAGGAGGAGTCCTGATCGGGGAGGGTGAACACTAGCCCGTGGTAGCATTTACAGGATGTGCTGGGACAAGTTTCGCGAGGTAGAAGAGGTCATCTGCTAATCACAAACCACAGCTGCTCCTGTCCACACGTTGAAGCTCTGACAGGATGAAAAGATCTGCCAAGATGTCGCCCAGAGGTTTCCTGAGCAGCGGTTCTGAAGCTCAGTCTAGTGGCTTCGACTGTCGCCATCTTGATTAGTTCAAAAATGAGCCAGAGGTGAGTGGATGGTAGCCATGCTTGACTTTAAATCTTAATATAATTAAAACAGGTGAGATAAATAAAAATTCACCCCCTTTGCAGCTATCATGAATCTGTGAATCAGCCACAGAGACCAAACCTATTTGTTTTCCCAATCTGTAAACATGTTTATTCCTGCTGTAAATTTGTCCACTTTAACACGAACGTCTATGGGGATCGATTTGTTTTTGCAACCAGCCTCAAGTGGCCATTGGAGGAACTGCAGTTTTTACTTTTTATTTTTTAGAACTGGAAGTTGCTGCCTGCATTCAAACCCAAAATCATGTGGCCTTACATGACTCTTCGCATAAAAGCATCCAATTACTATTTCTACACAAGTAAAACTCTAGATTTGACAGCAGCATCTGCAGGACAGTCAGTGTACAATGCTGCACTTTCTGAAATTTTATACAAGCCGGTTAAAAGGGAAAGGACTGAGAGCAACACAATCAAATTTTGACTGATAAATAAAGTCTGGTTACTGATTTAACTCCTAAAAACTCACCTCTGTGAATCAAAGTACATATTAAGACTTTTTCCCCCCATGAAAATAGCCCTTTTCGGCATTAAAACATTTCAGACGGAACTCTACACTGTTGCTTTCTTTAGAAGGTGCAGCTCGGACACACCAGCTCACCTACGACTCTACTCAAACACTGCAAACTACTCTGATAGTGGAATAATCCAATCACACAGGTCCACGCGAGTTGGATTCCTTATTTTTGCTACATATGAAGTCCCAGAAGTCTGAATCTGTGACTTTAAGACTGGCATTGGTGCACTGCAGTGGTGGAAATGAACACCCATATTATAATTGATGTATTATATCTCTTCGAGCACAAAAAAAAAAAACCAAAAGCACATATTAACTTCATTTTCACCAGGCAGAGTCTTGAACTACTGCATGTGTTGCTCCTTTTTTAAATACAGTTGCTAGTGTAAATGCTAGTTAATAAATAAATTTGCTTTAAAGCAGCATCCTCATCTTTATTATGGGAAAAGACACTCGGATGTGCTGATCTAACTTCAAACAGCATTCAGAGGCGACATGAATGCAAACAAAAAGTGCAATCATTCACTTGAATTAATTTCTATTCCTTGTTTGTGTTTTCTTGTCAAAAAAGCCAAATGAAATTGACTATGATTCAAAATTGAAAAACAGTAAAAGGGGAAAGCTTCTCAGGCGGATGAACCCTTTTTATAGTCGCTGTATGTTCTGTCAGTCAAAGCATTTGTCCTGTTGCTTTTTGTGGTCACCGACTGCACAACTGTGTACTCAGATTCCCATTGTGTGTGAACACCGTCTGCTTTTGGAATTCAACTTTTCACGCAGAGATCTCAGGCGGTCTGACTTTTCACAGAATGCAGCGCCACATTCATTCCCTCACAGGCGGCGTGTTTAGCAGCCGCTTCCAAAGATTTACTTGGCATTGTCATCCTTTTTGCAGCTCCCTGATTCATATTGTCAAATTGCAAAACGTCGTTTGCGAGTGTAGCTCCGTCGGGCAGCGGGGACTCTGTTAGCGGGCCTCCGCAGTCACTTCACGTCCTCCGTTAAAGCCTGCAAACGCATCCCTTCAAGATGGACCTCATGTCGGCGTCTCTCTGCTCAATCATATCCGTCCAGCCTCCTTTTTGTCCTCCCCTGCTTGCTATAAACTGCTCTCCCGCAAAAAAACAAAAAACAAAACTCTGACATCTCCTTAGCTTGTATTTTCTTTCATCTCTCCCCTGGTTCACTGCATAATCACAAGAATAAAGCTGGGCCTCTGTCGCCGTCACCTCACTGCAGGCTGCTCAAAACAGTCACCTAGTAATTATTCTGTGTGCTATTTTAAATGGGGGTGGACACAAGATCCAGCTAAAAGCCTGCCACGTAAAATGTAAATGTAAATGCAGGCAAGTGGAGCGATACTGGGCCAAGAAAGGAGAAAAACACAGTTAATTAGAGCAAAGTACTTCTTTTTTCTTCTGGTCTTTTCACTGGGGAGAAGGTGTGTCTGGGCTATTTATAAGCGGCTCCAGTTGGTGGGCCGGTGGGGTCTTGTCTTGCAGATTCAACCCCATCCAATAGAGCTCATTCACACTGAAGGGAAATAAACACTTGAAAAACCGAGCGAGGATAATGCCGCGCTATTATTTATTTTATTTTTTTGCTCATCTTTTTGTCAAGTGCTGCCATCCTAATTAGAACCATATTTCATCTTAAGAGGTTTTATCATTGAGAGCTCAGAGGGGATTTTACCGGCAAAATAGATCTAAAGGTAGTGTACTCCATTCTCTTTAATGAAGAATTCTATCAGAAGACAGATTACAAACTGTAATAACCTGTCTGAGTGGCATTTAATTTATTTTCACGGGCAAATTAAGTATTCAAAGTGATTCTGATGTGCAGTGGGTCACTGGAACAGTGTGTTCATACGGGGAGTAGCTTGATTTATTAAAAATCTATGGCAAGAAACTTGATTTTGGCTGTGAAATGTAGCCCATCAGGGTCTTTCTCGGTTGTCTGAAGGCACATTTATCAACTAGTGGGCGTTCTGTGTTAAAATAAAATCCAATTTGTAAGTTTGAGAAGTGAAAATATTCAACTATGAGCTTCAATTATTTTTAATCATTCTTTGTGCTATTTTGCAAGTCGCTGGCAGAAAGTAATGTGACCTTATTTTGCACACTGGTCACATGACGTGCAGTCGCGCGGTGACTCTCGTGTTATTTTTGCAAGAGCCGCGCTGGACTGAGCTCATTCAGATGAACGACTGGGCTGCATTTATTCATGCAGGAGTAAAGTCAGGCTCCCTAAAAGTTGTGCAGAAGCAAAAAAAAGCTCACTTTGCTTCCCACCCAAAAACACGATCGACAAAATCAGTCTGTAGGAGTAAACAACCAAAAGGAGACATAACTGTAGCTGATGTCTAAGAAAAGATCACGAGTTGAAAAATGACACGTGACCCATAATTTCTTGAGCTCTAAAACAAAGAAAGAATTTGTCTTTGCACGCTATGGATGCACTGTTAAGCTAATAAGTGAAACTCTTTGTGTTAACGCTGGTCTATTTTGCTCTAAAACTGCAATAACTGAAATGTAGCACTGCCATTCTGCATTAACCCTCCTGTTGTCCTATGGGTTAAAATTGACCCGTTTTAAAGTTTGAAAATGTGAGAAAAAAAAATATTTTCACAGTAAAATTTCTGATGTCCACATTTTCAACATTTTTTGGGAAATTTATAAAATTTTTTGGTGGAAAAAAAATGTTAAAAAATGTTTAAGAACTTTGACAAAAAAACAAAAAACCAAGATCCAGCGAAATTTGCTGGATTTTGGTTGATTTTTATGTGAATGTTCTTTAAGAAAATATTAGAAGTTTTACTGATATATATGTAATCACTTTAGATATTTTTAAGATTTTTTTGAAAGATTTTTACTAATTTTTTGAAAATATTTACAAGAATTTTCTTGCCACATTTGGGGGATTTTTAAAAAATAAAACTTTTAAGAAATTATTGGAATTTTCTTCCTGAAAATTATGCAAATTTTCAGAAATTTGGGGAATTTTTTTGTTGAATTTTAGAATTTTTTTAGACAAGGAAAGTACAATTCTATACACCTTCAACTGAGTACATTATCCATCATTTCACACCAGTACATATTCATATGTAAATTAACCCATATTTATATGTGCTATGCCTCATTAGCACATGTGAAAGGTGCAAACAGTCTATTAAATCTGTACCTTGAACCTACTTTTCTAATTCTTGTGCTGCTTTTCTCAAGCCTCCTCTGTATCTAACTGCTGGGGGAAAAACAAAGTTTATCTTATCTTTCTGGGAGTCGTCACAGAGATTCATATTCACATGACTTTCAAAAGCGAGTGTCTGTTTTTTGCAGAAAGAAGCTCACGCGAAGTGCTCGTCGTGTGTTCATAATGTTGGTCAAAGTCAGTCACAAGGAAAGAAAAACAACCTGAATATCTAAGCAGCTCCTCTCACATGACAGGACAAAGGTCTTTGCTTCCGCACATCTAAATCTTCAGTCTTTCCTCTGACACTCTGTCTCAGACGCCCGTCGCTGTCAACAACATGCGGTCTCGCCATCCTTCTCTCAGCTGCTATCAGCGTGGCGTCAGACACGGAGCTGCTGTTCAGACTCGGAGCCTGACGGTCGACATTCTGCATCCTGCTTTATTATTCTTTTATTGTGAGGGCAGCGGCTGCCAGCGTAGAGCAGGAGGGGAACTGAAGAGCCATCTTTTCTCCCTCCTTACCCACCCCGCGGCCCCTCTTGACACAGATTTCAGGCAGCGTGCGTCTCCCTGGAATATTACTCCACCTCTACAGCCTTATCGCACTCAGCCTTGAGGGGTCACCCACAGCCATCATAATATTGCATTTTGGTTTTCCCTCTGCCTACCTGCTTAGATTAGGCAGATGTGGAGCAGATTGGTTTCTCACTGGGAAGGAGCAGGAGAAATGGGAGGGCAAAAGAGCAAATTTGTTTCGATTCTGCTCGGGGAGGTCTAATTTGGGAGCGGAAGTGCAGCTTCCTCGTTAGGCCTCTGCTGTCAGGAGATACATGGAGAGAATATGGCGGCAAAGAAGGGCAGATTCAGGGCACTATTAGGCACTAGAGCATGGGACTCTGCTATCCATCTCTCGCTGAACTATCTTAATAATCGTCCATCATGAAAAATTGATCTGTTGTGTGGCCTCGTAAAGAAACGGCAATGAGCTGTCACCACGGCTTTGAAAAGAGGAATAAAAATAGGCTCTATAAATTGTTGGCTGCTATTCAACAGCTGCAGTTCTGACGGAGGGGGTTTATTAGAAGGCTAATTGAATTTGAGAGTTTATCATCAAATGTGTCACATGCAAATTGGACAAAACAAGCCCAAAATACTAAGCGTGGTGTGAGCCGTTGTGTGCAGAGAGGCAGGTATTAGAGCCAGTCAGCAAGAGAAATAAGTGATAAGTGTGCGCTGCAGCGATAAAGAGATAATTACACTGAGGGCTTTACCCACAGCTTGTTGTTTAGTTGCAGAGCTAAGCAGGTGCATGATTGCATAAATAAGGAGATGGGGTTTAAGCTATTTCAACCAGGAAGACGATAATTGCTTCATTTTTTTTTTCTTAATGACTCAAGGACTGTGATGATTGAGGTCCATTTTCAGGTGAGTTTTGTGAGCATGCGCGTTCCTTCCTGTCACTTCAATCACCTGTTCTCGGCCACTAAAAGCTCTCAGCGCGAGCAATCCCTCCTCAATCCTTTCATCTCGGTTCCCTTTGAGCGCCCTGGATGACTCTTTGTGAACCTTCCTCCCCTTGGCCACCTATATACATCGATCTCTCCCACCTGGCCCTGGTCTCTCGCGGTCGGCCTCACTTGGCTCTCGTGGCCATGTGAGCCGTCGACCCTCTCAGCCCTCTCTATCCGGGCTTAAGGTCCACGTGGCCGGGAGCGGATTACATTCTTGACATCACTGCGCCAGATGTTTACGACCGAAATAGACGGAACAACTAGCCTCACCGTTAAGTCAAACAATGCACTTAGCCTTGACACCTTGTTTTGTAGTTTCCTTTATAGAGGGAACAAAAAAACACAACACCACCTAATGATCTCCACTGTTTCCTTCTTCAATTGGAATCAGAGCTGCTGCCTTTATCACTTTGTACAAAATTGACTACCTTCCTCGTTTCTCCGCTTCTTGCAGATTCGGCTCTCCGGTGAGAGATCAAATAGCCGATGCAGCTCCTGCCGTAACATACACATTAGCATGATTAAATTGGCCATTGCCTTCCTATTTATTACAGGCCTCTCCGTGCCGGGTGGGAGGTCTGTGCGACACGTGTGCACCAAATTAGAGGCGTTAATGAGGGTTTTGGGGGGGTTGTTTCTGATTTCGGTGCCGTGTGGGATTTCAGGTGATGTGATTGAGACAGGGAGCCCCGGAGAGGAAGCGATATCTGGCTGCACGGTAGATTTAGGAGCTTAGGAGATTGTTAGACCGGGATCAGTTTGTTTTGAACTATGTGCCTGTGTTTTTCACAGGCCACTTTTTGTGGAGGCAGACTCTTCCTCCCACCCTCAAACACTTTGTACTGCACTCTCAGCAGTTTAAAAGAGGCGGATTAGACACAGGAGTGTGCCTCTCTCTCGTCTGCCGGAGAGCACAGTCGCCTAATCTCTCATGCTGAGGAGAGGGGATTTGGGAGAAATGACCTGTGCTCACTTCACTCCCTCTTGCTTCTCATATCCTCCGAGTTGAGTGAAAACACAGTGCTGCATCCTTCCTTCCTTCCCGTCACTCCCACTCGTGCTTTTTCTCATTTTCCTGCTGGATGACTCGGTGCTCATCAGCATGCAGCGCCACACGGCTGCTTCAGGACCAGGCAGGGCTGGCAGACAGGCAGGCTTGTCAATAAAGGAACCACAGTAACAGGGCACCTCGGCGAGGCCTCCAGCCCTGTCACTGACGTCTCTCTCAGCCGCCTGAACTCCCTCAGTTAATGAGCACGTAATTGTTGAGCAAGCAGAAGAGAAATTGGGCAACTGAGGCAGCGAAAAAAGAAAGGAAGGAAAAAAGCAGCCGTGAGGTGAGAGGTGTAATAGCAAAGGTAGCACAACGGAGAGGAGAGGGAGGTGAGGGAAGGACAAACTGTTCCGGTGTGCAAAAGTAAGACATAAAATAGCCAATTTGTCCTTAAAATGTGAGGTGCAGGAGGAAGAACGGTGTGTCTAAATCAGACGGACCTGTGGGGGGAAATGGTGCTCACTGGGAGGTGACATTGAGAGCGAGCCGCTTCAAGGACAACATGGAAATATCACATCGAGTCGCTACAAAGCAGCTATGAGTTGTGGTGAGGCCGAGCCGGAGCAGGAGAGCAGCCAGAGAACTGCAGGAGGAGGGAGGAGATCAAGGGCAATGGAGCAGCGTTTCCAAAATATCCGACAACACGAAGCCACACTGGATGTCTTAGCATGTTCAGGTTCACATTACAAACAGTGCAAACATGGTGCATTTCATCTTCAATAATTTGCATATACATAGTTAATGTTTTTGCATCCTTTTCCACCTGAGGAACCACAGTATAAATTAAGTTTCTTAGAGGTAGTTTTCCCCTGAAAATATTCCCAGCTGTACTTTCTGAAGGTTCATGAACAATAAGAGTGCAGCACCGAATGTCACTGACGAGAATATTCAGGGGGAATTTGAGAGTGTTGCAATTTTGATGCGTCAGCAGACTGATCTGCTAAATCTTCCTGGGGCTTTTGGCAAGAAACTTGTATTTCTTCTGCGCATTTGTTGTTTAACAAATTAAAAAGCACATTTGTCTCACTGCAACAAAAAACCAACTAATGGGCAGAAAACACGGTCACAATTTTGCTCATTACATCAATTATCGGGCAAAACACAAAAATGTTGTGAGTCTGAATGTTGCTCGCAGGAACACTTTCTTCAATGAGGTGCTAGCTGTGAGTCAGCCTTCATCATTCTCCAAATGCACATGTACTATAAGCCCAGTGGAGGTCTTGTTAAAATGGATTTTCAACTTGCCCAACACATTTTTGGAACCATATTAAATGTTTAAAATCTTCATATTGGAATCATTTTTCATCACCATCTCACTGAAGTTGTGTTACAATCTTTTTCTGGACTCTGATTGCCTCTTTGGAAGCGAGTTGAGGTTGGGGTTCGACTCACCCCGCCGTGCGGTGCCACTCTCCCATGACCACCCAAGCTGATTTGAAAATGAATCTGCGCTCTGATTGCGGTGCTCCTTCGCCTCCCCTGCAGACGCCGAGCAGCGGAGCAGAGACTCGGCCCACATGTCTGCATTAGCCTGCCACGCTCGGGGCGATGCGAGAGGAGGCCATCTTTACCAGGGGGAGCATGATGGATGTAATGTAGATATGCTTATCTTTCATTAAGCCCTACTCTGCCCTCCCTCAGCCTCTCAGCAGGGGTGGAGGGCGGAGGGATTTCAATCAGACAAGAGAGGAATATAACTCTAGTGAGACATGCTGAGGCCAACAGCTAATCAGTCACGTCTCTATGGAGAAGACGCAGGCTTCACAGCAGGAGCATCCATCTCTAAGCCCGTCTTCTAACACTTGCATTTCGTCAATTGTCTGACCTTGCTCCCACCACCTACTGTTTCCTCCCCGCGGTGCACAGCTCGGGTCAGACCCCTCGGTGGCTTCCTGCTCCTGGGCAGTGACAAGCGACCATGAGGCTGACAAAGCTCCCTCGATAACAGCGACGGCGAGTGTGAAGCATGAGGACGAGATGTGACAAAGGGAGTGGTTGGAGGGAAGGTGGGGAATGGAAGAGGTGGAGTCCGAGCTGCTGAGAAGGCGCTATAATTAGCCACGGAAGATCAAATGACTTTTAATGGGTTTGTCTGAAAACAGCAGACTATTTCAGATTTGCGCTCTGAGCTATATTCATATCTCATCAAACTAATGGAATTCTCTGGAGTGCTTGATTGGTTTTTATCTCAGATCAAAATGGCTGATAGAGGTGTGCGGCGGCAGCATTCATTAGCTGCAGAGCCGTAATGAAAAAAGTGTCATTTCAGGGCACTATTATGTAAAATGGAAATGGCTGTAACATTAAAAAAAGTTACATGTGCTGTCAAACCACAGTCCTTCATCTCGTGATCCAGCAGCAGCACTCTGAACTCATGGTTTGAAGCACAGTCATTGTTGCTATAGGAGTCATTTCCCGTGAATGCTCAAGTGAGAATAGGCTTATAATAACTTCTTGTGATAGATAATGGAAACCTCTACTGGTCATTAGTTAGAGAATTAATAAGAGAAATACTACAAGGATACGATCAGGGTCATAGCTCAGCTGCTGCCAGATCTGGTGGAGGGAGGCCTGGTGCAGAATGCCAAATATGTTGTCGACAAAACCGGCCTTGAGCACGCAGCAACACAAACAAAATACTGTCCAGCGCAGAAACTATTTGCCGATTAGTCGATCAACAGAAAATTAGTAGTTAGTTAGTAGGGGGTGGCATGGCTCAGTGGGTAGAGTGGCCGTCTCACAACCGGAGGGTTGCGGTTCGATCCCCTGGCCCGTTGTGCTCATGTCGAGGTGTCCCTGAGCAAGACACCTAACCCCTAATTGCTCCTGGTGGGTCGTGGTTAGCGCCTTGCATGGCAGCTCCCGCCATCAGTCTGTGAATGTGTGTGTGAATGGGTGAATGTGATGCATCATGTAAAGCGCTTTGGATAAAAAAAAAAAAACACTATATAAATACAACCTTTTACCATTTAGTAGTTCATTTTGGAAAATGGGTCATTTAACAAAGAAAAATACGACAACATCTGGCGCTTTTAGCTACAAAACCCTCCGAACCCCAAAACCAGCTGGTGGGCTTCAAAGACCCTGAATTTATTGTAAAAACAGCAAAAATTACACCATTTATCAGAGCCAGAAACTGTAAAATAGAGAAAACTAGCACAATTTGTGATCTTTCTTGAACTACTCATCTGTGACGAGCTATTCAGTCACTTTAACCAAATCTAAATTTAAAATCAGGATGTTTAAATTGTCTTATTCTGCACGTTTTAAATTTTAAAAATTGCCAAAATTAAACCGCATGCACAATTCAGATTGTGTAAAAAAAAAAAAAAAAATTCTTCACTTGTCTGTGCAAAGGTGAAGTATTTAGAGACTCAGCTGTGATCAGCAGTCATGTGACAAAAATTCTGTTATTTTTTGGATGATGTGTTTACAAAGAGCAGCATGGAGACAGGAGTACAAATAGCAAAATATCTGTAGTATATATAGTTACTATTTTTTTCACTGCTGGTAACAGCTGTGGTTGTTGTAAAATGTTGGATGCATTGATTTGATATTTTTTAATTTTTTGTACAATAATCAAAGAAATTCAACTTCCATTTGCTTGTTTGATCGTGATTTATGGCGCCAAAACTGTCATACTGCACCAAAGACATTTGTGAGTTTCCGACATTATAATCATGGTTGTTCTGTTTCCATATAGGTGCAGAACTTCATAAAGGAGCCCACAGTGGAGGAAAATGTGACAGGAGCAAAATAAACTTGGGGTTCAGAAAGAAATATGAGAATTTGTTGCTTTTCTGTGTTTTCTGTCATCGTAAACTGATTGAGTTGGCAAAACAAGCGGCCTGGAGAAATCCTTTTGGCCGCTAAGTCTTTGTGATAAACGCTTAAGATGTTATAGCGAAGCTATCAATTCATTAAAAAAATAATTGCACAAATGAATCAATAGTAAAAATAATCCTTCCTTGCAGCCCTACAACTCTGCTGTGTCCTCTGGAGTCTTGCAGTTATTGTTTCTGCATAATAAACCTGTACTCCTGAAAACTACTGTGGAAGCTGATGCAGGGGAAATAAAGGGAAAAGCAGACTGAGGCAGGATGGGGAGTTGCGTCACATGTTCTCGGCGAAATTATATACGTCTCCCTCTGTTTGTGTGTCTATCGGTATCCTATACTTCCCAAGATTTCCTGCTTGCATTCACGCTACATTAATTTCCCCTCTCTGTCGCCTGGGCTTTTCTATTTTAGACTGAGGTAACTCTCATTTACGTCCTGCCCGCTCCTTAAATTATACAACACACAAACATCCTCCTTTTATTGCCACTGTGACTGCAGCGAGAAGAGCTGCGGGCTTTAGCTCGTCATCATGCATGAACACCTCTTATTGAATTAATTACGGTGCGCTAAGGTAGAGGCTTAAAGATAATTAGGGGGGGAAACTCAAAGGAGGAATTTTCATCCATTTTCTGTAACTGCTTCAGAATGTCAGCTTTTTCGGTTCTCCCGTTCCCTCCTTTGTGGCTGAAACCTCCCCTCGTTCTGTCTGTCTCCCATGTGGATCCTCCTACAGGGCTGCTGTTTGTCCTTGGCCACCTTCTCCTTGAGAAAATGCTGTATCAGACAGGCTGCTAACAGGGCCGTCACATACTTGAGCACCAGCGGTGGCGGCAGCAGCACAGGCCTCTCTCTGGGGGTATACAGTTACACTGCAATGCTTCTATCTCTTACCGTCCTGACATTTTCACCCCCCTCCTCCTCCCCCACTCTCCTGAGGGAAGAAGAGGATAAACTTTTAAAAAATGAAGGAAGAAAAAAAAGAAACAGGATTAAGTCCACGCTGCCCTTGGTTCCATTCTGGATGATACCATTTCCATTAGAGGAACGGGGGTAAAGACGGGAAACTCAGCGAGCAGGAAGACAGCCAGGAAGGGAGCTGGAACTAACATGTTCGGTTTTCCCTGGCAGCGGATGTGCAGCAAAAACGGAGCACTGTGGCAGCGAGGCAGGCTGCCAGTCATTCAGGCGGCTTATCAAGACGAGAGCACCACCTCCTTCCCCATTCTCCTTCAGCTATATTTGCGTTTCTACCTGGTCATGCAGATAAGTTAAGAGAAGAAGCTGATCAAACAGGGCTTCAAATCCCTGCAAAACAACAAAAGAGCAGGCACAGTGGCAGCGCTCGCCCTGAATAACATCCCAAAGCGTGCCCAATGTGACGCCAAGATACAAAACATCAAAATACGGCCTCCCAGTGTGCAGCATCCTGGGGAAAATAAGGATGGAGACACATAATCCAGAAAGAGACACAAATATTCCCACAAAGAGACAGACAGTCACACCCCCGCACAAACTGAAGCTCACAAAGAGATAAAGAAGCAAATAAACAAAGACATCAATTATAACTGAAGTTTGGAAAACTGGGTCTGATTTGAATACTACAAAATTCAGTTGAAGATGGGTTCAAACAAGAGTTTAAAAAAAAACAGAAAAAGACAGCATCCCTTGTGTGATTTAAGCTCTTACATTTTCTGGTGCACACAGCAGGAAACAATGCCTGGCTCATAGTTAAACTGGCTCTTTGATTCTTAGCTGCCTGCCACCATCTTATTCCACTTTGTGCAAAGAAGAAAAGCAGACAAATCAGTGCAAAGGCCTCACCCAAGCCTGCGCATGACTCACTGATCTTATAAAACAGGAGCTGCACACCTGAATAAGACCAGGAGGGGACAGCAGGCCGAGTCCTCCTCACGTTGAGGACGAGGCAGGCGGGGCCATAGGCAGAGATACAAGTGCACTGTAACTCATAGATAGCACACCAGATATTTTATTCATGGGGAGAAAATCTCAAGCAGCAAAGAGTGACTCACAGAGCCACAGGGACACACAAAACTCAGCGCAAGAAGGGGGTTGACGGGGTTTAACCCACCTACGTCGGCTGCCTTCTCTTTGTCAAAAAATACATTAAAATATAACGTCCCTTTTAAAGAAGCGGGATTAAAGGGGACGTGTTTGTGTGCCAAACTCGCCACTGTGCGGTTACTTCCAGCGTTATCACAGGAAGAGAGCCGCTCACAGCACAATAAAGCCAGGCTCCTGCACTTCAGGCTATGCATTCCTGAGCACTCTGGCATATGAACCGACAAAAGGAATCCTCGTGCATCTGCGCCGGAGCCGAGCTGCCGTCGAAAAACACACTCGCGCAGGCTCAGGTGTGTTTCACCTTGGCAGAAGAGCACATGAGGAGGGATTGTCGCCGCTGTGCAGATTGGCCTACATATGGCGGGAGGCCTGATGCAACTTAAGCGATGTGCAGTCATGGGTGTGTCGATTTGAACTCACTCACTCCGTGCCAAGTCCCTGCCGCTCCAGGATCTCACCGAGAAGAACTGACTAAATATGTGATGAGCCGAGCTGCAGGAGGATTCACAAACACACACACACAAAACCACACACTTCCAGTTGCTAAAAAATAAAATAAGAAAGGAGGCAACTCGGCTTGCTTGGGATAATTAGAGCGCACGCAGAGCCTGGGAGACAAAGCCCGGCATCGTGAGAACAAGGCTCGCCTGATGAGGCCTCTCTATTTAAATCCTCGGGATGAGCCAAGAGTGTGTCTGTCGATGGAATCGCTCCAGGAGACGTGCACGAGCTCGGAGGAAGAAACAGCCAAGGTGGTGAAAGGAAAGACAGACGCAGACAGAAAAACTGTAGACGAAGACGAGTGGCAGGAAGGCATCTTTGAGGAAATGAAAGGACTGAGATTAAAGGCTTAGATTCAATCAGACATCCCTT
Source organism: Acanthochromis polyacanthus (assembly GCF_021347895.1). Taxonomy (NCBI): domain Eukaryota; kingdom Metazoa; phylum Chordata; class Actinopteri; family Pomacentridae; genus Acanthochromis; species Acanthochromis polyacanthus. The sequence continues at coordinate 26,652,997 of NC_067125.1, forward strand.
CCTACTGTTAGTCATAGAGCACAGATCAGACTTCAGTGTTGGGCGAACACCGCCGATATTACACAGGTGACTCACTGTGCTCAGTGCCACTTTGAAGTTAGTGTGCCTCTGCAGGGGAGTGGAAATGAGTGAGTGGGTGAGAGTGTGTTGGGGCAGGGCTCTGGGATTAGTACCTTTCCCTTTGCAGATCTATAAGCACCCAGTATTTCTTGTCGCTAAGAGGATTCACAGGATACGGGGCCATCCCAACAATTGAAAGCAAAAGGTTTTAGGCACTAATCTACAAATTCAAGGGCGAGCGAGCCCGGTACTCTGCTGATGGCGCACATGCCTTCAGCTGCCTTCAACTTGACTGACATGGCAGAACGTGGAGGTCAAGGAGGCGATCTGTGCAGCTTAGAGGAGAGAAAGGAAACAGCTTTCAGGAGGCTTTAGCTGCCACCCGCAACGACGTGTTCAGAGATCCCTATCAAATGCAAGAGCTGCTGATTGTTGGTTTGTTTTTCTTCCTTTTCACCAACAGCTCCGTATCTCGATCACTTCTGTGTGCCAACGGCTGCCCTGAGTCGTCTATTCAGGCTCACACAAAAGGCCCTCATGGAGAACGGTTGAGCCCCGCTAACGGACGGGTCCACATTTCCCGCCTCGACAATCACAACCGAGCGGGGGGAAAAGCCATTCACATGCGATTGTTCGCTATCAGCCCAAACCCCGAACAAACACACACATGAAAGCACACAGGAGCTCGCTTTAACATCAACGCCCGCCTTAAAGCACGCACACACACTGTGGATGATAAGAGGAAATCTGCTGCTGCAAGAGGACTGCAACCACAGAGCAATAAGCACAGCACTACAGCCATTTTTCTATTTTTTTTCTGGTTATGCTGAAAAGATCTGCTCCCTGTACACGAGTATCCAGTCTGTTTGTGCACTTCTCTTGATTGGATCCCGCCTGGACATTTCATCTTCGCCTATAAAGCCGAAGAAGCTCCAGCAGCATGCGTTAACGCTGCACAAGCTGGGTCTTGCCTTGAGTTTAGACACATGCTGATATATTCAATGCTACGGGCCAACTGGAAGGAAAACACCAACATTTTTGGGGGGATTTTATGACGAGCACAAAAATGTCATGTGGTGTTGCATAACGCCGTTACTTTACACCGTGTGTCATGGTGGTGATAATCTCTGCTTGCTTAAGTCAGCAAAGAATAAAATGTACCGAATGCATCAAGTGTTCCAGATATTCTGTATTCCATTAATCCAGTGGGAGCCATATCAGCGAATGCCTCAGCGTGATGCAATTCTCTGGGTGAACCTGCTCTGCGGTTCTAGCCTCGTTTCCAAATTAGCTCCAGAAAAGACACAGCTGCTCACTCCAGATTCTCCACGAGCGAGGGGAATCGGAATAAACCCGAAGTCGTCGTTTTCTGGATATGAAATCAGCGGGACAAAACCTCCTTTGAAGCCGGTGCAAACTGTAAAGCCTGTGACACAGAGCAGAGGGGGGGAAACACAGCTGAAGAAACAAAAAGCTCACAATCTGGCACTCTCACAGGTATCTGACAAAACAAAAGTGTTTACACAGCTGAAGTAGCTGGATAATCCCGAAACGCTTTAAAAAAAAAAAAAAAAAAAGAGGAACTACAAAACAAGAGAGCTGCTTTATTCCAGCGACACCTCGGTGATGGCAAACAAACAGAAAATGAGGAACAATGCAAGGCGACAGGAAACAAACCATCCAACGGTGAGAAGTTCTCTGCGAAGCTCTCACTGGATCATAAACTCAAACTCAAGCTCTGAGATCAATCGCCCTGTCAGCAGAATCCACCTCAAGCTGCTCATCACTGACAAACAACCACAAGGGTCAAGAGCAGGCAGTCGGTTTTTAAATTCACAATTATGTAGGAAAAGGCCAAACAGCTCAGGTTTGGGTCAGTTTTCTGTTGAATTTGGTGCTTGGACACAATAAACCAGCGTGGACCTGTAGTATTTTACCTAAAAATGTAACCTGACGCTGTTTTTGAACAAAGACAGGTCTGCTCTTATCGTGTTCCCATTTCACCTGCAGGTAATGTTGCTCTCAGTGTGTCTGGATATGAATATCCAGAACAAGCAGCCAACAAAGAGAGATGCCTCCATTGATCAAACCCCAGGAATCCTCAGCGGTCGCCCCTACAGTCAAGATGCGCAAGCGCCCGCCATGAATTTCTCAATTTAACCTGGGTGACTGATCAGGAAAATTCATTGATTTCATCCATTTATCATCTCAGGAGAGTCTGTACAGTATCGAGCGGTGCGTCTGTGCGGTTGGGAAGGCAATCATTGCCGAAGGGGGGGGGGGGGAACGGGGTCTTTGTGGACGGTGCAGCAGCAATGATTTCTGTTGGGGACACAATAACCATTATTTCTCCCCCCCAACACAATGCCAGCCAATACTGCCTCAAAATGGCCGAGATTTTTTTCTCTTTTTGTGTGTGTGTGTCGCAAATGCAAGCGAAGGAAAAACCCATTCCCTGATAAGTAGTTTTCACACAACAGTGCCAGGAGGAGACGTCTTGTTAAAATGTTTTGTCATGGCGGTGAGCAGGAACACTTGTGTTTACCCTCTGAGGGGGGTTGTGGGTTGGTTGGCTGGTTGGTGTTTGCTCTGGAAAAAAAAATGGGTGCATTGTTATCCGATGACACACATGTCTGACACTGCAGGCATCGGAGACAATAAGTGGTGAGCCAGCAGGAAAATAGGACATCAGGCAGGTATTAAACGTGCACGTGTGTGAGTGGGTGTGTTTGGACCTACATTTGGCTCCAAGAAATCAACTGAAAAGTGGATTTGCAGACAAAATAGGACACCTAAAGAGTCCAGCCAGCAGCAACTGTAACAGGGGGTCCATCCTGTTGACACGGGAACAGCTACAAGACTGAAACACCTAAAAGGATTTCCTCGTCCTGCGCTAGAATAAATGATGTGCATACTGTTTGTGATCCATTGCAGAGGTCCTGTGTGTCCCCAAAGGCCTGACTAAGCGCCAGTTGTCTTTGGTTTGATCTCTGCAGCAGAAAAAAAAACAACCTGCTATAATTCTCCTTCCAGGACAATCTGGCTCCACATTGTTCAACTCACCAGCAAACTGCAATCAGTGCAGTGGAAGGAGGTGCAGACTGACCTGGAAGCCAGCTGATTAATAGTTAACCAGGTCTAATATGTAAGAAACACAGTCCCAACTATAATAATAAAAAAATACATACAAAAACACTAATCCCGTAAGTGTTTTTGCGTTTTAACTGCACTGATCAGCATTTGTGGGGATCTTGCTTGGCACAAGTGTAAATATCAATCAATATTTTTACCATAAAACAGTGGATTCGCTGTCAGGATCAGCCATGAGAGCCTCATGCGAACAGAGGACACAATAATGGGGCCGAAAAGATTTTCTCCTGCATGAGAAAACCTGACTGGATCCGACTCACAAGCAACATAGCGCACAATAAATCAGAAAAACACACACACATACCTCAATGTAGCCGGCCAGCGCAGGAACCACAATGCCCAAAAAGAGGACAGATATCGCTGGGACTGAACCCATCTTCCAGGGAGCTCCGGTTATGCTACTGTAAATAACTTGTATCCTGTGAGCTATATTTGTAAGGTGACCTCCGGGAGAACGAAGAGCAAAACAAGTCCTGGGGGTCTTCGCTTCGGATCTGTCCGGGAGGAGAGCGCGTCCTGCTCCGCTTGTTTGGCTACCCGAGCTCGACAGAAAATGTTGGAGGGACTGAGAGTGTCGGTCTCTCCTCTGGAAATGTGGATTGTGTGTCTGTGGCTGCTCTGCCTCTGCTGCCTCCTCCCTCCTCTGGTTGGTCTGATCCACGGCAGAGCGCAGCGCAGCGCAGTGCGCCTCCAGGCGGCCCGCTGCGGCCAAAAACACACTGACGCACAACTCTCGGGCACTTAATCTAGCATTTACACTCAGCAAAAATATAAATGCAACACTTTTGTTTTTGCTCCCATTTTTGATGAGATGAACTCAAAGATCTAAAACTTTTTCCACATACACAATATCACCATTTCTCTCAAATATTGTTCACAAATCTGTCTAAATCTGTGATAGTGAGCACTTCTCCTTTGCTGAGATAATCCATCCCACCTCACAGGTGTGCCATATCAAGATGCTGATTAGACACCATGATTAGTGCACAGGTGTGCCTTAGACTGCCCACAATAAAAGGCCATTCTTGAAAGGTGCAGTTTTTCATTATTTTATGCTGGAAATGTGTCATAACCTCTGTGTTCCTTCCACTACGCCTATGTTATCAGCTCGTGTGTGAAGTGACTGTGAATTATCAATTACTCAACTATTGATGTATTAAGTGTGAATTCATCACATCAAGTGACTTGATCTGTGTTGATGTTGAGCAACAGGACTTCATGATGCATCCTGAATTAATTCATGGAAAAAAACACCATGACTCATGCATGAGTTGAGCATTACTCATGATTTGTAGCCTTAATATGAGTGTTTAATCTGAATACAAGCATGCACTAATGCTTTTTTAAATCCAGCACAGTGGTGAAAGAAACATTTAAATCCTTGATGCAACAGAGAAAAAATACTAATTGCCAGGTAAAACTTCTGTTCCAAAAGCGGGAAAATGCTATCAAAATTTGAAATATTTGCTATATTCTGTGGTACATAATCACATTTCACTATTTTATTATTGCTACTGGTGCAGTAAGGTGTAAAGAAAACACACATATATAGCTGGTATTGTTAGTTTGAAGCTTTTCAGCACATTTGCTGATCACAATGCATCTCATTATTTAATGTTATTGTGTGTTTTCTAGGAATAGCTGCAAAATTAGAAGGTTTAGCTGATATAATAAATAAATGTGGTGAAGTAAAAAGTACAGTATTCCCCTGAAGTTTACATATTATAGCTGAGGTAGATCAAAATTGTCATGAAGTACGCAGAAAGTGGTATTTTAAATGTGTATTTTAATACAATTACTAATGACTTGTTGATAAATGAAGTTAGTTCCCTAATTTAAGTATCATAATGTTAGCGTAATTTTATTACTTTTTGATTATCTGAATTAGAAATATGTAAATACACTTGAGAAAAAATACATTTTAACAAAACAACTTAAGTGAATTCACTTATGGTTTAAAATATCTATTAAAATCATGCTAATCAACCTATTTTTTACTAAATTTGTCAGTAATCGCATTACTTTCTAATCTTTTTTTCTCTGTACAGTTAACTTTTGTTTAGTCCTAATCAACATAACACCTTTACATATATTCCGTAACTTTCTAATCACCACAGATGAAGTATAAATGCCAGGACTGTACACTTTTACTGTGTGATACTGCGACTTTTACTTCAGTGAAGGACCTGAATACTCGTTCCAGTAGCGCTGAGCTGCTCCTCAGCATACTGAGCCTTTAATCACTGCCACACAGACAGGCTCATTATATTCCAATTAGTTTTATTGGTATACAACCGGCTTAAAGCTGTGAATCCTCGCTGCTTATTATGACTTTAACTGTGAACGTATAAATGAGAGATCCTGTTTGTGACTTTTCTGCAGGATTAACGCCTCACTTTGTGTCACTGTGATTCATTTCAGGCTGTATTTGAAATATTTCCGTTTATTAATGACACCTGTGTTGTGCAACGCTTGACAAAAGCAACACAAAATAGGAGTATGAATGAAGACAAGCATTCTGATTCTTATTAGAGGCAGTTTTAATGTTATTTTTGGCACACAGTGCAATTATTAAAGTACAAAATGCAGTTTAACATGTAACCAGAAGTGCAAAAGAAGCAGTAAAAATGTATTGTGGTGTATAAAGTATGTCACAGTATAAACAGAATTAGTGGCATAAACACACTAAATATAGAAATATTAAAGCTAGAAATGTAAATATAAAGATAGATACATGTACAGGTAGTGATAAATGTTAGTTTGAATGAAAAAGTTGTAATATTATGATATAAAAATATAGAAATTACAAGTAAAACGCCAACATGTGGCTCTAGATTTTTATGTTTCTGACTGAGAGTCTCTGTTCAAATGCTTCCAAAGAGTATAAACTTGCTTGTTTTGTGTATTAATTAAGAAAAGAGTATTCGGAATATAAAAAATCCCTTTTTAAAAGCAAATATATGGAAATCCATCCACTTTTATTGTATTTACATAAATATATCCTAGATGGATGTTGGGTATTCTATAAGTCTCCAAAGGATGTGATGGACTAAAGAAAAAAAAATCTATTTCTTGGTTAAATTGCTTGTATAAATTAGGTAATTATCCACACACACAAACATCATTAGCCTTTTCTGATTAGATTTTTTATTCTTAGAGTATCATTCAAATTACTCTCTGATGGCTTATTGAAAAAAAAAATCATGTAAATTTGATTTTTGCTTCGGGCGGGATACTCAGGCTGGGTATTAATTTCGTAAACATAAGCTGTTAGAATGAGTTGGATTTGCATATGTTTAGATTAATCTTGGGATGTGTCAGTTTGGTTCCCTGGACACCTCAGTTAAGACACCTCAAGAAAAAAAAGCATGAAATTAATTTCTCTTCCAGTTCCCCAGGTAACGGCAGTCCACTGAGAATCGGTCAAAGTTTTCTTTGACTAGACTGAATGTGGTGCTCATTTTTAATTACTTAATTCATGTCAAGGTAACCAGTTTCACTTTTCTCCCAAAAGAGTTTTGTGTAGCTGTAAAATCATCCTCATCACACAGTCCAAAACACTGAAACTACTCACTCACAGGTAAGTAATTTGAAGTCACTTTGACACAATATAGGTCAACAACATTTCACATTTTAAAAAAAATTGTATTTTTGTCACCCTTAATGACATAATTAAAGACCTGCTACTGGAAATGTGTGCAAATTCATTTAAAAATGAAATTAAATCTTAATTAAATCTTTTATTTTAAGGTTTCCAGGCCTTTAATTCAGTACTTTGTAAAAGTTTGGCAGCAGTTTCTCAGTTTTCTAAGCTATGAATTAAACAATCTGTTTTAAGAAATGTGTGCAAATTCATTGAAATGTATTGAAAAACAGCTGAAATTTGTCATTTTTAAAGTTTCCAGGCCCCTAATTCAGTCCTTAGTGGAAGCCAGTTTTGCAGGAGTTACAGCTCAGAGTCTTTTTGTGTGAATCTCTATAAGATTTTCACACCAGGTCTTGGGCAGTTTATCCAATTCTTCCTTTTCAGATCCTCTCAGCCCTGCTGGGAATCTTCAGGTTTGTCCACAGATGTTGTGTGGCTTTAACTCTGAGCTTTGACTGAGCTGCTCAAGGACGGTCAAAGACTTGTCCTGAAGCTTCAGTTCATTGTTGTGCTTCAAGGTGAACTGTTGTTGAGGTCTCGGTTCACTGAAACTCTGTGTGTTTTGCTGAATTCATCCTTTCTTTCATCGTTGAACAGTGTCTTTTTCCCTGCGGCTGACAAACACCCCCATAGCATGATGATACCACCACCATGCACCGAACCCTGGGATGGTATTAGCCCAAAGACGGGCAGTGCTTGGTGATAAAAAGACCTAGTTCTTGCAGTTCTGTCTGAACAGAGCCATTTTGTTTCCAGAAATCAGAGAATCTTTTCCCACAAATTCAGTTTGACACTTTCCAAAGCAGCCTGTCATGAGTCTTTCACTGAGAGTGCTTCGGTCTAGCTGCTCTACTAATAAGGCCTGATTGATGAGGCGAAACTGACATGGTTTAACTTTTAGCAGATTCTCCATCTCTGCAGAAGACTTCTGAAATTCTGTAGGAGTAATATGTTCGACAAAATGGACTGCCAAAGTGTAACTGTAAAAGGAACTGTTGGATTCTTGGTCACCTCCTTGAATAAAGGTCCTCTTGATTGGTTACTAAGTCTGTCTGCAAAGCCAACTGAAGAAAGAGTCCAGATGGTTCCAAACTATTTCCCACCGTATTCCTAAGAACACTCAGAGCTTTCCCTGCAAAGAGATCCTTGGACTTAATGGCGTATTTTTAGTCTTGGCACGCAGTGTGGATGGTGGGCGCTTATGTAAACAGATGTTTGCCTTTCTGAACGCGATCCAACCAATTCAATTAGTCACATTTGGAATCCAGTCAAGTTCTAGTCGCATTTCAAGGGTAATTTAAGCAAATAAGATGCACCTGATCACCACCTGAAGTGCCACAGCAAAAAGGTTCTGAATATTTTTATGAATTAAAGAATTCAGTTTTCAAGATTTTAATAACTTTGCAAACTAAAAATGCTTTCACGTCGTCATTATGAATTGAGGGCACACTGAAGAAGCATCTAATATTAAAACTACAATACCATAAAATCTATGTTTCATCATGTTGACAGAGCTAACTAGCATCAGGTTCTTCATCTTGTGTGCAGACTTCAAAAAGCTTACCTGTATTTTCATCTCCTCCTGATTTGACCATTGTCATGCACTTTATTCTGCTATCAGTGAGTAAAAACTTCCAGAGACAGCAGTTAATACAAAACACTGCTGCCAGACTTTGAACAGGCTCCACCAGAGGCGACAATACTACCCCAATCTGGGCTGCACTCCACTGGTAATTGATTTTAACATTTTATTGCGTGTTTTTGAAGCACTGGATTGTCAGGCTCCTGACAGTATCTGTGATTTTCTAACTCCATGTGCGCCTCATCACAGTGTCAGATCTTCCAGCAGGGTCTTATAAACAGCTCCAATGTCTTGACTCAGATTTGGAACTCTTCCTGGAGAACCCAGTATGTCCATTTTAATATCTTCTTAAGATTAATTTTTAAATTCATTATATTGCCTTTTAATTAAAGTTTTGGCTCTTGATTACTTGTAGCATTAATAGTTAAAAACACAAATTAAAAGCTCTAACCTGAATTTTGTGCTGTAAATTAAAGACTTTTGACCCACCTTGTCTGTAGAATGATTGGTGTTTAGCTCCCTCTAGTGGCCATATTGAGGAAATGTCGTAACACATTTATCAAAACTTTATCAATACAGACAGTAATCACCTTCAGAAACAACTATACAGTTTACTTCGATTTTTACCTCATTATTTGTGTTTAGATGCTTGAATTTACTCACTGTAAATAGTATTAGAAAATTGTAATTTCTGCTTTGAAAGCCAATTTCATGTTGCAGTTTTTTATACAGCCACCAGGGGGCAGTAACTACCTACAATTGAGATTATATTTCTGCACGGTCTCAATTTTTTCAGTAAAACTACCTTTTCCATTTATGTAGAATAAATAATTTTTTTTGAACAATATATTTATTAACAGTTTTTGTATGCAGGTACATATATGCGCTTGCAGTATACATTACAAGACTTACTCAGTTATGCAAATAAAATACATATTTTTTTAAAATCAAATATTTTACAGCATATAATAACTAAACTTGTGGTAAAAATGCTGTTGCAAAGTAGAAGGAAGTATACCCAAATTAGATTAGAAAAAACTCTTTCAGCAACAGGTTTAATTTGATTGGATGACCTCGGGTTACATTTTTTTGTGATTGGCTGAAATTGTAGAAGCTAAAACTGAAAAGTTAGATATAGAAATAAATACTGATAATAAGAAAATAAATATTTGCCGTTACACAAAGATGTAGAAATCCTTCCAATACTTTAAATGTTTTGTTAAAATGTTTTAAAATACCCATCGCTGTTTCTACTCAAAAGAAAGTAACAGCCAATCAGAGGCCACGCTCTGGCGTGTCGCTAGGCAGATTATGTAAATATATGCAATGCGGCCATCTCTGCAGCTACCATTCTGAGGTAAGAACAACTTGTACGTTTTCCACAAAATGTAAGAAAACCAGACATTAAAAGTCGACCCGCTTTGAAGCTCGACAGCTCCGAAGTCTTTCTGTTGACGTGAATTAAGTGTGTGGGTTGTTTTAGCGCATTTGCACCGGTAAAAAATATACGTTTTTCAGTAAGTCTCTTCGGATGTAGCCGTTGTTGTTAGTCCCACCCAAAATGGAGCCCGTTCTTCCTTGTTCACAGTAGACTTGAAGGGCTGGGCTCAACTAGAAATGGGGGACGGGTGGGTCTACCCAAATAATTCGGGCCTTTAGCGCTTCAAAACCACTATTGTTAAAAATAGCAAAATGCGGTCCATGTAATGCGGCCTGACAAGTTATGTTTGTCTCTCTGTGCGGCCTCTCTTTGGGACTATATGTCCGTAATGCTAATGTTGCGGTGCAGTAAATGCCCGGGTTTCTACGGCGCTGGTTTTTGTGGTATGGTCCGGTTGGGACCGAGAACCTGCGGGGTTAAAATAGGGGGGGAAATAAATTTATTATTGATTATACCAACTAGATTTCTGAATGAGTTCACGGAGTCGTGATTTTTCACCGTGGCTTTTGTACCGACATGCGGTTGTATATTGACGCCGTTTTCTGGGGCGGCCTCCGGAGCAAGGCGCCTTTTCCCTCGTACCCCCGCTGCGAGTCTTGTGTGACCGCTCTGCACACCCGGAGACATGCTGCTTTATTTTGGCTTGCATGTTCCGTCAGCCAAGAGAAACTGCTGTCCGGAGATCCGAAATGTGTGTCTCAGGTGGCATATGGGGTTGAATTCAGAGCCTCTAAGCTGAGATATGGCTGCTGCAGTGCCTCACTGTTGCAGCTAAACAGCCTCCTCTACACATCCAGTCCAGTATTTAACAAAGCTGTGAGAGTAGAGGCATCCATTCATAAGTTTCTTCAAACATTTCCAACAAAATATCTGTTTAAACTCTCATTGTTGCTCTCAATATGATGCATCAAACCACCTGCCAAGTTCCAGCCTCAAAATCCTGTTAAAATCTAAATCCAGCCCTTTGAATTTCCCTTTTTGTATGAGCTGTCATCGTCATGTTATCATTAAAATAACACAAATCCTGTTATCTGTGTGCATTGCAGGCTCCCTGGTTGTCTCAGGAGAGAAGTGATCAGTGACGTGGTGGGCGACAGGCCTGCACTGTGCTGCCATGGAGACCAAGCAGGAACCCTCTGCTGTGTGGAGTCAGACTGTTAACAATGATTCAAGCAACGCCACACAGGTCCACCATCCTGTTTAAACTGTCTCTGAGCTGCTAGACGAGATGAAACGTGAAATAATGTCTTTTGTGCACACTCAGGAAGCTCACTCCTGTCCATTGACCCTAGGTGGTAGAGGGTTGCTGCCTTCAACCACAAAAGTTATTGTACTTAATGACTCTGCAGGTGTTTCAAAGGCTTTGCATTCTGTGTTGCAGGTGCATTTTGAAGGCGGCACTGTGGCCCAGATAGTGTACAGTGGGGATCAGGCGGACAGGGCACAGCAGCAGGTGGTTTATACAGCAGATGGGAACTCGTATACCTCGGTGGAGTCTGCAGAGCACACACTAGTCTACATACACCCTGCAGATGGCACTCAGGTAAGAAGGGGTCCTACTTACAGGGGAGATATTGTTAGCAGACATTTTAAGATGTCATTCATACTTAGATCAACGAGCCCTGATGGACAGGTGGGGTTTAGTGTTAAATACAGGCAGCAAACAAACTGTTTTAAGTGAGTCATTCTTTCCAAACTGGACCAATTTATCAGCACTGACCACTTTACTTTGTTTGTACATAGTACTTTGATTCTTCTTTTTATTTTGTAAGAGTATTTTTCATCTATTTTAATTCGTATTTGGACTGCTGCTAATTGTTGTGTCCTTCCAGACAAATTTCATTGTGTTTCTGCACAATGACAATAAAGTCTCTTTATCTTTGTCTTTAATACTTTCTTGCTTCTTATCTACAAAATAAACATGCTAACAACAGTGTTTTCATTTTTATTTCAGACTGTGTTTGCTGATCAGCCACAAGTGGCGTACATTCAGCAGGACGGTACAACTCAGCAGGTACGTTTCCCAGGCACTGTCACATCTCTAGCTCACTGTGTGCCGCACTGTTTTTACTGAACCATGAAGCAACTGAATCTCTTTTGTAGGTCACAGTTCTGCTGCCCAGTGGGCAAAACATGAACGCTGCCAACCTGCATGTTCTCAGTAATGTGGCAGACGCTCCGCAGGCGATCCTGGAGCCAGTCCCCCAGGTGAGGACACAGTGTTTGTGTGCAGCTCTTCCCAAACAAGTAAACAGCATCTCTGTGCTCTCTATTCTAACACTTTAGCACAGAGTAGGGAAACACAAGCACAAATGGCTATTTACACAATTATGTGCCTTCTTTTTTAATTAGCACACCAGCAAAAGCATTTTTACTTAGTTTTTTGTGCACCTTAGTAGTCTAACAAGGGGCAGCCTTTATTAGATTTACATCAAGATATTTACAGTGTTCATGTAATAGGATGTGGAACATGATATTACCAAATCTCCCTCAGAAACGCAGCTTATTAACATGTCAGATTTGTGCTCAGACAGCTGCAAAATCAGTTTTTATGTGCACCAAAGAGCTAAAATGAATTTGTTAAAATTCCAAATAAATGATTAAAGATGTCCAATAATTAATTTTCCTTTATATTGATATTTCCTACATTGCTACGTGTGAACAGGCCTCATGTGAAGATGTCAGTTAGTCAGTGTTGTCTGCATTAAGATAAAGAGAGCAGCTGAGGTAACACCGACTCATCATCACAAACAGGAGCAGCTGTCTGTGTCCAACTCGCTCACGTCCATGGCTGACATCGCCGACCCTCCCACCAGTCCCCTCGGGGCCACGGACTCCACCGACGATTCAGATGAAGATGAGGATGAGGACTCCGAGATGGATGACTGGGAGCCACGTCAGCCTCAATCATTCAACCCTCACAGCCTCTGTGAGTGAAATCCACAGTCGCCTGTCAACATTCTGTCACTCATGTAGAGCAGGGTGCCAAGCAAAGAGTCTTTCTCATGGAAATCACAGTCGTAATGTCCCATTGTCAAGTTGAACACAACACATGGCATAAATATTGTCTGTATAGCTAAACTGACAGCTAAGCAGCAGTGGAAGCATTTATAGCTTTGTTTATCTATAATGATGATTTCAACTTACAACTTTGTCCTTTTTGTGGCCTCTCAGGGTGCGAGGAGTGTAATGCCGCAAACCCCTCAGTCTGTCTGAAACACGGCCTCCTGCACCCCATCCCCAACCGGCCGGTGTTGTCCAAAGCGAGGGCCAGTCTGCCTCTGGTCCTCTACATCGATCGCTTCCTGGGTGGAGTTTTCTCCAAGAGACGCATCCCGAAGCGAACACAGTTTGGTCCTGTGGAAGGGCCGCTGGTTCCACAGAGTGAACTGCAGGACCACTACATCCATTTGAAAGTAAGCCGACAGTGTGCAGGACTAATCTGTTTTCTCACTTGAGCGTTTTTAAAGCAGTTTTTATTTTAATTTAAAGCCACAATATGTCATTGATGCTGAATAGCAGAAGATGGAAAATGCACCGTCTTCTGCCATTTTCTTCTGTTTAGCACAGAAAGTTCCAGTTTGGATGAAACTTTGTATCTTCGTCTGTCAGTTAAATAAAAAATCAGAATATTGGATGGGAATATTTCTTGGTGATAGAATGTAAAAACCTGAAATCTCAGAATCCGAACTGTCTCTGTTGTCATTTCTGCTTTGTAGGGAAGACAGAAATCACATAACTGTTACCTGATACTTTACAAACAGTTGCAGTGGTGTCACGAAGCAAGCAAAGGCAATATATTACTGTGAATGAAGTAATGAGGGGGTTTTTATGTTTCTACGAGCAGCTCATCTGCTGTTTTTTTTAAGTGGATTCCTGGTTTGTTTTTTCCTTCTCTCTTAGCTGTGCATGCTGGATACAGAGAAGGATGTAGAGAAGTCCAACGACATGTGGTTCGACCTTTCTGACGAGGACAGCTGTAACTGGATGATGTTCGTGAGACCTGCTCAGAATCACCTGGAGCAGAACCTGGTGGCCTATCAGTACGGCTCAGAGATATTCTACACAACCATCAAGAACATCCAGCCCAAGCAAGAGCTGAAGGTCAGTGAAGTGTGGTGTAGTTTTGTGTTTTCGAGTACAATTTAGAGCTACAAAAATAGAGGATGTCACAAAAAGCCAATGGGGTTTGTGTTTTTGATGCAATTTCCTTTTGCAGGTTTGGTACGCAGCTTCATATGCAGAGTTTGTAAACCAAAAGATCCACGATGTTACAGATGAAGAGAGAAAAGGTGAGTTTTTAAAAAAAAAACTGTAAACGTGTCGTCTCAGCCCTGCCGATTATGTTGGCATGTGTGTCCTATCACAAACTGCTGTGTTGACACTTCCTGGTCCTGACTTTCTTTTGCCTCTCTAGTTCTCCGGGAACAAGAGAAGAACTGGCCCTGTTATGAGTGCAACCGGCGCTTTGTGAGCTCCGAACAACTGCAGCAACATCTCAACATGCACGACGACAAGTTAAACTCTGTTTCCAGGTAAAACCATTTTTCTCTACAATTTTACTATAATTTCTCTAAGATTGTGGCTCATATGACCTGTTCACTGTGACCCTCCTCACCCAGATCCAGAGGTCGGGGGCGAGGAAGAGGCAGGAAGCGATTCGGTACAGGAAGGAGACCTGGACGACCTCCTAAATTCATACGTTTGGATCCACCAGTAGACTCCAGTGGAGACAAAACAACAGTAAGAGACACATCAATACACACTACGATGATTAATCCATTAAGAGGCAGTGAAATAAGAGATTGAGACCTTTTAAGACCAAACTGTAAGAATAATCTATAATGAAATTAATGAAACACTAAAATGACAACACAATAAATATAAAATGCACTTCTGTAGTTATCTTAGAGCAAATTAATGATAGAAAAAGGTTAATGTTAATAAAAGAGCAACAAAAAACACTCAATATAATATCTTCAATTATGTTTTTAATCAGGAAATGCTGGAGTTGACGGAGAAGCCGCTGGAGGAGCGAGTGGAGGCAGCTCAGAACGGGCTGAAGGTGGTGGAGATGGAGGTGGAGGGGGAGGCTATTACCGAGCCAGAGGGTCAGCTCATACCTCCTGCTGGAGAGCCGGTCCCAGAGTCGGTCACGCCGCCCTCCAACACGGACCTGCCTGCTCCACTGAAGGAGGACCCGGCACAGAGCAGCCAATCAGACGCCCACCTCACATCGCAGGACATGCGCCGTGCCAAAAGAATACGGGTAATACTGGAGACTTCCTGTCTACTGAAATGCAGCACTTTGATTCAGTTTATCTGGTGTCACTGTGGCCGTACTTTGCTTTACAAGCGTGTGTCTCTCTTCCTCAATACGTGCTTCCCTCGCAGATGGATGTGCAGGTAAGTGGAATCTGAAGGAATGCAGACAAAACATGAGGTTCAAAGATTCCCTTTGTCATTTTCCATGGTGCTAATGTTCATGTGACATCTCAGAATATTTCCCCTCCTGCACACTCCGTTGCATCAATCAGCCTCTTTCTGTGTTTCTCAGCAGATCCATGTCAGAGAATATTGTTGAGGTTTTCTGCTATTAGATCTGTCTTGTTCTCTCTCCATCCCAGAATGCAGCACTGCAGCATCTTTTCATCAGGAAGAGCTTCCGTCCTTTTAAATGCACCCACTGTGGAAAGGCCTTCCGGGACAAAGACAAGCTGGAACAGCACCTGCGTGTCCACGGTCGGGACGCCTACGCCTTCTCCTGCCACATTTGCAGCAAGAGCTTCATGAGTGACTCCGCCCTGGAGGACCATCTGCTGCTCCACACAGAGAACCGCTCCTACTCCTGTCTCCTGTGCCCAGAAACCTTTGAACGGCTGGACCTGCTCAAAGACCACGTGGGAGTTCACGCTATTGACGGTTGCTTCACCTGTCCGTCCTGCAAGAAGACGTTCACTGACTTCATCCAGGTTAGCAGAACAAATACAGTTTCCATCTTAGAAAGGCTAAACTAGGCTTGTTAGAGACTAGAGGAATTGTGAAATGTGGATAATCTTTAAGCTGTTTAAAAACTGTAATTCCAAGTTAGATAGCAAACACACAGTCACACAGTTCTGACATTAAACAAAGTGTTTGCACCTTGACACCTCACTCCTGTGAATCCCAAAACATGTCTGCAGGAATGAAAGGTAAACCTCGCCAACCTTTTTCAAGAAAGTTAAGTTTTAAGAAGAGATTTAAAAGAGGACACTGAAGATGTTTCGGAGCCTGAACTGAGGAGGTTTGGTCAGCTATACTGACCCAACAGGACTTGGGAACCTTCAGAATGGATCAGCGGGTGGATCTCAGGATACATTTATTTTCATGAGGAACCCTTCAAGGCGGGCTGCACAGTGTCGTAGTGGTTAGCACTTTCGCCTTGCAGCAAGAAGATCCCCGGTTCAAGTCCCGGCCTGGGTCTGGGATCTTTCTGCATGGAGTTTACATGTTCTCCCTGTGCATGCGTGGGTTTTCTCTGGGTACTCCGGCTTCCTCCCACAGTCCAAAAATATGCTGAGGTTAATTGATAACTCTAAATTGCCCGTAGGTGTGAATGTGAGTGTGATTGTTTGTCTGTATATGTAGCCCTGTGACAGACTGGCGACCTGTCCAGGGTGTCCCCTGCCTTCGCCCGAGTCAGCTGGAATAGGCTCCAGCACCCCCCGCGACCCAAGTGAGGATAAAGCGGTGTATAGAGAATGGATGGATGGATGGACCCTTCAAGGCTTTAAAAACAAGCAGTGAAATTTTAAAATCAATTCATGTCTCATTTAAAAAAAAAGCCAAAATTCTTCTAGCGATGGTTGTGTTTTTTCCATAGAAGTGCAGGATTTTATATTGCAGCTAAAAAAAATAGTCCATTGTGAGACAGCTACACACTGTTTAGGTTTCAGACAGGTTAGACTACTTTCTTCTTTCCCATGTGGCTCCTTTAAAGTTTGTAGATATAAATGTGAACTTTAAATTTTTTCTCATGCAGACTTGCCTACTTGCCTTTAAATATATGCTTTTAGTACAATTATCATCCAAAAGGTCTGAATACAATAATTTGCACTCCTTAGAGGTGAAGTTAACAAATTTAATTTGCAGATATTTTCTTCAATTGATATTCAGGTGTCTTCGGTCTTACTGTCAGTCATTCAACCTGTTGAAAACCAAAGGTGTCTAAGGTGACAAGAATAAAAATATACACACGTGGACAAAATTGTTGGTACCCCTCAGTTAAAGAAGGAAAAACCCACAATTCTCACTGAAATCACTTGAAACTCACAAAAGTAACAATAAATAAAAATTTATTGAAAATTAAATAATCAAAATCAGCCATCACTTTTGAATTGTTGATTAACATAATTATTTAAAAAAACAAACTAATGAAATAGGGCTGGACAAAAATGATGGTACCCATAACTTAATATTTTGTTGCACAACCTTTTGAGGCAATCACTGCAATTAAACGATTTCTGTATTTGTCAATGAGCGTTCTGCAGCTGTCAACAGGTATTTTGGCCCACTCCTCATGAGCAAACAGCTCCAGTTGTCTCAGGTTTGATGGGTGTCTTCTCCAAATGGCATGTTTCAGCTCCTTCCACATATGTTCAATGGGATTCAGATCTGGGCTCATAGAAGGCCACTTTAGAATAGTCCAACGCTTTTCTCTCAGCCATTCTTGGGTGTTTTTGGCTGTGTGTTTTGGATCGTTGTCCTGTTGGAAGACCCATGACCTGCGACTGAGACCAAGCTTTCTGACACTAGGCAGCACATTTCTCTCCAGAATGCCTTGATAGTCTTCAGATTTCATCGTACCTTGCACACTTTCAAGACACCCTGTGCCAGATGCAGCAAAGCAGCCCCAAAACATTACTGAGCCTCCTCCATGTTTCACCGTAGGGACAGTGTTCTTTTCTTCGTATGCTTGGTTTTTGAGTCTATCAACATAGAGTTGATGTGCCTTACCAAAAAGCTCCAGTTTGGTCTCATCTGTCCAAAGGACATTCTCCCAGAAGCTTTGTGGCTTGTCAACATGCATTTTTGCAAATTCCAGTCTGGCTTTTTTATGAGTTTTTTCAGCAGTGGTGTCCTCCTTGGTCGTCTCCCATGAAGTCCACTTTGGCTCAAACAACGACGAATGGTGCGATCTGACACTGATGTACCTTGGCCTTGGAGTTCACCTTTAATTTCTTTGGAGGTTGCTCTGGGCTCTTTGGATACAATTCCAACGATCCGTCTCTTCAATTTGTCATCAATTTTCCTCTTGCGGCCACGTCCAGGGAGGTTGGCTACTGTCCCGTGGGTCTTGAACTTCTGAATAATATGAGCCACTGTTGTCACAGGAACTTCAAGCTGTTTAGAGATGGTCTTATAGCCTTTACCTTTAAGATGTTTGTCTATCATTTTTTTTTCGGATGTCCTGGGACAATTCTCTCCTTCGCTTTCTGTTGTCCATGTTCAGTGTGGTACACACCTTTTCACCAAACAGCAGGGTGACTACTTGTCTCCCTTTAAATAGGCAGACTGACTGATTATGAGTTTGGAAACACCTGTGATGTCAATTAAATGACACACCTGAGTTAATCATGTCACTCTGGTCAAATAGTTTTCAATCTTTTATAGAGGTACCATCATTTTTGTCCAGGCCTGTTTCATTAGTTTGTTTTTTTAAATAATTATGTTAATCAACAATTCAAAAGTAATGGCTGTTTTTGATTATTTAATTTTCAATAAATTTTTATTTATTGTTACTTTTGTGAGTTTCAAGTGATTTCAGTGATAATTGTGGGTTTTTCCTTCTTTAACTGAGGGGTACCAACAATTTTGTCCACGTGTGTATATTAAACATGTACAAGGTAGAGGCTGTAAGGCCACCTCCAAGCAGTTCCTCCACAGCCTCAGTTCCTAAATACAAAATGTTCTCTTCCTTAGGTAAAGAAGCATGTCCGGTGCTTCCATTCAGAGAAGATCTTTCAGTGCCCAGACTGTGAAAAGGCCTTTTGCCGACCAGACAAGCTTCGTTTGCACATGTTGCGCCACTCTGATCGTAAGGACTTCCTGTGTTCAACGTGTGGCAAGCAATTCAAGGTAAGATGAACAGGGAGAGCACTGGGTTACAGTGTTAGTTTATAGATATGTTCGTTCAAATGTGACATTTCTTTTCCTGTGACATCCAGAGAAAAGATAAGCTGCGAGAGCACATGCAGCGCATGCACAACCCCGACAGAGAGGCCAAGAAGGCCGACCGCATCCACCGCTCCAAAACACTCAAACTGAAGGTCCCCACCACCGACTTCGAGAGCTTCATGTTCAAATGCAGAGTTTGCATGATGGGATTCAGACGCAGAGGAATGCTGGTGAGCTGCAACTCACAGACAGATTTTTAGTTTGATATTGAACTCCAGCACACTTAGCTTGATTTGTGTGGTTACAGGTGAACCATCTGTCCAAGCGTCATCCAGAGATGCGTATCGATGACGTGCCTGAGCTCACGCTGCCAATTATCAAACCCAACAGGGACTACTTCTGCCAGTACTGTGACAAGGTTAGTTCTTCCCCAGTCTGCCCACACTGAGCTTTGGGCGAGACTAATTTGTTTATTTGTAATCCAATCAACTGTGCAACATCTGATCTGAGCGTTCAGTTCGACAGTAACTAATAACTGATCTCTCTGCAGGTGTATAAGAGCGCCAGTAAGAGGAAAGCTCACATACTGAAGAACCATCCCGGGGCAGAATTACCTCCCAGCATCCGGAAGTTGCGTCCGGCTGCTCCTGGTGAGCCCGACCCCATGTTGAGCACACACACCCAGCTGACCGGTACCATCGCCACTGCACCAGTCTGCTGCCCACACTGCGCCAAACAGTACAGCAGCAAGGTTAGTAGGAAGCTCCATTAACCAAGGTTTTTCGAGAGATTGATTGTAGTACCATTTTTGCAGCAATTTACAATAAAAAACTTTCTGTGTGCTTGATTCTCAGACTAAAATGGTGCAGCACATCAGGAAGAAGCATCCAGAGTTTGCCCAGATGGCCAACACCATCCAGACTCCTCTGACAACGGCTGTAATCAGTAGTGCTCCTGCAGTCATCAGTTCAGACGGTTCAACGGCTGAGGCTGTAGTGGTAAGAAAAGAAAAAAGCGCAGATTTTTCAAAATGTATTACTACTGTCAGGGAAAATCAGTAATAGCAAAGAATATATTTCAATAAACTGACACCTGTCGTCTCTATTTTGACATCCTTTTCACGTAAAAAGAGTGAAAATGCCTAGAAATAACGCCTCATAGTAATTACAAAATACCTCATCCTCGGCATTATCTCTATCTCTTGTAAATGTGAGTGAATAACAACAAAAAAATATTAAATTGGTGTCAATATGTTACAGAAAAACTGGATACAGTAGTAGCAGAAACAAGCTTGTGCTGCAGTTTGACTACACCTTAAATGGATCTTTTTTTTAAAGAAGTGACTCCGACTTCAGTAAATTAAATTAACCATGTGATTTATTTTCTCCACAGACTACTGATCTACTGACTCAGGCCATGACGGAACTCTCTCAAACACTGACCACAGACTACCGAACAGCTCAGGGAGACTACCAGAGGATCCAGTACATCCCCGTCTCTCAGGCAGGAGGCACCCTGTCCCAGCCACAACACATCCAGCTGCAGGTCGTCCAGGTAGCTCCGGTAAGATTAAACATGTCGTCTAGTTTATGCGGGTTTAAAAAAATGACTGCAAAAACATCCTCCTTCACAGTCACAGTCGTACACCCTGGCGACTGGGAGCTTCCGGATACAAGCACAAATCTAGTCTGTGCACCCATCAGGACTCAACATATGGGCATATAAACCATAGTAGTAAAAAGAAAGAAGAAGTTTTTTCTTCTCATTTGCTAATTAAATTTCCCTTGGTCCATTTAAACTGGCAATCAAGGCTCATGTGTGTTTGAGATTATAGTTCGAACTGAAAATAATGAGCAGCCGCTATGATCATTTTAGCAAACTACTGCTTTGGGTTGGAGGGTTTGTCTGCAGGTACACGGTGCTTTATTTCCTGCTGTATTTTGAAAATTAATTAGGCAAGTACAATGCTTATAATTGATCTTATATGTTTTCTCCATCTTTCATAGGCTTCCTCCCCGCATTCCCAGCACCCCAGCGTAGATGTGAGTCAGCTGCATGACCCCCATGGCTACAGTCAACACTCCATCCAGGTACAACACATCCAAGTCTCCGAGCCCTCAGGCACTGGACAAGGAGCCGCCCAGGTAAGCCCACTTTGCACGCAGACTCTGAGGAGGGTTGATTAGGAATTTAGAAGTCATGTTATTCTATGTCCAAAGAATCTCAAGAACCTGTTAATAGTTTAGAAATTTCATTGTGTGTTCGGGAAGTCAGACATTTCCTCCAACCTTCAAAACATGAACTGGGATAATAGATGACAACCACCCTTTGTGGTTAAAGAGGACATGAAGGTAGTTGGTGTGAGAGAAGAGGATGCAGAAGACAGGGTTAGATGGAGGCAACTGATTTGCTGTGGCGACCCCTGAAGGGAAAAGCCGAAAGGAAAAGAAGAAGAAGAAGATGACCACCATCCTGTCTTTATCTTTCAGGTCACCGGTCAGCCTCTGAGCCCCACATCGCAGCAGGCAAATCAGGAGCTGAGTCCTGCCCAGCTGACCCCCGTCACTTTAGCTCAGAGCCACACCCTCCAGACGAGCAGCACCCAGCCGCAGGGCACCGTGCAGCACGCATACATACCTGGAAACTGGAACTACCGAGGCTACTGTGAGTCCCATACTATCCAGTGTTTTGATGGCTTTATTATGCACGATTACCAGTCCAAAGCTTAACTTCCTACTGTTGCAGCATCTGAGATCCAGATGATGGCTCTACCTCATGCACAGTATGTGATAGCTGAAGCGAGCACCCCTGTATCTGGAGTCAACAGCAACCAGGTGAAAACGGTGAGTGAATGCAGTCTGATGCATGCTTTTCACCCATGTTCTTGCAGTCGAGGCTTAAGCTGGAACCTGTTACAGATCCAAGATCATAGACGTTTTAAAAAATCTAAACATGGCTACTCACCACATCTCCGTATAAACAGCTTGATTACATACATATTGCATGGAATACATTTTGTCTGGTTCCTGTTGCAGCAAATACATTTTCCGTTGAATAGTTCATAATCAAGGAAAGGGCTTACTGCACACCAGAAGGTTTTTAAAACTGTGAATAACAAAACCTGGTAGCGGGTTTGAAAGACATGTCATCTTGCACCATTTATCAGAAAGAATCAATCGCTTTTCAGCTTTCAGATGGTCCTTGAACCATCTGAAACCAGGAAGCGCAGTCCTGTTAAGAAACCTAACCAAATCTAAGCTTAAAATCCAGACATTTTATGGAAATTACTATGTTCTGTAAGCTGTGGTAAAATGTTTGCCACAAATAAACCCTTTGCACCAAGAAGGTTCTGCCAAAAACAAAAAAAAAACTGCTCTTTACTGTAAATAAGAAGCCATGACTAACTTAGCTATGACCAACGGTCACATGAGCAAATCCAGAGACTTTACGGTGGAATTGCAGGCTGTGTTTACACAAAACAAGGAGACAAGTATAAAAGCAAACATCTTTATTAAGATCGGCATTTTTTAATTATTAAATTCTTTGATTTTGTACCAGCTGGATACTAACTCGAACTTTTAAGTTTTTGCCAAATTAAGAAGTTTGTCGCTTTTGATCACCTGATGTTCAGTTTTTAAAAATACTGTATGATACTATACAGGTGTTTATTTTATCTCACTAACTGTTGAAGAGTGCAATACTACTAATCTTGTTTGATAATTTCTGCGTGGGTGTTGCTTCCTTTGCAGGTTTGGCTTTTCATCTTGTGTTGCTAAATTCTTTTAAATGTGTTTTACCTTCATATCTCTCTGTATCCTGTGTATGTGTCTGTTCTACGTCATCTATCTGTCGGCATTCTTTACCTACATACGCAGCTGTGTGAGGTACAAGACAACTTTCCACTTGGGAACAATAATCGTCGCGTGAGCCTCATCGAGCACATGTGAAATGTGTTTTCGGCTCTTCCCATACTTGTAAAAATTTAGAAATAAATTATTGTTCCTCTGCATGCACATCTTTCACAAACCTGCTCGTATTGATGCCAGATGGGAGTTACATTCTAGAGAGTTTAAAAACAACAACAAATGACAAGCTTTTATTGTGTGACTCATTGTCATCCGTGCAGACACACTACGTGATCTCCGAGGGTCAGAGCGAGCTGGAGACAAAGCAAGCTGTTCCTCAGAGCACAGCCCAGACCCACACTGAACATCTGGAGCAGCAGCCGGCCAATCAGCAAGCCACCACGCAGTACATCATCACCACGACCACCAACGGCAGCGGCACCAGTGAAGTCCACATCACAAAACCCTGAACTGCACAGCGATGAACTTTGCACACCCACAGATCGATCCTGCATGTCTTCCTCAGCAGCTTGTACGCACACGACCGAACAAATACGCTGTCATATGCACATGGATATAGATTTGTGTACATACAGAGATAAAAATGAACCAGCACAGTTTTATGTGTCTGTAAAGTGTTACGATGTTGAATGAGCTGTTGAGTTGCAAGCTGCTAAAAACTTTGTGAGGAAAAAATAAAATGAGTTGACAAAAACGTGAAGTTTTGATTATGAACAGAATATATTATCACGTGTTTTGAATACATGCACTGGAAAGTAGAATTTTTAGAAAGACTTTCACTGAAGCTGCATTACTGGAGCGATGGGAAACTCAGATCTACAGATTTGAATGGCAATTTTGCATATTTGTAATGTTACAGACATTTGTTAAAGTATAGTATTTGTAAATGACATTAGAATATGGAAAATACAGTATAAAATGTCAAAAACAAATCATGTTTTTGTCCATTGCCAGTTCTTACGCTCTGTTGTCCATCTATAATGTCATATTGTTGCTGATACCTGATGTGATTTATTATTTTCCATTCATTTCCATTTTGGAATATTTGCAAACTGGACATGTCTTAATTCCCCTAAATTCAGTTTGCACTTTATTCCTAATTCTATGTCTCTGTCACAACATCTGCTTTGCTTTGCAAGAGCAAAGCCAAGCATTGTTACTGTTACAATTAACTTTAAACTTGTAGATTATTTAGTTTTTGGCAAATCTTGACAATAATGATCAGACTGAATGGCACCAGAACATTGCACCCAAAGAATAAATGAACATGAGACTGAAAGGTGTAGTTTCACTGTTACAACACCTAAAATTTTGTAAAACCTCCCAGTTAAACTTTGTCACTGTAACCCAAATAATTAAAATTTGCTAAGCAATGTTTCCACAACCAATCTCCAACCTTTGCATCCCAGAGGAGTTCATAAACTTCCACTGTCTTGGAGTCATAGTGACACAGGAAAACAGATGGATGGGCTAAAACTTCTCAGTTTGTTCATTATCAAAATTGCTCTAGTTGAAAAATCCACATTGCATTAACAGCAGTAAGTGCAAGTGATTATTCAGGTGTGTGGTGACTAATTTGGATTTGGTAGATGTCGATCTGTGAGGAGTGTGCAAGATGAGACTTCATTAACATGAAATATATCAGTCTTAAGTGGATAAATATTAATAAGCTTGTAAAAATATATTTTAATGACATTTATATTGCAGTAAGTTCCATTATTTTTTAAACTGTCACCTGTTATCATAATTGTACATTTCCTTTACAGAAATAAAGATATTTCCACAATAGATTGATGACAAAAAGGCTCCAGTTGGTGCTTTAAAATTCACAAGGGCCAAATTTAATCTACGCTCATGACTGATTGTAAAATTTTCAAAAATAACAAAATTGTACACACGTGGACAAAATTGTTGGTACCCCTCAGTTAAAGAAGGAAAAACCCACAATTCTCACTGAAATCACTTGAAACTCACAAAAGTAACAATCAATAAAAATTTATTGAAAATTAAATAATCAAAAACAGCCATTACTTTTGAATTGTTGATTAACATAATTATTTAAAAAAACTAATGAAACAGGCCTGGACAAAAATGATGGTACCTCTATAAAAGATTGAAAACTATTTGACCAGAGTGACATGATTAACTCAGGTGTGTCATTTAATTGACATCACAGGTGTTTCCAAACTCATAATCAGTCAGTCTGCCTATTTAAAGGGAGACAAGTAGTCACCCTGCTGTTTGGTGAAAAGGTGTGTACCACACTGAACATGGACAACAGAAAGCGAAGGAGAGAATTGTCCCAGGACATCCGAAAAAAAAATTCTAGACAAACATCTTAAAGGTAAAGGCTATAAGACCATCTCTAAACAGCTTGAAGTTCCTGTGACAACAGTGGCTCATATTATTCAGAAGTTCAAGACCCACGGGACAGTAGCCAACCTCCCTGGACGTGTCCGCAAGAGGAAAATTGATGACAAATTGAAGAGACGGATCGTTGGAATTGTATCCAAAGAGCCCAGAGCAACCTCCAAAGAAATCAAAGGTGAACTCCAAGGCCAAGGTACATCAGTGTCAGATGGCACCATTCGTCGTTGTTTGAGCCAAAGTGGACTTCATGGGAGACGACCAAGGAGGACACCACTGCTGAAAAAAACTCATAAAAAAGCCAGACTGGAATTTGCAAAAATGCATGTTGACAAGCCACAAAGCTTCTGGGAGAATGTCCTTTGGACAGATGAGACCAAACTGGAGCTTTTTGGTAAGGCACATCAACTCTATGTTCATAGACTCAAAAACCAAGCATACGAAGAAAAGAACACTGTCCCTACGGTGAAACATGGAGGAGGCTCAGTAATGTTTTGGGGCTGCTTTGCTGCATCTGGCACAGGGTGTCTTGAAAGTGTGCAAGGTACGATG
The DNA here is from genome assembly GCF_021347895.1 of Acanthochromis polyacanthus. NCBI lineage: Eukaryota > Metazoa > Chordata > Actinopteri > Pomacentridae > Acanthochromis > Acanthochromis polyacanthus. Next base: position 26,678,817 of record NC_067125.1, read on the forward strand.
AAATCTGAAGACTATCAAGGCATTCTGGAGAGAAATGTGCTGCCTAGTGTCAGAAAGCTTGGTCTCAGTCGCAGGTCATGGGTCTTCCAACAGGACAACGATCCAAAACACACAGCCAAAAACACCCAAGAATGGCTGAGAGAAAAGCGTTGGACTATTCTAAAGTGGCCTTCTATGAGCCCAGATCTGAATCCCATTGAACATATGTGGAAGGAGCTGAAACATGCCATTTGGAGAAGACACCCATCAAACCTGAGACAACTGGAGCTGTTTGCTCATGAGGAGTGGGCCAAAATACCTGTTGACAGCTGCAGAACGCTCATTGACAAATACAGAAATCGTTTAATTGCAGTGATTGCCTCAAAAGGTTGTGCAACAAAATATTAAGTTATGGGTACCATCATTTTTGTCCAGCCCTATTTCATTAGTTTGTTTTTTTAAATAATTATGTTAATCAACAATTCAAAAGTGATGGCTGATTTTGATTATTTAATTTTCAATAAATTTTTGTTTATTGTTACTTTTGTGAGTTTCAAGTGATTTCAGTGAGAATTGTGGGTTTTTCCTTCTTTAACTGAGGGGTACCAACAATTTTGTCCACGTGTGTATCTGTGTTTTTGCCAAAAATGTAACATTATACTTCTTTGCTTATGTAGAAAGACAGAGACACTGTCCTATTTGATTAATTAGGGCACCTATTGTAATGAAACGCTCACCCAATACCTCCACAGGCTGCATGTCAGCCTGAAAATCAGTTAAACCTCTCAGCTTCACACAGCCTTTAGAATAACTCCAATTGAAATTTTGACCAGGTGAGATCTTCCTGTCTCTGCCTTTCAAAATAAAAGCACAGCGCAATTTCAAAATAAAGGCCTGTGACAGAGCGGAAAACGCCAGTTAAACAATAATAGTAATAGTAATAGTAATTGTGAATACAGTGTATCGGAGCATAACTTTAAGAAGTCAGGGCTGAGCTGCCAGGCTTGGAAAGGGACAGGTGTCTAGTTGCTTGCAATCTGCAACATCACCACAAGATGCCAGTAAATCCTACACACTGGTCCTTTAAAGTTTATGTACGTACCATTATGGAATGTATGATGCTTGATTCTTTTCCATTAGATAAAAGAAAGGCCCCACTTCAGCTGCAAGCTTTCTGATGACTAATTAACGGTAATGTAACTTTGATCCAAACTGCTTTCTCAGTAGTATAAAGCTTTACCAGCAGCTGGGTCATTCCAGGTGAAATGACCAGATATTCCTTGGGGGTGTTGCTGCACCATTTTCAAATTAGTCCTAAATTTGCATGCCATTAGATAGTCACAAAAGTACTTTCTATGCAAAATTGTAGGCCTGTAGCTCAAATAGTTTGAGTTGTGGGGGTCTGAAATTTTCAGAATTTGAGCTATAAAAAGCCTCGCCAGCGTTTTTTGTTGTTTTTTTTTTCATCTTTAAGTGGTTATTTCTCAGCCAGTGGTTGGTGGATGTGTGGGGAGATAGAGAGGGACCTTTGAATTGCTCAGAAAGGAAAACAGGGAACCCACTGGTAGTTTTAGTTTAGGGTGCTACTGTGGTGTGTTTTTGGGTTTTAAGAGGTGAACAGGAAGTTTTTTTTCATATTGGTTATCTTTTATTTTGTTCCTGGTTGGAATGACCATCAATGTCAACATGAAGTTCACTTTTAGTTCTGTTTATGTATTTTATTTTACTAACACCCTTTTGCTGTTAACCCCCTCACATGTTATGTTGTTGTAAACTTTTTGTGTTATTAAGGACACCTTACAGCCATCAACTCCTTAGGATCCTCTGTCTATATGCATGAATGGCTAGCTTGGTGTCACTGCATGCTTGGTTAACTTTCTAGGTGCTGTCCCCTGTGGCTCGACGTGGTTGGCCTTGCCCCCCGGGTGGCGCTCGGTTTGGGCAGTCGCCGGGTGGCCGCGGGCGCCGGGGGTCATGGGGGGTTGTTGGTGGCGTCGTGTGGGGTGGCTGCTTCCGTGGGGGGGGGGCGTGGTGGGCAGTTCGGCTCGGTCGGGCACTCGGTTTGGACGGTCGAAGGGTCGCCATTTGCGACTAAAAACGTCGCGGGTGGTGGCCTGGCAGCCGTCTGGGTTGGGCGCCCGGTCGGGCTGGGCCGCCTGTCGTGTTTTCTTCGTGGGGGCGGCCGCTTTGTGTGGTCATGGGGGAGGTGGGGCTGTGGGCCGGTGGGGCGCCGTGGGGGTCTGCTATGGCCCGTTCTGCTGCGGGCCTTGGGGCTCTGGCTGTGTCGGGGGGGGGGGGGGGGGTCGCTCCGAGCTCCTGGGCTGGCTCTCCGCTCGGTAGCACCTGCAGGGGGGCGGTGTGGGCCTCTTTGGGCTGGAGGAGACAGTTCCCTCCTTTTGATGGAGGTTTTCATGCATGCCAGACCCACCACACCGGCATCTACCAAAACTCAATAGAATTTGTTCCTCCGGTCGCTGAGTCAGTGGAGGCTGCTGGGTTAGTGTCTGTGGATCTCACCCTGCTTCATCTATCCTTCCTGTGGCCTCCTGATATCTTCATGATTGAGCCTGTTGGGATTCTGTCGTACCTGGTGTTTGTGAAGGGTCTTAGATTTGTAACTGGTTTCAAGGTGTGAATTAAAGAGCACAAATAAATAGAATGCACCTTTTCTCTCAGAACACTGTCTATGCCTCACCTTTCTGTCTGTCCTGTTTACTTTATGTTTCACTTGGGTGTGCACAGCCCTCAATGGCATAATGTAGGAAACAGCTTGAAATAAACATGATAGGTTAATTTGCCATGAGGGCAGGTGATGGTCACAGTCACAAATAAGAAAAAAAAATTGCATGAAGCTTAAGCAATGACACCATGGGTGGTTGGTGTCATTTGTGAACGGATATGCAGACAAAAAGAAAAAAGAAAAAAAAAAGTAAATTAAAGCTGCGAGCAGCGTTGAACGGGTCCTCGCATCCTTGCTGGTCGGCGACCCCAAGCCTTTCCACCAGGCAATGCTACGACTGAGAGTATATGTAGGCCCACAAATGTCACAAAGGCTGGATTCTGAGCACACAGGTCAAATTTCAGGCAGATCGGAGCATGTGCAGGCTATTTATGCAGCACTTTCTGTCCATCCACCAGGTGGCGCTATCTCTGTGACTGAATGTTGGTCTATGAAACTCATCAGGACTGGACTCTGATCAAACATGTAAAGTTTGAGGCGGATTGCAGCGTGTACAGGGGATTTACACAAGACGTCCTGCTTCATGGCGTAACATTAAAGTTCAGCTGCCCGCCATGGCCACGCCCTTTGAGTTTTGTGAACAATTTTCGCAAATATGCAACCTGAAGGCGTTTCTTATATATTTTCCCAAATTCAGGTGTTTTGGAGTTATTGCCAGTGACAAATGAATTGTTGAAAATGACCAAAAACACCAAAAATCTGACATTTAATTCAAAATGGCTGACTTTCTGTTGTGTTTAGAGAATGACTCCAAGAGACTTTTTTGCTTGCACTGATGTGCTACATATGCATGCCAAATTTCATAGTCATAGGTGAAAGTCTGTGTGGAGGCTATTTTTTAAATTCTTTTAGGGGGCGCTATGGTAGATGCTGTGAATGTATTTTGGCCAATAAATGTGATCAGGACAGGACTGTGTTTAATCATGTGAGGTCTGAGGTAGATTGGAGCATGCAGAGGATAGTTAGGTAGCACTTGATGTTTCATGGCGAACCATCAAAATTCTGGAGGTCGCCATGTCCACACCCTTTGACTCTGCAAGAATCTTTTAATAACTTTTGATCATAACATCGTGTTGTATATCCTGGCAAAATTTCAGCTCTCTAGACCTTAACCCCGAGGAGGAGTTCGCTCTCAAAAATGAAAAAAATACAGAAATTTTATCCACTTAATTCAAAATGGCGGACTTCCTGTTGAGTTTAGGGGATGGCTCCAAGAGGCTTTTTTGTGTGTCCTGGTGTGCTCTATAGGCCTCCCAAATTTTGTGGATGCAGGTGAAACATGCTGCCGGGGCTGTTTATTAAACATACTGCAGGGGGCGCTATAGCACATGCCCTGCAGAGATGCATACAGTGTTATTCCTTGAGACGACTGTGATGTGTGTGTAAATTTTGGTGAGCTGTTGAACATTCTAAGCCTGTCAAAAAGTACTTTGTTTGTCACAAAAACAACGCGTTGCCACGGCAACAGCATTTCATCAAATATCAAAATCTTCACACTGTGGTATTGTCTGGGGGTGAAGAATCAGCTGACCAATTTTCAGAATGATATGACAAAGTTTGGAGCAATGATGTGTGCAAATGTAATTTCTAAACCTCTGGTTACCAAGAGGTGGCGCTATGACTTTTTCTAAATTTTTCAGTGTGGATGTCCTCAAACTGGTTCTGGTGTCCAGCACATGAAGTTTGGGGCAGATAGGATCCTTTGCAGCTGAGATATGAACACTTCAATTTTCATGGCGAAACATCAAACTTTGCCGTCCCGCCACAGACACGCCTTTTCATCACACGTCACCATTTTTTCTGTGCTTCATCATCAATGTGTTCAGGCTTATGTCACAACATCTGAGGTGAATCTGAGCAACAGGCTAAGAATAGTACATGAAAGTGTAAAAAATGTCAAATTCTTGATACCACAAGGTGGCGCTGTGACTGTGAATGAATCTTGCTGTATGGATGTCATCGAGGCAGGTCTGTGATCATACATGTAAAGTTTCATTCAGATCGGAGCATGTTCAGGAGAGTTAGACAGCATTTCCTGTTTCATGGCGAAGGATCAAATTTCGACAGGCCGCCACGACCACACCCTTTAACTATGGAGGAAGATTTTAATAACTTTTTCTCAGGAAGGTCTGCTGAATGTACTGGCAAAATTTCAGATCGCTCAGACTTTTCCCCTAGGAGGAGTTCATCATAGATTTTGTACAGTTAACGCATGATGATGCACTTCCTGTTGGGTGTAGAGCATGGCTGTGATTGACTTTTTTGTGTTTCCTGATGTGCTGCATATGCCTCCCAAATTTTTTAGCTCTCGGCCAAATTCCCTCCGAGTTGGCCTAATACCACTTTTTAAAATTTTGTAGGGGGCGCTATGGAGCCATTTTGCCACACACCTCCACATGCCCTAAAAAATATGAAATTTTTCGCCAGTTCTGATGTGTGTGCAAATTTTCGTGACTTTTCGAGCATGTTCAGGCCCTGAAAAATGCAGTTGTTTTGGCAGAATAATAATAATAATAATAATAATAATTAAAGCTGCGAGCAGCGTTGAACGGGTCCTCGCATACTTGCTGGTCGGCGACCCCAAGCATTTCCACCAGGCAATGCTACGACTGAGAGTGTATTTCGGCCCATGAATGTCACAAAGGCTGGATTCTGAGCACACAGGTCAAATTTCAGGCAGATTTGAGCATGTATAGGTTATTTATGCAGCACTTTGTGTCCATCCACCAGGTGGCGCTATCTCTGTGACTGTATGTTGGTCTATGAAACTCATCAGGACTGGACTCTGATCAAACATGTAAAGTTTGAGGCGGATTGCAGCGTGTACAGGGGATTTACACAAGACGTCCTGCTTCATGTCATAACATTAAAGTTCAGTTGGCCGCCATGGCCACGCCCTTTGAGTTTTGTGAACAAGTTTCACAAATATGCAACCTGAAGGCGTGTAATATATATTGTATCAATTTCATGTGTTTTGGAGCTATTGCCTGTGAGAAATCAATTGTTGAATATGATCAAAAACACCAAAAATCTGACATTTAATTCAAAATGGCCAACTTCCTGTTGGGTTTAGAGAATGACTCCAAGAGACATTTTTGTTTGCACTGACGTGCTACATATGCATGCCAAATTTCATCGTCATCGGTGAAAGTCTGTGTGGAGGCTATTTTTAAATGCTTTAGGGGGCGCTATGGCACATGCTGTGAATGTATTTTGGCCTGTAAATGTGATCAGGACAGGACTGTGTTTAATCATGTGAGGTCTGAGGTAGATTGGAGCATGCAGAGGATAGTAAGATACCACTTGATGTTTCATGGCGAACCATCAAAATTCTGGAGGTCGCCATGTCCACACCCTTTGACTCTGGAAGAATCTTTTAATAACTTTTGATCATAACATCGTGTTGTATACCCTGGTAAAATTTGAGGTCTCTGGGAGTTAACCCCTAGGAGGAGTTCGCTCTCAAAAATGAAAAAAATAGAGAAAATTTATCCACATAATTCAAAATGGCGGACTTCCTGTTGAGTTTAGGGGATGGCTCCAAGAGGCTTTTTTGTGCATCGTGATGTGCTCTATCGGCCTCCCAAATTTTGTGGATGGAGGTGAAACATGCTGCCGGGGCTGTTTATTTAACATACTGTAGGGGGCGCTATAGCACATGCCCTGCAGAGATGCATACAGTGTTATTCCTTGAGGGGACAGTGATGTGTGTGTAAATTTTAGTGAGCTGTTGAACATTCTAAGCCTGTCAAAAAGTACTTTGTTTGTCACAAAAACAACGCGTTGGCACGGCAACAGCATTTCATCAAATATCAAAATCTTCACACTGTAGTATTGTCTGGGGGTGAAGAATCAGCTGACCAATTTTCAGAATGATATGAAAAAGTTTGGAGCAATGGTGTGTGCAAATGTAATTTCTAAACTTCTTGTTACCAATAGGTGGCGCTATGACTTTTTCCAAAATTTTCACCGTGGATGACCTCACACTGGGAATGGTGTCCAGCACATGAAGTTTGGGGCAGATACGATTAGGATTTGCTGAGATATAAACATTTTAGTCGTCATGGCGAGACATCTAAATTCGCCGCGCCGCCACAGACACACCTTTTTATGACACGTCACCATTTTCACTGTGAATAATCATCAACATGTTAAGGTTTATTTCACCACATTTGAGGTGAATCTGAGCAAGAGACAAAGAATAATACATCAAAGTGTAAAAAATGACATTTTCTGTTGCCAGCAGGTGGCGCTCTGACTGTGAATGGATTTCATCATATGGATGTGATCAGGGCAGGAATCTGATCATACATATAAAGTTTCAGGCAGATTGGAGCATGTTCAGGGCATTTACACACAACTTGAAATTTCATGGCGAAGGATCAAAATTCCACAGACCGCCACGGACACGCCCTTTGACTTTTGAAAAAGATTTTAATAACTTTTGCTCATTAAGGCCTCCTGTATGTACTGGTTGAATTTGAGGCGAATTGGAGTTTCCCCCTGGGAGGAGTTCGCTCTGGAAAAAAATGAAAAATGGGCAAAATCTCACATTCAACTTAAAATAGCTCACTTCCTGTTGGGTTTGGAAGATGGCTGTCACTGACTTTTTTGTTCAGTCTGATGTGCTGCATATGTGTACCAAATTTGGTAGCTGCAGGTGAAACATGATGGCCGTGGGAAAGTGTCGGGGGCGCTATGGAGCCATTTTGCCACACACCTCTACAATTTCTTTAAAATATGAAATTTTTCACCAGTCCTGATGTGTGTACAAATTTTCATGAGTTTTTGAGCATGTTTAGGCCCTCAAAAATGCAATTGTTCTGAGAGACAAATAATAATAATAATTAAAGCTGCGAGCAGCGTTGGACGGGTCCTCGCATCCTTGCTGGTCGGCGACCCCAGGCATGTCCACCAGGCAATGCTGCGACAAAGTGTATTTAGGCTCATGGATGTAACGAGGACTGGATTCTGAGCACTCAGGTCAAATTTCAGACAGATTGGAGCATGTACAGACTATTGTTGCAGCACTTTGTGTCCATCCACCAGGTGGCACTATGTCTGTGACTGTATAGTGGTCTATGAAACTCATCAGGACTGGACTCTGATCAAACATGTAAAGTTTGAGGTAGATTACAGCATGTACAGGCGATTTACACAAGACGTCGTGCTTCATGGCGTAACATTAAAGTTCAGTTGGCCGCCATGGCCATGCCCTTTGAGTTTTGTGAACAATTTTCGCAAATATGCAACCTGAAGGCGTTTCTTATATATTTTCCCAAATTCAGGTGTTTTGGAGTTATTGCCAGTGACAAATGAATTGTTGAAAATGATCAAAAACACCAAAAATCTGACATTTAATTCAAAATGGCTGACTTTCTGTTGTGTTTAGAGAATGACTCCAAGAGACTTTTTTGCTTGCACGGATGTGCTACATATGCATGCCAAATTTCATAGTCATTGGTGAAAGTCTCTGGGGAGGCTATTCTTAAAAATGCTGTAGGGGGCGCTATGGAACATGCTGTGAATGTATTTTGGCCAATAAATGTGATCAGGACAGGACTGTGTTTAATCATGTGAGTTCTGAGGTAGATTGGAGCATGCAGAGGATAGTTAGGTAGCACTTATGTTTCATGGCGAACCATCAAAATTCTGGAGGTCGCCATGTCCACACCCTTTGACTCTGCAAGAATCTTTTAATAACTTTTGATCATAACTTCGTGTTGTATATCCTGGCAAAATTTCAGCTCTCTGGACCTTAACCCCGAGGAGGAGTTCGCTCTCAAAAATGAAAAAAATACAGAAATTTTATCCACTTAATTCAAAATGGCGGACTTCCTGTTGAGTTTAGGGGATGGCTCCAAGAGGCTTTTTTGTGTGTCCTGGTGTGCTCTATAGGCCTCCCGAATTTTGTGGATGTCGGTGAAACATTCTGCCGGGGCTGTTTATTAAACATACTGCAGGGGGCGCTATAGCACATGCCCTGTCGAGATGCATACAGTGTTATTCCTTGAGACGACTGTGATGTGTGTGTAAATTTTGGTGAGCTGTTGAACATTCTAAGCCTGTCAAAAAGTACTTTGTTTGTCACAAAAACAACGCGTTGCCACGGCAACAGCATTTTATCAAATATCAAAATCTTCACACTGTGGTATTGTCTGGGGGTGAAGAATCAGCTGACCAATTTTCAGAATGATATGACAAAGTTTGGAGCAATGATGTGTGCAAATGTAATTTCTAAACTGCTTGTTACCAAGAGGTGGCGCTATGACTTTTTCTAAATTTTTCAGTGTGGATGTCCTCAAACTGGTTCTGGTGTCCAGCACATGAAGTTTGGGGCAGATAGGATCCTTTGCAGCTGAGATATGAACACTTCAATTTTCATGGCGAAACATCAAACTTTGCCGTCCCGCCACAGACACGCCTTTTCATCACACGTCACCATTTTTTCTGTGCTTCATCATCAATGTGTTCAGGCTAATGTCACAACATCTGAGGTGAATCTGAGCAACAGGCTAAGAATAGTACATGAAAGTCTAAAAAATGTCAAATTCTTGATACCACAAGGTGGCGCTGTGACTGTGAATGAATCTTGCTGTATGGATGTCATCGAGGCAGGTCTGTGATCATACATGTAAAGTTTCATTCAGATTGGAGCATGTTCAGGAGAGTTACACAGCATTTCCTGTTTCATGGCGAAGGATCAAATTTCGACAGGCCGCCACGACCACACCCTTTGACTATGGAGGAAGATTTTAATAACTTTTTCTCAGGAAGGCCGGCTGTATGTACTGGCAAAATTTCAGATCGCTAAGACTTTCCCCCTAGGAGGAGTTCATGACAGATTTTGTACAGTTAACGCATGATGGCGCACTTCCTGTTGGGTGTAGAGCATGGCTGTGATTGACTTTTTTGTGTTTCCTGATGTGCTGCATATGCCTCCCAAATTTTTTAGCTCTCGGCCAAATTCCCTCCGAGTTGGCCTAATACCACTTTTTAAAATTTTGTAGGGGGCGCTATGGAGCCATTTTACCACACACCTCCACATGCCCTAAAAAATAAGAAATTTTTCGCCAGTTCTGATGTGTGTGCAAATTTTCATGACTTTTCGAGCATGTTCAGGCCCTGAAAAATGCAGTTGTTTTGGCAGAATAATAATAATAATAATAATAATAATAAAAAACCCTAAGGTTCCAATAGGGTCCTTCGGCACCGTTGGTGCTCGGACCCTAATAATAATAATAATAAACCGTAGGGTTTCAATAGGGTCCTACGGCACCGTTGGTGCCTTGGACAGCCGGTGCCCTTGCACCGCCTGTCCTCGGCACCTCGGTGCTCGGACCCTAATAATAAAAAACCCTAAGGTTCCAATAGGGTCCTTCGGCACCGTTGGTGCTCGGACCCTAATAATAATAATAATAATAAACCCTAGGGTTTCAATAGGGTCCTTGGCACCGCTGGTGCCTTGGACAGTCGGTGCCCTGGCACCGCCTGTCCTTCGCACCCTCGGTGCTCGGACCCTAATAATAATTAAAGCTGCAAGCAGCGATGGACGGGTCCTCGCATCCACGCTGGTCGGTGAATCCACGCACGACCACCAGGTGGCGCTGCGACTGAGAGTGTATGTCGGCCTCTGAATCGCATCTGGACCAGAGTCCAATCATACATGTAAAATTTCAGCCAGACTGTAGCATGTTCAGAGCAGTTATAGAGCATTTCCTGTCTATCCACCAGGTGGCGCTGTAACTCAGAGTGTATTTCAAACAGTGGATGTGATGAGGGCTGGACTCTGATCACTCATGAAAAGTTTCAGGCTGATTTGATCATGTAGAGGCCAGTTATACAGCATTTACTGTCCGTCCAACAGGTGGCGCTGCGACTGAGAGTGTCTGTTGGCCTGTAGATGTGATCAGGATTGGATTTTGATCACACATGGAAAGTTTGAGGCAGATTGGAGCATGCAGAGGAGAGTTATACAGCAGTTGTTGTTTCATGGCGAAGCATCAAAACTCTAATGGTCGCCATGGCCACGCCATTTGGCTTCTGGTTGAACTTTTGATAACTTTTCATCACCAAGTCCTGCTGTGTGGACTGACAAAATTTCAGGTCTCCTGGAATTATCCCCAAGGAGGTATTAACTCTCAAAAATGAGAAAAATCATCAAAAATCTCACAATTAATCCAAGATGGCCGACTTCCTGTTGGGTTTAGGACATGGCTCCAAGAGGCTTTTTGTGCGTCCTGATGTGCTCCACAAGCCTCCCAAATTTCATGGATGTAGGTGAAACGTGCTGGGGGGGCTGTTTGTTAAAAATACTGTAGGGGGCGCTATAGCATGTGCAGTGCCAAGATGCATACAGTGTTGTTCCTTGGGTCAATGGTGATGTGTGTGGTAATTTTTGTGAGCATTGGAGTATTCCTAACCTGTCAGAAAGGGCTTTGTTTTTCATGGCGATATTTGGTTGCTACGGCAACAGCGTTGCATGAAATGTCACACCCTTCACAGTGTGTGATTGTCAAGAGGTGAAGACTCGACTGACCAATTTCCAGCATGATATCACCAAGTTTGGGGCCATTGTACCTGAAAATATAAGGCCTTAAACTTACTATTACCAACAGGTGGCGCTATGACTTTTCCAAAATTTATGAGTGTGGATGTGTTCAGACTGGACCTGGTATCCAGCATGTGAAGTCTGAGGCAGATAGGATGTTGTTCAGCTGAGATATGAATCGTTAAATTTTCATGGCGAAACATCGAAATTGGTTTGGCCGCCACAGACACGCCCTTTGATGACAAGCCACCATTTTCACTGGGATGCATCATCAATGTGTTTAGGCTGTTGTCACTGCATTTGAAGTGAATATGATCAACCGGGTAACAATAGGGCATGAAAGTGTAAAAGATGTCTATTTCCTGAAACCACAAGGTGGCGCTATGACTGTCAATGAATATCCCTATGTGGATGACATCAGGACAGGACTGTCATCATACATGTAAAGTTTCAGGCAGATTGGAGCATGTTGAGAAGAATTAGACACCACTTCCTGTTTCATGGCGAAGGATCAGTTGTTTGAGGCTCCGCCATGGCCACACCTTTTGGCTTCTGGTTGAGTTTTTGATAACTTTTCATCAGAAAGGTCTGGTGCATGTACTGGCCAAATTTCAGTTCTCTCAGACTTATCCACTAGGAGCTATAAATTTTGACAAATGTACAGCAAATTCAAGATGGCCGACTTCCTGTTGGGTTTAGGGTGTGGCTGTGATTGACTTTTTGGTGTGTCCTGATGTGGTGCATATGCCCACCAAATATTGTAGCTGTAAATAAAACATTGTGGAAGTTGGCCTAATGACCACTTTTTCAATTTTGCAGGTGGCGCTATAGAGCCATTTTTTCACACATATGCGCAACTCCCATAAAATATCAAATTTTTCGCCAGTCCTGATGTGCACGCCAAATTTCACGCGTTTTGGTTCATGATAAGGCCGCCAAAAAGGCAAGTCATTTCCCGAGGAGCGATTAAGTTTGAAAAATTTACAGCAAATTGAAGATGGCCGACTTCCTGTTGGGTTTAGGGCGTGGCTGTAATTGACTTTTTGGTGTGTCCGGATGTTCTGCATATGCCCACCAAATATTGTAGCTGTACATGAAACATTGTGGCAGTTGGCCTAATGACTACTTTTTCAACTTTGCAGGTGGCGCTATAGAGCCATTTTGGCACGCACATGCGCAACTCCCATAAAATATCAAATTTTTCGCCAGTCCTGATGTGCACGCCAAATTTCACGCGTTTTGGAGTATGATAAGGCCGCCAAAAAGCCAATTTACTTTACGGGAGAAAAAAAAATAAATAAAAAAATAATAATAATTAAAGCTGCAAGCAGCGATGGACGGGTCCTCGCATCCACGCTGGTCGGCGAATCCATGCACGTCCACCAGGTGGCGCTGTGACTGAGAGTGTGTGCTGGCCTCTGAATCACATCTGGACCAGAGTTTAATCACGCGTAAAATTTCAGCCAGATTGGAGCATGTTCAGACTAGTTATACAGCATTTCCTGCCCATCCACCACCAGGTGGCGCTGTAACTCAGAGTGTATTTCAAACAGTGGATGTGATGAGGGCTGGACTCTGATCACTCATGAAAAGTTTCAGGCTGATTTGATCATGTAGAGGCCAGTTATACAGCATTTATTGTCCCTCCAACAGGTGGCGCTGCAACTGAGAGTGTCTGTTGGCCTGTAGATGTGATCAGGATTGGATTGTGATCACACATGGAAAGTTTGAGGCAGATTGGATCATGCAGAGGAGAGTTATACAGCAGTTGTTGTTTCATGGCGAAGCATCGAAACTCTAATGGTCGCCATGGCCACGCCATTTGGCTTCTGGTTAAACTTTTGATAACTTTTCATCACCAAGTCCTGCTGTGTGGACTGACAAAATTTCAGGTCTCCTGGAATTTTCCCCTAGGAGGTATTAACTCTCAAAAATGAGAAAAATCATCAAAAATCTCACAATTAATCCAAGATGGCCGACTTCCTGTTGGGTTTAGGACATGGCTCCAAGAGGCTTTTTTGTGCGTCCTGATGTGCTCTATAAGCCTCCCAAATTTCATGGATGTAGGTGAAACGTGCTGGGGGGGCTGTTTGTTAAAAATACTGTAGGGGGCGCTATAGCATGTGCAGTGCCGAGATGCATACGGTGTCATTCCTTGGGTCAATGGTGATGTGTGTGGTAATTTTTGTGAGCATTGGAGTATTCCTAACCTGTCAGAAAGGGCTTTGTTTTTCATGGCGATATTTGGTTGCTACGGCAACAGCGTTGCATGAAATGTCACACCCTTCACAGTGTGTGATTGTCGAGAGGTGAAGACTCGACTGACCAATTTCCAGCATGATATCACCAAGTTTGGGGCCATTGTACCTGAAAATATAAGGCCTTAAACTTACTATTACCAACAGGTGGCGCTATGACTTTTTCAAAATTTATGAGTGTGGATGTGTTCAGACTGGACCTGGTATCCAGCATGTGAAGTCTGAGGCAGATAGGATGTTGTTCAGCTGAGATATGAATCGTTAAATTTTCATGGCGAAACATCGAAATTGGTTTGGCCGCCACAGACACGCCCTTTGATGACAAGTCACCATTTTCACTGGGATGCATCATCAATGTGTTTAGGCTGTTGTCACTGCATTTGAAGTGAATATGATCAACCGGGTAACAATAGGGCATGAAAGTGTAAAAGATGTCTATTTCCTGAAACCACAAGGTGGCGCTATGACTGTCAATGAATATCCCTATGTGGATGACATCAGGACAGGACTGTCATCATACATGTAAAGTTTCAGGCAGATTGGAGCATGTTGAGAAGAATTAGACACCACTTCCTGTTTCATGGCGAAGGATCAGTTGTTTGAGGCTCCGCCATGGCCACACCTTTTGGCTTCTGGTTGAGTTTTTGATAACTTTTCATCAGAAAGGTCTGGTGCATGTACTGGCCAAATTTCAGTTCTCTCAGACTTATCCACTAGGAGCTATAAATTTTGACAAATGTACAGCAAATTCAAGATGGCCGACTTCCTGTTGGGTTTAGGGTGTGGCTGTGATTGACTTTTTGGTGTGTCCTGATGTGGTGCATATGCCCACCAAATATTGTAGCTGTAAATAAAACATTGTGGAAGTTGGCCTAATGACCACTTTTTCAATTTTGCAGGTGGCGCTATAGAGCCATTTTTTCACACATATGCGCAACTCCCATAAAATATCAAATTTTTCGCCAGTCCTGATGTGCACGCCAAATTTCACGCGTTTTGGTTCATGATAAGGCCGCCAAAAAGGCAAGTCATTTCCCGAGGAGCGATTAAGTTTGAAAAATTTACAGCAAATTGAAGATGGCCGACTTCCTGTTGGGTTTAGGGCGTGGCTGTAATTGACTTTTTGGTGTGTCCAGATGTTCTGCATATGCCCACCAAATATTGTAGCTGTACATGAAACATTGTGGCAGTTGGCCTAATGACTACTTTTTCAAGTTTGCAGGTGGCGCTATAGAGCCATTTTGCCACACACATGCGCAACTCCCATAAAATATCAAATTTTTCGCCAGTCCTGATGTGCATGCCAAATTTCACGCGTTTTGGAGTATGATAAGGCCGCCAAAAAGCCAATTTACTTTACGGGAGAAAAAAAAAAAATAATAATAATAATTAAAGCTGCAAGCAGCGATGGACGGGTCCTCGCATCCACGCTGGTCGGCGAATCCATGCACGTCCACCAGGTGGCACTGTGACTGAGAGTGTGTGCTGGCCTCTGAATCACATCTGGACCAGAGTTTAATCACACGTAAAATTTCAGCCAGATTGGAGCATGTTCAGACTAGTTATACAGCATTTCCTGCCCATCCACCACCAGGTGGCGCTGTAACTCAGAGTGTATTTCAAACAGTGGATGTGATGAGGGCTGGACTCTGATCACTCATGAAAAGTTTCAGGCTGATTTGATCATGTAGAGGCCAGTTATACAGCATTTATTGTCCCTCCAAAAGGTGGCGCTGCAACTGAGAGTGTCTGTTGGCCTGTAGATGTGATCAGGATTGGATTGTGATCACACATGGAAAGTTTGAGGCAGATTGGAGCATGCAGAGGAGAGTTATACAGCAGTTGTTGTTTCATGGCGAAGCATCAAAACTCTAATGGTCGCCATGGCCACGCCATTTGGCTTCTGGTTAAACTTTTGATAACTTTTCCAAACCAAGTCCTGCTGTGTGGACTGACAAAATTTCAGGTCTCCTGGAATTATCCCCTAGGAGGTATTAACTCTCAAAAATGAGAAAAATCATCAAAAATCTCACAATTAATCCAAGATGGCCGACTTCCTGTTGGGTTTAGGACATGGCTCCAAGAGGCTTTTTTGTGCGTCCTGATGTGCTCTATAAGCCTCCCAAATTTCATGGATGTAGGTGAAACGTGCTGGGGGGGCTGTTTGTTAAAAATACTGTAGGGGGCGCTATAGCATGTGCAGTGCCGAGATGCATACAGTGTTGTTCCTTGGGTCAATGGTGATGTGTGTGGTAATTTTTGTGAGCATTGGAGTATTCCTAACCTGTCAGAAAGGGCTTTGTTTTTCATGGCGATATTTGGTTGCTACGGCAACAGCGTTGCATGAACTGTCACACCCTTCACAGTGTGTGATTGTCAAGAGGTGAAGACTCGACTGACCAATTTCCAGCATGATATCACCAAGTTTGGGGCCATTGCACCTGAAAATATAAGGCCTTAAACTTACTATTACCAACAGGTGGCGCTATGACTTTTTCAAAATTTATGAGTGTGGATGTGTTCAGACTGGACCTGGTATCCAGCATGTGAAGTCTGAGGCAGATAGGATGTTGTTCAGCTGAGATATGAATCGTTAAATTTTCATGGCGAAACATCGAAATTGGTTTGGCCGCCACAGACACGCCCTTTGATGACAAGTCACCATTTTCACTGGGATGCATCATCAATGTGTTTAGGCTGTTGTCACTGCATTTGAAGTGAATATGATCAACCGGGTAACAATAGGGCATGAAAGTGTAAAAGATGTCTATTTCCTGAAACCACAAGGTGGCGCTATGACTGTCAATGAATATCCCTATGTGGATGACATCAGGACAGGACTGTCATCATACATGTAAAGTTTCAGGCAGATTGGAGCATGTTGAGAAGAATTAGACACCAATTCCTGTTTCATGGCGAAGGATCAGTTGTTTGAGGCTCCGCCATGGCCACACCTTTTGGCTTCTGGTTGAGTTTTTGATAACTTTTCATCAGAAAGGTCTGGTGCATGTACTGGCCAAATTTCAGTTCTCTCAGACTTATCCACTAGGAGCTATAAATTTTGACAAATGTACAGCAAATTCAAGATGGCCGACTTCCTGTTGGGTTTAGGGTGTGGCTGTGATTGACTTTTTGGTGTGTCCTGATGTGGTGCATATGCCCACCAAATATTGTAGCTGTAAATAAAACATTGTGGAAGTTGGCCTAATGACCACTGTTTCAATTTTGCAGGTGGCGCTATAGAGCCATTTTTCCACACATATGCGCAACTCCCATAAAATATCAAATTTTTCGCCAGTCCTGATGTGCACGCCAAATTTCACGCGTTTTGGTTCATGATAAGGCCGCCAAAAAGGCAAGTCATTTCCCGAGGAGCGATTAAGTTTGAAAAATTTACAGCAAATTGAAGATGGCCGACTTCCTGTTGGGTTTAGGGCGTGGCTGTAATTGACTTTTTGGTGTGTCCAGATGTTCTGCATATGCCCACCAAATATTGTAGCTGTACATGAAACATTGTGGCAGTTGGCCTAATGACTACTTTTTCAACTTTGCAGGTGGCGCTATAGAGCCATTTTGCCACGCACATGCGCAACTCCCATAAAATATCAAATTTTTCGCCAGTCCTGATGTGCATGCCAAATTTCACGCGTTTTGGAGTATGATAAGGCCGCCAAAAAGCCAATTTACTTTACGGGAGAAAAAAAAAAAAAAAAAAAAAAAAAAAAAAATAATAATAATAATAATAAACCCTAGGGTTTCAATAGGGTCCTTGGCACCGCTGGTGCCTTGGACAGTCGGTGCCCTGGCACCGCCTGTCCTTCGCACCCTCGGTGCTCGGACCCTAATAATAAACCCTAGGGTTTCAATAGGGTCCTTGGCACCGCTGGTGCCTTGGACAGTCGGTGCCCTGGCACCGCCTGTCCTTCGCACCCTCGGTGCTCGGACCCTAATAATAATAATAATAATAAACCCTAGGGTTTCAATAGGGTCCTTGGCACCGCTGGTGCCTTGGACAGTCGGTGCCCTGGCACCGCCTGTCCTTCGCACCCTCGGTGCTCGGACCCTAACTATGTTGTCCGGGGCAATAGCCTCTGGTAGGGTCTCCCAAGGGAAATTGGTTCTAGGTGAGGGAGCAGACAAAGAGCGATTGTGAAAACCCTGACGACAGAGACGAAAGCCGCTACCTCTTCCAGACTAGGGAAATCGAGGCCTCTCCCTGGAGCCTGGTCTGGAGGGGAGCTCGTCACAGAGCACCTGGTGGCCGAGACTTTGGGCCCCGTGGGGCTTGGTCGGGCACAGCCTGAAAAAGTAACACGGGGTCGCCACCCGGTGGGCTCACCATCCACCGGGCAGGAAATCGGGGTTAGGTGCGATAGATGTATGCATAAACATAAACAACTCATGCACAATACAGGATGTACTTTAGTTTCACAGTCTCCTTCCTCATTATTTAAGACTTTTTTTTAGTTTTAAGGAGCTTTTTGTATCATGTATTGTTGTTATTGCACAGCCCACTTTACGTTTAATACACATACTGTACGAGCACATGACAAACAAACAAAAAAATTGTCTCTGTGAGAATGAATCCTGCCCCTGAGGTAAGTTGTGACATTGTAGTTCTGCTACTTTCAGGGAAATTGCACAAGAAAAGTACTACCAAGAAGCAACTTTTGAGAGTCTGTTAGTAACACAGATGTGTATGTAGCTTGCATTAGAAACATAATTAATCAAAATTTAATATTTTTAAAAACTCTTTAGCCAAAATAATCTGCCAAAGACTGATGTTAAAATTGCTAGAGCTACTTATATCTGCTTTAAAGAGTCAGGATGTGTAAGCACACATGACCTTTGGGTCTGTGGTGATAAGAAGTGTTTGTCTTCGGGGATGTCTTGCAACCAAGTAATTGTGACTGAGCCAATATTTGCAGTTTGTAATGCAATCAGGCACGTATTTACGATGATTACAGAGCAAAGCTACAGGAATTTGTAGGCTGTGTGTGTTTGGTATGTCTAATATCCTCATTTAAACTGTATTTAATATGATTTATGGATAGTTTTTGTAGTGTATTCATTATAAGAGCTGCAATATTCGGTTTGTCCCCTAGATGACACTGTAGCTTGTTCATGTTGTTACTGTGTTGTGAGACCACAGAATAAAAGGAGACCTGTTGATCACCTGACATGGCGTCGTACACAACGTATACTACATGGTGTCAGAATGAATCTAGAAGTTGAGGCAGAGAAAAGGACATGGAGCAGATGAAACCCCCGACCTCACTAAGTCTAGAAGGAAATCTAGCGGAAAATTGGAGGATCTGGATCCAGAGGTTTGAACTTTTTCTTGTTGCCAGTGGAGTTAATGAAAAGTGAAAAGAGCCACATTTCTGCACGTGGCCGGGGACGAAGCAATTAAAGTTTTTAATACGCTTGACTTCGATGAAGACGTGGATGACTACGACGTTTTGAAAGAGCTGTTTCGCCGACATTGTGAGCCACGGAAAAATGTAACATATTTAAGACATTTATTCTTCACACGAGTATAAGGAAAGTCTGAAGGTATTGATGCATATGTGACAGATTTGAAGAATAAGGCAAGAGACTGTGAGTTTGAGCATCTCGCAGACTCCCTGATTCGGGAACGGATCGTGTGTGGCATCACAAATGATCAAGTTAGAGGACGACTTCTAAGAGAACCTGACCTCACGCTGAAAAAAGCAATAGATATTTGTAGAGTCAGTGAGCTATCTGAGACTCAGCTCAAAAGTCTACATGAAGAGGTTGAAGTTCCGGTTCACAAAGTCTCCAAGCAAAAACAGCATGACAGACAGCAAGCTAAAGGTGCCACATCACAGAGTACAAAGAAAGAAATTTCCTTGAGAAATCAAGGAAACTGCACCAGATGTGGATACAGACATGAGCCAAGGAAATGTCCTGCCTACGGACAAGTGTGCAAAGCCTGCCACAGAAAGAATCACTATGCAAAAATGTGTAATTCAAGAAGACACATAGATAACCATAAAGTGCAACAGATAAACAAAGCAGAGGCCGATGATGAACTCTTTATTGGCTCAATCCGAGCAGAAAAACATGACAACCCAGTCTCACAGATCAATACTGTGGATACAAAGAAAGAAAAGTGGCAAGAAAATCTGATTGTCAACCAGAAAGTTTTGAAATTCAGGCTGGATACAGGACCTGACTGTAACGTCATTTCTGTGAGTGACCTCAGAAAGCTGAGATTGGACAAAAAGATGAGCAAATCACATTCCAAGCTTGTTGCATATGCAGGTCACAAAATTCAAGCTAAAGGAAGAATCATGCTGACCTGTCAGTACAAAGATAACAAGTATGATGTGGAATTTGAAGTAATAAAGAACAAGGCACCTGCAATCCTGGGAGGACAGTCATGTGAAGAAATGGGTCTTGTCAAAAGACTACATGTACTTAAAACAGAGAGTGACATTCTTAGTGAATATGAGGACTTGTTCTCTGGATTAGGCTGCATACCAGGAGTGCACCACATCAAGACGAATCCAGATGTTACTCCAGTTGTTCATGCACCCAGGAAAGTTCCTGTCGCACTAAAAGACAAGATTGAGACAGAACTGAAGAGAATGGAAAGTTTAGGGGTGATAACCAAACAAACTGAACCTACAGATTGGGTAAACAGTATGGTGACTGTAACAAAACCTAACAAAGTCCGGATCTGTATTGACCCACAAGACCTCAATAAAGCCATTAAGAGAGAACACCACCCACTACGTACAATAGAAGAAGTGGTAGCTGAAATGCCAAATGCTTTTCAGTTTTGGATGCAAATCATGGATTTTGGCAAATCCAACTTGATGAACAAAGCTCTCAACTGTGTACCTTCAATACACCGTTTGGGAGATATCGATTTAAAAGGCTTCCATTTGGTATATCATCAGCACCAGAGGTGTTCCAGAGGTGCATGGCCAGACACCTAGAAGGGCTAGAAGGTGTAGTCAATGTAATGGATGATATTCTAGTTTGGGGAGAGAGCATAGAGCAGCATGACATTTGTTTGAGGCAACTGCTAGATCGCCTCAGAAGCATTAATCTGAAACTGAACAAAAGTAAGTGTAAAATAAGAATGACTGAAATCGCTTACATTGGACATGTGCTCAGTGAGGAAGGACTCAAGCCTGATCCTGAAAAGATCAGAGCGATTCAAGACATGCCTGCACCAGAAGATAAAGCTGTGCTCCAGAGGTTCACTGGGTTACTTCAATACCTCTCCAAGTTCATCCCTAACCTCTCGGATATCAGTGCCCCTCTGAGGAAGCTGGAAGGAAAAGCAGAATGGCACTGGGGGACAGAACAACAACAAAGTTTTGACAAACTAAAAGTTCTTGTAAGGCGAGCACCAGTACTCAAGTACTATGATGTCGACAAGCCAGTAACATTGTCTGTTGATGCGAGTTCTGAGGGTTTGGGAGCTGTGCTACTTCAAGAGGGACATCCAGTGGCATATGGCTCCAGAGCGTTAACCGACTGTCAAAAACGTTATGCACAAATTGAGAAAGAGCTGCTTGCAATTGTATTTGGCTGTGAGAAGTTTCACCAGTATCTATATGGAAGACATGTACATGTAGAAAGTGATCATAAACCACTGGAAGTGATATTTAAAAAGTCACTTCTCAGCGCCCCAGCCAGGTTGCAAAGAATGCTCTTGAGGCTTCAAAAGTACAGTCTTGAAGTCAAATACAAACCAGGCAAGGAAATGCATATCGCTGATGCTCTAAGCAGAGAGTTTCTGAAAGAACAAAATGAGAAACTTCTTGATGACGAGCTGGAAGTTAACTTTGTCAGCCAGCAACTTCCAGTATCAGAGGAAAAGTTGCAGGAATTCAGAAAGGCCACGGAAGAAGATGCAGAGTTGGGACTGGTCGCGAATGCAATTCTGAAAGGATGGCCGGATAAACAGAGACTGCTTCCAGACAAAATCAAACAATACTGGACATTCAGAGAAGAACTGTGTTATACTGATGGACTAATATTCAAGAACTCAAGGTTAGCCGTTCCAAACACACTGAGAAGTGAAATGCTCAGAAAAATCCACGAGTCACACATGGGTATAGTTAAGTGTAAAGAGAGAGCCCATGACATACTGTACTGGCCAGGTATGGCAAAACAGATAGAGGAAGTTGTATCTCAGTGTACTGTATGCAATGCACACAAAAATGAGAATCCTAAAGAGCCACTCATGTCACATGCAGTGCCTGAGAGAGCATGGGAAAAGATACACACGTGGACAAAATTGTTGGTACCCCTCAGTTAAAGAAGGAAAAACCCACAATTCTCACTGAAATCACTTGAAACTCACAAAAGTAACAATAAATAAAAATTTATTGAAAATTAAATAATCAAAATCAGCCATCACTTTTGAATTGTTGATTAACATAATTATTTAAAAAAACAAACTAATGAAATAGGGCTGGACAAAAATGATGGTACCCATAACTTAATATTTTGTTGCACAACCTTTTGAGGCAATCACTGCAATTAAACGATTTCTGTATTTGTCAATGAGCGTTCTGCAGCTGTCAACAGGTATTTTGGCCCACTCCTCATGAGCAAACAGCTCCAGTTGTCTCAGGTTTGATGGGTGTCTTCTCCAAATGGCATGTTTCAGCTCCTTCCACATATGTTCAATGGGATTCAGATCTGGGCTCATAGAAGGCCACTTTAGAATAGTCCAACGCTTTTCTCTCAGCCATTCTTGGGTGTTTTTGGCTGTGTGTTTTGGATCGTTGTCCTGTTGGAAGACCCATGACCTGCGACTGAGACCAAGCTTTCTGACACAAGGCAGCACATTTCTCTCCAGAATGCCTTGATAGTCTCCAGATTTCATCGTACCTTGCACACTTTCAAGACACCCTGTGCCAGATGCAGCAAAGCAGCCCCAAAACATTACTGAGCCTCCTCCATGTTTCACCGTAGGGACAGTGTTCTTTTCTTCGTATGCTTGGTTTTTGAGTCTATGAACATAGAGTTGATGTGCCTTACCAAAAAGCTCCAGTTTGGTCTCATCTGTCCAAAGGACATTCTCTCAGAAGCTTTGTGGCTTGTCAACATGCATTTTTGCAAATTCCAGTCTGGCTTTTTTATGAGTTTTTTTCAGCAGTGGTGTCCTCCTTGGTCGTCTCCCATGAAGTCCACTTTGGCTCAAACAACGACGAATGGTGCCATCTGACACTGATGTACCTTGGCCTTGGAGTTCACCTTTAATTTCTTTGGAGGTTGCTCTGGGCTCTTTGGATACAATTCCAACGATCCGTCTCTTCAATTTGTCATCAATTTTCCTCTTGCGGCCACGTCCAGGGAGGTTGGCTACTGTCCCGTGGGTCTTGAACTTCTGAATAATATGAGCCACTGTTGTCACAGGAACTTCAAGCTGTTTAGAGATGGTCTTATAGCCTTTACCTTTAAGATGTTTGTCTATCATTTTTTTTCGGATGTCCTGGGACAATTCTCTCCTTCGCTTTCTGTTGTCCATGTTCAGTGTGGTACACACCTTTTCACCAAACAGCAGGGTGACTACTTGTCTCCCTTTAAATAGGTAGACTGACTGATTATGAGTTTGGAAACACCTGTGATGTCAATTAAATGACACACCTGAGTTAATCATGTCACTCTGGTCAAATAGTTTTCAATCTTTTATAGAGGTACCATCATTTTTGTCCAGGCCTGTTTCATTAGTTTGTTTTTTAAAATAATTATGTTAATCAACAATTCAAAAGTAATGGCTGTTTTTGATTATTTAATTTTCAATAAATTTTTATTTATTGTTACTTTTGTGAGTTTCAAGTGATTTCAGTGAGAATTGTGGGTTTTTCCTTCTTTAACTGAGGGGTACCAACAATTTTGTCCACGTGTGTGTGTATATATATATATATATATATATATATATATATATATAAAGCCACAAAGGTTGGTATTTAACTGCTGTATACTGATTGTAATGATGTGATTTTGTCATGACTTTGAGGATAAGTTATGTTCTGTTAGAATTGAAATACGGAGTGTTGGGTTGAAGTTAATTGTTTTTGTGATACGCAGGAAAGGTGTAGATGGTAGAATGTTTGAGTACTTTTGAGTGATATAGTTATTTACCTGGTTCACAACGGTTACAGCATTCTTCTACAGGAAAGAAAGAATTATCTTGAGAAAGGGAGATGAAGTGTATTCATTATAAGAGCTGCAATATTCGGTTTGTCCCCTAGATGACACTGTAGCTTGTTCATGTTGTTACTGTGTTGTGAGACCACAGAATAAAAGGAGACCTGTTGATCACCTGACATGGCGTCGTACACAACGTATATTACAGTTTTTATATACCGACATAAGCAAATGGCTGTTTTGTGATTATCCTGTGGGCTATAATGTTTAGTATATAAGCCTCAGGAATGAAATCAAGTAATTTATTACATTTCAGGCACAATGAAGAGGCTGCAGTCAGTGGAAAAATGCATTAAATGAACTGAATTCGTCTTTTAAAGGCATTATAATTGGGGAAAACAACTGGATTTGCTGTCATGTCGGACACTGAGTTTGTAAAATATCACTTTGTGGTACAAAAGGGGATTTATTTTATTTATCTTTTATACTTTATGTGAACGTAAGACTGAAAACTACATGAAATATTTCAAATCTGTGTATTTGTTACAGCATCAGTGTAATGCTGAGTCAGTACACGTTAGCTATTTCTGTTTGAGCATCACTTAAGACTACACTGAGCCCTTTTGCTTGCAGCAAGGATACAGTTATTTATATTTAGTCCTTAATACCGAGCTAAATTAGCCCACTATATGGGGACAAGGCGGCATAACACGGCACTAATTCCGTTCCGAGCCGCGTCAGTTTGATAATGTATTGACAAGCTAGGCTAGGCTAGGCTAGCAAAGTTAGCTAAATGAGCAGATGCAAAGTTAGCCTAAAATACAGATGTAGGTTAAGCTAACTCTGCTAGCATGTTAGCTTGAAGCTAAAGCGGACCGAGCGTGAACAACAAGCCGACAGAGTGTGTTTAAACTCGGTGACGCCACTCATGAGTAGGTATCTCTTAATTTTTTAGCATTTTTAGCAAGCCCCCATGGCCTGCAGAGTGTAGGGAAACACCTGTGGATGTTTGTGGGACACTAGCTACATGCAGAGGCCTTGTTTACCAACTCACACCTCTCTGGTATGTCTCGAGGCTGAGAAATAACCACTTAAAGATGCAAAAAAAAAAAACGCTAGCGAGGCTTTTTATAGTCCAAATTCTGAAAATTTCAGACCCCCACAAGTCAGAAACTTTTTGAGCTACAGGCCTACAATTTTGCATAGAAAGTACTTTTGTGACTATCTAATGGCATACAAATTTAGGACTAATTTGAAAATGGTGCGGCAACCACCATCTGGTGAAACCACACGGAATGACCCATTTCTTCTTCGTCTTTATGTTTAATGGCAGTTGGCACGCAACTTTTAGGTGCATTACCGCCACCTTCTGGAATGGAATGTGGGACAGGAAGGCCCCAGCAGTCCTTAAACCCTCTCTCTTAAACCTGTTCTTTCCATAAATAAAAGCAATGCTCTAGCAACATGTTTCAAAGATAAATTACTCAAAATTTCCCTGACCTCGAATTTAATTTTACTATCACAGATTTTCCTCTTGAATACTCTTCTCTGCTGCTGGAAGTTGGGGCAATAAATCAATACATGCTCAACATTCTCCTCCACTTTACAGCATTCACATTCCCCTGTATTATGTTTTCCAATAATTCTCAGAGTGCTATTCAGCCCTGTGTGCCCGAGTCTTAATCGTGACAAGACATCCTCCTCTTTCCGGCCTAAACAGCCCTGTTCTCCTAAATTCCCCTCTACACTTTTTTGAATGGAGTAATAAAAGCGACCTTTCAAGCAGGTATCCCATTGTCTCTGCCATTTCTTCTTCATTCGTTCTTTAACTATTGTTTTAACTTCAGATCTACTATACTTCATGGGAAAGTCAATTACATTTTTAGCAGCCTCTCTTTTTGCATACTTGTCTGCTAACTCATTTCCATCCACTCCTATGTGTGCCGGAACCCACAAAATAATAACTTGCTTGCCTTGTCTCCCTAGCCTATAACTAACTTGACCAATTTCACATATAGAATGACCCATTTGGTATTTGGTATATAAGTCAAAAACACTTTTTTAAAAATGTGTTTTTCATTAATAAAATAAAATACATCTCGAAACGATAAAATAAATTCCAGTTAAAATAAAAAATAATACGCTCTTCCGATGATAACCCTTTTATAGTGATAATTTAACTTCAACGGAAAAACGTTTATTAGCCGTTAGCTTGATGTTGAATAACTGAAAACTGAATCGCTAGCGTAGTGTCAGTTCGGTGAAGTTGTAGCAACTTTTCACTACAGTTGTAAAAGCTTTATGTTAAAGATAAGTATGCAGAAGAAATGTAATTAGCAGCACAAATGGCGGAAGAAAACGCTGCTGTAAACGAAGAAACGACTTCACATGTAAACACTGAAGGTAGGCTGCATGAGCTAATCTAAGCTAACAAGCTAAAGGCTTTCACATTCATGTTTTTAATCACTCTGGACCAGATTATGTAGCAGGGAACACAGACAGTAGCATTATATAACAGAGATAGGAAAGACTGTGTGCGTCTGTTAATGAGGTTTTAGGTTAATTATAATTTGTGAATGAATATAAAGAGGTGTCAATGGTAATAAGGCAGTGAACTGCTAATTAGCTTACATGTATCTAGAAGCAGATTTATTGATTGAAGTGGCAGAAATGTCAGTTGATGACCTAGGTTTGACAGTTACGATATTTGAAGAACACAAATCAGTTAACTGACATAAATAATAACTTTATCCTCCCCTACATTAATTCAAAGTTGTGGATAGAAGCTTTTTTTTCTTGAAAAATAGTCTTCAGTTGAGAAGAGTGGTTTAATAGTTACTCCTTGGCAACCCATTAAAGTCTCTAGTGGCCTGAGTTTTCATTACAAAAATGCTTAAATTTTTTTTTTTCACTCCTATATTTGACAAAGGAACTTTTTGCACATTGTTTCATGAGATTGGTGTATAGGAGAAGGACAGATGGCTCTTTTGTCTTACCTGATCACGTCTTGGTGTCGCACCGAAACATTGTAAATTAATATATTTTTTGGAGTTAAACAGTGTGCAGAGGTCTGTTCAAAACTATATGTAATTTTGAGGGAAAGATGCACAAGTTAATAAATTTTTTTGGCTAACAGCTGCTGTCACGTTTCCTTCATAACAGGATGTGAAGAAGCAGTGTTGAAGGAGGATGATGATGGTAATTCAAAGAAGCAGCTGCCTGCAGACATGTACTACGAGTATGAGGAGCTGTACTCCAGACCATTTGTCACACGTGACTCCCAAATTCCAGAGAACCTCCTGCACTTTTTGTATCCTTCTTTGAAAAGCAGTATAATGAAAAGCATTTCACCCCACAGCTCTGCAAACAGAGGTACATAAACATCTGTCACAAAACACAATCCACAGTTTTTACCAGTTGGTTGTCTTGCAAGTTCTGAGATTTCCTGCCATTCTCAGTATACTCCTCCATTCTGTTAGACAAGAAACTGCAAGGCTTTCTAGACTTCTATCACAAAAATGTGGCATGCTCTTAACTGGCTTGGCTGACCTAATTCACCTTCTGTTGTCTTCTCATTTTCAGTCTCATCTGTTTGTTTGTTAAGGTGGTAGTGTTACTGGATTATTTATTTCATTCAAACCTGATTTGACGGTCTTCCAATGAGCTTCTTGTGTCATGCTTGGCTTTGCTAATCTGTCAAGTGCCGCCACAAGTGTTATGTGGGATGGAATCAGTTTATGACATTTAGCACACTTTGGCAGCACGAATGCTACTACTTTCATAGCAGTCCTTAATTCTAATTGCGTTCAGTCAGTCTTTTTGCTATGACAGTGGCCGCAGGTCGAACCTGCAGGTACTTGATGACAAAACTCTGATCTTTGTGGCTGGTAACCTGCTTGTCCTGCTAGACATTTCTACCAAAGAGCAGAGATACCTGCGCTCCTGCAGCGGAGGAGGAATTGGCTCCATCGCGGTAAGACGAATGACCAGCTGTGTTACGTTGGGAAATACTTATTCTGAGGCTTCTGACTGATGAGAGAATTAAACAAGCAGATAACTTCACATTTACTCAGCTGTGATTTTGTGGTGCTTGAGTAGCCTTTTTTTTTTTTTTTTGCTGTATTTTGTGTTGGAAATAATATTGTATCTACAAATATAATCTAGGTTAAAAAAAAAGATAAATGAAAGGTTTAAATCCAGGCTCATGTACTGATCTGTCCAATAGTATGATCATCAAACTTTAATGTATTGTTTAAATAATGACAGAGTTCTAAGTATTAGTGTAACGTTAATATTAATGGACAGAAAATTTTGCTCTACAGACTATCAAGAACCGTCTGACTGCAGTTTCTATAAGGGATATACTGCATCCATAGGTGTGAAGCAAAAGCACTTTACTGACGTTGCCTGAAAAGCCTGTCTTTGTATCTTTGTGTGTGTGTTTAAAGGTGCACCCAAGCAAGGAGTACTTTGCTGCTGCAGAGAAGGGAAACCAGCCAAACATCATAGTCTATGAATATCCCTCATTACGGCCGTACCGCGTCCTCAGAGGTATAAAGGACAACGATGTATTTTCACGTAGCTTATGTTCTGTTTTTTGACACTAATGTTTCATGTCTGTAGGTGGTACTGAGCGGGCGTACAGTTTTGCGGAATTTAAACAAGATGGAAGCCTGTTGGCCAGCGTGGGCAACGCACCGGACTACATGCTAACACTGTGGGACTGGAGGCAGGAGAGCGTGATGCTGAGCTGCAAGGCCGTGTCTCAGGAGGTCTACCGAGTCTGCTTCTCCTCATACAACCCAGGACTGCTCACATCGTCAGGATCCGGACACATCAAGTAAAGAGCACAATGAATGCTTTATAAATGTTGTTAAAAGAAGTGCCATGGTTTACATTTTTAGGCTGGGGCACTTCTTTTCTCCAGTGCAAAACTGAGAAAGTCCAGATGATGGTAATTTGATAGAAGGAAGCGTTTCAGTGTTATAAATATAGTCATTAGGGCCTTTTCCTGTCAGCTTGTCTACTTTTCACTGTCAATTTAAGCAAAAGTAACCAAAAAACAAACATTAGCACTTTGAAAAGAACAGACCAGCATTTTAGAAAATCTGATAATTTCCTTTCTTACTGAGAGTTAGGTAAGAAAAACTATAGATAGCAGCTGGTGAGCCTATAGTGCCAGGCAAGTTACTTTTTGAAATCTTCTTGTTGTTACTGGGATGTTTAAAATAAATCAGAAGTTAAAAATTGTTCGTTAAACAACTTGCCCATGAACCCTTGGCTGTCACAGAAATAACCTGAAACATCAGATGCAGAATTATTTCTGTACATGACACCTGATATTATTTTTCATGCAAGATGAGAACATCTTCTCTCCATCTCTCTGTCAGGTTCTGGACAACAGATAGCACATTCACAGGTGTTAAACTGCAAGGATGCATGGGAAATTTTGGCTTAACTGCCGTAACCAACATTGAGGGCTTCATGGAACTTCCTACTGGAAAGGTTTGTACCCTGTTGTTTTAACAGTGCACTCATAAAGCTACATTTCAGTTAACAAATTGTCTGATTTCCACGTAAACGAATATTAAACAGTTATGATGTTCATTCTTTCACTTTAGCATGTTAGCACTGAATGCACACTGCAGCTGAGGATGACAGGAATATTATTGGTTTTGTAGGTATTTGTTCAGAAATGAAAATATTGAACTAATATGTATATTTAATCAGATTGTGAACATCTGTAGAAAATATCATAGTGATTCCAGGCATGGCACTTCTGTGACTAAAATATACAGTGTTTTGATCATTTCAAGAGTAGCGTTTTTAAATTGAGTTTGACTCTTGTTCCATGACTAATCTTCATAATCTTTCAGAACTAAAATATGTTACATTGAATTATCATTTATGTTTCTAAAGGAAAATAGCAGCAATAATGGTATTGTTCTTCCCATTTCTTCCTTTCTGACCACACAGTAGAACTAAAAGAGCTTATGATCATCATATGATCTTCCCCATTAGATGGTGTTGCCTAGTTTAAAAGATTTGGATTTCTATTCAAAATATATTTTTTTTAATTTAAGTTTCTTCTGTAGGAGTCAAGAGCACATACAGCACCCTCCGTAATTATTGGCATCCCAGGTTTAGATGTGTTGAAAACCTTAAAATATATTCAATTTTTATTACAGAAGCGTACTCTCATACTGAAAATTGTTGAAAAATGTATTATAGGAGCAGATTAGGTGTTGTTTTGTTGGCAAAAGGGGCTGTACAAAGTATTAAAATCAGGATTGCTAATAATTGTGGCACACATGATTTGATGTAAAAAAAATTATTTCTTAATGTGTGATTTTTTTCCCCACTGAATAAATGCACTTGAATTAAAGGTTGGATTTTCCTCTTTTTTTTGTTGTGGTCCTTTAGTATTTAGAAGAAAAGCTGAATTTATTAGAAGCTAAAGAACACATCTTAACCGGGGGTGCCAATAATTATGGAGGGCGCTGTATAGTTACTTCTGGTACCCTTAGTTACTCCTTGTTTACCTTCGTATCTCATGTCAGGTTGTGTCTGGTACAGACTGGGGAAACTTGCTGCTGTGGGATCGGAGTGACATTAAGGTGGAGATTTGTAAAAAGAATGGACAGACCTGCCACGCCGGTACAGTCCAGCCGTTTGCCCTGGAAGATGGGCAGCTGCTGACATTTGGCTCAGATGGAGTGATCCGAGTAAGACCCTTTTAAAGATCAACAAGATGAACAACTGATACGTGTTGAGACATGTTTTAATGTGCAACCAATTTCAGTACGGAATTCAGTGCTTCAATACTGGACTGTGTAAAGGAAAAATTGCTCTCTTTCCCCTTACTAAGGTATTTCCTTGCATTTGGTAGCTGAAGACATTCCAGAATATCATACAGGTTGCATCTGTCAACTGCAGTTACCTTAAATCATCCTATAGATTATGTAGGTCATCTCAAATTATCCTACTGTGAATCTGTGAGCATGGTCAGGCTTTCTCTCCCTCTAATATGGCACTAAGAAAGGCAAATGCTGCATGAAGAAGGTACATGAGAGAGACAACTGCTGTCCCTGACCTGGTCAAGATTAGATGTTTAGTCTGATGTGCTTGAGCAGATAAATTGTCCCCTTGCTAGGTTGCAATGTAAATATATCATTCCTCCAAACCCAACATATACCCAAGGTCAAAGAGAATCCTCAGAATTGGTGCTGGCAATGCTCACGTGAATGTGCTGCTCTGCTGTATCACTTCTTCTGAATTCAGTAAACCTCATTCTCAGCCTAAGCCATCTGAGTCTCCAGAGCGTCTCTGTGTCTGCCTCATTATCCTCTCTCAGCATTACAGAAATTCTGTAACAGACTGAAAAAATGTCCAAGCAACACAGAGAGATTTGGAGTGAAATGTATGAGAGCACAGGTTACAGGATTACTGTTTATTTATTTTTTTGCCAGTGTAATTGCTTGTCTTTCTGTGGTTCAAAAATGACTCAGACAATCTGAAAAACATGAGCATTAAAAGGTACAAATTAAAAAATAAGATGAAAAAAATTTAGTTAGTTAAACGGTTGATTATAAAAGTAGATATAAAATGTGGCTGCTTCTTCTCTATATGTGTTTAATGTCTGGTGGTATCAGGGTCAATCTGAGGATGCTCTTGATAGAAATTAGTTAATATGTTTTAGGTCTTTGAACAGTAATTTCACATGGAATTCCTCGTGAGACTAGCTGATTCCGATGGAGATATTCTGCAGTCTGTTTATTTAATGACCAGCAAGGCTGTGTTTCCCCTCCTCTCCTGCAGGGCTGGGATTATGAGCTGATCAGTGGTGCTGACTGTGACACCGACAGCGGCAGGTTTGAGATGGAGCCTCTGAATGAGATGGTGATTGGACACAACATCTGCATCTCTTCAATGGTGAAGAGCTCCCTGTCTGACTCCTTCGTTTGGTTTGCTCAGGTCAGAGGGCAGAAGGTCAGAGGTCTCTTATTAATGTTACTTGTAAACCGTATTCTAAACTTATGTTTTCTCTGCTATGCTGTCTTGTAGGATTCCAATGGAAAAATCTGGAAACTGGATCTTTCATTTAGCAACAAGGTCAGTTTCCTACACAATGATGTCGGTTTTCATAGAGACACTAAGGTTTTCACTTTAAAAAATTCTCCATTCCATCAACATTTCAGTCTGTTGCAACCATTATTTTATAATCACATACAAAGATATTGCTAAGTGTCCTCATAAGGCAACATTCAGTTAACACTTTTTCTGACAATCTGACAGACTGTTATTAATTAGGAGAAAACGGAAGACATGCAGTTATTATGACATTGATTTTCACGTCATTGTTTATCATAATGAAAATGCTGATGAAAAATGTAATTGGATCAACATTGTTCTAAATTTTTGAAACAATCACTGCCTGTATAGTGCATTTTTGTATCACCTGTTTGTGTAGGCTCTTGATCCAGTGTGCCTGTTTTCCTTCCACCACGGCCCGATCCAGGGCCTGGATGTGTCGAAGACATCCTATCTGATGGCCACGATCGCTCTGGACTGTGAGTCTCACACACTTCCATACCTGCGTGCATACTGAGCATTTTTGCAAACATTCACACATTATAACAAGTACTCTGTCTGCATCTGTCCCTGTTGTCCAGATTCAGTTAAAGTTTTTGACTTTCTGGAAAAAAGAGAACTAAAAACATTTTCTTTCAAAAAAAATGCAACTACTCTCAGCTGGGCTCCATTGTCAGTAAGTATGTAGATACAAAAAGGAAAAACGCTCCCATATATGGTGGGATTCCAGCAAACTAACCTCTGCAACTCTGGTGTTTGCCTTTAGGTGAGTCAGAGTGGATGTTTACTGCTGATAGGCTTTGAGGATGGAGTGGTCCGTGTATTTGAGCTCTACAACCCTCAGAGGCTACATGTGCTGTCAGAGCACAGCCCTAAAGACGATGCCGGGCTGCGCCTCAAACAGGCCTTCAAACCACACAATGCTGCTGTAACTGCTGTAGCATATGAGCGAAATGGAGAGATCTTAGCCACAGGGGTACGAGGTTTTAAGAGTTTCTAATCACAGTGAGAGGCAGCATTTGAAAACTCATGATTCCACAGGAAGCAGCAGTTTGTCAAAACACTTTTTGTTTCTGTTATTAACTGAAACATCTCTTTTTGGAAATCTTACGTTTTGCAATTAGCTTAGGCCTTAAAAAGAATACAACAGTGCATTCACTGAGTGTTGAATATTTACCTGGAAATAATGGCTCTTAGAATTTTTTATTCTGTTTCTCCACTGAAGATGGAAGCTGTAGTCAGCTTAAAGTCGTGAGGATTATTAGCTTCTTTAAAGTTCTGTGTAGATTTTTTCATGTTTATAAGCACTATGAGGACACTATTTTTCCACAGTTTTGTTTAATTTTTGTTTTTTGCTGTTCTTCTTACCTTACGTTCTTCTTACTGCCACCCTCCTCATCAGAGCGTAGACTGCACTGTGTTCTTCTTTACCGTTGAAGAAAAATTCAACCCCATCGGTTTTGTTCACGTTCCTGGAGCAGTACAGGCGCTGGAGTGGTCACCTCAGTCCCATGTAAGTCTAATCTTAAGCTGCTGTTACTTTCAGAAAAGGATATGCTCAAAGTGAAAATTCACCTAGCCCTCTTGCAGCCAAATGTGTTTTTTGGGGAAAAATAAGTACCTTAATTTTTTACATTTTACTTTTTTTACCCAGCCCAACAACAGGCTGCTCATTCTGTGTCAGAACGGTCACGTGGTCGAGGTGCAGCGTCCGGATCCTAAGGCCCGAGACCCACCAATAACCTTCCACCTATCTGAGCTCCCCAGAAGATCATTCAGGTTCACGAGCATCAAATCTCGAATAAAGGTCAGAACTTAGTCGGTCGTAGCTGCAGTTTTTGTGCTTATATTGAATGCATGCAATATATGAGTGTATTACTTCATACTGTATGTTTTGTTATTAATCTGGATTTATGCTGTAAGATTAGTCCTGATGTCAACTCTGTTTCCATTTCCATCTTGTACTTTTCTGCCTTTCATATCATGATGTCCTCAAGTTCAGTTAGAAGGACTGCTGCACTGTTCTGTGTCTGCTTTTGTTTTAATTTGTGCATCTGTGTGTTCCAGAGAGAGGAGGAAATCATAAAACATCGAGTTCTAAAGGAGGAGAAGAAGAAAGAGAAAGAGGAGCGGCTTAAAGAATCACAACAAACAGATGCAGAGCAAGAAGAAGAGGAGGAGGAAGAGTTATCGCCTCTCTACATCCCCGACTCACCAAGTCCTCTCTACTGTGGATTGTACTCACGACCCGGACAGTTCTGGCTCTCTATGGTACAAACACAGACACTGTGCTGTTCTTCACAATCCACAGTTAAATCTCAGTAGTCTTGAGTAATGGAACTTTCAGAAAGTTGACACAACTGAAATAGTCGATTTAGATTAAAGCGGTTAAAAAATGAGGAGTGTGGCGGCACTCACACTAGCAGCACCTAATCTGCTTGTGTCTTCAGTGTTCCACCTGCATTTAATACCCACAGTTTGAGCGTATAATTTTATTTTTATAGCCACAATGATAAAAACATGTCCAGTACCTTATATATTCAAATACCGTCTCTGATTTTAGACCTTATCTTCACTTATTCTTTGGCCCACTGCCTCCTATTTTTATAGTATTGTACCAACAATAATTTCAAAAAACTTTAAACAATACTAGCAGCTGATGCGATTGTATATTAGTTAAGGTGTATCATATCAACAAGCTAAAGAATAACACTTCATTTCATACATAATCCAGATCTTTTGTTTTTTTTAAAGACTGAATCAATTGTTCTTTTTTATGTTGTTGCTCTCTCCCTGCAGGGCGGCTTTGACTCAGGATACTTATATCACTGTAAGTTCTCGGCCGAACAGGATGAAAATCCAGAGAAGAGTCAGGACGTGCCCTTTGACTTCCTGCCTGTCCATAATGCAGATGATGACCCCATTCACACCATCACAT
The DNA here is from genome assembly GCF_021347895.1 of Acanthochromis polyacanthus. Taxonomy (NCBI): domain Eukaryota; kingdom Metazoa; phylum Chordata; class Actinopteri; family Pomacentridae; genus Acanthochromis; species Acanthochromis polyacanthus. Next base: position 26,713,517 of record NC_067125.1, read on the forward strand.
TCAGGTAGTTAGGGTGATAACAAACAAATGAGTACCCTTTCTGTCAACATTGAATTAGTGATTGTATGTAATGTGAAAATGTCCACACTGATCTTTCGCTTTAGTGACCACTTTCACCTCTTTTAGCTCATAGTTTGGTATCAGCCATGATTGCTGCTCTTTCAACCACCAGCTGAGATAAACCTGTTGTATTCCACCTGCTCAGCACCAAGTAGCAAACAAAATTTGTGACTGTCTGGTGGATGAAGTGGAGCATCTTGCAGCGATAGAGCCAATTATTATTTAGATACTACAGAATGAATATTAGACAATTACACACTAGTGTGACACCAGTGGGAAGACACAGTGATGGTGCTCCTTGTCTCTTGGTGGCATAAAAATGCAACTTTGTCCTAGCTGTGAAGTTTTGCTGTGTTTGAAAACAAGTAGAGATGAATAAATTAATCTGTAGTAAAAATCAGCGTGGCAATGCAGTTTAAACATTTCTAAAAAAGCACAAAAATTGGAAATTAGGAGAGAGTTTCTTCAATCATAAATTGTAAAGTCTCTTTTACACATGGAAAAGCATTAGCATTACTTGTTAAAGATGATAAACGAGAAGACAAACTGTCCTTCCTGCTGTTTTGTGTTTTTTCATAGCTCTGACAGGCAGCTCATGCTCTGTGGCATGCATTCAGGCTCCATCAGAGTTTACCCTCTGCAGCCTGGCGATCACAACATCACCTCCATGCAGGCCTACTGGACTCTCAGCGTCCATGACAACGAGTATGGACACCTCCGGCACATCCGCTGTAGTCATGACGACCACTTTGTGCTGACAGCGGGAGATGATGGGAACATCTTCTCGTTCAGCCTGCTTCCTCCAGAGGAGCTACAGAAAAGCCTGTCGAGAAAGAAGGCCAAGGTTCCTTCTCCAAGGGTCAGTCCACATTTTATTAACATTATATTTTTGCCCTTTTTCTAACTATAACTTCAATTTAACTGTATGGATGGAAATGTCAGTCCATCAGATGTTCCATATACTGTAAGTCTGTCTCTCAACAAACAACCTGTAATATCAGCTTGCTGTCTCTGTCTGAAATGAAAAGTACAATGAGACATAAAAATCAATACTGCTTTCACATTTTTCAGTTAATGAGTTTTTGAACTGCAGAAAAGGTGTTGAATGTTGTCAGAAATGTAGTCTGCGCTTGGCTGAAGGAGATATGATAAATATGAAATGCTTGTTCACATGCTGTTCTAACAGGAAGGTTTTGAGAATGAGCCATTGCCTCTGGACATTGAAAACCCAACAGCCGACAGGTGAATGTTACTAGCCTGTTATGGGTTAATTTCATATTCCTCTATTTCTCTGTCAGTCTACTCTTTTTGTGTTTCTGTAGTTTTTCTTTCCTTTAGGCTCTCTTAGCAGATAATTTGTGGAGTAGGTAACAGCATGTGTGCATCAAATATTTACTGTTTGCATTAACTTTTAGATGCTTTTGAAGATGCAACTTTGATGAAAACTTAAGATGCGCCGTGACTCAAGAACATCATGAAAGTTTTTTCCCCTCTAACTTTTCCTCCCTCCAGCATCGAGTCAGCGAAGCAGAATCTTCAGAAAGACCGTCTGCGTCGGGAGGCCGAACGAAAGCTCCAGGAGAAGCAGAAGAAGTTGGCTGGACTCCAGAAGAAGTATGAACAGGTGCTGAAAGTCAATCAGAGTCTGCCGGAGCACGTTCACCTAATACCTGAGGTACAGAAACACGTACTGAAACTACTGATCTTACTGTGTATTAAAAAGTCTATAACTTAGTTTTTCATGTGGCACTATGCTACTCAGAATACAGAAGACTCATATAAGTTCTATGTATGTGTGTGTAGGAGCTGCAGCTGGACTCACATTTTTATGAACATGTAGAGAGGATGAAAGCTGAGCGGGTGATGGAGGTCAGAAAGCAGTTGGCTTGGGAGCAGGAGCGCTACAGCATAGCATTCAACAAACTACAGGACTGGTACACACACACACTCCACATATGTATGCATTGCCTGGATATCAACAGAGAAAACCTTCTATGCAGGTACAAAAATGCTGTCGTACAGAAATACACATGAAGGTTTCTTATGGTTTTGTTTTTAAATTGATGTACAGTGGAACCCAGGGAATTTGTGCTTTCACTTACTTCTTTTTCCATATTTGTATTTACCAAGTGACTCTCGCCAATGCAGAACTGTGACAAGTTTACACTTAGAGTGACAGAAAATTCTCATGAATTCCAATATGACTCAGGTCCCATTGCAAAATATCAGACCTCTACTTGATTTAAGACCACATATGGAAGTGGGACAAATCAGAATTGAAAAGATCATGTTTTATGTGATTTGTGCAGTCATTCTGTCATATTTACTGCTTATTTATTCACTACTTTTTCCAGCCTGTTTGTGTCTGCACTTGGGTCTTCTTTCCTGTCTTCATCGTGCACAAAAATGACAGTTTAAGCCACCTTGCGCTATAAACATCATCTACAGTTTTTCAAGTAGTCACACAATGTGGCCCAGTGAAATTCTTCTCTGTTTTATTACTACTATATTACTGTTTTATTATTGCAACCATCAAACACTGTGCATCTGTGATGACAACTAAACATATGAATATATGGGGTAGAGAGTGTAGTAGGAACAAAACCAGAGTAGACGACAGTCTAATAACTGATATCAGCCCCAGCTGCTTATGGTATTATCCGATTAGAGATATGAATACATATAAGATTATGGTGTTTTTTGATTATATTAGCCTTCTGTTAAGCACCTGACACCATCTTTAACTTTTAGATAATTTTCTTCATGTGTTTTAGCCACATTAAGGTCGTAACAAAAGGGGTTTTGGCTATACAACATACTAATATAAGGACAGACAAACAGACATGTTGGATATTTCCAGTTGTTTTCTGAGTGAGAAATTTGAAGGGATTCTCTGTTTTGGATGCAGACTGGGCTGGATATAAAGAATGTTAGTAAACCAGTGTAATCATAAGTTGCCATTGACAAAAGCAGACTGGCACTCTAAAACGTTTTGATTCATATTGGGTGCTGCCTCATAGGTAAAAAGTTTGGAAAGCATTCCACCAGAATTAAAACCCCCAATTCATGTGGTTGTGTACAGGTTTAAGGCATCTCCAGAGGCTAACATGGTCACTGTGGTCGCGATTCGAACTGACCACAGAGTCTCCACCTACCATCTGCCGGTTCTTACCAATCCTTCAGCTCAGCAGATCACACCCAGCTCATCTGATGGAGACAGAGAAGATGCTGCACCTGAACACTCAAAACACAAGACCAAGCCTGCAACAGACAGCAGCGAAGTTGAAGGTGGGAAAGTGTTTGTGTGTTTGTTTCACCTGTCAAACACACTTGTGGCCTGTCACCTGTGTGTGTTCTCCAGAGGAGAAGAAGCTGCAGCTCAGAGATGACTGTAAAAGGGTGAAGCTGGGAGATCGGCAGGAAGAGAGGCTTCAAAGGGCTGCAAAGAAAGCTGAGCAAGCTCGAGCCAAAATTGAGAAGAGGAAGCAGGAATGGGCCCAACTGTTAGTGTTAAGTTCAACATCATATTCTTATATTCTGCATATGTCTTACAGTTTTTGTTGTTAAATATGGCTATGAAGTTTCATTTTATTCTTAACCATATAGTGAAAAATTGCAGTGCCAGATTCCCCAGCCAGGGGTTGCTGAAGCTAAAATGTGAAATGGCTTCTGCAGTGCTGGTGTAAACCTAGATTATGGTGTCTAAGTTATGCAGAGAAGCCTGACAAGAACTATGAGGATCCGCGGGATGTGCAGGCCATCCGTGAAGCCGAAGAGAACTTAAAACTCAAGTCAGATGTTACAGTGGTGATAAGCCTGAAGGTGATGGCTAAAAGGAAGAGAGAGGAACTTGCTGCTCTGCAGGAAAATGTACAAATTGCACATACACAAACACACACATGCACTGAAAGATGTAAAAGTCCCACCCCCTTTGTTTCCTCGTATTAATATTACAGTTGAAAAGAAAATATGTATTTTTTACACTACACCAGTATATTGTGGATGCATAATTCGAGTGCATAATTGCTTTGGGGAGCATGATTATGACCTCTGAAATATAAAAAACTGAATATTATACCTCCGATGTTTATAATGATCACTCATTTGACCCCTGCAAATGTTTAAAGAAAGATGATTTTCTCTGCTTACTATTCTGTGTTAAATTAACTCAAAAATACACTTGATGCTAACTGAGCTACATGTTGCTTTACATGTCCAGTAGCGGCACAGCTGTGTCCACCACACCGCACACAAAGCTCGATTCCACACCTGCATTCAAGTAGAAGTCACTTTATTTATGTGCTAATCACATATAATATGTGGCTGCTCATGGATGCCACTTTTCAGGACTTGTTAGTGAGAATGACCAGCTTCAAGAGCATATTAAAAAACAACAGCCTATGAATCACTGATGACAAAAAAGACAGGGCAGATTTACTCATTCACTTCCTCCATCTTAACAGTTCCGTGAAAAGCAGATAGAGATGAATAAACGGATCGTTGCATTGCGGGACTCCAAGGTTCGCCTGGTGTCTTGGTTGCACACTCAGGCTTGGCAGTTGCAGAAGGTCCAGCTGCGTCTAGCAAACCATCTCCACCACTCTCCACCCTTTCTGCCCTCCGTACTGCCAGAGGAAACCCCAGAGAAGTGGCTGCAGTACAAACTCGCTGCCTTGGAGCGATACCGGGTTCTGAGGGAGCAGAGGTACTAAATTCAAGTTCCACTACATCCAAGATTCAGATCAAAGCAGACAATAAATACTGTGCTTTACTTCTGTAGAACATGATTCTGTAGGAGATAACCAGATCTGTAGCAGTCATGGGGGGTACTCTATTGTTTCTAAACAGGTGTAAGGACAGGGAGAATGTTTGTTGGAGTAGGAGTGAGGTGTCAAGTTTGTTGGAGCAAGTGAAAAAAATGGAGAGGGAAGAGGAAAAAGATGAGAAAGAGAGAGCTTCCAGTCCTTCTACTTCATCTGTAACAACAGAAGAGGAAGAGACAGCAGTGGGTGAAGTAGCAGAGCAGAGTGAGCTGGAGGTGGAGCTGCAGAGGGAGGAGGAGATCAGACTGCTGTATGAACAGGAGTCGCTGCTGAAGAAGGTCATCATTCTATGATTAATCTCTCTCAAATCAAAAGCCAATAAGTTAGTTTAAATGTGTAATAATGAGCAAAACATCTCTGGAGTCACATTGATCAGTAAGATCTCATATTAAAGTGCGTAATGTTTTAATCTGTGGATGTATTTTTTAAACTTCAGATGGAGAGTTCAGTGAGCCAGTTTGACACGGAGCTCCTGCTGCTGCGTCAACAGAAAGTTCGTCTGGACTTCCAGCTGAAGCGTGCCGACCTCCACCAGCTGATGCTCTTCCAGGAGATGCTGATCCTCAAACAGTTTGAGAAGAGGGAGGGCATCCTGCCGGAGAAGCTCAACAGATGCATCAAGGAGGAGAATAGCATCACTGTGAGTGAATGTAATGTAATCTGTGGTCTGATGGATGCAGATGGTCTTTTAATTTCATCATTATACTTTAGCAATGTCTCTAAAGGTCCATACCTGTGTTTTTTATGTCTTCACCTATTATTGGATACTTATGTGGTAAAACATTGCTGTCCATGGTGGGCAGCTATTTGATTTTCTTCCTAAACAGACATTCGTGTTGATTAAGTTTCATGCAGAATAAAAATCACCTTTTAGAAAGCCTCTCACACTGCTGCTAGAGACCACAAATGTCTAAGAGGGAAATACCAATACTAACTGCTCAATGGAACACATAGACTTCATCCTCAAGATGATTGTTTCAGTTGTCTAACAACAACATTTTTTTAAATCAGACATCAACAGTAATTCAGTCAAACTCACATCTGACGTCTATAGTCACTCAAATGTTCTCCACATTGTGGCTTAATTGTTACTGTGAAGAAGAATTTACTCAACTGAAATTACTTGGCAAGAATATCATAGCCAATAATAATATATCGAAAAATAGTATTCTCGCCTAATAACTTACATTCTTTTATAGTTGAGGATTAAGTAATTGTGTATCGGACTCTGGGCACTATGAATAGGAAGGTTGCCTGAAGCACACTGTGTTAACAGAGGAGAGTTCTGTCCACTGACCACTGTAAATAGATTCTTATGTCATCCTTTGCTCCCTGCTTATGGACAGTCAGCGCTGGAGGAGTGCAAGGAACAACTGGAACTGAAGCAGAGTCAGATAGTAAAGCTGCAAGCGAAAGAGAAAACTCTGCATGCAGCCTTTCAGGATTTGCTGATCAAAAAAAATTACCAGCATCAAGAGTTTCTTACCGGAGACTTCAAGAGGAACATCAAACCTGTGAAGGAGGAAAAGAAGAAAGGTGAAGCTGAGGGAAAGCAACAGTGATTTTATGTGATGCTGTGAGTGTGAGTATCAATTTGTCCCTCTGACCTTCAGGACCCACATGTGTGTTTGACGAAGAGGACAGCAATGAAGACGATGACTGGGATAATGATTCCATTAGTACAGAGGACGGAGGAGCTGCGATGGACATCAGCGTTTGCCCTCCAGGTCGGTATTGTGGTGTAAGAAAATCCTTCACTAATAATTCCTACCTGTGATCTCTACAGGATTTATCCAGGCGTTTGATTTAAGATACAAATTCCTCATCCCTCCCTGTCAAGCACACAACCACAGGATATGAATGTTGAGTTCCTCAGCTCAGGACTTGGATCTGAAACAGAACCAAAGACATCCTGCTAGAAACGGAACCAGTTGAATTTCATTCAGATCCTATGCACAGTCACAATGACACAGAGCAGAGCTTTTAGTTGCATCGTCGAGGATCATGTGTTTGGAGTCATTCAGCAGCAGGTATAAATGTGTGAGTGTCTATCTCAGGCTGCAACCCAGAAGTGTTTGACTACACAATGAACCTGTGCGAGCGTCGGCAGAACTTAGAGGAGTCGCTGGCAGAGGAGAGGGAGAATGTCCAAACTCTGAGGATACAATGTGACACCCTTGTTAAGAAGGTCAAACTTTGTTTTTTATTTTCTCTTCTAATCATTGATGTGTTTCTGTTACCATCAATTCTTTTTTCATTCAAATTTTGTGTCTTTTTGGTATTTTTTATTTTTTTGCTTGGCATTGCAGGAGACTTCAGCGAAGAGCAGTCGGAAGGCAGTAGAGAAGGAACTGGAGCAGATCAGCAGGGAGATACAGGAGGAGATGAACACGCTGGATGTAGTGGTTCCACTTAGACTGACACAGGTAAACAATGCAAACCACTGAGTGAAGACACTACAACTAGTCGAAGCTAGTGCACAGATCTGTGTGCACGTTTCTACTAATGCAGGAAGATGGATATAGGAGTGTAAAGCAAGATGGAATAAAGCAACATTTAGCACAGTGGTATTACTCTCCACCGAGACAGGTTTAAAGATTTAACGTTTTCACAAGATGCTGCCCCTTTTGCTTTACTATCTACATTGCTGCTGTTGTGTTGCATAGGTTTTGTGACTGAGCCAGGCTTTTACTACATCAAGGACTGCATCTGCAATCATTTTCCTTGCCAGATAATCTGCTAAAGATAAATAACTGCATCCAAAAATGTCAGCAAATATTTTTTAAGGGAACAAAAAGGAATGAGTGATGAATGACATGAATTTTATGAAAGGAAGTTTGGCGTTTTCAGTAATGTAAATTTTATTTGTCATAGATGACTATATGAGAATTTTTTTGTGTCTGACAAATATATATATATATATATATATATATATATATATATATATATGTATTCTCCATACTGAAAGCATGAAACCAGTGATTTCTTAATATTGTCAGTTTTTTTTAGTTTTGCAGCTCTGTTGCAGTTTGTTTTTCAGTTTCAACTTCAAAAAAAAAAATCATATTCAGTTTCATTGTCACTGCAGCAGTGTTATGCTTGTGAGTAGATCAAAAAAAAATTTTTCAAGGGAGTTTTCTTTATTTTTAATTTAGATTTTGGCAGCAGTTATCTATTTTTTAACACCACAGTGGAAATTAAAGGTCTAAAATTTGTGCGCAAATTTAATTAAATGTTTGATTTGATTGATTTTATGTTAATATTGCGACTTTAAAAAACAGTTAAAAAAAATAACTGTGGAATTGTTGTGCACATCCCCTGCAACTGCGTCTAATTCTGTTCCTTTCCTTCTACCTCCTCCATACGTCCACCAGATTCAGTTTACCACTCATGACTTAGTGCAGTCAGACCTGAGCGAGGCCTTGGTGCTGGACAGCATGCAGATGAACAAACTGCAGGAACATATCAAGCAGCTGGAGGTGGACAAGAAACAACAGAATGATCTGTGCCGTCAAGCTAAGCAGCAGTGCGCCAGACTAAACTGCAGCCTCAAAAACATGGCCGTCGAGATCACAGGTAAGAAATGCATCGACCAAAAACCTCGGTCTGGAGGAGCTCAAACCACCGTCTAGTTCTATCTGCTTCCTGCACTTATTTGTAAAGATACGAAGGGTGAGGTTCAGTTTTGATGTGTTTATGTCTGTTGGTGTAGAGCTGGAAGAAAAGTGCAAAGAACTGATGATGACAAAGTTTGGGAGGCTGATCGATCTGGACGCTCTGCAGATGCAGACAGGAAACAGGCAACTGGAGGAGCTCAAACAGGAAAAACTCCTCCAAGAATTAGAATATGACAAGGAGCTCAGCGAGTGGGATGTATGCCGATCATTAGATATCTATGTCTCTGCTATGTTTTGCCATATTCAGACATTTATTTAAAAAAGCAACTAAACAGTAACAGGATTTAAATTGTAACTTTGTTGATCTTTTTTTGGATTTGTTTGAAAATCCAGGCAAAGGTGGACAAGGCGCATGATGGCCTGAGTGAGGTCACCAAACGTAACACAGAGCTTCTCCACAGCATTACGAGCCTCAATGAAGAGAAGATCAGACTGGAACATAAACTCGCGACCAGACAGGCAGAATTGGTAATCACATTTAAACCCAGGGTGTCATATCCGTCCTGCTTTGTCCTCTTCAACTGAGTGAAGCTGTATTTTTGACCACTGAGGTGTTTAAAGGGAACTATGTCTATACAGTGTAGACCACAGCACTACAACCACAGCAGACGTGAGACCCAGGAGGACATTCAGAGACTCGAGGAGACGGTGAAGAGACAATCACAGCAGCAGAGGGCCCTCAGGAGAGAGATCGACCTCCTGTCCCGTAAAGGAGGCCACATCTCGCCACCCACCAGAGCCCAGCTGCTCTGCCACACCGTGAAACAAGCAGAGGAACATTCATCCAACCCACCGAAAATGTAAAAGTCCCCCAACAGAAAAGGTTATAATTAGCTAGGAACAGAGGCAGAAATAGTTTGCACACATATATGATATATGTGATATGTAAGTTTCAAATTCAAATTTATTACTGTTGTTAATAATATAAAGACTTACTGGTACTTTTAACTTTACAAAAACTGACACTGATGACAATAAACTATGATCAAATAGTTAAAACTGACATTTTTTATGTAGTCTAGAAGATTTTGAAAATACTTTGACAGCTGTAGTGGTGCTGGAAGTGCATTTTTCTTTTGTTAGACCTCCTGTTGTCCCAACATGCATGTATAACAGCAATATTTTTGGCATCTCTATAACTCAAATGATCTTTGAAATCATAAACAAATACAAATATTCAGTAAAGTTTGTTTATAATAAGACTTGATTGAATACGTAATTCGCCAGATATTTTGTAGTTTTTCTTTTATGATCATTTCAGGAATCACTGGTTTGTCAAAGACATCATCAAAGAAATATGTGTCGTGGATTTACAAGGAAATAACTGAAGCCACAGCAACCACGTCTGAAACTTAACAGGCTGGTTTTCTGATAAAATTTAATAGTCCCAAACACATTTAGTGCTAATACACTACCATTCAAAAGTTTGGGGTCACTTAGAAATGTCATTATTTTTGAAGGAAAAACTTTTTTTTAAGTGACAATGACATTAAATTAATCAGAAATGCAGTCTAGACATTGCTAATGTGGTAAATGACTATTCTAGCTGGAAACGGCTGATTTTTAATGGAATACCTCCATAGGGGTACAGAGGAACATTTCCAGCAACCATCACTCCTGTATTCTAATGCTACATTGTGTTAGCTAATGGTGTTGAAAGGCTCTTTGATGGTTAGGAAACCCTTGTGCAGTTATGTTAGCACATGAATAAAAGTGTGAGCTTTCATAGAAAACAAACTGTTTGGGTGACCGCAAATTTTTGAGATGATAGTGTACTTAAAAAGAGTTGTATGGGAACACATTTTCACTGTCTTTACCTTTAGGCTGGAACTTCACTGTCACTTTACTGGCCTCTTACAAACCACTCCTTTTTCTGCAATGAAGCAGAGCTCCACGACCACTCCCTATCAGGTTTCATTTTGTCACAGAGACATTCTCTGTCTCTGACATGTAAACTGGCACAACAAGGGATTCAGCTGAACCAAGTTAAATTCAGTTTGTCCAATGACTGTCCCTGTAGACACACTCACAGCATGAACTATATTTAAAGCTAAGAAAATCCACATCTGTCCTTAGTCTCAACCTGGTGAAGAACAAAGTTATTAAGATTTTGTGGAGGAAGTAAAGAAGACAGATGATCGCTGATCACTAGATCTTAGGATGTGGTTGGTGAGAGAAAACTGAAAGCTCTTAAGTCCTCCCTAATGTGTCTCACTAACATGTATCAATGAAACAATCATTATGAAGCTTCTGCAGGTCCTAAATACAGAGCTGTGTTTGAGGCAACTCACCCTCTTTCATGTTCAATGTGTTACCTTGAAAACACACACAGATGGAGGGAGAGTGAGTTTACTCTCTGGGCCTCCTTCAGTCAATAATGAAATTAACAGCTGAAGCTTTCAGGAGTTATTATTAACAACACTGCTTCAATTTGGAGCACCAGAAGCTGTTCACACACTTTATATCTTCTTACTTTTCTCCTCCCCTCTTTGTCTGGTACAGAACAAAGGTAAAGATATAAATAATAAGCTGTGCACACCCATAGTTGGTATTTGTGCTCAGTGACCTCAGTATTTTTTAGTTAATGCAGATTAATGAAAGGGAATTTACTAAATAAATGTATGTCTTAAGTCAGTGATAGATCCAGGAGTATGATTTAACTCTCAAACGTTGTTTTTAAAAGTTGCACTGAGGTCCTTATCAATATACTGCCATAAAATACAGATTAATATTGTTTTACACTTTCAGTTACTTGGATTGTTTTAACCAACAACAATAGTCCTGATTATAACGACCAAATTTTGTTACATTTTCAGGATTTTAAGCCTTTAAATACCCCTGTTGTTGTTCATGGGGGAGGGAAAAAAACACTAAAAAATATTTATTTTCCACATAATATCTGTTGAGTGGAATTTTCTTTCTTTTTTTTTTTTTCTCCAAGAGCCTTTTCAAATGACCTGATTTAATCTTGCTGATGGGAGAAATTTTACATCAAAATGCAGGCGACTTATCAAAAATGATCAGTTTAAGTTTAAGATTTTTTAGTGAGGGCAAGTAATTAATTAAGAAAGTCATATTAAAATGTTTCTCAAGAGGGTATAAAAAAGCCTGAAGTTATTTATTTTTATTTATTCATTTAAAAAAATTAATTACATATGTTTATGCTCACTTTTAGTTTCAAAAAGTATTTACTGCAAGTCACAGGAATTTAGTCTCATTTGGCACTGGCACTTTCATTTTTTTTGAGTAATGTTTGTCACGCTATCACTATGATTTGGTCTTTATGAGGTCTTTGTTTCTTTGGTTATGAATGTGTTTAACTTGGAAAGAAATGATGCTTAAGTTGCCTGTTCAGGTCTGTTGTACTTACTAGATTGCAGCATGACCTCACACAGCAGAAACTGGTTCCTCAGCATCTTAAACCTGAGCTAGTTAAACATTACAGCTGGAGCAGACAAACAGACTGCAAACCAGTCCTGTTAATGATTTAAATTGGCTCCCTTTCATTTGTAGGCTTCTCTTGTAAGAACAAATTCCTGGCTGCACAGATTGCAACACCTGATCTAATAATAACTGAGTGCTTTGTGATTCAGGTGTGCTTTGGAGGCCTCGTTGCAGGTTCCTGGTGTACCTGGGTGGAGCTGTGCTTGTCCTCCACCGGTTTGTCATCAGCATGCTTCACACATTCCTGCATGGACGGAATGTGGGAAAAGGAAAGAGCCACTGCCTAGATAAAACAAATCTTCCAGTGGAACCAGTCGAACAAGCCTGTTGCGTTTAAGGACTTAATCATGTATTGAACAGGTGTACTTTGTTCACCTGATGGCTCGGCTGCAGTTTCAACCAGCATGTCTAAGCGGCTCTCATGCCTCGACTGACTCTCATCTACCCCAAAAGTCTGGGGGTCGCAAGGCAGGAAGGGAAGGAGGGCCGGGACTGTGGCAGTAAATGGATGGAGGAGGTGAAGGAGGAAAAGGAGGGAGAGCCTGCAGAGAGGAGCCCAGAACAGAGGTAGGCAGAAATTTGTGTAGTTCAGCAGCTTGTCTTTGCTATTGAGTGGCAGGTCTCTGATTATCTGCTGCTACAGGGAGGAGAAGTCAGCGTGTAATGATGGTGGTAAGATAGTTTTCTGCTCCATTTGGCACAAATCTGTCAGCATGTGTGAGTTGTGGAAGGGTTCATGTCTAACTGAGCGGAGACCTGAAGTGACTGTAAATTAGCTGCTGGACACAACAGGTCATTATAAAAGCACGTTATGAAGAAAATCACTGACTAAAAGTTCAAACTCACTTAAAACTTCAGATTTCTAAAGACCCAAATGCTAAAATAAATAAATGTATGCCAAGTGTTGCTGTAAAAACCTGAATTCTCACATTTCAACCATACAAAAGTGACAGAAAATAATGCTAAATAAAGGCGCAGTTCTCACAAAATGAATAACAAAAAGTTAATTTCAGTAATCTTATAAAGCAACATGACCGTTTTCCTCGACTACTTGTGTTCTTTTCATTTTTAATTCTCACACTTAACTTCTGTTCTGTCTCCAGTCTGTTAGATACTTCATATGGTGTCCCGCAAGGGTCAGTATTAGGACCAAAATTGTTCATACTATATGTAAATTTGTTTGGTGTGTGTGAGGTCTCAAGATAAATTAAATTTATGGTATTTGTAGATGATCTGAATATTTTTTGTTCAGATGATAAAATAGAAATGGAGATGGTTTAACAGGAAACTGTCACAAAATCTTAAACACTAAATTTAGGATGTTTGGCAATCAATCACAGAATAAACTCTTTACTTCAGGTAAAGATTGATAACTTTAACACTGAATTGACTATTTGAAGGTGTAGTCGTGGATCACAAACTTACATAAAATATATAAAAGCAAAGTTGGCAAACTTTTAGTCTTACAAAGGACAAGACACATTCTGAATTCCTCTTATACATTATAATGCTCACCTACTGTGCAAAAAAACTGTGGGTTAACACATATAATACTTAATTATATCAAGTAAAAATATCAGGGAAATCAGCTTTTGGGATTGCTCTGAATGTGGGACATAATAAAACAAATACTTGGAATTTTTGTGATTCAGTACATTTTAGAACTGCACAAATAACTCTCAAAGCAAACAGTAAGTTATATTAAAAACTTTAAGAGAAAAATGTAAATTTTAAAAAGCCGTTATGTGTACCACCATGAAGAGCAGATGTTCATCAGTTTATGGGGTAAATTTATAGAACAGTCTGAACAATGATCTCAGAATTACTCTAAAACTATTAAAGAAAATGTGCAAAGAAGAAGACTGCTTGAAAAATATAATAATGTGGGATTATAGATAGAGAGATAAAATTCATCCTATTCATTTTCAGATATTACTTTAAGGTATTGAGTTTCATTTTCTGCCATTTATTTTCTCTTTTTTGCCTTTATGGTGTTGTGAAATGTCTGAAATAAATCACTGAATCAAATCTCTTAAGTTCAAACCAAACTCCAGATGAAGGCCAACCATGGCACACCTGTTGGTCCCAGGTCCTGAGGCCACTGAGGCCCTGGTTCAGTTGGGCTCCGGTGGGTGTGGTGTGGTCGCTTTGCCAGCTGGAGGCGCTGCTGCATCCCTCTGCGTCGCTGCTGGACGTCTGCTGGAGGCTGCTGCTGCTGCTTCTGCTGCTTCTGCTGCTGGTTGCCCTGGGAGGCTACATCTATGCCCTGAAGATCTGCCTGCAGCCAGGACAGGAGCAGGTGAGCAGAACCACGAGAAATGGATCTTCCTTCTTATGCTGGCGTCTTTAATCATGTTTTGTTTTTTTCAGACTTTGCTTGAATTCAAGGGGGAGAATCCGCAGAGGGAACAGCAGGAGGTTGTGACTAAAAGCTGGAATAACCAGTGTTCTCGGTGAGGCTTTAGTATTTACACATCTTCACACACATTTTAATTAAAAAAAAACCACACCTTACAGCATTTACTTCCTTACAGCATCACATGGGCCTCTCTTTTCTACACCTCACAGCCTCGGCAGATGTGAATTTTCAAATCTGGTGCACCCAACATGTCAATTCAACACACCGAAAAGAGCTAGAAGGATATATTTCACTGTTCTATAGTATTTTAATGTGTGACAGATGCAGTTAGTGTCTTTATTTCCTCAATTATATGACTATTTATTTTGTCAATTAAGGGACAAGCAGCACCTTAGTTCTCCCTGCAGTTTTATTTTGCGGTTTTATGACATGCTTGTATGTGTGACAAATCCAATTAGTGTCTTTATTTCATTTTCGATTAGATTAGATTTGTCTTTCTTGTATTGCACAGAATATTAAGACAACCAAATGCAGTTTAGCATTTACCCAGAAATACAAAAGCAGGAATAAAGTGCATTATTTCCAGTATTTTACAATCTAAACAGAATGACCAGTTTAGACAGTGGTATGAACACACTAATATATGAATATAGCTATATGTACACATTATAAAACAGAACATGTAAATCTACAGGTAGAAATAAATAGATTTGGGATATAAGCAGTACATATAAAGGAATAGCAGCATGAACATGACAAACACTGTAAACAGTCTATAGGATGTGAGATGTGAGCATATATGCAGTATATACTCAGTAACGTTTATGACAGTATTTAGTTTTTTTTGGCTCTAATATGCACTTTTTTGTTTGAAAACTACCTTTTTTTAGGTCCGAGTTTCTAATTTGGGAAAGAAACATAGCAAATTACTGAAGAATCTTGCTAATTTTTTCAAATTTGCATGCTCACTGTGTTGTCCTCGTTCCTCCAGGATGCCCCGGTCAGTAAGTCCAGGCCTCCACCTTACTCTAACTCTCGCCCTGGCAGACAGCCTGCTGCTGTGCGTCCTCCAGGAGCCCCTGTCAGACCCCAGCGTGCCCCACATTCAGGCTCTCCTCTCCAGACTGGAGGTAAGACGAAGAAAAAACAACTTTCAGAAAGAAACTGCCCTCTGTCTCCCACCCACGGCAGCCTCCGGCAATATTTGTCATCCCCTTTGTTTTCAGTCGCTCTTTGCATGTTGAGCAGCGAGATCAGACCTTGGACTCCGAAATGTGCAGATATTTTGGCCGCAGGCTGCACATGCCATCGCCGAGCTGCTGTCATCCGCACTCTGAATTAACTCTGACAGGCTGACGAGAGGAATTTGAATGTTTTGTCTGCCGCTCCCAACCAAACAAACCCGCAATGCTGAACTTGTCCTCTCTTTCCCACTGCAGTCGGTGTCTCACTCGCTGAAGAAGGCTGATGTTGGATCAGAGGTGATGCTGGAGGAGGTGGATGGAGGCTCCACGCTGACAGACAAACTGAGGCTCATGCAAAGCTATCTGCAGCAGAGGTGAGGTTCACTCAGTGTACGTATGCATCCTGCCTCCCTGGAGACTTCGCTCAGTTGGATTGACATCAAATGCTCCTCTCTGACAGAACAAGGTCCCTGCGAACTCTGGTCCAGGTGCAGGGGGATTTCGAGGCCAGTGTGAAGGACTTGCTGCAGGGCCTGGATGGCCTCTGGGCCCAGCTGGAGGAGCTGCATACCGGGGTCACGCTGAGCAAACGGGGAAGCCGAGACCAGGTGGATGTGGCCTCAGCTCAGACAGACGCAGAGGTAAACACATGTGGGATGACTCAAACTTTTCACAATAAGGTCATATATTTAATTATTCCAGTGTATTTTAGTTTGTCTGTCCTCTTAGTTTGAGCTTCCTGATTCCTATAGATTGGTTTCTAAACACCATCTTTCCTTTGTCAAAGACTTTGTATGCAATCTTGACTCACCACAAGAACAGACTTAAGTCCTGCCAGGCTCATCTGAACAACAGCACACAGCTACTGCAGGTAAACATCTCCCCATGCAAGAAAAACATCAGCTCTGATGCTTTCCTGCTGTCTTCTCTCAGTAATCCTCTTTGTTTCTGTTCCACAGGAGTTAACATGGAGCCACAAACACACCAGCAACAGCGTGAAATGCAGCAGCGAGTCCGTTTGGCCTGAACTTCTGCTTCAGTCCAACATTGAGCAGGTACATTAAACTCTGCCCCGTAGGTAAACGGGTTTAAGTCAGTTTAGAAAAGCCACCAGCACAAAATTGTTTCTCTTCTTGCAGTTTGATAAAGTACAGGAGGGTTTCATCTCCCTGGAACAACAGACCTCCACCTTCCAGGCCCACCTGGAGGGACTTGGAGAAGGAAATCAGGACGGACATGCAGGGCCCCTCGCTCATGCTAACGGAGCCCGAGAGTCTCCACAGACTTCCAGACATGTGCAGAGTGGATGCACGAGTGAAATGTTGCCACAGCGAAGTAATTCGAGGTCTGAGTCCTCGTCTGTCGGCTCGGCGGATGCAGAAACAAACACAGAAGCAGACGGTCCACATTCACTGTGTGAGAGATCAGCGCTGTTCACCTCCACTATCGGACGCCTGCGGAGATCAGGAAGGAGGAAGTGATTTTTATCCATCTTCAAACAGGTGTCTTGTAAATACTGAAGTAGATTATCAATCTGTGAAGATATTCTCAAATGTTGATCATTTGCTGGTTGCCTCGAACTTGAGTATTTATTACATTTTGTGATTATAATATGTGGATTTTATTGCTGTAATGCTGCTCAGGTTGCTGTTAAACAGATCCTTAAAATGATCGTCGGTCTTTCTTTATTCTTTTCAAAGAACATCTTATCTTAAACCCTTAAAGCTCATCTCTGTGCATCAAAGTCACATGAAAATAATCCCTGCTTGCTTTAAAATACCTCAGCTATGTGGATCTACGAAGTTCTAACCTCTTTCTACACAACATTCTCGTCACTGCAGGTCAAGCAGAGCAGCTCACCTATAACTCTGCAAAAACACTGTAACACTACTCTACTCAGTGAAAAGTTGTAGTATTAGAGTAATTCAGCCATGCATGTGTGAAGCAGGAACTGATTCTACATATCAAATTTGAATTTGTGCTGTTGAGATTATCTTTGATTTGCTGCATTTTCTTTTTGAAAACACTCAGCTGTGAAACTGACTGCTTGTTTTGCGGATTTTGTGTCTTCTAGCGTATATTAAAAAAAAACATATGAACATGTTAGCCAGGTGAAAAACCTTGACAGAGCAGACAAGAGCATGTTTTTGATGCAAAGAATATTTCAAACACAGGGGGGCAGACTTTCACCAGTTATTACAAAAAATAAACAGCAGTGTCCTACAGCACCCATTTAGAGTAATTAATCAAACCATATATACATCTCTATACATCTCTGTCTGGAACTTTTCCATGCAATCAACTTAGTAAGAGGAAACTGTTCATGAAAACATAAAGGTGTGTCTTCAATTTTAGAAAGCTGTGTCTGAATTATCTCATTTGATTCAGGCATGTTTTTCAGGTGTGTTCCTTTTTTTTTTTTTGAGCAACACAGTTCCATTCACTGAGCAGCTATATTAAGGTAAGATGATCCTTTTCACTAGCTTGTTGAGGCTTTATGTGTTTTCAGTCAAAGCTCTGTGATTTTAAGAAGTTTTATTCTTCTAGTGTGCAGGATAAACAGGTTAAAAAAATCCCCCAAACATCTTTCATTCCCGTTCTTTCGGTCTATCAGAATAAGTGACTGCAACAGGCTGAGCCCTTCAAAGCAGGGATTTCATTCCGAGGACAGAGAGGGGGAGAGAAAGGTAGAGAGGGGGCAGCGGAGGTCAACACCGGAAGCGTTTCTGTTATTACTAAAAACTGAGCAGCCCTCTAGACCTTTTTGAAAGACATGAATGTCTTTGATCCAAATTCAATTACCCTGCGACAGCACACTGAGGGCACACAAGTTGACATAAGCAGCTTCTCCTCCAGGTGGTTTTTCCTGAGCACTCTCAGGAAGTGGAGTCACTGCTGGGCCTTCTTCACCACCGCCGTGGTGTTAACAGTCCAGGAGAGGTCGTCAGAGATGTGAACACCCAGAAGTTTGAATGAGGGGACCCTTTCAACGCAGACCCCGTTGATGACAAGTGGGGTCCATGCTGCGTTTGCGGAAGTCCAGGATGAGTTCTTTTGTTTTGGTGGTGTTCAGTGTGAGATTGTTCTCTGAACACCACACTGACAGTCTCCCAACCTCATCTCTGTAGGCCGACTCATCTCCTCCTGTGATGAGCCCGACCACGGTGATATCATCAGCGAATTTGATGGAGTTAGACAGATGGGTTGGTATGTATGCAGCTGTATGTGTACAGTAAAGGACTCAGTGCACAACCTTGTGGGGAGTCGGCGCTGAGTGTTATGGTGGGGGAGTGATGTGAGCCGAGTCCGACAGTTTGTGGGCGGTTCGTTAAAAAGTCTTTTATCCATCTGCAGATGGATGTGGGCAGTCCAAGGAGAAAGAGTTTGTCGACCAGAATGTCTGGGATGATGGTATTGAAAGCTGAGCTGGAGTTGATGAAGCGCATCCTCACATAGTTCCCCTGGTGTTCCAGGTGACTCAGCGCTTTGTGAAGAGTTATGGCGATGGCGTCCTCAGTGGATCTGTTTGCTCTGTAGGCAAACTGGTGTGGTGGAGTGTTGGGGCAGTTTGGTTTTGATGTGCTCTGCAAACAGTTTCTCAAGGCATTTTGTGATTATGGGTGTGAGAGTGACGGGTCGGTAGTCCTTTAAGCTGTCAGTCGATTACTTTTTGGGAACTGGGATGATTCTTGATGATTTTAGACGGGGAGTGATGGTGGCTTGTGACAAGGATTGATTGAAGATTTTG